>NC_143530.1:21880252-22602752 GCF_031878675.1 Megascapheus bottae | reverse complement strand
AAGGCTAGAGCTCTACCACGTGAGCCACACTTTCAGCCATTTTTTAATGTGTGGTACCAAGGAATCAAATCCAGGTATTTGTGCATGCCAGGCAAGCACTCTACCACTAGGCCAAACTCCTGCCCCCTCCCCATTTTTTAACCTTTTCCTAACCCTGCCTCTACTTCCATTTCATTCTCACCTATACTAAGAATAGAAAAAAAAATCAGCGGGTAATACTATTTTCAGGCAAGAAAGATGAATCTGTTTAGTATCAGTGCATAACCCCGTTGTATTGTAGTTTGTTCAGTGTAAAGGATTTCAAATTCATTGTCCCTTATAAAAATTTCAGTAAGTCTATGAGGTACATAAAACCACGAATCCCATTTTCAAGATGGGGAAATAGCCTTGAAGGTAAAAAACTTGTCAAGATCATAAAGGCTAATTGTGATGAAGCTGGAACTTAAATCCAGAAAGATTATCTTTACCAGAAATGGTCTCAAATTTTTTTTTGTTTTCTTTCTTTCTTTCTTTCTTTCTTTCTTTCTTTCTTTCTTTCTTTCTTTCTTTCTTTCTTTCTTTTTTGCCAGTCCTGGGCTTGAGCTCAGGGCCTGAGCACTGTCCTTGGACTTTCTCAAGGCTAGAACTCTACCACTTGAGCCTCAGCACCACTTCCGGCTTTTTCTATATATGTGGTACCAAGGAATCAAACCCGGGTCTTCGTGCATGCTAGGTAAGCACTTTAACCACTAGGCCAAACTCCCCGCCCCAGAAATGGTCTCAAATTTTTATGTTAAAAGAACTATGTGATACATAGTTACATTTGATTCTTAGTTTTGAATTGCCAGCAGAATGGGAGAAACTAGTTAATGGCATTCCTTCTTTTTCTACTTAGCATGGGGGATATGCCTGTGTGGTTTTTTTGTTTTGTTTTGTCTAGTGCTTACCATCCTTATAGCTCAAACTGTCAGCTGGGGCACCTCTCATAGTCATTGAATTGGTATTGTAAGATCTATGGACAGTTCTAATAGGGAGAACTTATACAAACCTAAAGTACTACTTCATTTGGGGATAAGGTCAACATCAATAGTGATATCACACAGCACAAAGCCTTGAACGTATGATGAAAACAACACTCTCTCTAATCTTCTATGCCCAGAATTCTAGTCTAATAATGAAAACAAACAAAAACCAATCTACTAGAAGGGTGGTTTTAACATATCGTACCATAGTCCTCAAGACTGCCAAAGACCAACAGAGAGGGGGAATAAGGTTGAAGTATTTTATATGTGTGAAAATTGAATTTAGAGACTTTGTTCTAAATTTAGCACTCTACCACTTGAGCTATAGTTCCACTTTGGGCTTTTGGTTTTTTGCTTTAAAGACTTTACAGCCCAGGCTGGCTTCAAACTGCTACCCTCAGATCTCCTTTGCTTTCCATGGAGCAGTGCTTTCCTTTTCACCCTGACTTTTATGAATGAAAGTATTAAGAGTTTTCTACTTTTGTAGGTTCTCATTCACTTGGTTTCATCCTAGGCCTTCAGCTATGTAACTTCTAGTTAGTTGAGATGGTTTAAAAATATCTTCAAATCTTTTTATAGTCCTCAAAGGAAGAGTCTGATTCTCTCCCCTCAGTGGGAGCCAGACTTAAGCCTCTCACCTCTAATAAATAGAATGTGGTGGGAGTGAGGAAATGTGACTTCTAAGACTGCATCATAAAAGGCCCTGCTGCTTCTGTTCTGTCTCTTGAACCACTCAAATTAGGAAGCCAGTGCCATGTTTTAAGGACAATCTAGCAGTATGGAGAAGCCTTACAGGGCAAGCCCTTCAGCTGTGTGTGAACTGCCCTAAAAGTGGATCTTCTCAGGCTCAGATAATAGAAGTTACACTCAACTGCAACCTTGTAAAAGATTTCAGCCAGACGCTCTCACTTACCCATATCTGAATTTGGGCTCCATTGTCAGAGATAATAAAATGTTTAATATTATTTAAGAATGGTAAGCCTAAGGTCAATCCATTCTGTAGTAATAGATAATATACTACCTTTCTTATATAAGTACAAGGGCTTTCTTACATATATAAAGGATTAGCATTAAAATGTGGGTGTGGGGCCAGGAGTTGGTGGCTTGTGCCTGCAATGCTAGCTATTCCAGAGGCTGAGCTCTGAATATCCCCTCTTGAAGCCAGCCCAAGCAGGAAAGTCTGTGACACTCTCAACCTCCAATTAACTATCCAAAAGCCATAAAGTGGAGTTGTGGCCTTGTGCGAAATAGCTCAAGGATGGTGTTGAGTCCTGAGTCCAAGCCTTAGGACCAACATATACACAAATGTGGCTAAGTTGGCATCCTCACATGAAGCAGTCCTGTACAAGTGATGTTAAGGGTGTATCTCATAACCTTCTTGGTGAAATCTGTCCTCTTAGCACTTGCTGCTGCTCAGTATTTTTGATTTTTTTTGTCAGCTGTGGTACTTTAACTCAGGGCCTGGGCACTGTTCCTGAGCTCTTTTGCACATGGCTACCACTTCCACAGCACCACTTCTGGTTTTCTGGTGGAAAACTGGAGATGAGTCTCATGGACAACACTGTCCAGGCTGCCTTTGAACCACAATTCTCAGATCTGAGCCTCCTGAGTAGCTACGATTACAGGCTTGAACCACCAGTACCTGGCTGGCTAAGTATTTTAACAGTGTTGCTTGTGAAGTAGGCTTGGCTTACTTGTGGTTAACCACAGGGTAGATAAAGGAGGGCAATGAACCAATTACATAAAGGCTATGTTTTTCTTTGACTAAAAATCCTAGGCAAACTAGGTAGCCACAGTGCTGCGGCTACCTCCTTCTGGACTAGGAAGACAACAAAACATTCGAGAACATCTCCATAGTTTGACTCGGGAACATGTTTGGGAGATGAAGGCTGCAAATAACTGCACAGCTGTTATAAACACCATTTTCCAGTTTTAAAAATCTACATAGTTCAAGGCATTTTAGATAGTATGACAGAGCCAAGTTAGTTTATACTGTGCTAAAACTAAGCTGGACTGATTTTTCTTTTCCAAATGGGCCTTCCCTTCTTCCAGAGACTCTTAACTTCAAATTTTACCTGTTTTGTTTGCTTTGGTGCAACACCGTTACTCTATTATCTTCCTAGAATATTCAGCAATAGGGGCCCTGAAGAATTGAAGAGCTCCTTTCTAGGAAGGCCAAGCAAACCTAAGGCAAGCTCCAAGATGGAGCCAGTTGTTGCCAATGGGGCTCACAGCAACCCTGAATATGAGAACAGTATGTAAGGTGCAGGAACCCAGTGAGTACCCAGACTAGAAAAAGAAGTTGTTTACCCAAGCATACACAGACCTCTCTGTGTGTCCCAGAACATTGGGAAGATAAGACCAAGGAGTTTCATTTCATTTGTACACATTGTATCCAGGGAACAATGGCCAGTAAGTGGCGCTCAATATATAATTCTTTTTCCTCTACTGAGGGGATTAGACAAAAACACAGGCAGGTTAAATTTAGACTTTGGGGCTCTGCTTTCACTCCAGTCAGTTCCAATTCATGGTCTGTGAAAGGGCAGATCTTGTCTTCTGCCCTTCATATGGAGTTTTCTAGATTCATTTTCTCATCCAGGACTTGTGGGAGAAGCTGCTGGCATTGGAATGGAGGAGAAAACTGAGAGGAACTGTAACATATTTTAGCAATTTTAGCAGTAACATATTTTGGCATTTTGTTCTTTTTTTTTTTAAGTCTCAAAAAATGGGCTGCATTGCCGATACAAGTTCAAGGCTAAATATCCTAAGCTTTCCACATGACAGGATGCCAGTAGCTGTTGGTTCAGAAGACAGCAAAAATTCTTCCTTCAAGAATATTTTCATAACATAACCAGAATACTTTATTTTCTTTTTGCACTGGGGCTTGAAACCAGGGACCTGTGTTCTTGGTTGGCTAATCAGACTCCATCTCTACTGAAGACTTTATGCTGTTTAATGGAAGACTCTATGGATTTGTCTGCACAGACTGGCTTCAACTTGTCATTGTTACGCAACTGTCAAGTAGTTGACCCCTTTGTATAAAATTCAAGTAAGTTTTAGGGCTTCCTCTTCATTTTCCTCCCTCTGGAAGTGGCCAGAAGGTACTCTTTTATCTAGAGCAGCTTAGAACTAATTTTTGGAAACTTCAGAATAATACCATTTCTTTTCTGTCAGTCATAGGGCTTGAACTAGAGGCCTGGCACTGTCCCTGAGCCCTTTTGCTCAAGGGTAGTACTCTAGCATTTTAAGCCACAGCACCACTACCACCTTTCTGGTAGTTAATTGGAGACAAGTCTCATGGCCTTTCCTGCTGGGGCTGGCTTCAAACCACAATCCTCAGATCTCAGCATCCTGAGTAGCTAGGACTAAAGGTGTGAGCTACCAGCACTTGGCTATAATACCATTTTTAGATAAAATGTTGGCAGTAAGATATTTCACAAGTATTGATTGGTGTTATGTTATTTTCTGTAAAGATTGCAAGCCTTTTGGACATAGTAACATGCTATGTCTTGCCTACTCCAGAAACTTCCCTGGAGAATGCAGGTCAGGGGTGAGATTTGGGTGTCATAAGATGCCACACCCTCTTGTCCTTAGTTAGGTGCCCACATCTTCCTCCAAGTAGTAACCCTTCCAGATAGAACATTAAAAGGACAGGCTGATGGAAGTGTGGGCTGAATTCTTCCATTGTCCAGACTCACTAACTGCTCTGTGTTTATCCCTTAGAAACAATGATGCTTATGCCATACATGCTGTCAAAGCAACTGATAAGTATAAAGTGTATGGAATAGTGCCTAGTGTACAGCAAGCCCTTAATAAATGTTAGCAGGTGGGCTAGGATGTAGCTCAGTGATAAAAGTGCTCTCCTAGTAAGGGAAACGTCAAAAGACAAAATAAAGTTAGTTGGTAATGTTTAACACTACAGGGATATGCTTCTATGCAAATACAGTAAATCTGAATTACAGGGTTATTAAAGACAAACGGCTCATATTTTAAAATCTGAATTAGACAATCTGTATTCTAAAACACACATACACAAATCTGTACCAATTAAATACAATAAAGTTGAAAGGATATAAATTACAGGTTTTTCTTTTTAAAAACAGACAATAGTAAAATAACTACAGTCAGTTCACTATACACAAAAAATCATGAACAGCAGCTTTTCAATAAGGTCTCCAATATATGTGACTCATTTATAGATGCAAAGGACTTAAAAAAAGGTACATACAGCAGGCTGTACACATTTTCTTGCTCTTCCTCTCACAACACATCTACATCTGTAGAGACGAATTGTATAGGAATCTACAGAATAGGTAAATTACTGTAGTACAAACGTTCACAAACGTAACTCCAGAGTGTCTCCACTCACAGGAGAACTTTACAATTGAAGACACAAGGTTGTCTGTATTCAACCATCTTCAAACACAGTGAACAGTGAACCTGTGAACTTTGTAGTTCAGGCCATCTTGTCAGCATTTTTTTTTCAGAATTAACAGCAAAACCACAACACAATGAAATTTATCTATCCCAAAACACAACACACACACACACACACACAAACACACACACACCCTTCCTCTAGTTCCCAACTCTAACACTTGGTGCTCCTTTGTGTTTGCTTACAGTAATACTGCTCTCTGCATTACATTTTTCTGTGGATTGAACCAAGGTACAGGAAACGCTGGGCTGGCAGTCATTGTCAGTGATTATAATACAATGTCAAGTCAACAGGTGTTGGGCTAGGTGGAAGACAAGAGCTGGGAGATTTCTCAGTGTGCTTAGGAAACAGAGAACAGAGAAGGGCACCATGTGGCTTGGAGCCAAGGGAAGTATGGCACCAAACTTGCAGTCAAATATATATGCTCACTAAAACAAGGGTGGACACCACAGATGTTGTCTCACGTAAGTTCTTTGGTCATATCAAGAACAGCATCTGTAACCTTTCCTGTAAAGATGGATTTGCAAATTCATCCTTAGACAATATTTTTCATTTGCGCATGTCAAAACAATTGCCCAAGTTACATGGTAATAAAGACGAGTACCTTATGATTTTCTACAAATCATTTTATCTGCATTTTTGTGTGCAGCCTGTCTCTGAACAGATATAGATACACATTTCATATACATAATATATATTATTTATAAAAAAAACCCACAACAAATTAGAGCACTGACTCAGATCCTACTGTAAGAACTGGTTAAAACTGTACAAGAATAAAGTCCATTTGAATTTGTAGAGGTCTCTGCACAGTTGGGATGTGTAGTAAGTGCAAACAAAAATACTGTCACTTAATTCAATCCAGGATTTCAGTTCTCTTGCTTTCTGGAAAAAGCAGAGGTTACAAGTCACCCCAGTGGCAAAGTGATGCTTCTCCAGCTGGGGTGTGTGTGGGGGAGGAGCAGATGGCTCCCTGTGCTGGTCTGAGGTCAGGGTAGGTTGCAGCAAGTTGTAAGATGGAGCTGGTGCTTTCCTGTGGTGAACAGGTGAACAGAACTGTTGAGCTGTGGCCAAGCCTGGGCACGCTTGCTGCTTCTCACGGTGTGGCTGTGCTTCCCTGGAATGCAGAGGCTGGTGAGTCCAAGCTCTACAAGGGGCCCACCCCTTTCTGAAGGGACCTGCAGGACTGGATTTATCATGGAATCTACTTCTGCAATCCACATCACACAAGGGAAAAACTTAGGCCAAAAAGGAAGCTCCTGTGAAGTGATCTATGCCCTAAGTCACAAAAATCAAATTTTAGTATTTAAAAAATTTTTTCTCTTTTTTGATCGGTCATGGGGCTTGAACTCTGGGCCTGGGGGTTGTCCTTGAGTTCTTTAGCTCAAGGCTACCACCGTACCCCAGAGTTATCCCTGAACACTTCAGCTCAAGGCTGGAGCCACAGTGCCACTTCTGCTTTTCTAGTGGTTAATTGGAGATAAGAGTCTCACAGCCTTTAGTGCCCGGGCTGTCTTTGAACTGCAATCCTCAGATCTTAGCCTCCTGAGTGTCTAGGATTACAGGCATGAGCCATCGCACTCAGCTCTTAAAATGTTTTTTTTGTTTTTTTTTGTTTTTTTTTTGGCCAGTCCTGGGCTTGGGCTCAGGGCTTGAGCACTGTAGTTGGATTTTCTCAAAGCTAGCACTCTACCACTTGAGCCTCAGCACCACTTCCGGCTTTTTGCTATGTATGTGGTACCGAGGAATCGAACCCAGGTCTTCATGCATGCTAGGCAAGCACTCTACCACTAGGCCAAACTCCCGGCCCCTTAAAAAGAGTTCTTAAATAGATTTTCATACTGTCAGAACAAATGTGCTTGCCTAGCATTCAAATCCTAGCACTGCAAACAACAAAACTCTAACATCACAAAAAAATTAAAGCAAAGAAATAAAAATTCCCATAATCCTGTTATTTTGGTACAACAAACATTTTTGCAGACTCCACTTTTAAGATAAGCTGTTTTGTCAGGGATACCCTATTGCAAGATCTAAGAGAGAAACTTTTTATATTTGTTGGGTTCTAAACAATCTAGGCAAGAAGGGGTTATGACCTCTCTCTTTTATAGCTCATCTTCTCAGGAATATTCTTAGACATCCCACTTTCTCTTTATCCTGGGAGTGTGTGTGTGTGTGTGTGTGTGTGTGTGTGTGTGTGTGTGTGTGTGTGTGTGTGTCTGCATTTCCCATTTTCTACTCCATATGGATAAACATTTAAGGGTGGTATAATTTCTAGAAATTTGATTTTTTGACAGGGCACTTTTCTCATCATCCCCTAGTAAGTCTGTGGCACATTTAGGGTTGAGAAGACAATCTAATTCAGGTTTTATTTCAAGATCAACAGGGAAAAATGTTTTGCTTACAAGAACAAATTTGAGCAGTGAATGACTTCCTTTTTAAATATGATGCTGGGGATTGAACCTGTGACTTTATACATGGATATATGTATACACATATACACATATTTATATACATATACACACATATATATGTATATATACATATATATGTGCTCCATTTCTGGCTTTTAATGGTTAGCAAGAGATAAAAGGCTCATGGACTTTCCTGCCCAGTCTTGGTTCAAACTAACCCTCAGATCTCAGCCTCTTGAGCAGCTAGGATTACAGGTATGAATCATGAAAACCTAGCAGCATTGTTGTTTTGTGTATGTGTGCTGATCCTGGGGTTTAAACTCAGGGCCTAAGCACTGCCCCTGAATTGTGTGTGTGTGTGTGTGTGTGTGTGTGTGTGTGTGCGCATGTGTGTGTGTGTGCGCGCACATGCACATGCACTCCCACACCTGTGTGCACAAGTGTGTTCAAGAATAAACTAGCATTCTACCACTTGAACTACAGCTCTAATCTGCATCCTCAGATCTCAGTGTTCTGAGTAGCTAGGGTTATAGGTATGAGCCACTGGTGCCCAGCAGCTTTATTATTCTTATAATGAGGAGAGAAAAGCTGTGGGCTTTGTTGTTGTTGTTATTGTTTTTTAACCTGTAAGAGATCATCGGCTCGTTTTGGGTGCTTATTTGAGTACACAGTGTAAATGATTATACACGTGGAAAGTAGTAGTGTAGGGAAGTTTGGAGAGGTACCATAACTATGGCATCCTTTACTAAGCTTCTGTTTGGATGGGCTCACTCGGTGTTTTGCCAAGCCATGGCTCTCCTATGACTTACACAGGTACGGGACCAAAAATAAAAAGGAGTGAGGTGTGGGAGAGGGAAAATGTGAACAGAAAGGAAAGGCAGTACTTAGGAACAGATCACTTAGACATTCATAATCTCTTGTTTACATAATTCAATGTTTTTTCTGTAGCAAAAACCAATTTTGTTCCAATATGGAAATTAATATGATAAGCCAATCTGGGTAACAGCCAAAACCCAAATTTCAAGCACTCAGGAAATTTGCTTACTCCTTCCTGAAACACTTTTTTAAACAACTAATTTACCGATGTTTCTTACAGTTTCTGATGTGATTTTCCCCCCCTTTTCCAGAGCTGAGAATATAATGTAGGATTAATGATCTATCACTGAGCTACACCCCCCCAGATCACTGTTTTTCTTACTGACACAAACGTAAAATAGGATATAATAATCAAAGGATAAACAAATTAAATCAGATGGTAGATGCTACCAGATTTAGGGCAGAGGTCAAAGCCACCAGAGAATTAACATGAGATTAAATGATCCTTAGCCATCTGAATGTTTAATTCAATATCAATTCATATGCCAATTAAAAAAATCCATTGGTCTTATATATGTCATGGTTCCCAAAGCAGATGTGATCTTTCTCAGGGAATGACCTGCACAGGTTGAAAGCTTGCTCCCCTGTCTTTCCTACAAAGTTTACTATGGTGGGGGATCTCTGGAGGTGGGTGTACAACTGGACATACTCACTGAGAACCCAGAACCCAGTGGGCTGCCTCTGAAGTTTATTACCTGGTTATTCTCTAACTTGATATGCAGCTGTCCAGCATCCTGAGGCCCACCTCGGACTCTCTTACTGTCTGCTTTATCCGGTAGGTTTTTCCTACCGGATGGCTCTCCAGCAGAATTTGTTAAACCATCAAAATCTTTCCCATCGGACACACCCATGAACTCTGTGAAGGAATGGTCCTCCAGGATGTTCATGGTATGTTCTATTGTCACCTCCCGGGGGCAGAAATCTCTGGCCGGTTGGCCATTTTTGCTAGGGTAAGCATCTAGTTCTGAATGTGAACCAGTCCTGCTCCTCACTTTAGAGTTTTTCTCAGGGGTGCTCTGGGATGAAGTGCTCCCTTTGGCTAAGGCACTGTTTTCCTTGAGTGGCACCATGATGATTTTATCCTTTTCCAGGTCTTTTTCTTCCTCCATCAACTCTCTGCTTGAGGATGGTCTGGAATCGTGCACAAGGGAAGGCCTAGGGTGCTCGTTGGAGTCTGGCTCCTTCGTCTGCATGGTGAGCTGGTCTGAGCTATCACTGGAAGGGACCACCATATCAGACAGAGTGGCATTGGAGGCACTGTGGGAAAAGTAGCCACTGGTAATACTGCTGGTGGTGGGGCTACGAGACACTTCCTTCTCCAAGACCCGTGAGTTTGTCAGATCTACTTTAGAAGAAAACCATTCTCTGTTCTCCAAGCTGGCATTGTAAACACTGAAGTCAGCAAACTCCACAGGTACATAAGGCTGCGAACTTATCAGCTTCCGGTTAATAGCTTCCAGCTCATTTTCTTCCTCCTCAGAGTCCTAGAGGAATGAAGCAAACTTCAGTCACTAACTCTTTGTGGAAACAGTATTCTTTTGACAAGTTTTACCCACTTCACTATGAAAGGCACTCTCACATCTTCAGTTTCTCTCCTCCTTTCCCCCCAAGTTTGATCAAATCTTGTCACTGATAATAGACATGAGCATTCTATTCTCTGAGCTGTGTGAACATAAAGCCTAATAATAAATGACACTTATTTCTTCTGTATCCCCTCCAGGTTAACGAGAAACCTTTCATTCTTTCGTTTATGAAAAGGAATGGTTTTAAAGTACAGTAGACTTTTAGTTAGTTGTTTCTCTTTTCTCATTAAGTGAACAAAAGTCACTCCTGCATTTGGACTTGAAATCTTAACCTTGGGAGCAAGGTACATTGGTAAAGGAACTCTATGAGAAGTTTCTGAACTGTGTTATGATGGGGGGAGGAGGCACTAACATAAAAATCACTACAGCAGAAAGGGTAAGGACACAATTTCAACCCCCTTTTTTTTTTTTTGCCAGTCCTGGGACTTAAGCTCAGGGCCTGAGCACTGTCCTTGGGCTTTTCTCAAAGCTAGAGCTCTACCACTTGAGCCACAGCACCACTTCCTGCTTTTTCTATGCATGTGGTACTTAGGAATTGAACCTAGGTCTTCATGCATGCTAGGTAAGTACTCTACCACTAGGCCAAACTCCTAGCTCCCCTTATTCTTAATATTACACTAAATATTACTATAACATGGCAAAATTAATGATTTTTTTTGAGGAGCATGAGTTTGGTTAGAAAATAAGGAATATAGGTAGTAGGAAACTATAATAAAGGAAACTATATTATGTGGTTTTGGAACTTTGTAAAGATCGCTAACTATGCCAAAGTGGGTATCATTATCTCCACAATCTCTTATCAAAATAAATGATAATTAAAAACATTTAGTAGAAAACATTGTAAAACATGTGGGTATTTTATGTTCAAGTAAAAATAAATTCTATGTCATTATTTTAAATTAGCTTCATGAAGTAACCAGAAACATTGCAAACATTGCCTTTTACTGAGTACTGAAGTCAGGGCCTCACACAGGGTAGTCCAAGCACTTTACTACTTGAGCAGTGCTTCCAGCCTACAATATTGCTTTTTAAATCTGACTTTAAAATTGCCTGAGGATTGGAGTACTGGTAGTGAGCTGAAAGAGATATGATCCCTCTATCAATGAGTTAAGATTTGGCCCCTTGTTTTTTTTTTGTTAAAGAATTTATTAACATTGATTTTTACATATTTCAAATGACTTGTTTAAGAAACAAGTGTTCAGGGCTGGGAGTTTGGCCTAATGGTAGAGTGTTTGCCTAGCATGCATGAAGACCCGGGTTCGATTCCTCAGTAACACATACACAGCAAAAAAAAGCCAGAAGTGGTGCTGAGGCTCAAGTGGGTAGAGCTCTAGCCTTGAGAAAGTCCAAGGACAGTGCTCATGCCCTGAGCTCAAGCCCACGACTGGCCAAAAAAAAAAAAAAAAAAAGAGAGAAACAAGTGTTCAAGAAGGGAATCTCTATATACAATCATTGCCACTTAGTTTTTAGAACATAATCAAAATTAGGCTAAGGGTTTGTATATCATAGATACATATTAATTTATGAAATACAACATTATAGCCATAGAGTCATAGGTTTTTATGTCTATGTAGTTGTGTTTATATTTCCAATACCATGTCCATAGCATTGGGTATGCAAATATTGAGTCCTCGCTCTTGTATTGTTTGGATCTAATAGCCACATAGTAAGGATACCATGCGCCTTCTGTTCCTTTGGTCTTGATTTGTCTCATTCAACATGATTCACTCTAGATTCATCCACTTTGGCCCCTTGCTTTTATAACAATCCTGAATTCTGCTTGGGTGCCTACCAGTCTCATTCAAAGCAGAACTTACAACCTCAGAAGTACTTGGGTTTTTTTCCACTGGTCATCTGGTTTGACGAGCTATTTAAAATACCTGTACAATTATAAGGACTAAGTGACTGTAAAAATGCAGGACCAAAGGCTTAGTCATTAAGGTTGCAATTTGAGAGAGAGGGAAGGAGTAGGGAGAGAAGGGAGGATGACATGAGAAAGACAGTAATCATCATAATGTGACAGATGGTTGTTTATACATGATTTAAGTTTCATCTGTGTGTGTGTTCATGTGTATGTGTGTGCTCTGGTCCTAAGGATTGAATTCAAGGCCCGTATATTATCCCTGAGCTTTTATGATAAAGGCCAGTTCTCTACAACTTGGGCCACAACTCCACTTCCGGCTTTCTGGTAGTTAATTAGAGACAACAGTTGGCTTTGAACCTCAGTCTCAGATCTCAGCCTCTTAAGTAGCTACGGTTACAGGCATTATTTGTTTTTTTGCCATCTATCCAATCTTATGTTCATATTTTCTCTCCTTGGCTTCTCTGAGAGTACTCAAAAACAGCTTTTTATCATTTTCATTGACTCTCATTGTAAAAAATAATGTAACAGGCCTAATTTATATGGAATCTGTCATTCCGTGAACACTCATTTGATACTGACTAATGCTGGCTTATTCCTGTAATCGTAGCTGCTAAAGAGGCTGAGATCTGAGGATCATGATTCAAAGCCAGCTTGAGCAGGAAAATCTGTGAGACAATCATCTCCAATTAATACCTAAAGGGCAGAAGTGGAGCTGTGGCTCAAGTGGTAGAGCAAAAAATCTCAGTGACAGCCCCAGGACTGGCAAATACATACACAAAATAATGAGATAACAGTTTAAAAAATATATTTGAGGGATGAAAGTATGACTAGAACACAAGGAACACATAGTTATTAGCATATGTAAGGCCCTGGATTCAATTTGCAGATTCAATTAACAAAATCAGAAGTGACTGCATTAAGTTTTCTAAGAAATCAATAATCTTAATTCTTTGGATATTGAAGGGTGGAAACATTCATAATGTCACTATCTTTTTTTTTTTTTTTACCAGTCCTGGGACTTGAACTCAGAGCCTGGGCACTGTCCTTGAGCTATTTTCGTTCAAGGCTACCTCTCTACCACTTGAACCACAGTACCACTTCTTTTCTGTTTATGTGGTACTGAAGAATTGAAGCCAGGGCTTCATGCATGCTAGGGCAAGGATACCACTAAGCCTCATCCCCAGGCCTCACTATCTTATCTTTAAGCTGCTTTATAAATTAAGAAGAACCCTCCCTCCCTCCCTCCCTCCCTTCCTTTCTTCCTTCCTTCCTTCCTTCCTTCCTTCCTTCCTTCCTTCCTTCCTTCCTTCCTTCCCCCACTCCCCCCCCTCTTCTTTTTTTCTTGTTTTCTTATTTGTTTTATCCTGTCAGGGTAATGTATAGAGGGGTTACAGTTACATTTGTCAGATAGTAGGTGCATTACTTCTCAGGCATTGATACCCCTTCTCATGTTTTTGTCCCCCTTTCCCTCCCCCACCCCCTTCCCAATTATCTTGTTTTCCCCCCTTCCCTTCTTCAAATAAACAGATATACAATATACCAGGTAACAATTGAGAAGTTTGTGGTGGCTGGGAGTGTAGCTCTCAGGTAGAGTGCTTACACAAGACCTTGGGTTCTGTCTCCCATACCACAAATACAATACAAAACAAAACTGTAGGTAGAAGCTTGGTATGGTGACACAGGCCTGTAATTTAGAAGGCTAGTCAGGAGCATTCAGAGTTCGCAGGACATCTTGGGCTAAATAGTAAGATCTTGAATGAAAACAAAAACAAGAGCTAAAGGTGAATGGGATTGAGGTAGCAAGGGAATGTTGGTAAAGGAACAGATTTACTCGACAGAACTGTCAATCTGTAGCCATTGCTCACACTTCCT
The DNA here is from genome assembly GCF_031878675.1 of Megascapheus bottae. Taxonomy (NCBI): domain Eukaryota; kingdom Metazoa; phylum Chordata; class Mammalia; order Rodentia; family Geomyidae; genus Megascapheus; species Megascapheus bottae. Next base: position 22,588,707 of record NC_143530.1, on the reverse strand, counting down.
ACATTCATCATACTTAGAATGAAATTTAAACCATTTGTTATTGGTTGCATTTCTTTTTGCTATAAACTGGGAAAATAACACAATTCTCCAGGCCCAAGTGTTTATCTGTTACAAGGGAAAAAAAATTCAGATAAGAACCCATCTGAGGGCCCTTTTAATGCCTCGGTTGCCTCTCAAAATCAAGGTAAGACCTTTTCCTCTAAAACATTATTTTCCTAAATGAAATATTCAAACACAAGTTTAATGAGTAAAAACAGGAAAATGTTTATCAAACTAGTAAGAAGTAACGCAAAATAACATCTTAAGGCCATCAGAATGACCTTGGTAAAACTGAAGATACCTTGAGAAGTTTAATAAATCCAAACAAAGAGCAGAACACATCCTTCACTTCAAAATGGGGTAAAAGTCCCAGCACCCCAAAGGATATTCTAAAGGACTGAGGAACAATTTTGTCTACAAAAAAGAAAACTGACTTGTGGGTAGGGATGTGAGGAGAAAACTGGGAATGAGGGAAAGAGGACATTGTCCAAAAAAAAAAATGTACTCTTTACCTGATTGATGTAACTGTAACCCCTCTGTATATCACCTTTATAATAACAATAGCAATTTTTGAAAAGAAAAATGAGTGAAAGTTAAGCATTTCCTACCCCTTAATAAAGGACTAAAAATGTACTGAATTATTACCTTCAGAAATACAGACAAAAAGAGGCTTTAAAGAAAACAGAGGTTTAAACTGAGTTAAAAAATGCAAGTAGAGGAGAGAGTTTGGTTAGCTAGATGTTTTTTCTTTATATCAGAAACATCATTCATCATGTATCTTACAGCACATTCTTACAGTGTCTTACAATGTCGAACAGTTCAACCCTGGGGCTTGAACTCTTGGGTTGGTCATTGTTCCCGAGCTTTTGTGCTCAAGGCTAGAACTCTAGCACTTGAGCCATAGTACCACTTTTGTTATTTTGTGGATATAAGAGCCTCCTAGCTGGTGTGGTGGCTCACGCCCATAATCCTAGCTACTCAGGAAGCTGAGATCTGAAGATCAAGGTTCAAAGCCAGCCTAGGCACTAACATCTGTGAGGCTCTTATCTCCAATTAAATAACAGAAAACTGGAAGTGGTGCTGTGGCTCAATGATAGGGTGGTAGCCTTGAGCTGAAGAGATCAGGGACAACACTCAGGCCGAAAGTTCAAACCCCATGACCCCCACCACCAGCATCAAACAACAAAAAAAGAGCCTTATAGACGTTCCTGCTGGGACTATCTTTGAACTTCAGTTCTCAGCAGTTTTCATCCTTCTGATTAGCTAGAATTTTAAGTATGAGCCACAAGTCTCAATTTACAGTGTCTTTGTGTGTGTATGTGTGACTAGTACTGGTACTTGAACCCAAGACATTCTGAGCTCTTGTTTTACTTTCTCATTCAAGGTTGGTGCTCTACGACTTAAGCAACAGCTCAACTTCCAGCTTTCTGCTGGATAGGAGTCTCATGGATTTGTCTACCCAGGCTAACTTTAACTTGAGATCCTCAGATCTCAGCCTCCTGGATAGCTAGGATTACAGGCATGAGCTACCAGCATCTGGTTTCAGAGAGACTCTTATCTTCAATTAAGTGTGCACACGCGCGCGCGTGCACACGCGCACACACACACACACACACACACACACACACACACACACAATCTGCCAGTGGATCTGTGGCTCAAGTGGCAGAGTGCTAGCCTTAAGCAAGAAAGTTCAGGTGCCTAGGTCCTGAGTTCAAGTCCCAGGACCAAAGCAAAAACAAATAAGCAAGCAAAAACAATAACAAAAAGTGTGTGGATACTACTATTCAAGAATAACTGCAATTCTTTCCATTAGTCTGACTCACTGTCTAGTTTTCCAGAATGCAAGAGAAAAAATGAATTAGGATCAAAGAAAGAAATATTTACATAAACTCATAATATGAAAATAAAATTATAACTTCCAACAGACAAACTACAGTCTCAGGTTAAACTCTACCAGAACACCCTGGAAAACTTAATTAAACAGCACTGTGAAGAGCCTCAGAGACAGGAGCACTCTGAAAGCTGGCTTTGAAGGAGAATAGAGGTGCCTCTCAAGTCAGACCCTAGCAAGAAAAGAGTCTAATCCAACCATACTTAGTGTATTTCATGGCACATTTCATTATAAAGTTTAACTGCTGCTTGAAATTTCTTGGATCGCCAGATGCAGGTGGCTCATGCCTGTAATCCTAGTTATTCAGGAGGCTGAGATCTGAAGATCATAGTTCAAAGCCATCCCAGGCACTAAAGACTCGTGAGACTCTTATCTCCAATTAACCACCAGAAAACTGGAAGTGATGCTGTGGCTTAAGGGGTAGGGTGACAGCCTTGAGCTGAAGAGCTCAGAGACAATGCCCAGGCCCAGGGGTAGGGTGATAACCTTGAGTTGAAGAGGTCAGGGACAGTGCCCCAGGCCCAGAGTCTGAGCCTTACAACCAACAAAATAAAAAATAAAAATAAATAAATAAAATTTATTAGGTCAAGAGAATAGGCTTGTATCGCATGCATGCTTTAAAGGTAAGCTGGGTTTTATGTTAAGCCATTTAAAAAAAAGTAAAGGAACTAATGATGGGAGCCAGTATGTGAATTGTGTGTGACCTGTTACATAGCTCCAAGGGGCATTGGCAGCTCCTGGATGAATTGTGCCAAAACAGATTGTTCTGATAAGTTTAAGTTTTGTGTCTGTGCACACCAGGGAAGAGAGTATTGACAATGAACAGACAGAATCAATCAGACATAGAGCCAGACAACTAAACAGCTAACAGAAATAGCCCTCTGACTGTTAAGCCCACCTCAGAGCCCTTATTAACAGGACAAGAAGTAGTCAGGAAAATGACAAATAGTTGATTATGATTCATAGAGACAAAAGGGTAGATGAAGAAGGTCTTATATCCCCTTTTCCATCACAAATGAGGACAGAGGCTTTGGAACAGAATAGGGAGAACCTGGAAGCAGAGGACAGAAAGAAGGACAGGTAAAAATGAAGGGAAAAGAGTACATACCTTCTTCATCTTAGGAACATCATTTTTTGGGGGGAGAAGGGGAATAATATGTGGGGACTAGGGTTCAAGGCTCTACAACATCTTTTTGATGGTTAATCAGGGATAGTCTCTCGAATTTGTCTGCCTAGGCTGGCTTCAAACTCAGTCTCCTCAGTAACTGTGATTACAAAGTGCCTGGCTCAGGAACACTGTTTTTTTTAAGATCTATTAGCAGCCGAACATGCAGGTAAGTGGCTAACTGCAAATCAGGATTAAGCTGGAATTGCTGTTCACACAGGGATGAGCAATAGCATATTCTAGAGCTGTTAAAGGACCTCACACTAAGGAGCCCATAGAATGGACCTGATACAACCTAGCTGGGAATGAAACCCTTTGCACTCTGCCAAACACAGATAATCATATGCAGCTGTAAACATCATGCAGCCTTCTCTTGACTGAGGCTGGTTTTAGTTTTTTCAAGCATTAGGATGCCATAGGAGAGGGAAATCTGAGACCAAATTAGTAAAATTCTTCCAGGCTGGAAAATAGACAGGCTCTCAAACATTTTTAAATGAAACTGAATGGATAATTTGAACTGCCTGGCTTAACGGTTCCAAAAGCTTTATCTCAAATGTCATTTAAAAAGCACATAAGAGGGAATGAGGTTTTACAGGTAAGGTTTCAACCTACTGATGGTAGAACAGAGATAAGCCATTCTGAAAGAAAGTTTTGAGAACAACAGATTGGCATGTGTTTTGGCAGCTAACTAACAAAGGTGACCTGAGCTAGAGGGATGATAGTGGGTGGTGATGAGTGGTGATGAACTACTGAGCAGCTACAAACTTCAGAATTATCTTGGCAATAGCATCAGGCAACACAGAAAAAGCTTTCAAACATACCCACAGCTAAATGCATGATTTACTTACTCCAAGTAAGTGCAACTCCTCTAGGTAGATTAACTTCAGAATCTGGGTCATATAGTATAGGCACATTAAAAAGATTTCAGTATTAGTTAAAAAGTGATCTCTTGGTTATACTTGTCTCAATTCAAGACCAGAATCATCCCTTTTAACTAAGCAAACTCATACTAAGGAAAAATAAACGTTAAAAAAATAGACGGTAGATGGAACACTTAAAAGAAGAAAAATAATCACAGGTCACAGCCATATTCATGCAACATGTCTTAATTTCTTCTAAAGCATTTGGAAGAAAGTCTGTGAAAGGGCTTTTAACCCACCACCAGGCAATATGACAGAAATGGTTCCAGAACTTACAATCTTCTTCTCACGTTTGCTACTGTGTTCTACTGGCATGCTGCTGCCATTGCTTCCTGAGGGTATAATGCAGCCAGGGTTATGAGCCTGAGATGGAGACATGCTCTGCAAAGGTTAAGACACATAGATGCATCACACACAAAAGACGAAAACAGCTGAAATACCTAGTAAGTACATGCATGTTAGACAAGCAATGCAACAATTTCTATTACATGTAAGTAACACAGCAGCCAATTTTGCAGGCCAGATTTGTGAACTACTGATGAAATCTGACAGGACTAGACAGATTTGGTGGCAAAAACAAAGAATCAGTAAGAGCTTTTAGTATTTTAAAAACATCCAGAGGACATCTCTTTCTCATTTGACAAATAATATGTTTTATATATATTTTGGAAAGCCATTGACACAAAGTAGTAAAGCCACAGCAATAACCACCATCAAAAACTTCAACCTCATCCTATGTGCTTGAGAAAGAGGTATCCGAGAACAGGAGCCACAGAGTGATTAGCCACACTTGTCTGTATACAGCATTCCACTTGCGACTGCAAACAGCCATTCTCTGCAGAAACTACCAATCCATCCTGTTTCACACGTACAGACTAGCCAGGCATTTACCTCTTGGCTTAGAAGAGGTCTTGCTTCAAGAGCTATCCTTTTCTTATGTTCCTCTTTTACAGGCATTAGGGGTTTGAAAAACTTTGGTGGCTGAGGGGAGAATGCTTTAAAAGGGCTGACGGTTAAGGCATGAGGATTCTCCGATGTACAACCTGAGAAAGACAAACAGGCATGAGTGTACAGGTACAGAGCATTTTTCCCCCCACTGGCACCCAGGAAGCTGGATATGGACATAAAATGCCCCCGAAGGCTCTTGTGTGGATGGCTCAGTCCTCAGCTCGTAGTGCTCTGAAGTGATTGGATTATGAGGGCACTACCTTCATCAGTAGATAATCCACTGATGAGTTCACAGATGACTGAATCAGGAGAGGAGAACAAATGGTAGAAGTGGGTAACTGAGAGACTTGTCTTCAAAAGGAGTATCTTAGCCAGGCACTGGTGGCTCACGCCTTTAATCCTAGCTACTCACGAGGCTGAGATCTGAGAATCATGGTTCAAAGGCAGCGCAGCACAAATGTAATGGGACTCTACCTTTAATTAACCACCAGAAAAAACTGGAAGTGGCACTGCAGTTCAAATGGTAGAGCACTAGAGCTCAAGTACAGTGCTCGGGCCCAGAGGTTAAGCCCCATCGCTGACTAAAAAAAGTAAATAAGTAAAGGAGTATCTTGTTCCTGGCCTCTCCTCTTCCTCTTTGCTCCTGACTACTAAGAGATGAAGAGCTATCCCTACCACACATTCCTGCTGCTGTGACATCCTCAGGCCCAAAGCAATGGAATCAGCTGACCTCGGACTGAAACATCTGAAACTCTTAAGCCAAAACAAATCCTTTCTTCCTTTGCTTACCCTCATTGTATTTTGCCTCAGCAGTACAGAGCAGACTAGAATACCATCCCACAGTAGGGTATGGTATAAAAAAGGAACACATAGCCTAATAGTTGGTTGAACATTGAAACGGATTTTGGCAAGAAGAAGGATAAGTCTATGTCGTCAATAAAGCATTACTAAAGGTGATAGAAAAACTGGAAGTGATAATTTTCTATCCTCTTTTGAAGATTAAGTAGTACTTACTAGACTAATGTTAGTCTAAGCTGTTTTGCCAAATCTGAATTCTGAGTCCTTATCATTTCTGTATGCATTCCAATACTTCATAGTTAGATATTTTACTTCCTATATCCCCTATCTCTATCTTATTTCTATAGTTACATTTGAAAATATCAAACAGATTGGGAGGGGGTCCAGGGAAGGAAACAGGGACAAAAACATGAGAAGGGGTATCAATGTGCAAGAAGTAATGTACCTACTACCTGATGAATGTAACTGTAACCCCTCTATACATTATCCCAACAATAAAATAATATATATATGAAGAAAATATCAAACAGAGGTTCAATAAATGTACTCAATGAATGAATTGTGTATACACTTTCATGTAATTTCCTGTTTTGCTCAGGATACCTAGCCCTACCTAAGGAAAGCTAATACTTCTCATTTTTTTCCCTCCTTGTTTAGCCTCTTTTCTCCTTTCTTATTTTCTCCCCATTTCTTATAACAAGGATAGGTGAGAGCATAGTATAAGCTGATTTACATTTTCAGAGAAAAATGTCTCCTTGAGACACTGGGAAGCTGTATTTAGGTAATTTTGTCACTGACCAAACTCACTTGTGGCATTACTTTTGAACCAGATTCATGTTTTCTCCAACATTCCTTTGAGTACAGAGGTGAATATTCCTTTGTGGGGAAAAATGAAGTAAGAATTGCATGTTTCAAGAATGACTTCAGTGGGGGGGAGGGAGGGAAATGGGTACCAAGACATGTGAAAGGGTATCAATGTATGTGAATTAATGCACCTTCTATCTGACAAATATCATGTAACCCTTTTACTAATTACAATAAAAAAAAAAAAGAATGACTTCAAACTTACAACACCTTGGAATGAACAACCCTTTCGAAAAATCTATAACCATACGTATAAAGTGGTATATGTTGGGCTCAGGCTGCAGCTCAGTGGTAGAAACTACTATGTGAGGCCCTCCAGGTTTAACAACCAAAAAAGTACTATTATTCAATATGATGAATACAAAAAGAAGTCCAATAAATGAATTTTAAGATCAATTAACTAGAATTTCAGCTTTATATCTCATTATACGCTAAGAAAGATATTTATTTTTCATGCCATTCCTAAGTAATTAAAAGGAAAATCATTACAAACACAATCTTACCACTGCCTTCTTTGCTCCTTCGAGGCGAATCCCTGGGTAAAGTTCCATAACATGCTACATCTTGGTAACTGGAGCTGTAGTCAGACACGTCAAACTGGTTCTCCGGCCAACCCTGCAAGGGAGAAATATGGGTTAACTGTGATTTAGTCACCTAAAATAAGAAAAGAAGCCAGGACTTGATTTTCTATTTTGTTTAATGGTGGTGTATGCCATTCCTTTTTTATTTTTTGATGAAATATTTGAAACACATGAAAATGTGTTAAATATAATAGCTATCATATATATTTTATATGTGCTTAATTGGTTATTTGAAATTGGATAGGGAAGGGGGGAAATCAAGATAAGCGGGGAGAGGGCAGGAGGGAAATGGGGACCATGTCATAAGAAAGGGTATCAATGTTTGTGAAGTTATGTACCTTCTACCTGGTGTATATAATGTAACCCTTCTAGTAATCACAATAGAAACAATAGTAGCTATCACAGCCAAGGGCTACCCAGGTAAATAAATGTTGATATTTCCTCAGGATTTAACAAAACCATTACAAACACAGTGAAGTCTACTTTTGAACCCCTGTGTGGTCTCATTCACCTTCATCTATCTAGGAAGTTAATTTGATCAATGTAATACACATTTAGGATGACTGGATTATTATTATTTTTTTTTTTTTTTTGCCGTTCTTAGGGTTTGAATTCAGGGCCTGGGCACTGTCCTTGTGCTTTCTCAAGGCTAGTGCTCTATTCTTCAACCACCACACCATTTCTGGCTTTTTTTTCTGTATTTGTGGTATCAAGGAATTGAACCCAGAGCTTCGTGCATGCTAGGCAAGCACTCTACCACTAGGCCACACACTTGGCCCCTGTGACTAGATAATTTAAAGACCAAATTGAAACATTTTTTTTGGCCAGTGTTAGAGCTTGAACTCAGTGCCTGGGTGCTGTCTCTGAGTTCTTTCACAGAAGGGCAGCAATCTTTGAGCCACAGCTCTACTTCTGGTTTTCTGGTGGTTAACTAGGAATGAGTTTCGTGAACTTTCCTGCCCAGGCTAGCTTTGAACCACAATCCTCAGATCTCAGTCTCCTAAATAACTAGAGTTACAGGCGTGATCCACAAGTACCTACCTTGGAACACTAATGAGAGTGAAACAATGCTCTTAACAGTAACAGTGTAAGCTGGGACTCTGCCAGACAAACTGGTTGTATGATTACTTTTAGAGTAATCATAGATTATTAAGACTTAAAAGTTCTAAATTTAAAAGTTTTAAAAGAGATTTAAAAATTCCAAATAGGCAAAAGACATTGAGGGTAATAAGATGAGAAACCTCTAGTATATGATCTAAACTTTATTTCCACTCCACTTCAACATTTTACAAGTTGGTTATATATATTTTGGGGGGGTGGGGGCGGTCAGTCATGTGGCTTGAACTCTGGGCTTGGGCTCTGTCCCTGAGCAGTTCTGCGCAAGGCTACAGCACCACTTCCTGTCTTCTAGTGGTTAAAGAGTCTAATGGATTTTAGTGCTCAGACTGACTTTGAACCAGATCCTCAGAATCTCAGCCTCCTGAGTAGCTAGGATTACAGGTGTGAGCTGCCGCTCTACACCCAGCTTAGAATTTAAGCTTCTGGAGGACATAATAAAAGACTGTAAGCACAGATTGTGTCTTAAGCTTCTTCTGCTGATATCCCAGGCCACACTACATACACACCTTGTCATCTTCTTCAAAGCCAGAAAGGTCTGGTCGACTAGAAGAGACCTAGAAGAGATGAACAGTTTCATCAATATAGGTTATATATTTGACATCATTTTATTTTCTGTTCATTTGCCAGTAATAAAGTTTGAATTCAAAGCCTTGGGCTTGTGAAGCAAGTATTTTACAGCTTAAGCCTGCCCCAGCCCACACTTTTCTTTTCATATAAGGAAATATAAAGTGTAGATATGGCTGAAGCCAGCATGATCTTCACCCTTCTTTCTTAGCTTCATAACTACTACCCTCAACTTGGGTGTTATTACCTCCATACATACTTTATATAATTACATGTGAATATGCTCATAAACAATAGCTAATATTATTCTGCAACATTTTTTTTTGTGGGTCATGGGGCTTGAACACTGGGCGTGGGCACTGTCCCTGAGCTCTTTAGCTCAAGGCTACCGCCCTACCCTTGGGCCTGGGCATTGTTCCAGAGCTCTTCAACTCAAGGCTACTGTCCTACTCCAGAGCCAAAGTCCCACTTCTCTAAACACAACTCTGGATGCATCTTTCAAATTACTATCCTTTAGTGTTTTATTTTTTTTCTTTTTTGGGGTATGGATATTGCTGGTTCTGAGGCTTTATTGCTCAAGGCTAGCACTCAAATATTATTTGAATTTAGTGTATTTCTGTTGTAATATTTATTTCTTTCCTCAGAATATTCTAATTTTTTAGCATAAAACAATTTTTCTTTCAGATGTGGATATAGTATATTTTATTAGGTTGTATGTCCCCTTTTCATTCATATTTTGATTCAATTTTATGGCTTCCTACCATTAACTTTTTGGCTTCAGAATGTGGTCAAGTTTTGTGTATGAAGGAAGTTTCTAATGGTAGAGGTAAAGTTGAAGCTTTGTTTACACAAGAGGTTAGTTAACTGTCTAGCTTTCAAGTTTTTTTTATCCCTATTTGTATGAATATCTAAAATACGAATATTTCCCACTCTCACTCTCTCTCTTTTTGTCGGTCAGTCATAAGGCTTTAACTCTGGGCCTGGGCATTGTCCTTGAGCTCTTCAGCTAAAGGCTACTGCCCTACTCCTTGAGCCACAGCACCACTTCTGGTTTTCTGGTGATTAATTGGAGAGTCTCATGGACTTTACTGCTCTGGTTGACTTTGAACCACAATCCTCAGATCTCAGCCTCTTAGTAGCTAGGATTACAGGTATGAGCCACCACACCTGCTCTCTGTTTTTTAAATCATAACCACAATACAATGGTCATATCTTCAGGGATACAGAGAGGTAGGCTGGGCATGTTGGTTGTTAACTCTAGCACCGTGTGTATTGTTTCTACTGGATCAACATCAACAACACATTTCTCTAAGGTCTCCCATCCCACAGTCTGTGACAGCTCATGTCAAAGCAAGGGTACTTGTACACTGGCTGAATAAAGCACCGTACTTACGTTGTGAACATTTGGTGTGCTGAGGCTCCTTCGAATGTGCCTAGCTTTGGTGGAAAGTGCTTCTTTGACTGTGACAGCCTATAAACATGATATTTTCAACATAATACTTGTTATTTTCTTATCTGGCTATAAGAAAGAATGTTTATTTATAGAATATTTATAAATCACTTCAATAATGCATGCACTCACAAAAAGTTATAAGACACAAATCTTCATATGACTGATTTCTGGGTATGTGTGCCACTTCTAGGGCTTGAACTCAGGGCCTGGATGCTATGCTAGAGCTTTTCTTTGCTCAAACTAATGCCCTGTCATTGGGCCACAGCTGTTCTTAAGGGTTTTCAATGGTTAACTGGAGATAAGAGTCTCATAGACTTTCCTGCCCAGGCTGGCTTTGAACTGTGGTCCTCAGATCTCAGTTTCTTGAATAGCTAGGTTAACAGCATAAGCCGCTAATTGGCTTTTTGGGGGGGAGGTCTCTTGTGGAGATTGAATTTAGGGTCTGGGCGCGGTCCATGATCTTTTTCATTCAAAGCTAGCGCTCTACCACTCTGAGCCACAGTGCTGCTTCTGGTCTTTCTGGTGGTTAATTGGAGGTGAGAGTCTCATGGACTTTGCTGCCCAGGCTGGCTTTGAATGGAGATCCTCAGATCTCAGCCTCCTGAGTAGCTAGGATTACAAGTATGAGTCACCAATGCCTGGATCCACATTTTCCCCCCCACAATCAAAAATATATTTCAGAAACAAGCCAGAAATGCCTCTCAGCAAAACTCATCTATGTTGGGAATTATTTTTTCAAGCAAGTGTGCATAGGAAATGAAGTTTTATGTTATTTGGGTTTTACTTGTGTATCCATCCTGGTAGGATTTCCATTAAGAGAAGATTTTGGAGACTGATGCACTCCAGTGAGTCTGTAATGGCAACTCCTGCTTCTCTGGGGCATCACCACAGGGCACAGCTAGTCTTACAGCTCCAACACTGTGTGTTATTATTTCCACCTTAATGGAGTATTTCTAACGTAAACCTGAGTGTAAATACCAAAGGGCTAGGGAAAATACAAGCTTAAATACATAGGAAATCTGTGTGGCTTTTCAAATGCCCCAATTATAAAACCTGAATAAGTTGACTAACTGCTCTCAGCCTGAAATTTTCTCATTAGAAAATGAGGACTGCAACAATACAATCCTGTTGCTCACTGAATGAAACAATGCATCTAAATTACTGATCACAGTGATTGGTAGGAAGTATTCAATAAGTGTTATCTATTTCTGGCACTATTTTTTCAGCAAGTCATCATTCCAGCACCCCTTTTCTGAGTAACTTAAAGTGAGATGACTGATGAACAGGCCCCCTGGTCAGTCACTTGCCTGTCGGAGCCGTTCAAGACTCAGAATGTTCTCCACGTGCAACACACCCCGTGTGTACTTCTCGATGTATGTCTCCCCATCTAACGTGCCCTCATTTTCACTCCTCGCTGCCAGGAGAGCCAGTGTTTCCCGGTCCTCGATCTCCTCCGTTGCCTTTGGTATATTGGAAACTATTTCATAAGTTACACCGCAGGAATAGAATATATTTTTCAATGATATCCTCCTCTTCAAACTCTGGGTGAAACTCTAACAGAAAAGGAAACTAGGTTAAGTTACGTGACAATTTTTAAGTTTACAGAATGTAACAGCATTTTATAAATGACCACAGGCACACAAACTGAACTTGAGACACTGTGTCTCCTTTCCTTCTTTCTTTCTTTTTTAAACTGTATTTTTTTTTTTTTTGATCCTGGTGATCCAACCAGGACTTGCTAGGCATGAGCTTTGCCACTTAGCTACATCCCAGCATTTTTTTTTTTTTTTTGCCAGTTCTGGGGCTTGAGCTCAGGGTCTAAGCCTTGGGCTTTCTCAAGGCTACAGCTCTACCACTTGAGTCACCACTTCTGGATTTTTCTATGTATGTGGTACCGAGGAATAGAACCCGGTTCTTCATGCATGCTAGACAAGCACTCTACCACTTGGCCAAACTCCCAGCTCCTGTGTCTCCTTTCTTGTGGGATGATAATGGCCAGCTCTTGTGTAAGGACAAGGTCACAGAACATGTGGTACATTCAGGTTTCTAGGGGTGTTGCTTTTTGTCCTCTGCAGACTCACTCTGCCTCTGCAGGTTTCACCAGTTGTTCTGGAGAGGGTGAGAACAACTCTTGGGGTGGGTTTTGCTGACAGTACCTCTCAGATGCAATCTGGCAAGGATAGGGATTTCTTTGGTGTCTGTGCTGATTCTGGCTTTGTCACTAACCTGATTGTAGCTGGTACTTAACCTCTACACTTCCAGTGTATCCACTTTTCAAATAGAGAAAATATCCTAGCCACTGCCTGCTAGAATTATGGGTTTCATATCAAAGTGATCAAGGTTTTTGGAAATGACATTTGACTCTCTTGCCCTCCTGCTGTATTATCTTGGAAAAATGAGAAAGACGACTCCCAAATCAGCCAGCAAGGCTACATTCTGCACATTCTCTGAGAAATTAGTACCATAGAACATGACTTTATGAGAGACAAGAAGAACTCTGTAGTCTTAAAGACACAATGGCAGAGCTGGTCCCTATTTACTACCTGTTTGTTGTAAATGTTGGCCGCAATCCGCTTTCGTAATACTAACTCCATGGCAGCTGGGTGGCTGAGTTGGACTGTGGTCTTCACAATGAGATAAATCCTCTCGTTCTGGGGTGTGACCCTATTCAAGTGAACAGAGTCATGCACTGAAGAGTCCCAGGAAGCTGTCGCTGAAACCTGGGAGTGGGGGAAGGATGGGCAGATGGAAAGAGGTGACTTGGCTGTTTATAGGGCATACCAGAGAAAGAAAAGAAACTCGATGGGATCCAAGAGATTTCCTTCCTCATCTATTTTGAAGGACAGCACATACATTTCTCTATTTTTATTTTTGGGACTCTAGTCTTCTTTCCCAAAACAGACTATAGTGGTTACACAGGAGGACAGGCCCATAGGACTGACATATTAATATGAAGCTCTGCAGGAGAGCCCCTAAGGATAAATTACCTCATCATCACTGTGCTTTATGATAGGCAGGTAGAAGAACTGGCTGCCATGTTCCTTGGGCAGGATGGAGTTCACGCCTGACGCATGGGGGCCTACAAGCTGCTCATTGGCGCTGAGATCATCCGCTAATTGAGATCAAGGCACAAAAATCAAAAAGTAGGGGACAAAGTTAATGTCCAAGTAACAACATTTAAAAAGATATGCCCTCCATTTCCCTTTAATTACAAGGTACTGGGACAGGCTAAACTGCATGTCAACCAAAAACATGCAGATGAAGTTTACATGTAACGCATTCCTAATTTTTCCCTGTCATTACTTACTTTGCAACTGAAATAGATGCTCCAAGATTCCCAGTAGCTTTTATTTTGTATTTATTTTTATTTACCACTTTTTTGCGTGTGTGCCATTGCTAGGACTTGCATTCAGGGCTTTGCGCTCTTCTTGGCTTCTTTGTTTATAGCTGGCACTCTATCACTTGAGCAGCAACTCTAGTCTGCATTTTGCTCGTCAATCAGAGATGGAGTCTTAAGAACTTTACTGCCTGGGCTGGCTTAGTACCTCTGCCCTCAGATCTGAGCCTCCTGAGGAGCAAGGATTAAAGATGGGAGCGACCAGTGCATGGCTTTCATTGTATACTCTTAAAACAATTAGAGCTTTGCTGCCATTTATTTATTTATTTAGCCCCCTTTTCTGCTAGGGATTGAAGCTAAGGGATCTGCATATCCTCAAGCAAATGCTCTGTAACTTAAGCTACTCCCCCTAGTCCAAGAACACTTAAGATAAGGTCATAGTGTGATCATTTCTAGTATCAAAATTACTGGGTTTAGGCAATAAAAGGCATTAGTCAGAAATACAGATTTCTAGGCCATTGCCAAGGCTAAGGAGTCAGAATGTCAGAGGATTAATTTCCCAAGTAATAACTATGCCCATTAATATTCCACAGCCACCACCTTAATATTCTGATATACTTTCTAAATCTCCCCAGGTGCTCTCATACTGTGATTAAACGACCACATCCCTCCTTCAGTGATTTTACATGTCATGCTTATGTATTTTTGGTTGAAACAAAAATGTCATCTCTATGTGGTGTAAGAGGAATTACAAGTGATTTACAGATAAAAATAATGTGAGCAAATGGATGATAAATCTTAACAGCAATCCCTGGAATGTTAAGTACCTACTCACCATTCAAATCAAGGAAGAGAACTGGTATATGAGTTTCCATTCCAGGAGGTGGGATCCTAAATTAGAAAGACAAAATTTAATTATAATAGAATATATCTTATATCTTACTAGGATAATAAAACACCACAGAACCATGGAAGCAGAAAATCACTGGGGAGATACAAGTCCTTTTCATGAAGTACTTTCACGTTTTCACTTGTTAACACAAATCATGGAAACGACGTCACATATAAAAATAAAAACCCACTAGTCATATAAATTACACATAATTACTTGAAACAAAGATTATAAAGCCTTGCTAAAAATAATTCTTGTGAAACCAGGCATGGTGGTATAATCCCAGCTGTAATCCCAACTATCTGGGGTGTAGAGGGAGGAGGATAGTTTCAGGGTAGTTAGCCAAAGGTTCTTACAGTCCCTTCCTCAAAAACAAAACAGAAATAAAACGGTTGTGAGTATGGCTGAAGTGATGAGTACTGTCTTAGCTTGGGCAAGGCCTTTGGTTGAATCCTAAGTACTGTAATAATAGTAATAGCAATTCTAGTGATAGACACAAGGGTTGTGGGTGTTGTTAGAAGTAGTGGAATAAATCAGAGCCCAAAGGAAGTAAACAGAAGTGATATTATGTAAAAACCTCGAATGAGATGAGAATATAATTTGTGTGGAGAGGAACTAAGCAGTGTACTGTCTAAACTGGCCCAGTGGCAACAGAAATCACCTCCACCTCTTAAAATGAATTCTCAGGCCTTCTTTTCCTTTCTGAATCAGAATAACAAGGTGGGACCCAGAACTACATTATCCAAACACTGTACTTTGAAAACACATCATGTTGAGACTCAGGTAAGGACTGTCTAGAGGGTTTTGAGGAACCCCGTAGGGCTGGCTAGGAGTGAGCTGACTGAGGATAGGAGTGGCTGTGGATTCAGCACACCAGAACAAATGTCAAGACTTATAAATTATGTGTTTACAAATTTAGATTCTCTACTTTCTAAGGCAGACTACAAAACTGATTACACTCCATTTATCAATAGAGACAAAAATGTCACTAATGTTTCTATGTCTATCCAAATGAGAGTATGTGGCTATATACACTCTGTGTTCAAAGGGAATCTTGAATTTTCTTCTTAAATACAAAAGCTGGGGATGTAGCTCAGTGGGTAAAGTGCTTTCCTAGCATGTGTGAGTTCCTGGATTCCATCACTAGCACTGAAGAAAAACAAACTCAACGTAAATAAATAAACCAGCAAACACGCTCAGGGTATTTCTGCAGTAAGAATGAGAATTAAAGTCCGAAGCAACTGCAACTGAACTAACATGCAAGAAAGGGTATTTCATATCACGTACAAGACTATGATACACAAGATACCTCCTCCTGTACATCTTCTCTAAATGCTACAATACTACCAAGAAGATATGAATAGATTAGGAATAAAGCCAAAGGGGCAATTAGAGGAAATACATTAAGAGCTGAAGCAGAAAATTAAATCCAGTTCTACTTTACTCCAGATACTTTTATCAAACCAGGCTATTTCTCATGAGCACAACTAGGGCTGGCAGATCAATTGATTGATTAGTAGTGCCAAAATGTTTAAGTCAGCTGCCAAACTAAGCAGGTACTAGAGCAAACAAGATTTTTTTCTTTTCTCTTTCTCTCTCTCTCCAAGTACACCCTGAAAATCTTCTCTTGACCCAAAATGAGAGAATTTCTACAGATCAGGAAATATTCAAGTTGTTTATTCAGAACAAGAGCAGTATGGCATTTGATTTCTAGCCTGGTCACTTCCTCTGAAGGAAGTTGGCAGTGATTTAAAGTTATAATGAGAAAGGAGTACTAGAGATGGCATTTTCTGGGCCAGTCTCTCTCAGGCAGGTAATAGACCCCACCTTACCAGGCCTACATAGAGGGGAGGGCAGCCTTACCAATCAGCTGGGGCCCCAGGGATCCCACTGCCTGGGGCAGGTACCAACACAGCATTCCTTTCCTCCGTCAGCCCCACCCACTGCTCCACAAGCCTGGCTTCGCGTTCCATGTCATCCTCTGTTTTCTCTGCAGAAGAAAATGAAGGGATGGATGACAGGAAACCCAATCCCTAAATTTAAAATAGGTAGATCTTCACCCGGTGATAACCAAAATGGCTTAAACAGCCATTGTTTCCCCCCATAAAGGATGCTTCAAAGGCAAGCATGAACATCCAGCTGGCTATGACAGCAGCTGCAGGAAGTATAGGCCAGAAACAGTAGAGAGAACACTGGAACAGCAATGATAAGTCTTAGATCATGGTACTGGTGCTAAGATTTGGGGAAGTTACTCAACAGATGAGTGTGAGTTTCCTAATCTGTCTAACAGGAATTTAAGTCATTTCTACTTCCAGCATGTGGTAGAATGATTAAGTAAAATAGCAGACGGGGCATTATAAAATAATATACCATTTCACCAAGACAGAGGATTTTAACATGTGGGTTTTACTCAGCAAAATTTTTTTGGTTCCCTTCATGCTCATTAGGAAAAGGACTTTGTTTGATACATTTTTTTAAATCGTCATATCTGTAATTGAATTCTAGGTCTCCCTGGGGATAACAACAATGAATTTTCATGATCAGGCTGAGCTCGTGAGTCCACACCACACTCTGAGACAAAAGAGAAGCACTGCTAACTTCTTCAGGAAATGAATTAACAGTCATAATGTGTTTATTGGTGTAGAATCAACCACAGAGACAATGAAGTCAGGATGAGAGGTAAGAATCTTCTGAGATAGGGGAGGGTCTTGCTATGTACCCCAGGATGGTCTTGAACTCAAGATCACCTAGCCTTTAATCCCCAAATGCTGAGATTACAAGTACATCCCAACTGCACTGGACTAGGAGACCAAAATTGTAAGGTCAAATTTCTACTACAGGATCCAACTGTATAATAAGTAAATGGCACCCTTACATGCAGAGAGTACAGCTACAGAGCCACACTGAACCACTGCTTGTGGAGCAGTGGGTGGGACTGATGGAGGAGTGAGGCACAACATGGCCTAGATGGTGTTGATGCATGCTGGTATTCTGCATACCAGCACACTGGTAATGACCATATTTGTGATCCCTAAAACACAGTTGAGCAGGACATTTAATGTCACAGCTTTATGTCACACTCACAGTTTTATGAAAAGTCATTCCATTCAGAGACTTCTTATGTGAATAATATACAATTTGGTTCAGTAATATCTTTAATGGTTTCAAGTTCAACTAAGATGGTACTGTCTAACCAAGGGAAGAAAGGAATCTACTATCAACGAGTAGAAATGATAAGACTATTCCTGGGGGCATTTAACCTCATATACCTTAAAAGAAAATGATTAGCTTACATTTCACGTACCTTTCTTATTGTTGACTTTTTTAATCTGTTCATCTAAGTATTCTCTCCTTTTAATGAGTGCATCTGACCACCTCTCTCTTACGCAATTTAAATCTTCTTCCTGGCAACATGGATGGAAAAACATTTGCCTATAGGATGCGTACACAACTATTTTCTTAAAAAAAAAAAAAAGGTCCAAATTGATTAGGAAACTTTTCATTAGGAAAGGCCATTGAAAACTGGTGTGTGATTAATGTACAGGAAAAGCAGAGGACTCAGTAGCACTGCATGCTGATCAAGGATTTGGGTACCCAGAAATCAGATCTCCATAAGGATAAAAGAAAGCGTTAAAAGAAAGACAAGTTCACATGATACCAGGGATTGCATGATTTTTAGGCTATGGTCATGCATCTGTACTTAAATGGCAGTTACTTGTGGAAAGATGGGCAATTTCAAACTGGAAAACCTCAGAGAATATATCAAACAGAATAGAACAGGACAGGCATTTATTTCATAGTTTACAGTTCAGTGGTCTAGTAA
This sequence comes from Megascapheus bottae, assembly GCF_031878675.1. Lineage (NCBI taxonomy): Eukaryota > Metazoa > Chordata > Mammalia > Rodentia > Geomyidae > Megascapheus > Megascapheus bottae. The sequence continues at coordinate 22,570,310 of NC_143530.1, read as the reverse complement.
CATGTATTTTCTGAAATGGAAAGGTCAGTAAGAGAAGCTTTCAAACTTTCCCCAAAGATTTTGCATCCAAATATCACCATGAGACTAAACAAGTCTTCCATGCAAAAACCCAACATGCATTTAGCCATGCTTGAAAGCCATGGACTTGGAATGTGCATAACATGGCAGGAAGCACGCAAAAAGCCACAAGACGTTAGTCAATGGCACTGATGACATCCCAGGGAACACTGACCTTTCCCCTAAGCTTTGTTTGCATTTGTTTCTTTCCTTTCTAAGTAAAACTATGAACGAGGAAAGAAAATTCTCAAGATTTATTCAAAATGCTCATTGGCTTAATGTTAGTCTAATGATGAAGGCATTATACTAAGGCTAGACACTAGGAACTTCTAATGCTTCTTCTATAATGTCCCCACGATTTTGGGGGGAGGGCTGGTACCAGGATTTGAAGTCAGTGTCCTACTCAAGAATTCTACCACTTGAGTCAAGTCTCCAGTCCAGCTTCATGCTGTTCATTTTAGAGATGGAGTCTCATGTACTTTTCTGCCTAAGTTGGCAGGAACTTCAAGCCTCCAAATCTCAGTCTTCTGAGGAGTCAGGATGAAAGGTGTGAGCCATTGGTGCATGGCAGTGGACCCATATTTTACATACAGGAAGGCACACTGGGAAAATACCTCCTGAATTTGTGTTGAAAACAGTATAAAGACTGAAAATCAAAAATTCCCAACTCGGTTTGCTGGATTTATCATGATTACATCATCCCACACTGCATGATATCAGGCTAGTTAGTGCTGACCTTTCTTTAGCTGCAAGTATTTTTTTTCTTCTGCATTTCCAACAACAACAAAAAAAGGCTTATTGAGAACCTTAGCTCTACTGAAAGCAGAAAACTATCTCAACAAAACAAAGCTATGTACATAGAATGTCTCCCAAGTTTCCTGACCAGTAAGTGTTTTAAAGTTAAATGGCATCTTAGTACAACACTAATCTTGGATAGAAGAAGCAAAGTACAGTTTAGCAAAGTACAGAAAGACAAGAGTCTAAAGACTATGGATGGGAAATTGTGTAATTTTTAAGAGCAGTAATTTTAATATAGATAATGATCTTGCTTAGTAAAGGCTTTACAAGCTAATAATTTCAGATGGCAGAGGGAAAAATGCAGTATCGGGTTATATATTCTGAACTGATGACAACAGATATAGTATCACGTATTTGATTATACATGAAGCAATTGGAAAGCACAAGGAAAACTGCACATTCTTGCTCTCTGGACCACGTTCCTCCTCCCTGGCCTCTGCTTTTGCGAATGCTGGCAATTAGCAATAGCTGTGCCCCATGCCACAGGATTGACAGCAGTAGCAATACCTGATAACTATCCATATCATCACCATCCTCATCATCTCTCTGGTAGGAAAAAAATAAACACAAAGGACATACATTTTGTTTCTCCAATGGCACATGGGAAATCATTTCCTAACACACATCAGAATGGACAGGTCACACAAAACTGGCATAATAAAACATTTCATTGAAACTCCAAGACTTAATGGATTTATTCACGCTATAATTTAAAGTTAACAGTGTTGGTAATGGGAGCCGGGAACCTGCCTGTGTCAGGAATACTTTCTACACTGAGTTACCACCCCCAACCCTAACAAACTGATTCAAAGAAAGTAGTTATTTGAAATTAAGATAGGGAAAGAAATTTACATCCTTAGGACTTCTGCCACTGTTGTACAGACAGGTAATATACAAAGGCAGGCTATAAATAAATGTCATTTGTAGGTAAACTGTGAGATGGGGAATGAGCTTAAGAACACAGAAAGGAATAGCTACCAGGACTTCAGAGATTCTCTTGCCCAACTTTGCCTTTGGCCAGACAGCAACAGAGGCCCTGCAGGATGCAGTGATTTAACCAAGATTCACACAATAGAGGCTGATCAGTAAGGAAGGAAGGCCCTTAGTCTCTAACCTTACTGGTTATTGCCCTACACTCACCACACCTGAATGAAATCAGATCATCTAGGTTCTGTACAGCTCTCCTGTAATTAAAAAAAAAAAAGAAAAGAAAAGAAAGAAAAAAGAAAAAAAAACATCCCTTCTATCTTAGAGTCAGGTTCTAAAAACACGGCAACATTTTATGATAAAGTAACAATTCTGGCAAAAAAAAAAACCAACCCACAATATACTGAGAAGAATTTTGACCAAGATAATTTTCTTCAGAAATAGATTTTTTTAAAGTCTGGTAATTATTACTATCAGTCATGGGACTAATGTATGAAATAGAGACTTAATCCTGAGAAATTTTATCTTTGAAATTAGGCTCCCTATTAGTTAAAGAAATAGCTCTACTGTAGCATAAATTTCTATTTTTGGGGGGGGGCAAGTCCTGGGGCTTGAACTCAGGCCTGAGCACTGTCCTTGGGCTTTCTCAATGCTAGAGCTCTACCACTTGAGCCACAGGACCCTTACCACTCAGCCAAACTCCCGGCTGTAGCATGAATTTCTAGGCCAAGAAAGTACTTCAACCAACTAAAGACTAGCCCCAGTTTCTGTGATACAGAGCTGTTGTGAAACAAGCACATTTTGCATCAGTTTTGGCTATGCTTTAGAATAATTCTAAAGAACTGTGCCAACAACACTGGAAAATTATTAGTAGACATTATTGTGAACATGGCACCAAAAGGGATGGACTAAAAACCTTGGAAACTGTCACAGTTTCAATTTGTAGGGCTGGTACTGGCTTGGTACTCCATTTCTTATTTTACAAAGCTAAGGAGTGAAGTCAGGGTCTTCACACTTGCTAACTAAGCACATATGCTACCACTGAGTGACTCCTCAGCCCTAATGCTATGCTCATAAGATTGCACATAGCACTGGGGAAAGGGTAATATTTGAAAGTCTATACTTTGACAAAAAGTGTTAACTGGAGGTTTTTAAAGGAATGCAAATAATCAGTATACTAAAAAAAAAAAGAACTTTTAGGCAAGTGATGGAACACATTCTGTAAAGGTCACTGTTTAAGATACATATCAAGCAGCAAATACTTCTTAAGCCATAATGTTTTACTGCAGAAAGGGACCTTGTGAGAATTATGTATTGAGTTTATCTCATCATTTTGGACAAGAAAAAAAGTGCTCTAAGTTTAAATTACCCAGAAAAAAATCATGATTTAGTAAAAATGAACCTGATGTAGACTGCAGGTCTCCTACTTAAGTCCAGTGACATCTCTTCCTGCACTGGGATTCAAATTCTTACAACCCAATTCCCCAATCATAGGCTGCGAACACCCAAGAATTCTGGTGGCAAAGTGTCCCATGCAAACCGGACTTGGGCATCCTTCATACTTGGAAAGAAGTGTAGGGGTTTGGAAAAATGGAGGGAATTTGAGCCTAGAAAGGGAAGGAGGGCCATGCTTGACAAAGCCACATCTTCCTGACAGCCTGAGAGTCTGTGAACTGACTTTTAGCTTGGAAGAAAAGTCTTTCTGAAGACCATGGAACCCAAAGAAAAACAGAGGGAGAGGGACCATTCTCAGGATTGTCTAAGTTCCTGCCTGGACTGCAGAGAGAAATAAAGGAGAAATGTTTTCTCCCTGCAAGGCAGAGGAAATGCCCCCATCACACAAGGTAGTGCAGCAAGGGCACGGGATTAAACCGTGATTCTTCTTTATCTGACTCACATGTAGTAAGGCTCGGGCCACCCAATTAGGCAGGAACTGGCAGGGATTAAGTGCATAACTTTAAAGTTTATCCTCAAGGAGTCCGGAACAAGTCTGACTGATCTGATAAAAGTCAATTAGGAGTTTTCATCTTTTTTTTTTTTTAATCATTTTGTAAAATGTGAACCTAAGATTTAGGAAATGAAGATTTAATGGATGAACATGATTGTGAAGATAGGTTTCTAAGTCAAAAACATGCAGTAAAGCAAACAAGGGGCTCATCACAAAAATGTAGTTTATGGTGTAAATAAAAGAATGTCGAGGCTAGGCAGCAACACCAACAGTTTGGGCTAGACATAAAACCTTCACAGCCTTCATGAGTATCTTCATAAATCAAATTATGACTAATTAGAATTAAGCAAACATAGTATTTTAAATCTAGAAAGAAAGGCAATGAATGGAAATATGAGCTGGGAAAAAACAGGGGCCAGGACAAGGACCTAATTAGGTTCCATCATGGGTCATTCATTTGCTTCCTTCTGCATTATCCCATCTTTGTTACTGTTCCAAGTGCCGGCAATGGAACCCACTGCCCCAAGACTACAAGTGTTCTACCACTGAGTGACCCGCCAGCCCTCAATCTTTGTTAGTGTTTTTTCAAATATATCTTACCTGGTAACTGTCCAGTCCTCTTTGGAGTTTGGTGGACCTGGCAGTTACACAGCCAATGGATACTGACAAGATGGCTTCAACCATGAGCGGCAGTGTCCCTGAATGCTGCACAGGCTGTACTGTGACTTGCACTCTGCGGGAGTGGCCCTATAAGATGGGGTAGGGTTGTCAGGAACATGGGAAAGGAGGAAGGGTGGGGTGAAGAATTAGGGAACAGAAATTCAAATAATTAGAAAATGTGGAGGCTAGGCTCTGGTGTCTCACACCAATAATCTTAGCTACTCAGGAGGCTGAGATCTGAGGATCCAGTTTGAGGCCAACCCAGGCAGGAAAGTCTGTGTGACTCTTATCTCCAGTTCACCACCAGAAAGCCAGAAGTGGAGCTATGGTTCAAGTGTTAAAATGCTAGCCTTGAGCAAATAAACTCAGGGACAGTGCCCAAGCCTGGATTCAAACTCAGGACTGGTAAAACAATAATAACAACAACAGCAACAATAATAATAGTAATAAAATAAATGGGGCAGAGAGAAAAGCAATTTTAGTACCTGTCTAAGCTGAAAGATGCCACCAGTGTTGACATCTTTTGCTTGATGAAGTTCCACTGCAGTATATTCCCCCAACTCATTCAACTCCAGTATGGAAATCCACATTTCAATTCTTCGAGTGACTTCATTCCACCTGCAAAAACACATCGGACATGCAGCAAAAGTAAGTCATCCAGGGACATGATTATAAGAATTGGCAAGCTATCATTTACTGAGCATTTACTATGAGCTAGGCCTGTGTCAGCTATACTACACAAACACCCTTAACTCTCAAACATCCCTAGGGTATAAACTTAAAAGTTAGCTTGTCCTCACATTCCTGTAGCATTATTTCTGCTTTATTTCACATCACATAACAATCACCAATTCTATCCATTTTTCCTATATATAATACAATATACTTCATTGCTATGGTTAAATAATAAATCTACTAAATAGTCATAGGGACTTGATATTATACATAAAAAATGATCTGTTGAAGAATTGTCATTGTCAAAACTGGTAGTAAATTGTTGCATTGCTCATCTTTTTTTTTTTTTTTTTTTTGCCAGTCCTGGGCTTGGGTTCAGGGCCTGAGCACTGTCCTTGGGTTTTCTCAAGACTAGAGCTCTACCACTTGAGCCACAGCACCACTTCTGGCTAATTTCTATGTATGTGGTACTGAGGAATTGAACTCAGGTCTTCGTGCATGCAAGGCAAGTACTCTACCACTAGGCCACATTCCCAGCCCCTGCTCATCTTTTTTTTTTAATTAAAAGATTTTATTAACACTGATGTTTTTACATCATATTTCAAATGTCAGGTTTAACAAGTATTCAAGAATGGAATCTCTATATGCAATCACTCCAAATTCATGTCAATGACCTTGAGTACTCACGTATTGAGTCCTTCATTGCTCTTATACTGTTTGGATCTAATATCTAGATAGCAAGGAGACTATGTGCTTTTTGTTCTTTGGTCTTGACTTACTCAACAGGATTTGCTCTAATTCCCTCCACTTCCCAGTGAATGCCATCATTTTATCTTGTCTGTTGGCTATGTAGAATTCCATTGTGTGTGTGTGTGTATGCTACATTTTTTTGATATCCATTCATCTGTAGTGGGGCATCTGGGTTGTTTCCATCACTTGGCTATTATGAATATTGAAGATATAAATATGGCTCTACAGGTGTCCTTATCATATCCTGGGTTATGATGCTCAGGATAGATGCCCAGGAGTGGTATGGCTGGGTCATAGGGAGGGTCTATTTTTAGTTTTTTGAGGAACCTTCAAACTGCCTTCCAGAGTGGCTGTACTAGTTTACATTCCCACCAGCAGTGCCAGCATTTGTTGTTGTCTTAGTTCAGAATATTGGTAAGGTAGTATCTTAGGATTTTTTTTTCTTTTCCATATTTTTTTTATTGTAATTAGTAAAAGGGTTACATGATATTTGCCAGATAGAAGGTGCATTAATTCACATACATTGATACCCTTTCACATGTCTTCGTACCCATTTCCCTCCCCCCCCACACCCCCCTTAGGATTGTTTTTATATGCATTTCCTATATGACCATGGATGATGAGCATTTCCTCATATGTTTCTTTTTTTCATATTTTTTTATTGTAATTAATAGAAGGGTTACATTATATTTGCCAGATAGAAGGTACATTAATTCACGTACATTGATACCCTTTCTCATGTCTTGGTCCCCATTTCCCTCCCCCCACCCCCGCCCCTCATCTTGTTTTCCCCCCTTCCCTATCCAATTTCAAATAACCAAATACAAATATATCCAATATATCAGATAACAAAGTAAGATACTGTAACAATATGAGATAATCAAGGGATAGCAAAAGAGAGGAGAGATAACGTAGTGCGTTAAGGACAACAATCATTCATTATATGGCTTTTGTTTCTATATCCTAGAGGTCCTTTCACTTAGCGTCATACTATATGGCCTTTTGTATCTACGTTTTGCTCTATTGTAAATCTCTGCTAGGAGAGCCCAAGGTTTCTACTGATTATGACAAATGAGGGAAACCATTGAGCCTATCTTCCTTGGAGTCTGGCTTACTTCATTTCTCATATGTTTCTTCACCTGATTTCCTATCAGTGGAATTATGCAGTATAAATTTGTGACTGGCTTCTCTTATTTGGTGTCATGTTTTTGAGATCCACACCAGTCTGAAAACAGTCCTTTTCTAATGCTGACAGAATATTTTACTGTCTGAGTAATATTACAACGTGTTCATTTGTTGACTGAAGGCCTCCGGGCTGTTTCAATTTTGGGGGACTATAAAGCAGCTATGAATATTCATGTACAACTCTGTGAAGTATTTTAATTTTCCTTTCTCTCTGGTAAATATCTACACATGGGATTGTTAGTTCAATGAAGAGGCAAATGATTAATTTCATTACAAATGATCACTTTGTTTTTTCCGAGAGACTAGCTTGCCTATGTAATTTCATAATAATGCCTTTTAATAAGCTAAGCTTTGAATGGTGATGAAGTTTAAGAAGAATGTTTTCCTCTATGGTCAGAAATTTCTGTGGCCTCACTGTAAATCTGTGACCATCTCAAACTCATAAAAATACCCCCCTAGTCGAAGCCTGGTGTTGTCTACATGTCATCCCAGCACATGGAAGGCAGACTTTAGGGGGTTGCTCAAGTTTAAGATTAGTCATAGCTACAAAAAATAAAAAACACCTCAAACCCCTAAAACCAACCAATTAAAAGAAAACCTTACTCTTTCTTCCCTCGCATTTTAGACACACACAATTTGTTTGCTTGGAGTAGTACTGGGACTTTTACTCAGGGACACACTCTTGCTAGAAAGATTTTCCATGCTGCCAATCTTTGTTTGCTTTATTTATTGTTTGGATAAGGTGTGACTGATTTTGCATAAGATTGGCCTCATAAAACCATCTTCCTTCCTACACCTCCTTCATAATCAAACATAAGGTACCATGGCACCCACACCGGGTTTCACAAACATTTGACTAGGTAAGCCTCAGATTATGATCGTTTTGATCTCTGCCTCCTGAGTAGCAGTGGGGCAATGTACTTGGTAGGCTTTATAGTTTTTAACTTTTACATCCTAAGTTGCAGTTCATGACAAGTCCATTTTTGTATATGGTGTAAAGTACAATAAAGGCTAACATTTTCCACATAGATGTGCCGTTGTCATAGTCTTCTTGGTTGACCCAGCTTACTTTTACTACATCATATTTCTTTACTGTATTTCTTAGATGCTGGGTGATTCCTTCGTCATTCTTATTTGCAAAGGAGGGAACCGGTTCAGAGAGACTAAGTAACTTGTCCAAAGTAACATTAGCAGTGCTTGGAATTATATCCTGAATTCTACCTATTTGTTTGTTTGTTCGTTTATTATGATAGTCCTGGGGCTTGAACTCAGGGCCTGGACACTGTCTCTGAGCACTCTACCACTGGAACCATAGTTCTACTTCTGGCTTTTTGGTGGTAAATTAGAGATAAGAATTTCATAGTCTTTCTTGCCAAGGATGGCTTCAAACCATGATCCTCAGATCTCAGCTTCCTGAGCGGCTAGGTGTATAGACGTGACCCACGGGTCCCCCATAGCCTGTATTCTTAATCACCACTGAAGTGGTAGTCCCTTTCCTGGGTCTAAAAGCCAGATACAGACCTGTCATGCAGTGTTCTTGTCTTTGCATGGAGAGAGTCAACCTCCCAGATAGAGCTTCCATTTCCAGCACAGCGGTGGCCCCACACTTCAATCGCTAGGGCTCCCTCAGAAATAAACTCCAGGAATTCTTCTGTGACGTTCACCACGTAGTCCTGATGAGGAATAGGAAAAAGATTCAGCAAGCATTACACAGGAGGAATCTGCGATTTCCATGCTATCTTTTACCTTCAGATAGATTTACTTCGGTGATAGTAGCTTGATGTCAAACTTAAACTCATTTCTTCTGTTTTACAGGAAATCACACAAAGAACCATAGGATATCTGATCTGGAGGAAAAACTGTAATGCAATTTAATAAAACCCCTTTGTTTACATTTTGTGATAGGGTCTTGCTATGAAGCCCATGTTGACTTTGAATTTGTGGTCCTTCCTATTTCTACCTCCCAAAGTGCAGGGATTATAAGCACGCACCAACAAACTTGGCTTCAACCCCACTTTCTGTCATACATGAGAAAACTGAAGAAAGCAACTTGTTTTACATCAAATGGCTTGCTTTTAGTGGCAGTGCTGGATCATGCTTCTTTTTCTCTTGGTTCATTCCCTGATTTACAGTAGCAGTCTGGTCTGCTTAGCTAGCACAGACTTGCCATGGTTAGAAGAGTAATACTTGTGACTATCTTCATAATCTATGCCATTGCTCTGAAGCTTTCAGCTCTCCCACCCCAACTCCTCATTCTAAAACACACAGACCGCTCTGTGTGTAGAGCCAGAAAGAATTGGTATGATTTATACAAGAAAGGGCCTATAGCATCCTGAACTCTCTAGGAAAAGACAAATGACAAGGGAGAAGAGTTAGTCATTAAGAAGTGACTTGTTGGCAGTCTCCTCTGAAAGCCAGGAAGTCTGCAATGCAGTTCACTCTGTGGTTATTGCTGTTACTTTGATACTAGGGAGTGGAACCACGGCCCTGTACTGTCTCACTGAGCATCTCCAGCCCCCCTCAGAGCACTAGGCGATGGTGTTTGTACCTTACAGTGAGAAAAGGTCACCGTGTACTGTGCATCCTTGGACTGTGGTGACGGCACATCTGGGTCCACCACCGGGGCAGCCACTGTTGACTCACACTGGTCCCAGAACGTATATTGACAGAAGACAAAATTGGACAGGCTTAACGGGAGTCCAGTTGCCTCTTTAATTTTTACCTGAGAGGAGGAGGGAAAAATGGAAATACAATTCCCATGAAGAAAACACAAGTCTGTAGGCTGTTTTCTATTTCCATTATTTCAAATTTAAGAGATGATAGGACACATAGATATCCATTTGACACCACCTCATGAAGTGTTCTGACTACAGTGAAATCTGTGTCACTGTTCTCTAACCACAATCTGTAAACCCAACCACAAATGCACACAACCCTGGGAAGTTTCTGAATGATTAAGTTTCTGCTATAGATGGTACATTTATTAGAAAAATGCCATTCACCTTGAAATACTAGCTCCAGGCATGCCCAAATGCATAGCTGTCTCTGGTTCTATGAACCAACAGGAGACTGAAAATATTTGAGGAAAAAAATGTAGTAAACATGCACACACATTCCCCCTCCCCAAGAGAAAATTCCATCCATGGTTGTAACTGCTGGCAGACAGCAGATTTACAATGCTGGAAAACTCATGGGTGCTTTGGTAAAACAGCACCATGAAAGGTCATTGCTCTCTCACCCGGCACGTCAGCTTTTTCACCCGGTGAATGATCTCTCCACTGCTGTCGACCACCTCGAGGCTCCCACTTTCACTGGAGTTCTCGGAGGAGTCATCCTCTACCACACGCTCTGGGACGGCTCCGGTGACACGCATCACTTCCACATGGAGACGCCCTGCAACCTGGGTCAAAGAACCAGAGCAACACACCTTGAGGTTCAAAGGTATCCCCCAGGCAACACGAGAGACACATACTGCACAGTGAGCAGCTCTGCAGCTCTGCCTGGCTACTGCCAGTAATGGGAATTCCACCTCCCATGGCTTGCCCCGTAATCTTCATGCTCTGTGCTGGGCTGAAATTGCCTCCTTGCAACTTGACATCTGGAAATATCCACTTTCAGATCAGCATGGGAATAGCTAAGACTCACCTATCATTTTCTACCTGGAAATTCCTACTCTCCATGCTTATTTACATATTTATATACGTATTTATATTGTTTTTTATATATTCTTTTGATCAAATGTTTCAGTAACCTGTTCATTTCAACAAAGTTTTATGAAACATCAAGATGAAATTGTGGGTCCTGCCATCAGAAAACTCATGGTTTGCAGAAAGACAGGGAGAAGCCAAACCCAATAACATTAATATAACCTAGTTGTGGAAACGGATATGCATAGGTATAGGATAAATATGTATAGGATCTACTCAGCAAGTAATTGCTGAGAACTGATGGTGCCAAGAACTGTGGTAAGTACTGCAATTATAATAGTAAACCAAATATACAGTCCCCGAGCTAATGGAATACAGAACAGTATGTGAGCCAAGCACGAAGGCTCACATCCAAAATCCTAGGTACTCAGATGGCAGAGATCTGCAGGTTCATAGTCCAAGGCCAGCCTAGGCAGAAAAGTCCATGAGACTCAATTTTTACCAGCAAAAACCCAGGCTGGAGTCATGGTTCAAGTTGTGGAACACAAACCAAACAAGCTAAGCAAGACAGGATCTGAGTTCAAATCCCCGAATAGGCAAAAACAAAAAATGTTATGTAATTCAGACTAGGGTTGGGAGCAAGCTGGCCTTGAACTCATCCTACCTCAGCCCCTCAAGTGCTGGAGTTATAAACAGGTAAGCATTCCAAGAATGCTGTGTTTCATTAAAAATGCACTACATTTTTCTCATTGTAGGGGGACGTCTCTGAATAGAGTTGGTAGACAGAGCTTCTGTAACAGCTAACTGCATAGAATTGTACTTAAAGAACAGGAATTATCCTGAATTTGCTTTCTTGGAGTATCTTCATTGGTGGAGTTATCTTTCACTCCCCAGTTTAAGGCTGTACTGTTGTCACCTTAAAGAGTGAAGGTTAGACCATGTAGCATTTTGCCCTGGACCAAGGCTGTAGGAGACATTGCCCTGCCATTTGATGTTAGACAAATTTGGAAGAAGTAATATGAGGGTTAAAAAAAATGAAGTAAGATAAATCAGCTAGGTAACAATGGTTTGAACATTTTTATGCTTTTTGATAACATATTTTTAAAAATACAATTGAAGGAAATTCATAGAGTACCCAAAGTCTACCATGGGTCTCTTTGCCAGATGAGTTGTATGCATTTTTAACATGGAGAAAAGCAATACTGACCATTAGCTTAGAGCAGAACATTCCAGAGGGTTACCAAACACATATCACCATGCCCCACTTTCTGGATCTATTTAAGACAGAGCTTAAAACAAAAACAACACAACATTCAGAGCCTTGAATGTTTGCACAGAGACATCCTAAACTCACCTCCCCCTGCTGGCTGATGATAGGCACTGCATACTGAAGTTTCACATCACAAAAGAGGCATTCCAAGAACACGTTTGCCACACCTATCAGGTTGTGATTCTCTTGGGCTTCATAAAAAGGGTCACCTCGTTTCCCATATAGTCTCTTTGCCTGAGTGGTAGGTGCAGTTAAGAACTAGCGTTACAAGGATTTAAAAGAAAATAACTATGGAAGTAAAATACATGCTTATTCATAAAACAGAAGACAGGCGGTAAGAGAGAAGCTATGTGATGCCCAAGCGTTGGGCTCAGCCCCACTCCCACCTCCCTCCACCTGCAGCCTTTTCCATCACATCCTCAACTTTGCAAGTCTTCTTCCCATTACTAGTGCACAGAGAAACAGGCTCTGCCTAGCAAATGACTCTTAGAAACCTCCCCAGCTGTGATCACAGTGAGAGGCACATGAACAGCCACAAATGAATATGAAATCCAACCAATCTGATTTTGCAAGGCACAGCATCAATATACTTTGTCCAACTTCATTTTACTTGAATGAGGTAAACATGATGCCAAACAGGAATCGGCTTTGTGTCTTCTTCATTCTGTTCCTCTGTGTAAACATTACTGACCCAATTTAGCATTCCTATTAAGACCATTTTACCTTATGTGGCCTAACACAAATGTCCAAAGTATCATCGGGGGGGTGTGTGTGTGTGTGTGTGTGTGTGTGTGTGTGTGTGTGTGTGTACACACACGCACATGTGTATCCTGATGGTTAAATGCACTTGTAAATTCTGCTCTTATTTCTAACAAGATCTGCTTTATGTTTTGTCTCTTTTACCTCAGGAACTTTTTCTTTCCATTCTTGGTAAAGGTCTCTCATGTCAATTAACTTATTTTCCAGCTTCTCAATGGTCCAGACTTGGGTGGTCTTGCCTTTTCTCCGTGCTTGGATGGCTGGTTCACTCACTATTGCACCTCTCTGCACGAAACAAGACATACAGAATGGACATTACTGTCACATCTCTTCTGATGGCTACATTATATGATAGATACATTATAGTAAGGTAATGAGTTTGATAAGCACATAAATGCAAAAAATCATAAAATTCTACCACCTACGGAATGGTCTGGTAAATTTACTATCATCTATTTATCTATATATATACCCTTTTTCTCACAACCCACCAACTAAAAATATAATTTCCTATCTCAATCTTCTCTCCGTTGTTTAAGTTTTCACCATTTCCTTCTCAGTCAACATTCTTCATAAGTAATTTTGGTGACAACATAGCAATCCATCAAATAGATTTGTCACACATTCTATTGTTCAGCATCATGAGTTTTGCAAGGTTTTGCTATTACAAGCATCTTGTAAGAGTATCCTTGTATAGAGAGAATATCAAAATATACTCACTTCCCATGCCTGCAGAACTTAGCACAACTAAGTCATCTATCGTCTTGCTTTTTAAAAAGCTTACTTGCTAAACAGAAAGATAATAAACAAAAACAATTACCCTCCTTTTCAGGAAAATTTCTCCAAGTTAAATGACAACAACTTTCCAAGCAACTGCCAGGAATATGAAACCAGGCACCATAGTTATCTTCCTTTCTTACAGAATAAACTCTCAGAAAGGTACTGTAAGAAAACATATACCTGCCCCATCCCCACTTCAGAAGGGGACATTTACATGCAAGAAAAAGCCAACACTGGGTACTTATTTATTTATACTCCCAGTTCCATTCTTTTGAGAAAGCATTTAAAATTAGCAAGTCACCAAGATTCTGTATATTCTGCTCATAATAAATGGGAGGGCACTGTTTATTGTTTTGACAGCTTTGCTACCCAGGGAGGTACACACAAGAAGGCTTACCAAGGGTAAACAACGGACTTCCTGTTATAGTATTTGCTAATGAAATTCTCGCTCTCCTCTTCTTTACAGACATGCCTACCTTTCTGTTGGCACTGAGGTTCGCAGCAGGGATCTGAAGAGTCACTTGATAATCAGTAAGTTTGCTCATTTCTTCAGCAAGGAAATTTGCTTCCCTCACTAGGGTATTTGCTTTAACAAGCTGTTCTCGTAGTTTTGCCAGGCTTTGCCGGAATAGTTCATCCCTGTGGTGTTGCAGAAGAGGAAATGAACAAAACACAGTCATGTTTTTAAATGAGTAGTATTATAGGAAACAGAGTTCACAATACAACAATACCCCACATTATACAATTAATATGTCCCTATTCCTCTCTGTATAACTTTTTTTTTTTTTTTGCCAGTCCTGGGCTTAAGCTCAGGGCCTGAGCATTGTCCTTGGACTTTCTCAAGGCTTAGCACTGTACCACTTGAGCCTCAGCACCACTTCCAGCTTTTTTTTTTCTATGTATGTGGTACCGAGGAATCGAACCCGGGTCTTCGTGCATGCTAGGCAAGCACTCTACCACTAGGCCAAACTTTCTATAACTTTCTAAACAAAACAGTTCTCTTGCAACCTGATAAATCTCCCAGAAATCACCTTAACTTCTATCCATTGCTCTCTCTCTGTATATGCCAACTCTCCTATCTAAAATATCCTACCAAGACTGGGGTGTAGTTTAGTTTACGCTGGCATACTTAGCATGTACAAGGCCCTATGTTCAGCCTCAGGGCTAAAAAGAAAACTAAAAGGAAGACCAACACAATCACTCCTACCTTCCCGCCACATATGCAAACCCTATCCCTTTCATACTCACTCAAAATCCTTTCTCCATAAAACTTTCAATACTGGACCCATCACCATAGTCATGTCTCCCATTAAACAATTCATCAACTTACTTGGCCTACTTAATAATCATTTACGTGTGTATTATTTTAGTAACTTCATACCAATAGTACAGATACTCTGTCCCCTGAACACATTTTCTAGGGGAGTAGACAGGAAGCATGTAACTATAAAAGCATACTTCCTATTGAACAAAACTGCTCAGTGTCTAGGGTTAGGTATGTACTAAGATGCTCAATTAAAGTCATAAACCTTTTTATTTTGTGGATCATGGGGCATAAATTCAGGACCAGGGCACTATCCCTAAATTCTTTTGCTCAAGGCTAGTGCTCTACCTTTAAGCCATAGCTGCACTTCTGGTTTTCTGGTGGTTTATGGGAGATAAGAGCCTCACAGACTTTTCTATCCAGACTATCTTTGAACCATGATCCTTAGATCTCAGCCTTCTGAATAAGCTAGAATTATAGATAGGGAAGGAGGGAAGGGAGGAAATCAAGATGAGCGGGGGTGGGGGGGTGGGGGGGGGTACGACCATGTCATGAGGAAGGGTATCAATGTTTGTAAAGTAATGCACCTTCTATCTGGTGAATATAATGTAACCCTTCTATTAATTACAATAAAAAAATAAATACTTATTTGGTACTCAAAAAAAAAAAAAATAAGACAAGCCAGGCATGGTGGCTCACACCTATAATTCTAGCTATTCAGGAGGCTGAGATCTGAGGATCAAGGTTCAAAGCCAGCCTGGGCATAAAAGAACCTGAGACTCTTATTTCTAAATAACCTCTAGAAAATGGGAAGTGGGGCTTGGCTCAAGGGTAGGGCTGTAGCCTTGAGCTGAAGAGCTCAGGGACAACGCCCAGACCCAGAGGTAGAGTAGTAGACTTGAGTTGAAGAGCTCAAAGACAGTGCCCAGGCCAAGTTCAAGCCCCATGATCTACAAAAAAAAAAAAAAAAAAAAAAGACAAATGTGTTTTCTTTTCTGTGAAAGAATTATTAAAATATTTTTTCTATCTCAGGAACTGAGTCATGTTTTCTAACTAACATAATTCCATTTTTATAGAAGGAGAAAGAATGGAGTTATGAATAAGATGGTATTTAACTATAGCAAATATATTTAGGATGAAAAATATTTATGAGAGGAAAAGCCAAGTGTCAAATCAGAAATGGGACTATAATTTCCTCCTCCCCTCCTCCCTCTTTTGTATGCCAGTACTGAGGCTTGAACTCAGGACCTGGATGCTGTTCTTTAACTTTTTAGCTCAAAGCTAGCATTCTGCCACTTGAGTCACAGCTCTACTTCTGGGTGTTTGGTGGTTATTTAGAGGTAAAAATCTCCCAGACTATCCTGCCTGGGCTGATTTCATGCTATGATCATCAGATCTCAGCTTCCTGAATCGCTAGAACTGCAGCATGAGCCACCGGTGCCTGAGTTTTAATTTCCTTCTTTGTTAGGTTTGACCCCACTCAGTCTCTTGCCCAAACCTGTGGGCCCTGGTCCTTACCTGGGTTGCTGACCCCCCCATTCTTACCTCTCCTCTGCCCACTGAGTCACCTTCTGCTGGGCTGTCTGGCTACTGTAGGCCAGACGGTCAGGCACGCTGCTCTGTGGTTGCCTCTCAGGGGAGAGCTGCTGGCGTAGCTGTTCCAGTTCTCGCTCATACATGAGTCGCTGCTCCTCCAAGGCACTTCTCTTTTCTTCTAAGTATTGCTTCTCCAGCACCTGAACCACATTTTGAACTGGGTCTGGTAAGCCAAGAGAAAAGCAACAGGTGGATAAGAAAGGCCTCCATATGGGCACAGCACTCTGTCCTGGCTTCTTCCAACTAGAATTATTTCCCATCTAACAGTATGTTTTATGTCAGAGGCTTGAGGTGATCAGAGGTGAATACCTGTATCTTTGTACTAACATTTCAAACAACCTCTCTCCACAACCACTGTTAAGTTTCTTCAACTTACCAAACCCATTCTAATAGTAAGTAGTAGAGGAAGATGGGATGTGAATCTATGCCTGAGAAGAAAAATTCTATAAAATCTAAGGCAGTCTCATGGATAAAAGTGGGCATGACTGGAACAGCAGTTGACTTCTATGCCCATTTAATATCAGTTCTGTCTATGATAAAAGGTTTAGGATTTTCATCACAAATTTCATGATTCTTAAATTTCTTTAAGGTGGAAGCATATATTTAAAAACATAGCATATAATTGATTGAATAATATAATCTGCCAATTTCCTAGGCGCTACTACGAGGGCAACTGTTAAAAATAACAGAATCCTGCTTCTAGTGTCACACTGGTTCAGATCTAGAGCTCTTTAGCATTCACATGGCTGAGCAGGGTCACACATGCCAAGAGATCTAGCGCTCAATGAAGCAGCTACAATCACTAGTGGTGGCTGTGGTATAGGAAGGACTTGACTCTAAAGAACTAGTTAGAGCTCAACAAGTTATCTAACTTGGTAATGACCAATCAGCCAGATACCATGGAGACAGATGTAAGTCACTGGCCATGTATGTAAAATTTGATATCCCTAAGAAAGTACACTGCAGGAAGATAGTAAGTTACAAAGCCTAGAGGATATGACAAGAAAACTACTACCACAGTAAGTATTTCTCCTCAGTTGGTGGACCTGGGAGGGAATGCCTGGGATATAGTTTCCTCCTTGTATGTTCACACAGTTGCCTGCTATTCAGTGCCACTTGGCCTGTCTTCCCACAGTTAGTCCTCACAAGTCTCATTTCTAAGAAGTAATGAAAATGACTCAGAAGGCATTTTTACATAACTTTATTATGGCTATTGACCAGCTTTCAAAATACTCCTCATTATTGCCCGGGGTGTAGCCTAGTGGAAGAGTGCTTGCCTAGAATGCACAAAGCCGTAGGTTCGATTCCTCTGAATCAAATACTCAGAAAAATCTGTGCTATGGCTCAAGTGGCAGGGTGCTAGACTTGAGCAAAAAGTGTCCATGGCCAGTGCCCAGACCCTGAGTTCAAAACCCCAGGACTAGCAAAAAAACAAAAAAAAAAATCACAAGGGGCTGGGAGTTTGGCCTAGTGGTAGAGTGCTTGGCTAGCATTCATGACGACCTGGGTTTGATTCCTTGGTATCACATACATAGAAAAAGCCAGAAATGGTGCTGTGGCTCAAGTAGTAGAGGTCTAGCCTTGAGAAAGCTCAAAGACGGTGCTCAGGCAGAACTGTCAAAAAAATCATGCGTTCAGATGGGTGAATTGTTTTAATAAAAGTGAGAGCCCCAGAGGCTACTGACTGGCAATATCTCAGTAGAGGGACTGGACTCTTTGCAGGTGTCATCTCATGAAAGTATTCCCTTTGTTTTGGAAATGGAGAGGTACTGAGGTTTGAGCTTGGACTCATATTCACTATTATGACACAGTACAACTATTATGCACCATCCTTGCGAGGGGCCAAAATCAATGTTCAGAGCTGGAAGAGAGAAAGAACAACATAATGGAGACTTCTGAGCCTGCTGTGGCACAGCACATTCCTGGGTTCACCTTCCTGAGATTCACCACAGCCTCAGTAGAGGGCTAGGGCTCCCAGAAATATCTTTGTCACAGACATCTTAAAATAGCTCTTTCTCTTATCAATTTGAAGCCTTTGCCACTATCCCGCATGTTTTTAAATAGATCCTCCTAACTGACAAGGCAATCTGACTGTCTGATATGGGACAGAAGCCAAAGATCATTTGTCCTGTTCTCAAATGACTCAATCAGATATTAGGCGATTGTCCAGCTTTGTTTCACCTCTTCCCTTCCTTTTTCCTCTTTTCCCTTCCCCTCTTCTCTTGCCTAGATGGGGATTAAACTCAGGGTTTGGGGGTATACCTCTAGTCCACTTTTCCTTTCAAAAGAACTGTATACTGGTACTTAAGTCAAGACACCAAAGAGTTAGTGTTTTTAAGAAGAAAGAAAAGACAGTGCTATTTTGGTGGTATAGCAATACACCCTCTTCATTAACTCATTCTTCCCTGGTAGATGGCTTTGAAATGAGCTCAGAGTAATTTCCTATCTAAAGAATGGAAGGAAAGATGGTGGTAGTAGTGCTGGTAAGAGAAAATTTATGTGGGAAAGAGTATGAAAAGTCATATCCCCAGATATCCAAAGCAAAACAAACAAACAAACACTTTTAAATCCTAGATGGAATAAATAGGCTGTACTACCTTGGCCAGCTCCTCACTAGTTCATCACTATAGAGTTAGTTCTCACTGACTTTGGGAAAAGACATGAGCATCTAATTTCTATTATGAGCCCTTGAGTAGAAGGCAGTTATTGTTTATAGATACTACACGATTTAAAACAAAAAACTTTTAAGCTCAAATGAATTCGGTGGTAGACCGGTATTTACTCTAGAGACTCAAACCCACATTATTCTTGGTTACTTTTGAGGAAAATGGACGCGAATATATCAGAAATACCATTGTTCTGAACTGTTCTGTTCTCAAGAGCAATAAAGCTATTAGTAACAGTAGCAACCATCCCTCTCCATGCTGTTGGCTATCATGGGGAAAGACCACTGGTCAGATTTTAATCACTGGGAAGGGAGTTGGGCTGGGATATGGCAGGCATGTTTCCCACCAGCATACACAGCATCTCTATCAAGCCTGAAGCTTCTGCTTCTTCCCAGGCATGTCCGCAACACTTTGGCAAAGCATGTAGCACAAGCATTGGTCAGCAGCACTGCTAGAAACCAGCCAAGCTCTCATGCTAACACCAGTCCATTCATAACCTTTGTCCCAGTGTTTGTGGAGGAGCTTCGTCTGAAACCACAGGAGAGGGAAAAGAATCTTCAAATAAGACCACCAAGGGGACGACCACCAGGCAGACAGGCTTACTACGGGGAAGCCACCTAAGTGTGAGAGGGGGGACCCTGTGAATGCTATTGTTCATCATCACCCCAACTTTTGCAGCCCAGCAATGTGTATCCCACACAGAAGGAAGCTCCATTTACTGGTGGAATTGGGGGGGAAAAAAGGAGAGAAGGGTAACCATTCGTTTTTGTTGACAACATCAATACTGAAGAACAGGTTTTATCCGGGATGCAAAGAAATAACTTGTTAATACCACCAATGACTCTAATAGGTCTGGGTAAAGGGATGGAGGAATTAATGCTATGTGATAATGCTGCAGCTCTTTTGATGATGAAATAATCTGCCTCTGCTTATACTACTCTACCTGGGGTTTGGAGCTCACCCCCTTTTTGCACTTCCTGTCTTAACATGAATCTACTTGAGCTTTTGAAAGATCCCTCACAAAACACTTGTTGCTCAGGAATTTTGTGAAATGACTCATTAATATGATTCTGATCACTCAACACCATGTTGGCATGTCTTTCGGACTCCTCTTCATTGGTGGATAAGTGGGACCATCCTGCAACCAGATTTTCAGCTAAAGCCCATCTTGTTAAAAGGCCTACTAACTAATCTAAAGACTATGTAAAGAAAGAAATGACCAAACTTCTTTTGTAATATCATGTTCTTTTCATGGCCATATACTCTACATAAAGACACTATCCTTATTTTTCAAAGTCTGATCTTCATTTTTTATTAAAGGGTTCCTGTGCCTAAAAGTCCATAAGGAGAGGATTTTTTTAAAAAAGTCAAAATCTTTGGGGCCGGGAGTTTGGCCTAGTGGTAGAGTGCTTGCCTTGCATGCACAAAGACCCGGGTTCAATTCCTCAGTACCACATACAAAGAAAAAAGCTGGAAGTGGTGCTGAGGCTCAAGTGGTAGAGCTTTAGCCTTGAGAAAGTCCAAGGACAGTGCTCAGGCCCTGAGCTCAAGCCCAAGACTGGCGAGAAAAAAAAAAAAAAGTCAAAATCTTTATAGAGTCCCTAATTTCATTAAGGAGACCTGAAAATTCTCCAATCTTGCTCAAATTCCTCCAAGAGATATTTATTAAAAGAGAAGAATGAGGGCTGGGAGTTTGGCCTAGTGGTAGAGTGCTGGTCTAGCATGTACAAAGACCAGGGTTCAATTCCTCAGAACCACATACATAGAAAAAAGCTGGAAGTGGTGCTGTGGCTCAAGTGGTAGAGCTCTAGCCTTGAGAAAGTCCAAGGACAATGCACAAGCCCCGAGTTCAAGGCCCAGGACTGGCTAAAAAAAAAAAAAAAGTATAATGAGACAGTCACTCTTGAAGGGAGAACACTCTGAAAAACAAAACTCTCCCAGAACATTATCAGGCAGAGGCTATCTGTCTCAGGCCCTCTGATCCTGAGCGTCCTCCTTGGCTCAATCTGGGGATTTTTCAGGGCCCCAAGGACACTCAGAAAGGATATTGGGTTGGGCCAGGTTCACAAATTCATTTCCTCAGGTGATCCCAAGAAGAGCCCCAACTTTATGTTTAGAGGATAGTTCTCCTCCCCAAAAATGCTGTCCTAATGTTTGGTAATAAGGAACACAAATGCTGGAATTCAGGGCTAGGGTCTTACCATTACTATTCAGAGTCTTCATGATAACTTCCATCTGTGCAAATTCATAGTTATAGTCTGGTTCTGAGGAAGCCTCACTGGCCGCATCCAGGTCATGCTCTGCGGGACTTGTTTCCTTTTCAAAGTCTTTGAACCAATCTCGTCGTTTCCTCTTAGGTAAGTTGATTCTGTGTGGTTTTTCACCATAGAGAAAATCTTATTTATACTTAACTAGATAACATGAAAAAATACACATGAAAGTACAAGAGAACACCAAGATATTACCTAAAAAAGTGATTATTCCCCCACAGGATCCTATCACCATGCCACAGTTGGGTGATGCTACACACAAGAGTGCCATTTACACAAGACCTAAAGGAACACAAAAGGAAGATGTCAGGAACAAGAAGGAGCATGAAACCCAACTCTGGCACTCAGAGATAACTAAAGTCCTTTCATTTCATAGATGTATTTCAACAAATACCTGGAGGAGTAACAATTTGTACACTATAACAAGTCTATGCCATGATGTCACCAATGTCCACCAAAACTCACGACCAGAGACAGAAAAGGTCATCAAAGGAAAGGTTGGTTAACATTTGCAAAATCAACAACAACAAAAAAATCCCTAACATTCAAGGACTAGCTCCTCACAATAAAGAAGATTTTGATGTAATTTAGAAACAAACTATTAGGGGAAGGGTTTGTTAATTAAAGGTAAATTTATTAGAAGGTGAAGTTTGATGGAAGGAAATAATGGATATTATTTCAACTTCTATTTTTTTCCAGTAAGTTACTTCTATAGTCATCTTATGTGAGTCTTGGTCTCTATAGGACTCTTAAGTTCGGAGTGATAGTATGAGAACATGTTCTCATGTAATGAAAATAATCACTCCTTCATAGCAGTAGTTCAACTCTGACAAAGGTCGTTATTAATAATAATAATAGAGTTAGGAAGTCAGGTGTGGTGGTTCACGCCTTTAATCCTAGCTACTCAGGAGGCTGAGATCTGAGGATCAGGGTTCAAAGCCAGCCCAGGCACAAAAGACCATGAGATTCTTATCTCCAATGAATGATTAGAAAATGGGAAGTAAGGCTGTGGCTCAAGGGGTTGGGCAGTAGCCTTGAGCTGAATGGGTCAGGGATAGAGCTCAGGCCAAGAGTTCAACCCCATGACTGACAAAATAATAACAATAAAATAATAATAATAATAATAATAATAGAGTTTGGGGCTTCTAAATGTGGTTATACTACTGTCTAAAAAGAAAGCAAACTTCATAGAGATCTAATGTATCCGGAACTCTGATGTAACTGAAGCAAAAACAAAACAAAACAAAACCCACAAAAAGGTAGCTTCCTCTTTTTGAAAAGACACAAGAGGCATGTGAAGTTGCTACTCATTTCTCTTACCTTGCATTTTCTTTTGGAGTAAGAGTAACATCTCCGTCGGAAGCAATATTAATCTCGCAGTGCTCAGGCTGAATCCCTATACCAAAGAGCTGGATATCTTGAGAGGTATCTGCACCCACTCTGGTATGATCCTAAGAATACATTGTTAAAGAAAAAAGAAAATCCCACACTTAAAAGTAAGTCCACAATCATTCTTAATAACCTAACAAAATATACATGACTATTAAAAATGAATCATGCTAGAGAACTGCTGCACTAGAATTCAAAAGCTTACCCTTAACACTCTTAACTTTTAAAATAAATTGTTGAGTACTGTGGGTGTGCGACTGGTGTGACTAAGAACTGACACATCAGATACACCAGTATCACAACCACCAGTGGCCTAGTCACTCTTCATCTACTGCTCATTAATCTGTTGCTTTACAAAATAGTTAACCAGTCTTCTCTGTGGCATAAAGAAATATGCCACAGAGAAGATTCTTCTAAAATTAAGATTTCAGAGAGCATTTCTTCACTCTATTTCCTAAATGAGCAGATCTTAAGTTGGTTCATGGACTCTCAATAAGTCATAGACTATTTATACCATATTTAATCTGGGAAAAACAGAACTTAAAGATCACAAAAGCTGGAAGGCCCATACTGCAACTCTAGTCCATTCTCTACTGCATTTTATACATTCCCTGGAAAGACCAGGAATTTGAACAAAGTGATGTCCACCAAACATTTCCTAAGTGGGTAATTCATGTTTAAATATATGGATGGTGTGTGTAAGCTGCCTTCAAGACCCAAGTCCCTAAGCCTTCCAACCATTACTTATTTCTATATACTACCAGAACCTTGTAATATATATGTGACTGACTTTGTGTGTGTGTGTGTGTGATTAGATATGCCCTCCCTAACAGTCAATCAGTCAATTGGATGCCCTATATTATTGTTAATGATGGGTCTTATTTGAGTTGTCTTACTGATTACTTAAAACCAGCAGTTACAAAAGGATTGCCTGGTAATCTGGCATTTCTGAAACCTTTGGGGGGCCCAAGAAGTCAAAACTACTTTAATAAAAATGGCAAGATGCTATTTGCCTCTGCTCTTCATTGTGTATATATAGTGGAGTTTTTGTTTTTTGAAGGCTACCTGACTGTGATGCTACAGTTCTTTTGAAGTCAAATTAACTTTAAGCACTAATTCAATTAACATAAACAGACAGAACTTTAGGCACACAATGTTCTGTGGAATCCTGGATACTTGTTAAGGGTGGTAGTGGGTTCTAGAGCCAGGGACTGCGGCAGTAACCCATTCAACATGGCCAGTGCATACTGAGGCCAAAGTAAAAGTAACAACTGCAAGAGGTGATTAGAAGGCAGGTCATTTATTTTGGTCAGTCACAGGGCTTGAACTCTGGGCCTGGGTGTTGTCCCTGGGCACTTCAGCTCAAGGCTACCACCCTACCCATTGAGCCACAGCACCACTTCTGGTTTTCTAGTGGTTAATTAGAGATAAAGAATCTCTCAGTCATTAGTGCCCGGGATGGCTTTGAACCACAATCCTCAGATCTCAATCTCCTCAGTAGCTAGGATTACAGGCATGAGACACTGAGCTTGGCTAGCAAGTCTTTTTATCAAGACATAAGTTTAAAGAAAAGACAGTCTTGGATGCCTGCTCTAGCTCTTGGGCCTTTGTAAGCACATGTGGATCTTTAGATCTCCTTAGAGTTACTCGGAACATAACTGAGAACCTCTAAGACTTCTGAGGTTGGCTGAACCTAGAGTGAGAACCTGTGTTACCTCACATTTGGAGCTTTCTTTTCTTTTCCTTTTTTGTTGATTGTAGGGCTTTAACTCAGGGCTTGGGTACTCTTCCTGAGCTTTTTCATTCAAGGCTAGCACTCTACCACCTGGAGCCACAGCATCGTTTCTAGTTTTCTGGTTGTTAACCAGAGATAGAGCTTCCTGGTCTTTCCTGCTCCAGTTGACTTCAAACCACCCACATCCTCAGATCTCAGCCTTCTGAGTATCTAGGATTACAGACACAATCCTAGTGCTACTAGCACTTGGCCAATTTGGAGCTTTCTGTGTATGAGGATCACCTGGGCACCAGCAGTTGGCCATTCATTCTTCTGATGCCTCCATTCACAGGGAATTTACACCAATTACCAGGCTCAGGTGAAACAGGAATTTTTCATAGTCAATGGTAAAAGTCTATATTATCCTTTGTTTAACGTAGGTCTCAAAGACTTTCCTGCCAAGGCTGACTTCAAACCTGGATTCTCAGATCCTAAGGAGCTAGGATTACAGGTGTGAGACAATGGCACCCATCCTTTTACTTTTTAAAATTTTGTCAGACATGGGGCTTGAACTCAGGGCTTAGGAGTTGTCCCTGAGCTCTTCTGCTCAAGGCTACTGCTCTACTGCCACAGTGTCATTTCCATTTTTCTTGAGGTTAACTGGATGTAACAGGCATGTGACCTTTCCTGCCATGGCTGGCTGTGAACCAGATCTCAGCCTCCTGAGCAGCTAGAATTACAGGCGTGAGCCATTAGTGCCCGGCCTTTGTTTACTTTTAATGACAGTCATAATGGATTAAAAAAAATCAGTTGGGTACCAGTGGCTAACACCTGTAATCCTAGCTACATAGGAGGCTAAGATCTGAGGATTGTGGTTCAAAGCCAGCCTGGGTACAAAAGTCCATGAGACTCATCTCCAGTGAGCCACCAGAAAACTGGAGTGGTGCTGTGGCTCAGGGAGTAGGTCACTAGCCTTGAGCTTGAGCTGAAGAGCTTAGGGATAGCTCCCAGGCCCAGAGTTCATGACTGGCAAAAAAAAAAAAAAAAATCATGGAGACAGGCATCCATGTTCAACTGGGACTATTATGTGAATGATTGAGGATTGTAGCTATCAGTCTACTTATACACTCTCTCACCTTTAAATAATAAACCAGAAGTTCGTTGAGAGCAGGGTCTGCATTCAGGTTGACCAAGTAGCACTTGTCATCCCCCACCTTGATACCAGAGGTCTCCAGAGAAATCCCCATGCTCTCAAGCTGTCGTTGTCTCTCCTGGGCACAAAAATAGAGAAAAGCAGGGGACTGTTATTTGTTGCTCTATTCACAAGAGGTATCCATGGAAAGAGTAAGTCACCGTTTCTGGGGACAATGCCAATGAGATGACACATTCTACTCAGCTCAACCAAGTTTACTGAGAGCCTGCGGTATCTGACATCTTAGGATAGTCACAGGGGAACCAAGGGGGAGCCAGACACCCTCTCAGCCATTAAGGAGGTGAAGAGTCTCACAGAGGGACTAAGACCATAGAGTTACAATTCAAAAGAACTTTATGACTTGTAAAGGGGGGAGGGGAGTTGAGGAGAAGGGAAAGTGGGAGAAAATGAGGGAGAGAGTAACAATGTTCAACAAGAAATGTACTTATTACCTTACTTATGTAACTGTAACTCCTCTGTACATCTCCCTTACAATAAAATAAAGTTGTTTATTAGAAAAAGAGAGAACACTGTTCCATGAAGGAAGACATAGAGATGAAGGTCTTCAAGGATGGAAATCATGAAGGGTTAAGAGACCAGAGAAGGCCGTAAAAAGAGTATATGGTCAAGAGAGTTCTTGAATCGTTATGTAGAGCACTAGCCTTGAGTAAAAGAGCTGAGGAACTACATGCAGGTCCAGAGTTCAAGCCTCAAGTCTGGCACAGAAAGAGAAAGAGGGGTGGGGGATGGCGAGATGGGGAAATAGGGTTAAAAGAGCAAGTTGATGACCCTATAGTTGAATGGCATGAATTCAAACATTCCTTCATTAAAAAAAAAAAAACATTTGTTCGAGAATTATTTAATAGAATGTACAATGTAGTAGGTCCTAATTTAGGGCTAGGAATACAGTAGTGAATAAACTAAGTTCTTCTTTTCATGAATATATTCATTCTAATGAGAGGAAACACCACAAAAACAAGTATGTTATAAGTAGAATCTTAATGGTGTTAGGTGCAATGGAAAACCATAAAGCAGGAGAGGAAGAAAGTGTGCACATGTGTTATCTGTAAGAATTATAGAAGCAGAAACAGACTGAGGTACATTGACTACTTTTTAGTTAAGTGAGAGAATCCAATATTTCCAAGTGGTAAGTAGAATTAAAATGTGTGTGCACAACACACATGCTCACACCACTGCAGAATCAGTCCTTAATGTTTTATTAAAGCTCCTATAGCATTTTCCAATAAGCCCAAAGAATCAAACACATTGAAACAGTGCTATTGTAGTATGTGTCTCAAGTTCTCTGCTAGTGAGAACTATCGATCAAGTACTGTAAGAGAACAAAATGGACTTTGGTTCAAATGAGAGGAACAGAAAGCAGGAAAGGCATTTCCTGCAAGCTTGCCTGTTCAAGCACAGCACTTCTGACCACTTTTAGCAATACACAGAGCAAACTGTAAACTAATAAAAGACACAAGGTCTAAAATGATCTGTGCTGTCTCTGGGTTAGCAGCAAGAGAGGTTTTTGAGAATGGCAAGAAAATGTATAGAAAAGTCAACCTATTAAAGAGAATCACAGTGTTTTAGGCCCAAAGTATCAGGTTACCTGTGCAATCTCTTCTGTTCGCCTCAGCTTCTCTTCCCATGTCACCGTTAGCTCTTTTATCAGCTTTTCAGACTCTTCAAGCTTCTCCTTCAGTTCTGGGGCCTTCATGGCCTTTAAAATGAAACCAGAGACCTCTGACTTTCAAAAGTCTTGCAGCATTATACACAAGACATATACCTATATAACAGATATACATGTCCTTCAGCAAGCGGCAACAGTTTACTGGAAGCAATTACTTCACACACTATTAGCAAGGATTTCAGACTTCCAGAAATCAAACCAATTCTAAAGGACATCAGTGCACCTGTTCCAAGGAGAAAACCACTATTGCCCCAATGAATGGTTAACAAAGCCATTGTGTGAAGTTAATCACCACATTTAAAGACTGAATAGTATGCTAAAGTTAATTTTTGAAATATCAAAGGAGGAAAAATAAAAGTTTCTCTGACTTATTTTTCAGTAAGACAGAGATCAATTCATACCACCTATAAACACAGTCCAAGCCAGACACCACTGGTTCATGCCATTAATTCTGGCTGCTAAAGAGGCTGAAATCTCACGTTTGTGGTTCAAAACCAGCCAGGGCAAGAACATCTGTGAGACTCTTATCTTCAGGCAAACAACCCCCCACCAAAAAAAAGCTGGAAGTGGGGCTGTGGCTCAAGTGGTAGAGAGCTAGCTCTGAGCAACAAAGTTGAGAGATAGTACCTGGCTCTGAGTTCAAGGCCCAGGACTGACACAAAACAAAACAAAAATTCCAGTTATAGTAACAGATAGGAAAGGTGATGATTCTTTTTATTTACTTTAAAATTAGGGGCATTTTAACCACCTTTCTGCAAGGTTGTATTTATCCATCACTGGGAAGCAAGGCTGTTTGTTCAATAAAAATGACTACAGAATCTGAATATATATACTGTAGTTTAAAAACAATTTGAAGTCAGGTACAGTGGCTCACACCTATAATCCTAGCTACTCAGGAAGCTGAGATCTGAGGATCCAGGTTGAAAGCCAGCCCAGGCACTAAAGGCTAAAGATTAAAGATCAATTAACCACTAGAAAACCAGAAGTGGTGCTGTGCCTCAAGGGATAGGGTGATAGCCTTGAGCTGAAGAGCTCAGGGACAATGTCCAGGCTCAGGAGTAGGGTGGCAGCCTTGAGCTGAAGAGCTCAGGGACAGTACCCAGGCCCAGAGTTCAAGCTCCATGACTGACCAAAAAAAAAAAAATTGAGGAGAAGCTGGGCACCAATTACTCACACCTATTTGGGAGAATGTAACTGTCTGAGACCAGATAATTACAATTTGAACCCAGACAAGGCAGAAAAGTCTATGAGATTCCACCTCCAAAATAATCAGGAGTATGCTATGCTTGGTTCAAATGATAAAGCACCAGCTCTAAGCAAGCAAGTGAAGTGAGAGAATGAGGCCTTGAGTTCCAACTGTAATACCTGCACAAAAAAAACTGAAGGGAGCAAGGCGCCGGTGGCTCACGTCTGTAATCCTACTTACTCAGGAGACTTAGATCTGAGGATCATGGTTCAAAGCCACTCTGGGCACCAAATTCCCTGAGACTCGGATCTCCAATTAACCACCAGAAAACCGGAAGTGGCGCTGTAGATCAAGCCTTGAGCTAAAGAGCTCAGGGACAGCATCCAGGCCCAGAGTTCAAACCCCATGACCAACAAAACAAAACAGAACAAAATAAAAACAAACAACGCCCTCTCCACCCCCCAAAAAAACTGAAGGGAGCTTTATGTGATGATTTGCTTTGACACTTTTAAGTTATTGTGAGAAAAGCCCAATGAGCAAGAAAGATAGGGCTTAGACCAGAAGCTGGAATAGTGACGATCTGGAATCTAGGGATGAGTACCTCTCAGAGCCTGAATAATATTTAATGCTGAATACACATCTAGAGTTCCACGTAGAACCATCTGGCTCCCTGTCTTTCCTTTGGTCAGGTGTTTCCCAAGCCATAGGGTCTAGGTAATATGGTAACAGTAGAAGTGTAAACAGGAACAAGAAGCAGACAGTCTACGGAGACACAAGTTTCAGAACCATTACACTTTCCTCCTGGGGTTGCAACTCTTTAAGCTTTATCAGCATTTTGATATCTCTGGAGTCTTTCAAACTCTTCTTAGCATCAATAGAGATATAAGCTTAATGGCAAAATAAAAACCACCTTTTCCTGAACACTTACTATGTACAAGGTACTTAGAGGAGCATTTTCCAACCATTTTTTTAAACATCATTGTTGGGTTAGGGGTTAGAGATGAAACCATTAATAAAACATAGCTTCCTGTGCTTTCAGTGCGGAAGACAAAGATGTGAACAAAAAGGTATAAAAGCATCTGCACTTGGGATACCAGTACTCATTAATGGCCATTATGCGTCCCCCACCCATTAGAGTGGAGTCAAGAAAGTGATGTGAAAAAATATGAACTTAGGAATATCAGATAGAAGGCTGGAAGTGTGGCTAAATGGTAAGAACAGTAGTCTCCCGAGTACGAGGCCTTGAATTCCAACCCTGGTATCACCAAAAACAAACAAACAAAAAGGGAAATAAAAGGTAAGGGGAGAGAGGGAGAGGCAGAGGGGCAGAGGGAGAGAGGGACAGACGGAGAGAGAGAGGGAGGGAGGGAGGGAGGGAGGGAGAGAGGGAGGGAGAGAGGGAGGGAGGGAGGGAGGGAGGGAGGGAGAGGGAGGGAGAGAGGGAGAGAGAGAGAGAGATCAGATTAAGTCCACAGTCGCACGGGCAGCATATGACTTCAGCCAAGTCTTTTCATTTCTGTCTCAGAACTTATACATAGTTCAAATGAAACAGTACTTTACCCAGAAATCTGCACAAAGCAGCACCTATCTGGAGGACTATGTGCTTATTTATTAACCATAGGGGAACTATGTTCAGATTTGGTATCATTCCTAATGTTTAGCACTCATGATTATTATACCATCTCCATGACTTAACAAGGCAATGGTACCCAACTCCTCTGCAAACTACAAGGCTCTGTGCACAGTCCACAGGTCAAGGGCCCACTGAGTTAGAGAAGCAAACAAATTTGATAGTAACAGAAATGATGGTGTTTGCCTCCTTGTCTGTAAGCTGCCAGGACAGGAATCCTTTGTGACTCATGGTGACAATTCACAATGCAGAGTCCATGCCAACAAACACCAGAATGTTGAATCATAAGGAGATGACAGAGCATTGCAAGCAGGCATGACCTCGCTTGTCAGAAATACAGGTAAAGGAACTTCAAAGAGAAGGAGCCCTGAGCTGGTCTCACCTCAGCCTGTGAGAGCTGCTCTCTGAGTTTCTCTACTTCCTCCCGCAGTTCCCGGATGACTTTGGCATTGGGGTCCTCATTTACAACAGCGTGATTCACAATCCTTTTGGCGCGATCTGCGTATCTTAGTGTGGAGAGAGTCTCCTCGTAGTTGTCTGCTGCTGGGCTGATGGTGGCTATCATAGAAGTCTGGCTGTTGCCCCCCAAGTTGTCCTGGAAAGCATTTCAAACAGTACCTTAGGGAAGCCTATTTGATGGGAAGAGTCAATCTGCACAAATGACATGGCTCTCCATGAAGAAAATGCTATGTGGAAGCATGTTCACATTGCAAAGGTATGTTATGACAAGAAGGGATGTGACTGATTTATTCAAAGTTAAGACTGACACCTGCCAAGTAAGACTGTAGTAGAAGTAGAGGTAACTATGCATTTGGGTGACTGGGAATTAGGCTAACAGTATGTGTTCGGCTAGTCTGACACATACCTTTTCTCCAGTCACAACTGAAAATAGTTTTCGGTTGGCAGAAAAGTTGAGCAACAACAACTTACCTTAAGAAGCCAAGTGAGGACTGAATCTCTATAAGGCACAAACTTGTTTTTTCCCTTGCCAGCTGCCTGGTCAGCCAGTGATGATATAACCAACCCCAAGGTTGTGAGGGACCTGCCAAGAGAAACAGAAAGTTCACTTTATGGAATGTTTTATTTTCCTTTCATAAAACAACAGTCCTTCTAAAGAACAAGTTTAAAATAGGCAGAACACTAAGGCCCTAATGTGGGTATCACCAAATCTTCAACAATACGCTACAAAGCTGAGAAAAGGAGAAACAGAAAAGAACTCTATTAAATTGAAAAAAAGAGAGAGAGAGAGAATTCAGAATCCTATGAGAATGAGCCCAGAGAGGAGACTGGTAGTACAAAGGGGTGAAGAAAATGTTCTTGGGGTACAGTTAAGTCCCAACTGCTTTTGAAATAGGGCTGTCTAGGCTTCCCTCAAACTCCAGATCTTCCTGTCTCAGTCTCCTAAATATCTGGATTACAGTAATGTCCCACTGTACCCAGCACTTTTAAAAGGAAATCAGTTGGGGGCTGGGAGTATAGACTACTGGTCCAGTGCTTGCCTAGAATGCATAAAGCCCTGGGTTTGATTCCTCAGTACACACATACAGAGAAAAAGCCAGAAGGGGTACTGTGGCTCAAGTGGTAGATAGCTTTGAGGAAGTTCAAAGACAGTGCCCAAGCTCTGGCAAAAACAAAACAAAAAAATTTTTTTTTCAATACAAAGACCAGTAATATTTATTTGAATTCAAACTTATTTACTGTTGTAAACATTTAACAAAAAGCATTATGAGATCTAAATACAGTCTTTGAGAATTCAACAAAATAAGTGGTATGTTTAAAAATAAAGCTGATGAACAATAGATCCATTCTGTATATTTTAACAGTTCCAGAAAAAGTAGCACAGTATTTTTTTAAAAAGTGTACAGCAAAGATTGTTCCTATTAGAATGGCAAACTCTAGAAACTGTAAATACAAATAAAGTAATTGAACAGCCAAATGGTCGTAATCTTAATCAGAAAGAAGTTGTAGTAATAACAGTTCGCAATCCAGTTATACTCAAGCTGTTAATAGAATGCTTTTCCTTGTCAGTTGATTTCATAAGTTCTTTTCTCCAAGAGACAGAAAAACTTTGGCAACTGGATGTGCTGAAAATATATTTTCATAGTTCAAGACATAGTTGTAGCATTTAACACAAAATTTTTTTTAACGGAAATCAGGTAGATCACAAATTAGCAGCCCCCCCCCCCCAAAAGAGGCCTGAACAGATCTCACAGGACTGCAAGGAAGGTGGCATGATATCACAAAGGCAATTACTTAAAAAGTTATACATTGGGGCTGGAGGCATGGCACCAGCAATGAGCAAAAGCATCAAGTTTTGTTTAAGTTCTAGTCTTAGAAAAAAGAAAAGTGGGACCTGGGAGTTTGGCCTAGTGGTAGAGAGCTTGCCTACCATGCACAAAGACTCAGGTTCGATTCCTCGGTACCACATACATAGAAAAAAGCCAGAAGTGGTGCTGTGGCTCAAGTGGTAGAGCCCTAGCCTTGAGAAAATCCAGGGACAGTGCTCAGGCCCTGAGCCCAAGCCCAGGACTGGCAAAAAAAAAAAAAGTGTTACTATTTTAGGAAACGTGATATCTTTAGATCTTTTATCAAGAGCTCTTGGGTAGGGCAGGGAATGAAGATGGGCTGACTGGAAAGGAAATAAGTTGGTTTGT
Organism: Megascapheus bottae; assembly: GCF_031878675.1. Taxonomy (NCBI): domain Eukaryota; kingdom Metazoa; phylum Chordata; class Mammalia; order Rodentia; family Geomyidae; genus Megascapheus; species Megascapheus bottae. Next base: position 22,537,606 of record NC_143530.1, on the reverse strand, counting down.
AGACTTTTTTTTTTTTTTTTGCCTGGGTAGGGAGTGGGAAGTGCACTGTCCTTGGACTTTCTCAAGGTTAGAGCTCTACCACTTGAGCCACAGCACCACTTCCGCCTTTTCTATGTATGTGGTACCAAGGAATCGAACCTGGGTCTTCATGCATGCTAGGCAAGCACTCTACCACTAGGCCAAACTCCCAGGCCAAGTAGATGACATTTACATAAACAATAAACCATGGTTTGTTTTCTTTGGTGGTTCTGAGGAAAAAACCAGACCTTAAGTAGGGGTTCTACCACCAAGTAACTAACACCCACTGACCATCATGTCTGAAGAGAGAAAACAAATCCAAAAATATGAATCCTACTGAACACGGTACTTGGGAATCTTAACTTATGCTGCATTTGGATTTCTGTTATCAAGTAGGTTTGGAAATGTCCACCTGAAAGCTGCATAATCTTCATTCTTGCAGGACTCCTCAGAGTTTTCAATACTGTGATTTTCCAACAGAAAATTTTTATTAAAGAGTTTCCTCACAATTACTTATCCAGGGATTTTTTTTCTCCCAAAACCACTCCCTTTGAATGTTTCATAGGATTTTTTAGGAAACATGAGGGTAACCTTCTCATAACACCCCAAAAGATGTGAGTACTCTATCTCAAGGTTTATTGCTGTCCTTTCTAGGCCTTTTGTGTTAAATATAAAAGACATCTATGGAGGGTTTTTGTTATTGCTGTTTTATTGTTACTTTTAACCCCCTTCCCACATGCTTGGATTATACAATGTACTAATTATAATCAGCAATCACCTCTACCTATCATTGAATACTGGATAGAAAGTGACTATTTTCATTCTTCCTCAATACAAATTCATATTTGGTTATTCAGGTAATAAAACAAGGTCTTTGAGAGGAAATGAACATGAGCCAAGACAAATATTCAAAGAGAGCAAAGGAAGACAACTGTAGAGATGAAGCCGGGCCTGTTCTAGACCACTCTATATTGTACAAGAGGATAGTTTCAAGCTGACCCTGACCTTGAGTGACTCTTTTGTAAAATAGTAGTTTGTGTCATTTTGATTGCAAATGCTGGCGCAAAATAACTCTATATTTTGTTTGTACAACCAAATCACCATCATCTGTCCAGCACAAAGCATAAGGCAAGCTGTTTACCCACATTAAATATGATCACTTATCTATGTGGGAGTTGGAGATTAATAGTATTGAGGTTCAAGTCCAGCCCAAGAAAAAAGGTTCCTAAGATCTCCCTTCAGCCAACAGCTGGGCCTGGTCGTGTGTACTTGCCCTTAATTATATATTCATTCTACTAAGGTATGAAATAGAAATAGGAGGATCAAGGTTCAGATTAGACTAGGGCAAAGGGAAAACCCTATCTCAGAATTAACCAGAGCAAAAAGTGCTAAAGGCATAACACAATGGAAAAGGGCCTACTTAACAGTACTTGAATTCAAACCTCAGTAGAGTTCTAAAAAAAAGTCATCTATAAACGTATCCAATTAAGTTAGGAATACAAAGGCATATGGGACAAAACCAAATTACATACCAGACCAAACAAGTCTGTGATTGGGTTATGTTAATATCTAACCATTTGAAGTGATTCTTTTTACATTTGTATCAAGTAGAGCTTACATCCCTTCGAATGTTAACAGTGACTTGAATCCTTTCTTCCCAATTCTGTAGCTTATATACCTTTGTGAAGTACAATGTATTATCTGAGAGTTAATATTAGTAATTAAGATTCTGTCTGGCCTTTGTCTCACAACTACCAAGTGAAATCAGAAGTACTCGGAGAATGAATGTTCACAAAATGACAGTTTGTGAATTTATTGCTATTCAACAAATTCTGACAATGTGGGAAGACATGAATGTGTCTGTTTCTGACACAACTCACTGTGACAACAGCATCTCATAAATATTAGGAAAAAAAGAAGCTTATAGGCTGTTGTAATGAATTACCTGACACTGTCCTGGAAGTAATATATATGAATATTCCTGTAATAAGTGTTCACAAACCCATTTTTTGGAAATGCTAATACATACTTTATTATTAACCACAGAAACTGAGATGCATATGAGATGGGAATCACACTTATTAGATAACGACTATTTACATTTAGTGACGGGCCTCTTTGAGAAGGAATACATTAGAGTGTTCATGAGTACAGAGAATCCAAAGCAAGCAGACTCTAGCAGCTGGGAAAGGGCTTTTTCAGCCTCACTCTACCTTCAGTAAGTAGATCAGTGGATAGCAACTAGCTCTTTCAGATAGATTGTGTGATAGTCTATAGATCTACACCTCATGCCTCAGTGCATTCTTTGGCAATGCAAACATGCAGCACATTCACTCTTCAAACGAAAGGAGTACCGTGTGCTTTAGAGCTCTTAAGAGCTTTGGGAGAGATGAGCCCCTAAATCCATAGCCCATTAAGCAGACACCGAAGGCTATGTTATGTCACTGACAGGTCTGCTTAAAGGGATTATTAATGCTCTATTCAAAGAAGCCCAGCCAGGAGGCTGAGAGAGCTTAAGAAACATGTCAATTTCTTTAATATTAGCATTCAACTGGGCACTGATTTTAAGGTTGTGTTTTGTTTTGTTTTTTGCCAGTCCTGGGGCTTGAACTCAGGGCCTGAGCACTGTCATTGGGCTTTCTCAAGGCTAGACCTCTACCACTTGAGTCACAGCACCACTTCCAGCTTTTTCCTTTTTTTTTTTTTTTTGTTTTGTTGGACGTAGGGTTTGAACTCTGGGCCTGGGCATTGTCCCTGAGCTCTTCAGCTCACAGCTACTGCCTTACCCCTTGAACCATAGCGCCACTTCCCCAGTTCCAGCTTTTTCTATGTATGTAGTATCAAGGAATCAAACCTGGGTCTTCATGCATGCTAGGCAAGCACTTACCACTAGGCCAAACTCTCAGCCCTGATTATAAGGTTTAGAAAGCCATCTGTGGAACCGTTGCTCAGTCATTTGGATATATTATTTCATTTCATTAGCACACCATTTCTTATGTGCTAGACCTACTCTAAATACTTTAGAGAAACCAACTAATTTTGCCTTCATAATAATCCAACTTATCAGCTGTTTGCTTTATAAATGTATACACTGAGGCACAGAAATGTCATGTAGCTGGGTTTGTCTAGCCAAGAAACTATAGCGTCTCCTGGGGAAAGCCCCCCTTAACCCCCTAGCACTGCTGTGAACCCCTTCCCTCTGCTTCTGTTGCACTCTGGGCACGTTTCTGTGGCAATTGCATTAGTTCAATTATCCTAAAAGCCTTCCTTCCCCCACAGCCAGAAGACAGGTCCCACCATACTCATCCCTGTGTTCTTGCCTATTCAGAGGCCAAAACACATTAAACTGGATCAAAAAAGTACAATCCCACATCTATATCTGAAATCCTTGTATGTCTGGGAAAGTTCATTTGGTGCGCACAGTACAGACCTCGTATACTAGTGAGTAAGAAGGGGTATGTTGAAGAAAAGTCCATTCAGCCCTACAAGTCATTATATAGAAGAGCTTAATTGTTGAGGGATCAAAATCACATTATAGCATAGCCTTGAAGTGGTCCTTTTATCGACATGACATAATTTGGCATAAAAATTAAAGGAAGCATTGTAAGGCTGGGAAAGTGTCTTGATAGAGTGCTTGCCTGGCATGCATGAGGCTCTGGATTCAATTCCCCAGTACCATATAATCAAAAAATAAATTACAAAAAAAATTTTTTTTAAAAAAGAAGCACCATCAGTCTTTAGGCTGAGACAAAAGTATCAGACTCTTCCAGGCAAAAGAAATAAATCATAAATCTGTGGCTTAATGTAGTTTAGTTGTTAAGCCTGGGCTTTTTTTTTTTTTTTTGCCCTTGAGCCTATCTGCATCCAAATACAAGATCCACACTTGTAGTATGGTAGCCTGACACACTAAGGCTCTCTGCCTTAGTTTCCTTCCTTATCTGCCAAATGAAGAGAAGAGATCTTATGTCACAGTACTGACAGGAAGATCAGATGAGTACCTGTAGGTCATTCAGAACAGTGCTGACACTAAGAATGCTCAACAAAACCCACTGTCATTCTATATTAAGGCTAGCCGTACCATGTTCTTTATCTTTGTCACTAGTCCACTGAGCATGCAAGGGCTTTTGCATTGCTGAGCTCTAGTAACCGAACCTCCTGCAAAGGTGATAGTCTTTGTTTTGGTATAGACTCCCTTACACCCTCATTTCTGCACTTCCACCCTGTTTCCTGAGGTCTTATGGAACGGAGTTACTATGCTGGCCTTGAATCTTGCAATGTCTCATCATGAAATATAGCATAATCCTTTGTTATTAGAGCAGGAGACAGGATGACTGGAGATTAGCTCCCTAAAGTAGCAGCCTTTCCCAGTGTGTAAGGGCATATCCGTCTGATAAAGGCAGCAACATTTCACTTCTAATGTTTGAACTTTCATACACTAAAATTATACCACGCCAACATTTTAAAATGCAAGCTGCATAAACATGTTCTTGAATATATTTCCTCTTGTCACATTCTCTCCTAAATAAGACCCCAAGTTGTTATGGCACAACAGAAAAAAGATAACACATATAGGGTAAATTATTTTCTGCTGAACTTGGAATAATGATAGTGATTATAATCATTAGAGAAATTATTATAACAATTAGTGTATTTACTTGGGGTATACTATATGCCAAGCATTGTTTTAAAGGAATTCAGTCTAACAATTCTAGGAAGCAGATACTATTATTATCTCCATTTTATAGATGAGAAAAACGAGGCATAGAGTTTTTTGCCCATAACACACATATCCAGTAAGTGCTAGAGCAGGGTTAAAAGCCAGGCTGTCTGTCTGGGGTGTGCTTTTTTTCCACATAAACTCTGTTTCCTCTCAAGTTGGAATGCTAAGAGATTTCCTCTTGCAGATCAGGAACCATCTGAATGTTAGGTATACCATATGTATCAGAGATATGTCTGCCATGCCCAGACTGAAGATCTAGTCATTTCCTTCCTGCCTTTGCAGCTTCTGCTGTGTGGAGAGACTGAATTTCTGCTCCACACTTCTCTTGCAGACTTTACTATGGGATAAGGTATACTACATAGAGTCAAGGCAAACAGCAAGATTCAATAACTGTTAGTTTTTCCTGGAGTACTGATAGTTATATAGTATTAGCCTGACAAAAGGATAAGATCCCTAATTTAATAGTTAAGATGTGATTTGATTTATAAGACAGTGATTTATATTTTACCTAGTGCTGCACTATACAGACACACTTTTATTTTTTATTTTTACTGATTAATGGATTGATTGATGCCGGTACTAGGACTTGAACTCAGGGCCTCAAGCTCTCCTTCAGCTTTTTTACTCAGGGTAGCACTCTATTCCTTGAGCCATGCCTCCAGCCTGGCTGTTATTCTTGTTAACTGGAGATAGAGTCTCGGGGGTTATTCTGCCCAGCCTGGCCTTGAATTGTAATACTCTAGGTTTCTGACTCCTGAATAGCTTGTATTGCAGTCCTGAGCCAGCAGTGCCCAGTTAAATGCTCCTGAATTTATGCAAGAATTAGTTCCTGCTACTTATTCAAGGATGGAAACAATGAGAGTCAAAGATGAATGTAAAACATCAACCATCCAGTTCTCTAAGACAGCATACTGTAGACTACTGTAGACTAAGTTGCTGACTGGGAGCTTTGGTCTGTCTGCTGTCCTCTGCCCAGTTCCATTAGGATCGGATTACAAACTGATAGCGTAGAATAAATGTCCCAATTCAAAATCTGAAGCACAGTTTCTACTGAATGTTGGTTGCTATTGAACTACCACAAAGTCAACCCCCCCACAAACTGAACCACCTGGAGTTGGGGGACCGTCTGCATAGGATACACATAGGTGTTTGTACCATTTGGGGGCAGGAGTACACTGCATGGCTCTCCATGGCAGTGCCTGAATAGAAATAGGCTGTTGTTCTGCTTCAACCCAGTTTTCCTAAAGTGACACACATGTTTTAAAAACTACATTGTCGGGCCAGGAGTTTGGCCTAGTGGTTAAAATGCTTGCCTAGCATGCATGAAGACCCGGGTTCGATTCCTCGGTACCACATACATAGATAAAAAGCCAGAAGTGGTGCTGAGGCTCAAGAGGTAGAGCTCTAGCCTTGAGAAAGTCCAAGGACAGTGCTCAGGCCCTGAGCTCAAGCCCAGGACTGGCAAAAAAAAAACTACATTGTCATCAGAACCCTCTGCAACAATCCCACTACACGGGAAGGAAGCCAAGATTAAAAAAAAAAATACCACTCAGCCCGATATTCCCCAGGTCCTTACTTGTTGATGTTGCTGCCTTCTTTCAGTCGCTCCCCTGCAGCTCCTGTCTTGGAAACTCTTTCACTCCCAGCCAGGTCTACTAGGCTCACCTTACTGACTTTCTCTCCTGAGTTCTAGGTGCAGGGAATAAGAGAGAAATGATCAATATCCATGCAAAAAACACACAGGTTTCTACATAGAGATGGGGGCTGAGACTGACAACAGAGGATGACTCACTCCAGTAAGTGGCCAGTTTAAATGGTCCAGAGGGTTCTTTGAATTAGCAATTAATTTTCACTATCAAATTTAAACTGTGGTGAAAATGTAAGTAATTTGTTCTCTAGGTAGAAACACTCAGCATTCCAGAACATAAGTGAGAAAGCTGGAGGTTTTGTGTGCCTCTGAAGAAATACTAGCGCCTAATGTGGTTTTCATCATAATAACCTTCCACAATCATGACACAGATTTAGATGTTTTCTGGGCAATTTTAAGCATGAAAGGATACATATGAAAAGTGGATAGGGGTGCTGTCATGCTAGTTGGGGTGTTTACCTACAACATTTAGTGTGTGTGTGTGTGTGTGTGTGTGTGTGTGTGTGTGTGTATGCGCTCACCAGTGCTAATACTGGGGCCTAGGGTCTGCACTTCAGCTCTTTTGCTCAAGGATGCTGCTCTACCACAGCTTCACTTCAGCTTTTTGTTGGTTAACTGGAGTCTTATAGATGTTCTTGCCCAGGCTGGCTTTGAACCTGTATCCTCAGATCTCAGGCCTCCTGAGGAACTTAGCAATATAGGCATGAGCCATCAGCACGCAGCTCCAATATACAACTTTTAAGGAAGAAGATTTGTGGAAGGAAAAAGACTGAATAAATGATTTGAGCAGGGTAGCTCATCTAATAAGTAGGCACAAAGTAAGATTTCTGGCCTCTGAATCCACGGTTGAAACACATCCCGCATGTAGACCCTCTGAGCTCTTCCCACCCCAACAGGTTCTGACCGTTCCCTCACCCCAGACTGCAGGTCATAAAGTGTCTGGGTGATTATGATGTTGAACACAGCATGGGAGCGGCTGCTTTCTTCATTCATGTTTGTGGCAGCCACCGTTCGAGACTTGTTTCCCTCAGACATCAATGACTCAATATCCTAGAGGCAAAGCATCAAGAAAACACCATTAACAAAAACACAAGAACACAATTTTGCTCACAGGTGTGTGCATTCAGTATGGTGCCTCTCAGGCCTTGCTCACAGCCTTCCATGAAAACTTTCCTGTCTTCCCCTCATAGAGCAGGGTTCACAGCTTTCAGGTGTATGAAGGTCACCCACAATTCTTTCAATTCAACAGCTGTCCTTTTTCCCTGTTAAAGACTCTTCTTGATAAGTTTCCAGGAGAGCTAGTATTCATCAAATACTCCAGATATACAAGAACAGTAGTTATCTCATTTAATTCTAACTCTCCTAATGTCTATCGGCCTAGAATAGCCTTCTCCCACCTGCTCATCTGCTTTGCTTCTCCAAGAAAAGTAGCTTCCCGAAGCAGGGGATTCCCCTACATTCTTTTTGTACAGTTGTTCCTATACATTGGAAGCCTTGGGCACTGATGAAATGTTGGCTGAGTGAATCTGCACTGGTCTGTTTTTGAATGCTGTGGGGAAACTCGAGCAAAATGACTTAATGGAAAGTTTTCTTTGGCTCATGGTTTCAGTCCATCATGGAAGGGGGCATATAATAGAGCCAAGCTGGTCACATCAATGGCACTAGGATAAGTTCTTTTAGTGGGCATTCTCCTTTTTTCCTCTTTATGCCATCTGGGATCTCAGTGCATGGCTGGGTACTGCCTGTGTTCAAGGAGAGTCTTCCCCTTTTCAGTTCATACTCTTTAGGTATGGGCTCAGAGAGATAATCATTGGTGTCCTTTACAATCTCATAGGTGCTACTTACTCCAGTCAAGTTAACAATCAAAGCTAACCAGCCCAGAACCTTAGGAATGAAGTAATTTTCCAGGTTTCACGTAGAAACGGGCTTAATTTCATGGCAGTCAAATAAGTTTGTTTTTTTTTCCCCCTGTATCTAATCAGAGGCAAGACTTGAATGAAAAGGAAGAGCTCCTTGGCTCTTACAAGTAAATGACAGAGTGCCACGGACATTGTGCTGGGAGCAAGACACATGAGTGAAGGTGCTGACTTAACACCTTTAAATCAGCAAATTTCCCATTTAGAATCTCAGTGTTTTTTTTTTTTTTTTTTTTTTTTTTTTGCCAGTTTTTTTGCTTGACTTTAGGGCCTGAGCATTGTCCTTGGACTTTTCTCAAGGCTCTACCCTTGAGCCACAGCACCACTTCCAGCTTTTTTCTATGTATGTGGTGCCGAGGAATCGAACCCAGGTCTTTGTGTATGCTAGGCAAGCACTCTACCACTAGGCCAAACTCCCGGCCCTGAATCTTAGTGTTTTTAAAGTGATGACTGGGCCCTGTTTCTAATTTGAGAAACATGTATGCATATTTTTATTTAAGTCAGCTTAGGTTAATTTTAGTCATACCAAGTCTGAGGTGATTATGGGCCAGCCAGTTACATTCTTTAGATAGCACAAGTAAGTACTGGGATATTTTTCCATTCATATATTCACTCACTTGTTCATTCATTTACATTCTTTAGCAACAGAAATAGTAGTTTGTTTATTATGAGACTTCCAAATTGATGACTATGGAAGTAAGAACAGAACATTGAGTCCTGCCATAAAAATCCAAGGCAGGGGCCGGGTGAGGTGGCTCACGCCTATAATCCTAGTTACTCAGGAGGCTGATATGTGAGGATCAAGGTTCAAAGCCAGCCGGGCACAAAAGAATCTGAGACTCTTATCTTCAATTAACCTCTAGAAAACAGGAAGTGGGGCTTGGTTCAAGGGTAGGGTAGCAGCCTTGAGCTGAAGAGTCAGGGACAGCACCCAGGCCGAATTCAAGCCCCATAACCCATTAAAAAAAAAAAAATCCAGGGCAGGGAAAGAAAAACAGGTCAGTCAACAAAGAAAGGAGGCTAAAGACCTTGTCAACAGAAGGGGTTGAATTAACCACCAAATATTGTAGAATCTATCTCCAAATACATCACTTAGGAAGAAAAGTTTCAATGAAGGAGTAGCAGTAAAGGTTCTGAGCAACCCCAAAATTCTGGGCCTTTGTCCCCACTGTAAAACCTTCATGGTGAACTAGCCTGAAGAGTTTGATTAAATGTCATTTCCTGCTAAAGTACCATAATTTGAGGCCATGGAGTACCAATGAACTACCATGAAGTATCCACATGTAAATATGTTTCATACCACTTATACATTCTGACTTACTGCCAGGTGGTTTTGATTTGCTTTTGTGGTACTGGGAATCAAATCCCAGGCTTCATAAACATGCAAGTCATTTTATAAAGATGATACTTACCTCAAAACTAGTGACAGCCAGTTGAGATAAACCATCTACATAAGGTCCCAAAACTTTATGTTCTCGAACTTTAAGAGACTGCCTACTCCTACAGAGAGAAATTTTTAAAAAAGAATGAATCAGACAAAAGTTGGAAACTTTTTTTAAGCTCAGAAACTAAAATTATAACTTTTTTTGATTATTAAGGAAAAGGGTTTTGCCATATACTGGTAGCTATAATCCTAGTTAGTCAGGAGGCTGAGATCTGAGGACTGTGATTCAAATGCAGCCTACGTTAAAAAAACAACAACAACAAACGTCATAAGAAAGTCCACCAGAAAAACCAGAAGTGGAGCTGTGGCTCAAAGTGGTAGAGTGCTAGCCTTGAAAAAAAAATAGTTCAGGGACAGGGCCCCCTGGTCCTGAATTCAAGCCCCATAACTGACCCAAAAAGTGGGGGGGGAAGAAAAAGTGTTTTAAAGGTTACTTTATTTGGATTAGCAAAATAGCATTCCATATGCGGGATATTTTTTATGTTCTTATTTCTATTTAAAGTAATGTACTATTTTTGAAAATTCTCTCTCTAGTCCCGAACTAAATGGCCAGAGCATAGTTAGATGGGGCTAACTTGTTTTAATAGATGAAGGAAGAAGAAAAAAAAAAGGAGAGGGGAGAAAAGGAGGAAAAAGAAAAGAGAGGGGAAGGAGAAGGGGGAGGGAAGGTAAGAGAAAGAAAAGAAGAAAGGCAAAGAAAATTTTAAAAAGAAGCATAAAAGGAAAAGAAAAAGGCCAAAGAAGAAAAGGAACAAAGGCAAAGAAAGCAAGAATATGTCAGATTACATTTAACCTTAAGGCTATTTTAAAGTAAGTGCATTCTTAGGAAAAATAATGCCTTTTTTTTTTTTTTAGCAAATACTGAACAAGTAATTTTAACTTTACATCAAGCTCTATTGATTTATGTTGCTTCTTTTTTTTTGCATTTTTAATTGTAATTAGTAAAAGGGTTACATGATATTTGCCAGATAGAAGGTGCATTAATTCACGTACATTGATACCCTTTCACATGTCTTGGTATCCATTTCCCTCCCCCCCCACACCTCCCACCCGTCTTGGTTTTCCTCCTTTCCCTATCAAATTTCAAATAACCAAATACAAATAAATTCAATATATCAGATAACAAAGTGAGATACTATAACAATATGAGATAACCAAGGGACAGCAAAGGAGATGAGAGACAACATAGTACATTAAGGACAATAATCATTCATTGTATGGCTTTTGTTTCGATATCCTGGAGGTCCTTTCAATTAGCTTCATACTATATGGCCTTATGTATCAAGATTTTGTTCTATTGCAGATCTCTGCTAGTAGAGCCCAAGGTTTCTACTGATTATGATGAATGAGGGAAACCATTGAGCCTAAGTTCCTTTGAGTCTGGCTTACTTCACTTACTATGATTTTTTCTAAGTCTTTCCATTTCCTAACAAATGGGGCAATGTCATTCTTCCTGACAGCAGCATAGAATTCCATTGTGTACAAATACCACAACTTGTTGATCCACTCATCAACTGAGGGACATCTAGGTTGGTTCCATATCTTTGCTATGGTGAATAGTGCTGCAATGAACATTGTTGTGCTAGTTTATGTTGCTTCTATCTGGACAATTTTATATAGAAAAGGAGATTACATTCAACAGTTGTAGCAGCTGATATCTGTATTTAGAACTGGTCCTATTGGTAATGAGTTTAGAACTCCTTTGAATTTTTAAATGGCAACTCCAGTTGGGAACCCATTTGAACTGTTAATCAGACAACTGAGAATACAGGTAACATACATAAACATGCTATATTGTGTATGTCATACTTTACATAGCATTGGATTTTAATCATCTTTCAAATTAAGAGTCAATGCTTAGCATCTCTCAAGTGGAGAGAAAAAAGAACTATAACCATAGAATACTTCTCAAGTTCTTGGATTATATCCTAAGCACTTTTGCTTATCTCATTTATTCTGACAACATGCAACCAAGTAGGTTTTACTGTGTTGGTGGATGAAGAGTTTAATGTAACAATAAGCAGTTCCGCTGGACTGGAGACAGAGACAAAGTGCCCATTTTCAAGACAGTAAGTATGAAGCAGATGATCCAGAGCTCTTGGCTTACTGTGCTTGCACTGCTGAGGTTTCTATAATACCATCTACCAGCGAGAAAAAGTGAATGGATTTTAACATCTGGAATTCTTGCCCACTGCTGGTGGGTAAAGAAACTATTATAAACACTTTACACTGTTTTATAAAGTTTGGGGCCCCAGTGACTTGTACTTCCACTCCTAGATGTCTTTTCTAAAAACTCTGACTGTGTGCCAGGAGATTGACCAAGAATGCTCAGAACAGTACTGTGATGGTGAAAAGTGGAAACCACATCCTGGGAAAGGGATAAATAGAGTATAATCATACAATGTAATTAAAAATTAATGCATTAGTACTATAAAAATGAATGGACGGAACTGTAGCTCAGTCATAGTGCACTAGCTCAGCACTGTTCAATACCTACCACTGGGGTAAAAAATAGTTGAGTGTAGCAGTACATGCCTATATTACACACTTAGAAGCTGAGGCAGGTGGATCACAAGTTTGAGGCCAGCTAAAGCTACACTGGGGGGTGGAAGAATAAATTATTGGAAGGAAAAAAAGCAAATCATATATATATCTCTATATACACACACACATGTATGTATATGTGTATATATGTACTATGATGCTGTTCATGAAATTCCTAATAGCATTTATCTTAGGAAAGGGTAGCGAATGGGGTAAAATCTAAGAGGAACATATAGGAAGCTTTAAAACTCTGGAAAGGTTCCATGAATTATGTCAACTGTGAATACACAGTTACTAATTTTATTTTTTATACCTTTTGAGTGTTACATTTGTTTTCTAGGCATTTAAATAGCTAATAACTATTTAAAACAAATATATATAGTCCTAAGACTGGGTCACTTCCTTAACCCAATCATTTTGATGCTGTGCCCTGATTTTATTGAAAATCACACGGACTTGTAGGTATTTAGAAATGCTACAGGTTACTTAAGAGGCTTAAGGAACTTAAAACAGATTTCCAATAGCACGAGAAGGTGTTCATTATGTCACATGATAAACTCAGGATACCGAACTACATTTACTGAGTGATTTTAAGATATAGACACATCCACGTAAAACAGAGATGTGAAGCACAGGCACCAAATTAACAGTGGTTATTTTTGAGTCATGGAGTTAAAGTTCATTTTTATTTTTATTTGTGTGTGTGTGTGTGTGTGTGTGTGTGTGTGTGTGTGTGTGCCCTAGAGTCCCAAGGAAACTATGACCGAGTACAAGGAAAATGACTAATTCCAGCAAAGAAGTACTGGTGAGTGCTTATCCTATGTCTAAGTAAAGACATAGGATCATGAGCGTCTAGCCTTCTGCAGTAATCCTGTCAAAAGACAGGAGGGAGTACTGTGTGTACTTATTGCTTCCTGATAGCCTCTTATACACCTTTTGGAATGTACCCTTTTAATCTGTTCCTGTAATTTCCTTAAGCTAGCCCCAGGACAATCTGAGCCTATAAAAGTAGAGGAGGGAAAAACATCAGGTTCAATCATGTCTGTAGGTTAAACTCATTTTTTGGCCCCATGTTGGTACTGGAATATTATTTAATACTAAAATATGAGATATTATTGCATTTCTTCATTCATCATCCCAAGATACAAGATGGAACTGACATCTCTTTAAACTATATTTTCTAATTTTTCCACAAATATGTATTTTAAAATCAATACAAAGTAAAAACGTAAATGGCATGCTTTTCTAGAATCAAATGCATCTAGTTTCCATTCCCTAGTTTTGAAAATAATATAGATGCTTGAGTTTCACCCTGGGTTTACTAAATGATTCTGTGTGAGTGAAGCTGAGGTCAGTACACCTTCTGCTTACTTTACTCAGAAAATGAACCGACAACATAGACTATGTCTTAAGACATTTTAGGATCTATTTCCCAGCTTAATTTTCAACTACTAACTTACCCTTTAGGGTCTAAAAGATCCCGAACCTTCTCATTGTAAATTTCCATATAGGACACTTCAACTTTAAAGGTTTGTGACTCATTTTGTTCTATAGAGATCCTTTTAAATAAAGCACAGCAGAGCCTTGGAATAAGGCCCAGCTGCTCAGCATGGCCCATCATGGAGAAAGATTTTCCTGAACCTGGAGGGGAACAAAAAGAAGGAAGAAAGGGCAGAAAAATCAGCCTGCAATGTGTCAACCATACAAACTATCTTCATCTATCAGTCAAAGTCATATGGGGGGAAAAAAAGTAAGAAACCTGTTCCTCAAGCTGAGGTCTACAGACATCACAATTATTGCTGTTTACATCAAACTCACACCTATCAGACTGAGACCCAGAAAGCCCCTTCCTCATAGATAGATGTGTACAAATGCTACTGCTAAAGTCACAAGCACTGAATGTTAAGAATCATAAAATAACTATATCAAGTGGCCAGAATGATACATTACTGAATATAAATTGTATGTATATACTATGCCATGCTTATTGCTTATACCCTCCTTGTGTTCACTTGGATAGCATGTGATTATGAAGCAACATAGCTTTGATTTGGAGAAAGTCAAGGTCAGAGTGCTAATGCTTAAGTAACTGCTAGCTTGATATTCTGCCTGTTCCAGCCAACTGCTCCAACCATTACCACTTTTGTACCCCAGTGAAAGTCCTTAGGAGGGGATAGTTCTAAACATCTTTCTGTTGTTTTCATTATAACATTTATGCTGAGAAACTTGTGAATACCTGTCTAGCTCAAATGAAGGTTAAAACTTTAACGTGAGAAAATGACACTTAATAGATTGACCCTAGCTTTGCTCATTAACATTGAAATTATTCGATAAGCACAACTATTACACCTCCAAAAAGTAGATTACTTTTAATCTGACACATTTTTCTGTAGCTTCTCAAAACTTTTTTTTTCTACTTTGAGACTTTAAGAAATATGTAGTCAGGCCTAGAGGTATATAATTCAGTGGTGTAGCTCACACTTAGTATACATAAGGTCCTGAGTTCAACCTCCAGTACAAAAAAATAAAATAAAAATAGAAGTACCATTTAATGTTACTGACTGTAATAAAAGCAGCATTTTTACCTGTTTGTCCATAGGCAAAAATACAAGCATTATACCCCTGAAAAGCCTTCTCAAGAATTCCTTCCCCAAGGCACTTGAAAACCACTTCTTGACCTAGAAAACAAGACAAACAAAAAACTGAAACGTAAGAAAAAAAGATGTTTTGCCTTGATGCAGCTATATTAAAAACATTCTGTCAGACCTTTCAAAATATTAGAAGTACATTACTTCATCTACAGCTAAGTATGGAGAGCTTAATATGTAATACATTCATCTTATTCAAAGATTTATTATATGTAACCCTTTTAATTTAATTTAATTTTTGCCAGTCCTGGGGCCTGACCTCACAGCCTGAGTACTATTCTTGAGCTTTCTCAAGGCTGGCACTCTACCACAGTACTGCTTCTGGCTTGTTCTGTGTATGTGGTACCACGGAATTGAACCCAAGGCATTATGCACGCTAGGCAGACACTCTACCACTACGCCACACTCCTGGCCCTTACATATGGTCTTGACTAATCAGAGTATAAAAATAATGCAACGAATCAAAATAAACTTTCAGAGCAACACTTTTACATTCTCCTGCATGCACTCTGCAGCTCCAGTGCTATAGAGATGCTCCATCAGGCCCATGTTAACGCCAATTGGGTTTAAATCTTTGATCTGCTGAGTGTTTCCCTGCCTTGGTTTTATAATATCCCTCCATAAAAGAGTGGTGCCACAAAAGCAGGGTAAAAGTTATGGCAATCCTCTCAAGCCAACAACAGAATGAAAATTTTAGCTATGTTGAAAGGCTGCTTGTCTTTGATGGTGAGTGGCCTCTGTTACAGGAAAAATGAATCAAGCATCTAGAGTAAGTACTAAACTCTGCACCCTGAATGTATTTGCAGTCTTTCCTTGCTGTCAAGTCTCCCTGGTTGCATGTACTAACCGATATCAATAATCTACTATATGCAATTTCATATTGTATTTGCTCAGACTAGTTTAAAAATTCATGAGTTCCAGAGACCCTCCCGTCTTAGCTTCCCTGGCAACTGGGACTTCAGGTATGTACTACTACACCTCACTTGAAATTTTATTATAGATAGGTATCTCAGAAAACTTATGATTCTCTACTGTTTCCCTCTGACATTTTCCTGGACATCGAAGCTTCTTTTCCATTACCAATGAGTCATATGGAAGCATCATTCAAACTTAGTTTAGGTTTTTCTTCAGGACTTATTATTTAAAAATGTCACTGAATATAAATTGTCTGAATTTCCCATCTGGATACAGAACTTCCAAAGAACAAGAAGCACGTCATACACATTTGTATATCCCCAGTCCCCTTAGTACCAAGCAGTCATTAGTAGAGTTTCAGAAACACCCATGTCCACACAACAGAGCAAGGCCAAATTCTCTTACATAAACCTCCCTTGTTATTCAGCAGCTCTTCTGTTCATGTGTTATGCTATGATAGAGCAAAGTAATGTGTAAAAGTGTAACAAACTTTCAAACCACATAAGGCAGCATTTACTACCCTTAGAAATTAAAAACTTTTCTACATTCATCCCCAGTCATCCAGAGAATTAAAATTATACTCTCCTTCATTCATGTTCCTATAGTCAGTCCTTAGGACATGCATTACATAGTGTCTGCAGAAACTACTGGCTTGAGTGCCAGTTTCTGCAATGAAACAATAGCACCCTGATGTCAGAGACCATAATCTCTTCATCTCTATAATCCCAGGGCTTACTGCAAAATGCTTGATACCTGCTCAAACAATGAGTCAGTTTAATCATTTTATCCTTATGACATTTGAAAATTCTTTTTTTTCATATATTTTTATTGTAATTAATAGAAGGGTTACATGATATTTGCCAGATAGATGGTGCATTAATTCCCATACATTGATACCCTTTCACATGTCTTGGTCCCCATTTCCCTCCCCCCCACCCCCACCTCTCATCTTGTTTTCCCCCCTTCCCTATCCAATTTCAAATAACCAAATACAAATATATCTGATATATCAGGTAACAAAGTGAGATACTGTAACAATATGAGATAACCAAGGGACAGCAAAAAAGATGAGAGATAACATAGTACCTTAAGAACAACAATCATTCATTATATGGCTTATGTTTCTATATCCTACAGATCCTTTCATTTAGCATCCTACTATATGGCCTTTTGTATCAAGGTTTTGCTCTATTGCAAATCTCTGCTAGGAGAGCCCAAGGTTTCTATTGATTATGGCAAATGAGGGAAACCATTGAGCCTAAGTTCCTTTGAGTCTGGCTTACTTCACTTAATGTGATCTTTCCTAAGTCTTTCCATTTCCTAACAAATGGGGCAATGTCATTCTTCCTGAGTACCTAGGAATTACCTTAACTAAGAATGTAAAGGACCTTTTTGATGAAAACTTTAAAACCCTGAAAAAGGAAATTAAAGCAGAACTGAGGAAATGGAAAAACCTCCCATGCTCCTGGATTGGAAGAATCAACATCGTGAAAATGACAATCTTGCCAAGGGCTATCTACAAATTCAACGCAATACCCATCAATATCCCAATGCCATTCTTTAAAGAAATAGAAGAGGCAATCCAAAATTTCATATGGAATAATAAAAGACCCCGTATAGCAAAAACACTTCTTAGCAGAAAGAACACGCAGGAGGAATTTCAATACCAAACTTTAGACTCTATTACAGAGCTATAATTATCAAAACAGCTTGGTACTGGCACAAGAACAGGCCTGAAGACCAATGGACTAGAACTGAAGACCCAGATATTAAACCACAGACCTATGGCCACCTAATCTTTGACAAGGGAGCCAAAAAAATAGAATGGAAGAAAGACAGCCTCTTCAACAAGTGGTGCTGGCAGAACTGGTTAAGCACCTGCAGAAAATTAAAGTTGGATCCTTCTTTGTCACCCTGCACTAGAATTAACTCCAAATAGATCAAAGACCTCGAGGTAAAAGCCGACACTCTGAAAACTTTACAAGAAGGAATAGGAGGTACACTAGGCCTCCTTGGCACAGTTAGAAACTTTCTTAATAAGGACCAAGAATCACAACAAATCAGAGAAAGGCTGGATAAGTGGGACTGCATTAAACTGCAGAGCTTTTGTATGGCAAAGGATATAGCTAGTAAACTAATTAGGAAGCCTACAGAGTGGGAGAAGATCTTCACCAACCATACAACAGACAAAGGCCTCATATCTAAAATATATCAACTCAAAAAATTGAATCATTCCAAAACTAATCTCCAAAGTAACAACCATCCCATTAAAAGATGGGCCAAAGACTTAAAGAGAGTCTTCTCTGAAGAAGAAACAAAAATGGCCTATAGACACATGAAGAAATGCTCCACATCTCTGGTCATAAAAGAAATGCAAATCAAAACAACTCTAAGATTCCACCTCACTCCACTTAGAATGGAAAGGATCAAGAAAACTAATAACAGATGCTGGAGGGAATGTGGCCAGGAGGGATCACTACTACACTGTTGGTGGGAGTGCAAACTCGTTCAACCACTATGGAAAGCAGTATGGCAGTTCCTCAAAAGATTAAACATAGAGCTCCCCTATAACCCAGCAATTCCACTACTTGGCATTTACCCAATCATCCAGAAACAAAGACATACTAAATCCGTCAGCACAACAATGTTCATTGCAGCACTATTTACCATAGCAAAGATATGGAACCAACCTAGATGTCCCTCAGGTGATGAGTGGATCAACAAGATGTGGTATTTGTACACAATGAAAATTCTTTCACATTCAAAATTAACATACAATAAGCTTTTCTGTTATATATTTTCTTTTACGCAAAGTGGGATCTGATTTTTTAAAATTGTATTGTCAGGGTAATGTTCAGAGGGGTTACAGTTATATTCATCAGATAGTGGGTCCATTACTTCTTGAACCTTGATACCCTTTCTCATGTTTTTGTCCCCCTTTCCCTCCCCCATCCCCCTCCCAATCATCTTGTTTTCACCCTTCCCTTCCCTACTTAAAATAAACAAGTAAATGGATATACAATATACCAGGTGACAAAGTCAGATACAGTACCAAAATGGGATTAACCATGAGGGGGAAAAAAAGAGACTGTCATATAGTATGATTGCAGAATTTGACCTTTCATAGAGTGTCAACATGTAAAAATGAAATATCTTTAACCACTAGGCCACCAAATATCATAATTTGACAAGATCAGATATTGTTGGTTTGAAGAAATGGTATTTAATAAGATTTTTAAAATTGCTACCATAAAGGGGTTACAGTTACACAAGTCAGGTAATGAGTACATTTCTTTTTGATCCCTTCCCTCACTGTTGCCCAGTTTTTTTTCTCCCGTAGTCCCTCCAAGAAATTGTATATATTTTTTAAAATTTAGAAATATTATTTGTCTAAAGTGCTGGCAAGAGAATGAGCAGACTTGACTATCCTTATGGTAAACCTACAATGGATAATGCTGACATTTTAACACTGTATGCACCTACCCTAGAGACAGACTCTCACAGGACTCTGTCCAAGAATGTTATAGCAGCATCTTTTACAATGGAATCAAGCTAAATGCCTACAAGGATGTAAATGGATGCCTACTATGTAACATGGAATATTCCAAATTTACATCATCTTATTTCTATTCCTTCTATCATCCTAGCACATAGTCAGGTGCCCAGGAAACATTCAAAATATGTGGATGAACTATGTGGCTTAGAAAATGGATATAGTCATAAAAGTCCTGCCACAGGTTTGTTATGAAGATTGCCTAAAGATATGTTCATACATGCATGTACTCCAAGAATAAGGCATTGCCAATATTATCCACTACATGTACACTTGACAAAGTGCTCTTATATGATAATAAAATAAAATACAGTCTGTGCTCACTGAGCAAATATCTGACCAATAACTTCCACAGATATCAGTCTGTCTTTCTTCCTTCCTTCCTTCCTTCCTTCCTTCCTTCCTTCCTTCCTTCCTTTCTTTCTTTCTTTCTTTCTTTCTTTCTTTCTTTCTTTCTTTCTTTCTTTCTTTCTATTTTTTGCCAGTTCTGGGACTTGAACTCAGACTCTGAGCACTGTCCTTGAGCTTTCTCAAGGCTAGAGCTCTACCACTTGAACCGTTGCACCATTTCCGGCTTTTTCAATGAACCCAGGACTTCGGGTATGTTAGGCAAGCACACTACCACTAGGCCAAACTCTACCCAGCCACATCAGTATTTTTGCTCCCATTTTTCTCCAAGCATCTTCCTAAATCCAAGATATTTTCAAGTCCCATACCAAACAAATGGAAGATCTGCTATCTACAGCTGAGTCTTATCTCACAGAAAAAAAAAAAAAAGAATTCAACTCAGCCTTTACTCAGTTTATTAGAATTATTTGTGGCCAGTCTCAAGTGCCATCCAACCACCTGCTTAAAAATAAAAATACCAAAAAATACATGGCTCTCTTGGAACAAGCGGATAAATAGAAAAATCTTCCACGCCAGGCAAAGAGTCTAGTCTCCAGGATGAAGTGTTGTAAGTAAGGGACAGTGAAGCTACCTCAGATTGTAACTCATGATTTGTTTGTATTTTGTAACCTGAAACAAAGGGAACAAAAGTTCATGTGTTTCAAATTTAGCCCCCCCCCCCTTCAACAGGGTTGACAGGCAGGACCTCTAACCAGGCACCTAAGCAGAGCTCTCATTCTAGCTGTGTCTGTCACAAAAGCAAGTATGGCCAAGTGTGCTTGGGCTTACCATATCATGCCTTCTGCAGTGTTACAAAGCAGCAAGAAGGGCCACTGCAGATATGGCCTTCCCAACCCCTGTGAGACACCAAATTTAGATTCTTTTGACAGTTTTTCAGCAATTCTCTTAGAGCAATACAAAACAGACTAAGGCAAAGAACTTGAGGTGTGGAAAGGAATCAACTGCAGAGAAGCCCTGTGATGAGAGATGTAATCATTACTTCACAGAACCAGAGGTCTTTAGTTAATCAAGGCTCTATTCCTACATCAGAGATCACTAACCAATCACGACACTATTCCTACAACAGAAAGTGAAATGTAATACTTTTGAAGCCGTGTTTTTCCCTCGGTACAAAGGGATTTTTAAAAGTAAAGACTATTACTTGATGTAGAAAAGATAATCAAACATACTCGGATATGTACATTAAAACTGCATAAAATAGTTGGGTACTGGTGGCTCATGCCTGTAATCCTAGCTACTCAGGAGGCTGAGATCTAAAGATTGCAGTTGAATGCTAGCCTGGGCATTAAATTTTATGAGACTCTTATCTCCAGTTAATCACCAGAAAGCCACAAATGGTGCTGTGGCTCAAGTGTTAGACTTCTAGCCTTGAGCTGAAGAGCTCAAAGACAACGCCCAGGTGACACAACGGACAAAGCCCCACAACTGACAAAAAAAATCAAAAAAACAAAAAACCCTGCATAAAATAAACCAAACCAAAAATTCCCCCAGCATATAAAAATAAATTTTAATTTGGCCCATGTCCAAATTATTACAAATACTAAGCAGGGCATGAAAAAAACCTATTAAATTTGAATTTATGTTATGAAAGAGAAGCGAAAGAATCCATCTTTACCCACTGTCCTGTTTGCAAAACAATTTACATACTTGATTATTTTATGTTACTGAATGGTCACAATGCCAACTAAGGCAGGTATAAGTTAGAGCTGGCAGGTGACTGGGGCTTTGAA
Organism: Megascapheus bottae; assembly: GCF_031878675.1. NCBI lineage: Eukaryota > Metazoa > Chordata > Mammalia > Rodentia > Geomyidae > Megascapheus > Megascapheus bottae. The sequence continues at coordinate 22,516,062 of NC_143530.1, read as the reverse complement.
AGACTGAGTCATTTGTTCAAGGGCTCACTCTAAATAAATGCAAGCAGGATGTGAGTCTGCCTGTATCAGTCACTGAATGTTTAGCCTGGTATTTTCCCACCATCAGGAACTCATGCTATATGACATTGGCAATTAGCTTCTCCACCTCAGGTTTCCACAGAATGTTCTAAAAACCCCTGGAACTTAAAACACTGCATTAGTTACTTCTCCATTTATTCTGAACTACTTTACTGTGAGCTCCATGAAAACAGGGGTAGTTGCATATTTGTAGTGTGCATAGCAACGTGGCAGGCATTTTTAGTTCCTGAATTACTATTATGTTGACACCAAGGTTCTCAGATTGAAATATTTGAAATTAAGGGTCCCTTTCCTCATTAGTGATAATTATATTGTTAAAATAACTGATTTTGGTTTGGTTGTGTTAGTTTACACTTTGGTTGTAGTACAATTGTTTCTGACATTGGAAGGAGCACCAAAAGAATATAACAGGCCTTTGTCAAATAAGCGACTGGGAAATTGAGTGTGCTAGTGTAATATATATGAATTAACTGAATCATGTGGTGAAACTACAAGTTGGAAGCGGGCATGATGGCTCATGCCTGTATTCCTAGCTGTTCAGGAGGCTGAGATCTGAGAATCACCAGCCCAGGCACTAAAGAACATTAGATTCTTATCTTCAATTAACTACTATAAAACAAAAACAAAAACAAAATTGGGAGAGGGGCTGAGGCTCAAGAGGTAGGGCAGTAGCCTTAAGTTTTCAGGGATGGGTTGGTAATGTTGAGCTGAAGAGCTCAGGGAAAGCGCCCAGGCCCAGAGTTCAAATTCCACGACCCACAAAACAAAACAAAAAAACTACAAGTTGGGGCTGGGAGTTTAGCCTATTCGTAGAGTGCTTGCTTAGCATGTACGAAGACCTGGGTTCAATTCCTCTGTACCAGATACATAGAAAATGCTTGAAATGGGGCCAGGAGTTTGGCCTAGTGGTAGAGTGCTTGCCTAGCATGCACGAATACCTGGGTTCGATTCCTCAGTACCACATACATAGAAAAAAGCTGGAAGTGGTGCTGAGGCTCAAGTGGTAGAGTGCTAGCCTTGAGAAAGTCTAAGGACAGTGCTCAGGCCCTGAGTCAAAGCCCAGGACTGGCAAAAAAAAAAAAAAAAGAAAGAAAGAAAATGCTTGAAGTGGTGCTGAGGTTCAAGTGGTAGAAATCTAGCCTTGGAAAAACCCAAGTGCTCAGGCCCTGAGTTCAAGGCCCAGAACTGGCAAAAACAAACAAACAAAAAAACCCCAAAAAAACTACAAGTTACTCTCTTGCTGACATTGTCTCCTCCTACACATCTTACCAATAAATACACAGGGATAATAATAATAATTACTATTATTATTCCTTTCAATTTCTATTAGAGTGTATATATATAATTTTTTAAAGTCAAGTTCTTTAAATTAGTTGTGCTTTACTAATAGAATAACTCAAATTTATCCAATATAACAAAATTTTACTCATAATTATGAAAGAGAAAAAAGCTAATAGAACATGAAAAAGCAAGAAACTATTACATTGTGTTTCTAAGAATACTTTTTTCTCATTTCCAACCTTAAATACTAACCCAAGGCATCATTAATAAATGGATGAAATATAAAGTACAGATATTTTCACAAACCTAAGATGAGTTCTAGAGAGAATGGAATACATTTTAACTATAGACTCATATTTCAAAGGAAATTCATTCTCCTCAAAGGTATGTAATAATGAACATTTCTTTTTTCTCCTCCCTCTTCCCTTTCCCCTTCCCCTCCCCCTCCTCCTTCTCTTCCCTTCCCCTTCTTGCTGGTCCTGAGGCTCGACCTCTGGGCCTATAAGCTGTCTCCTGAGTTCCTTTTGCTTAAGGCTAGCACTCTTATCCACTTTAGCCACAGTACCACCTTCGGCTTTTTCTGTGATATAATTGGAGATAAGAGTCTCACAGACTTTCCTGCCCTGTCTGGCTTTGAACTGCAATCCTAAGATCTCAGCCTTCTGAGTGGTTGGGATTTCAGGTGTGAGCCACTATTTACTCACATTAGTATTATTAAATAGCTATTCCACTTTCCATTGAATGAATAACAGATGCAATCAGTTCCCTACCACAGATACTTAGATGACCCTTAATTTTTCTGAGCTTCATATCCTTGCATTATCTGGGTGTCCTTTCTCACTGCCTTCAGAGGAAAAGCAAACAGCTGGCGCACTGATGGCTCATGTCTGTAATCCTAAATACTCAAGAGGCTGGGATAGGAGAATCCAGGTTCAAAGGCAGCCAGAGTAGGAAAGTCTATGACATTATTATCTCCATTTAACCAAAAAGTTGTCAACAAAGCTGGACTGAAGTGGTAGAGCACTAGCCTTGAGAACAAAAAGCTCAGGAATAGTACCCAGACCCAAAATTCAAGCCCAAGGGCTTAATACATACATACACATAACACTACCACCACTATCATAAACAACAACAAAGAGCTTACTAGGTTATCTGAGCAAAGCAGGAGATGTAGGAGCCCCATTTTCCAGTACTCTCAATATCACTGCTTATTCTCAACCAACTTAGTTTCCAGAAGAAAATATAAGAGCTCCTTTTGTACTGTTAACCTCCCTTTCCTGTTTATTGCTCATTCCTAGTTAGTCTTTAGTAAATGGGTTAAGCCCTGGCTACATTTTCTAAGTCAGTTGGTATGCCTACTCTTTTCTTATTACTTATTTCTGGGCACCAGTGATTCATGCCTGTCATCCTATCTGCTCTGGAGGCTGTGGTCTGAGGGTCACAGTTCAAAGCCAGCCTCGCAGGAAAGTCTGTGAGACTCTTATCTCCAACTAATCACCAAAAGATTGGGATCAAGTGGTAGAGCACCAGGCTTCAGTCAAAGAGTTCAGGGAGAGCACCCAGGTCCTGATTTCAAGCCCTAGGATTAGCACTAAAAATAGGAAGGAAGGAAGAAAGGGAGGGAGGGAGGGAAAAAGAGAAAGTTGAAAGGGTTAGTTTTTAAAACAATGAAACAGTAAAATTGTGAATTGCAGAGTCTACCAAGATTTTTCTGGGGCCATTTTAGCTGTGGAGCCCTGACTAGAGTTATACTTAACCAACACCTTCAGGGTACCTCTGTTTTACATTAGTAAAACAAGAACGGCTGCAAAAGTGGCCCCACCTCACCGTATTGAAAACCTATATATACACACTTGAAAAAAATCATTTTCCCCAAAGAGTGAAAGCTTTTTAGACATTCTATTCTATTCACGTCTGGTTTTTCAGTGTAACAGTTCCCTTTCTCGACACAGGAAAAAATGACTTGCCCAGTTTTCTGAACCTTGGTTCAGAAAGAACAAAAAAAGGAGCTGTTTATGATGGCTGGTGGGAACCAGAGAATTCAAACAGTGCATGGGAGGATCTCATAAAAGATGCAATATCCCCACCCTAAATGTTTCCCAACTACAGTTTATAGTCAAACTTAGCAAAGGGAAGTTTGTCTAGGGGAAAGCAGAGAAGCCAAGTTCAGAAGTCCTAGGAGAGGGAAGATCTCCAGTATCTGTTTCTATCCCAGACACTCAAAGAGAAGTCCCCATCACTGTGAAACTTTAGAGCTGGTGGCTTGTCAGCAGGAGCAGTGCCAGGAAGGAGACGGCTACTCAACACACATCAGCTCCTGTGCTTGGTGTGGTGAATGAACAGGGCAAGCCTGACCTCATTGTTAACAACCCTGACCACGATGCCAATTTCATCTGGGGTTTATAATCAGACCTCCTATAACCATGTGGACAAGTCATAAAACACAATGCTGGAACAGCAAAGAGAGCTACCCTATGGAGTTTCTGCAAGCAAAGCCACTGACCTGAGTCACCCAGCTCTGAGTCACATATGATACAGATCTTTACAAAGCTAACACCCTGCGTCTTCACGCTTGTGCAAAACCCATCCCTGTGGGGACAGCAGCAGAGGACTCGTACCTACTATGTATATATAGTAGGAGTGGGGAAACGAGCAAAGCACTGAAGGAGAGAAACTGAGAATAAGAGAAAAGGCACCAGTCATCAATATTGCCAAATATTTCTTTACTGAAGACGTAGAGTGGGCCAAGGTCTAGAAAGCGGGAGAAACAGGATGGCATAAACCCTGTGCTGTTTACAATGTGCATCAGTAAACAAGGCAGACACATACAGATCACAGCTGAATAAATCTCTAAAAGCATGGCAATGCATAGGCTAGACCTGATAGAATATGTGCTTTCCAAAAGAAATAGTGGAAGAGTATTTATGATTTGAATATGGTAAGTTTGAACTTTCAATGCCCTCAAAAGCCCATGTGATATAAAAGGCTTGATCCCCAGGAAGTGCTACTGGGAAGTGGTAGAATCACTCGAGCAATGTATTTGAAGAGGGTTGTGGTGGTGGCTCCTCCTTTTCCCCTCCCTGCTTTCCTCTTCCCTCCCCCTCTCTCTTCCTTGCTATGCCATGGTACATTGTCTATCACAGGACAGACCAAGGCAGACAGGCGAATCAACCCTGACAGGACCATTTGAAACTATGAACCAACCACACCTCCACCCCCAAGAAAAAACAACCCTCTTTTCTTTTTTTTTAAATGTTTATTCATACAAATTTATTCAGATGCAAATTTATGAGAATTTTTCTACCCTGTTTGCTACATTACAACTCACTCTTAGTATTTTTTTTTAATTGTCGGGATGATGTATAGAGAGAGGGGTTACAGTTACATTTGACATTCGTGAGGTGGTAGGTACATTACTTCTCACACATTGATACCCCTTCTCATGTTTTTGTCCTCTCTTCTTTTTATGAGACAGTTATTTCAAGAATGTCACTGTAGTGACAGAAAGCTGATCAATACAAACACAATCAATAATCTGATCAGTTTTCTTCCTTTTCTCCCAGCATCTTTTCTTGTTAGGTGATGGTGGCAGTGGGGAAGAGGCTGTGCTCTGTATCTGTGGCTTGGAATTCCTGTGGGCCTCCACCTTTGTAAGGGTGTTTTTCCACTTCTAAGCAGGGCTGACAGCCACAGTGATTTTGATGAGTCTGAGCTTGGCAGGTGGCCTAGCTCCAAATCAGTGCACCTGGACAGTGCAAGACTAGACAGGTCCTCCACACACACCTCAAGGGATAAAGGATGCCTAAGATGGATGAGGTTTAAGTGAATTTCCTTCTTAAAGAATATGGAAATACAGCTCTAAAAACTTCTCATGCTGGGTGTCTTCACATCAGGTTTGAATTAAAATGATAAAAAAAAAAAAAACCAAAAAAACAAAAATCACGACAGAGCTCAAATAAAAGGACAAAAATTCTTTAAGGCTAGATTTAAATTAAATGTTAAGTTGTAATTTTTTTTTGTCAGTCCTGGGGCTTGAACGCAGGGCCTAAACACTTATCCTTCGGTTTTCTCAAGGCTAGAGCTCTACCACTTGAGCCACAGCACCAGTTCTGGCTTTTTCTATGTATGTGGTACCAAGGAATTGAATCTGGGTCTTCATGCATGCTAGGCAAGCACTCTACCACTAGGCCAAACTCCCAGCCTTAAGTTGTAATTTTTAATCAGCTACAGCAGTTCGCCATGCAGGAGTCTGGTAAGGAACCGGGGAAACTGGGCCATGGGGTAAAGGTAAACAGTGGGACTATTTTTCCATGGTGCATTCCAAGGGCTATCAGCATTGCAGTTCTTCTGAGTGTCACTTGCACAGCATGGCGTGGGGTGACTCAAGCATATGGTTGTTTCCAACTGTACTGAACTGGGCAGGAGCTTGGTCTTCTCTTTTTTGTTGTTGCTGGATGAAGAGAAGAGGCTGACTCACTGAGGAGGGGTCAGAAGTCACACAACTGCCTCCTGGCACTGGTGGCAAGGATGAAAGAAGAAAATGGAGTGGCCTCCACTGTGAAGTTGCTGGAGTGACTCAGAGGTGGGTTGGCACATACAACAACGGCAGACAGAGGAAATGTCCCCTTCACTTCTGCCTGCTCGATCGATGGCACTTCACACTGTCTCTCCGATGAAGTAGCAGAGTTGGCCCAGCCTCTCTTCTGCATTGTGTAGTACATAGTATTTATAGCAATTGGGAGTTAAAGCAAAGCCCAGAGCAAAGAAATATCTTCAGGACTCCAGGGAAGAACTGACAGGAGGGAGAAGGCTTTAGTAGCATTCATGGCTGGGTTCCAGGCCTGAACACTCCAATAGAGTTTCTTTAATACAGTCTCTTTTTGGAATGAAGAAAGAAATGCCTGGGACAGGAGGAGAATTCACAAAGTTTTCTCTAGCAGGCATCATTGTCCTTAACATAGTCCACATTTATCCCTGCTTTTAGCTTTGTCAGAGGTGGTGAGGCCTCTCTAAACCTCAGTTTTCTCATCTGCCAAATAGACAATAATCGTTTCTATCTAATTGGGTGTTGCATGATCACATTACTCACTGTGTGTAAGAGGATTAGCATAGTGTTAGGAACTTTCTGCTCAAATTACTGCTCAGGACTATATTTCATATTGTAGCTACTGTTTTCCACTCCTATAAATACATGTATGTCTGGTGTTAGCAAACTCCTACAACCTGGATACAGTCAGAGAAATCGAAGTATGAAAGATGTTAAGGTTGAGCAGAATGAAGGGAAATAGGAGTAAGAAAGAAAATAAACATACATATGACACACAAATGCACATACAGAATATATAACAAAAATAATGTACACAGCAGGTGCTGGTGGCTCACTGTAATCCTAGCTACTCAGGAGGCTGAGATCAGAGGATCTAGATTTGAAGTCAGCATGGGCAGGAAAATCTGTGAGAACCTTATTTCCAATTAACCACCAAAAGCCAGAAGCGGAGCTGCCTTGAGCAAAAAAACTCAAGGACAGCATCTAGGCCCAAACTCAATCCCTAGGGCCAAACACATACACACTCTCTCTCACACACACAGCTCCACTTCCAACTTTTTGGTGGTTAATTGCAGATAAAGAGTCTCATGAACTTTTCTTCCCATGTTGGCTTTGAACCTTGATCCTCAGATCTCAGCCTCCCAAGAATCATACATGTAAGCCACCAGCACCTGATTTTGAATTACATTTTTAGAAAGACTTCTTTGCATTTGCTCCTTAATTGTCACTTGTACTCCTCTGTAATTAGATGATGTAGTTAACATAAATGAATAGAAGGTTGCTAATCTATGAAAACTTAATTAAATGCTCAGAAACAACTTAAGGTGATTCACTAAAAGAATGTTCAAGTCAGGTATGGATGAGACAATTCAAAATACACTATAAAAAAGAAAAAATCTACAAAAATTCACATTCAGGTTTTTTAAATAAATGTCTTTTAGGATGGCAAATATCATTTTTAACAATCATACACATTGTAACAATTTATATCATATATCACATATCATATATACCATATTCATCATTATAACAATTTTTCAAATAGCTAGTTGTGAATGTTCTTAATAACTACAGGGAATTTTTCTATGGTTTAAACCTAAAAACTGACAATTATCGATCATTTCCTCCATCAGGGTACTTGCTGTACATCTAATAAATCTACCTTCACTGTAGTATTGCCTCATGCTACACAGCAGAGAAGTGGCAAAGCCAAGATTTGAGCACAAGAAACCTCACTTGAATGCCTTTGCCTTTAGCTACTAGAAATGTGACCTCCATTCAAATCAAACACTTTAAATTGTAAAAAATACATTGTCTCCCCATTCCTCTTGCTTCAGCTAAGCAATGTGAAATCAATAATTTCTACTTCTGAGTATATAACCTCTACCATAAGGAGCAAAAAATCAAGCAGGGTTTCCCTCTCCACAGCACACCCCACCCCCCTACTGCAGAAAGCAATGTGAGCAGAATAAGAGGCAGATGTACAACCTTTCCCCTGAGTTGCAGGATATTAACAATGCCTGAACACACATGGTTTCAGCAAATTTAAACAACATGCCATATGGTTAGAATGGTTACATAATCTCTAAATCAACAATCTAGTAATAAGGCCAGGAGAAGCCATTCTCAACTTCACTGACCTGTCTACATATCCTACCACCAAATTGGGTTTCACACCTGGCATTAAGGTGAGGGGAGACCAGGTAGAAAAATTTAAAAACAAGATGACTAGAAGTCACTTTTATCTACCAACACAGTACATGTTAGGAAAATTTTAAACTATTAGTTCATTGTCAAGAATATCTTAATTGCAGCTGGGCATGGTGGCTCACCCCTATAATCCTAGCTATTCAGAAGGCTGAAATTGGGAAGATTGTGGTTGGAAGCCAGCCCAGGTAAAAAGTTCATGAGATTCGCCCATTCTACCAATAACTAGGCACTGGAAGGGAGGGAAGAGAGGGATGGGGATACATGACTGCTAGCCTAACTATATAGAAAGCATAAATTGGAGATATCCATTCATGCTTGCTTGGGCAAAAAATGAGATCATATTTAAAAAAAAACAGCTAAAGCAAAAAGGGGAGGAGGTGGTATGGGGGACATGACTCAAGTGGTAGAGTACCTGACAAGCAAGTACAAGTTCAAAGACTAATACCGTACCCCCCTCCACAAAGAAGAGTATCTTAATTGTAATTAGCAGTGACTTTGTTTATAAAGATGTTCAAGTTGACCAGAATTGACTGTAATAAATAACTTCCAAGTGGCTCTCTGTACGAATATACACTGGAGGTGAGTGGAGGTTATAGGTTATGTACATCTGTCATGATTTCGGTTTCATATCCAGCACTAAGGTTTTTTTTTCTTCAGATTCAGAAATACCAACCAGACAAACATGATAGTTATCTGGCTCAAGGGTAGTAAGAGGAAGAGCTAATACACTTTAAATGTTAAAAAAGAAAAAGTCTCAAAGAATAACTCAATGCAATGCAAATGACTTAACAGACAAGCCTTTGATTTGTCCATCCCAGCTGTGCCACCAGTATAAAATGGCTGATTCATGTTTTCTCAGAGACCTGGGGGTGGGTGTAAGGGCAGAGGGGTTCTGAGATCCTACTAGGTCACATTTCCACCTGGTCACACATGAAGTAAAAGGGACCCACAAAGGTTATCTTTATCACCCAGAAAGTCTAGCAGCTTATAGCAAAGCCAGGTCTCCTAAATCCCAGTACAATGCAAGGCATTGAAGCTAGTCCCAGCGAGGTAACAGTAAAGATGATGATGAGTATTAAGGGACAGCTTCCAATATGTCCAGTACTGACTTACGTACTTCAAAAGAACATGTCATTTAGTCCTCAGCTCAACCTCCTACTATAGTTAGTTGGAACTCTGAATTTACATTCTGAGGAAACAGAAGCATCATGAGATTCACCAACCCACTATCCTCATATGCGCCAACTAACTCACTGCAATGCCACTATGCATACTAGAGAATTAGCGAGGTCTTCAATAAAAACCACCCGAGAGTAGAAGAATTTTCTTTTCTGGTGGTTTTTACATCACCGAGAATTTACCACTTTGACATACCATTCTTTTTTTTTTAAATTTTATTTATTTTTTTATTGTAATTAGTAAAAGGGTTACATGATATTTGCCAGATAGAAGGTGCATTAATTCACATACATTGATACCCTTTCACATGACATACCATTCTTAAGAGCCCTTGTATCTCTTGGCCCTCTCAATCCATGCATGCCCCTCCCACAGCTCCCAGTCTTGAGAGCCCTTTTGAATGTCTAGACTCAGTATCAATGATGCCATTATTCATTGAGTCTGACAAATAGGATGGCTCCAGGAAATACAGATTTCCCCCTCTCCACTTCCCCTGTTTCCCACCAAAGAATGAATGCTTCTCTCTTAATGTTTCTATTCACAGTTAAGAACTGCTATTTCTTTTCAAAATGAAGGAAACAGGAAAATAAAATTAGTATGGAAACCAATCAGCTAACCTATCAGTAGCACATTTACTAGGCAAATCGTTCAGATGAAATGCTGAGAAAATACATTTTGCTAAGACAGTCCACAGAATATATACAATGATGAAGGTATTTAAAGAATAAGAGGGGGAAAACTTTTCCCAAGCTTTTTGAAGAGTGATTACTCTTTTTTTTTTTTTTTTTTTTTTTGCCAGTCCTGGTCTTGAGCTCAGGGCCTGAGCACTGTCCTTGGACTTTCTCAAGGCTAGAGCTCTACCACTTGAGCCTCAGCACCACTTCCGGCTTTTTTCTATGTATGTGGTACCGAGGAATCGAACCCGGGTCTTCGTGCATGCTAGGCAAGCACTTTAACCACTAGGCCAAACTCCCGGCCCCGAGTGATTACTCTTTTAGCTAAGAAATATTCTTTCAGGGCTAACTGGATATGGTCTTTGAAGTGATAGTGCAATTAAAACTTCAGGAAATGTTTTTATTATCAGTACATTAATATTTTTTTTTACTCTTTTAAGGTATTTCTGAACATAAAATGGAGAGCTACAGAAATTTCATGTCCTTTAACTTGAATTCATCACTGGATTTAATGAATCTGCAGTTGTCTCATAGGGCCACAGCTGTAGTTAAAAAAAAGAGGAGGGGCAGGCATGTAACTGACTCACACCTGTAATCCTAGCTCTCAGAAGGCTGAGATCTAAGGATTGCAGTTTGAAGCTATTCAGGACAGATAAGTCCATAAAGCTCTTTTCTCCAATTAACTACAAAAAGCCAGAAGTGGAGTTGAGGCTCAAGTGGTAAAGCGCTAGTCTTGAGCACAACAACTCAGGGACAGTGCCACAACTGGCAGAAAGAAAAGAAGAAAAACAAAAAGCAACCCAAACCTTGTGCATTTTAGAGTGAAATATTATCCCCAAATGTTGCTTGATATGTTTTTTTTTTCTTTTTTCTTCTCACGTTATTTTTTAAGGCCTTCCTACCTGCACACAGAGTAAGAGCTTCGTGAACACTTAAAGCATGGTTCTGTGAGACTTTTTGGTTTCCGGGGTTGTATCAGAGGAATTAACACTGGGTTGGGACATGGATGGGGTGGTGTGAAGTCATAAGCCAGGGGGGTGGGAGGTACATGAGACTCCACTATAAAGGAGCTTTACTGTAGTTCAGAGAGTACAAGTTTCTAGTCAATAGATGAAGGGTCCTGAGAGACACTGAAAAGTGCATGAGAATCTATAGTTAAGAAGACTTATCTGCTGCATCCTAAATAATAGCAATTAAAAAGGGGAGATACTAGGCTTTGTGGTATCTACCCCTATTGGTGTCTGCGACTAAAGGAAATGGTCAACTTGTGTTCTTGAATTAAACCTCAAAGCACATATCTAGCACAAAAAACACAGACAGTGCTAAAAGTCAAGACAGAGTTCCAGACTTTGCAGAATTTATTAGCAGTCCCAAAGGGATGATGAAAAGACTAATTAATTACAACAAATACTAAAAATGAGCTATTCATTTTAATAAAATACATTACTGAAGTTGCAGGCAGGATGTCTGGAAAGGCTAATTTACTCAATGTGAGCAACTGAAGCAATCTTTCTGGCTCATGGTGATTAATCTTTTTTTTTTTTTTGCTAGTTGTGAAGTCTGAAGTCAGGACCTGGGCACTGTCCTTGAGTTTTCTCAAGGCCAGCACTCTACCCTTGAGCCACAGCACCACTTACAGCCTTTTCTATGTATGTGGTACGGAGGAATCGAAACCAGGGCTTTCTGCATGCTAGGCAAGCACTCTACTACTAGGCTACACTCCTGGTCCTGTGATTAACCTTCGAAATCACTGTACATCAAATCATTTCTCAACAAGTTCAGTTTGTGTAGCAAGAAAAAAGCTAATAAGCAAAAGATAAGTTTCTGTAAGCAAATAACTTCCTCTTATTGCTCAATCTTTTAAAACACAATCACATTATATACATATATATCCCTTATATACACATATGCATACAAATATACACATGAATACACATTTATATGTATATATTTATTAAGTGAAAAAGCAATTCAGTAAACGCTGTTACTGCTGGAAGGAGGCTCTAAGTTCCCTTGTAATACTCTGAAGTAAATTATTAGTTTGATGAATCGACTGTGCAAATGCTGACAATAAATAATGTATTTTATTCTTGAAAATCACTGAGATTTTTAAGCGTGGCAAGCACAAAAATATAAGTATATGAGATGGTACATGTTAATTAGCTTGATTTAGGCATTCCACAACATGCTATTTAAAGTGTATTGTGCGTGATACTGTCAATCAAAAAATAATTAATCTGGGCCAGAAGTTTGGCCTAGTGGTAGAGTGCTTGCCTAGCATGTACAGAGACCTGGGTTCGATTCCTCCATACATATACATAGAAAAAAAGCTGGAAGTGGTGCTGAGGCTCAATCTAGCCTTGAGAAAGTCCAAGGACAGTGCTCAGGCCCTAAGCTCAAGCCCAGGACTGGAAAAAAAATTAATTCAAGGAGATAAACTATACTTCCCTCTTAAACTAAGACAATTAGGACTGACATTCAGGAGGACAGGGAAGAGTCACTTAAGGGCAACAGTAATAAAACAGCAGTGATTTGTATTACATAAAATGGGAATAAATGCTCAAAGACAGAATACCAGCTAACAGGAATTTAGGAGACAACCATTTCCCTGAGGAACATGTACCTTTATTCATGGGACTGCTCAGAGCACACAGGGTCTGACACAGGGCACCGTGCTTCGCTTATGTAAGAGGAAGGCAACTGTTTCACATTTAGTGCCAAGAAACACAACAGCAAATTAAACCTTTATAGGACCATCATAGCAGATACCATTACAACTTGAAGCAACTGTTCCATCAATTCCCATCTCTGAACATGATTACCCCCTTTGTAGGTAAAAATAAAACAACAACAAAACAAAACGAAACAAAAACTTGGAAGCTCCTGTTCAGGGGTGATTAGAAAGTGAATAGTAGGCTAGATTCAAAAACAATGTTTCCGTTGCTTTCTTTTTTTTTCTTTTTTATTTAAATAGTGCTGGGGATTGAACTCAAGGCCCTGTACATGCTAGGGAAGTGCTCTACCACTGAGCTACATCCCTAGCCTGAAACCAGATCTTACTGACCATCTGCTAGAACTGAAAAGAATGTGAGCTACATAGGAAAAGCAAGCACTAGAATAGTTCTAGAAAACAGATACAATGGGAAAGGCCAGGTATAACTCAGAGTCAACTTACCAGCATATTTCGTAGTGTTAGATTCATCCATGGACCAAAAGCAATAATCAAAGGCAAATACCTGAATGGAAGAACAAAATATTGAAACTTATTAATTCCTTATAAGTAAATGAGGCTGAAAAAGCTTAGTGAAGAAGAAATAGATGCTCATGAAGGTCTGATGATAGACTAAAATTCGTTAGTGGTCTGCCACTTGAGCCACAACACTATTTCCAGCTTTTTTCTATGTATGTGGTACCAAGGAATCAAATCCAGGTCTTTGTGAATGCTAGGCAAGCACTCTACCACTAAGGCCAAACTCCTGGCCCCCTAGTTATTTTTTTCTTTTTAACTAAACATTTGGCTGTCTTTTTACGGTAGAAAAAAACTTTCATGAAATTACTTTTTGTCCGGAACTCAAACACACAAGCATCTTAACGAAAATTTAAAGGAAATACATTTGATGAGAAAAAGCAAAACAAAAAACCCAACAACTCCCCTCACATTGTTCTAGCAAATTCACTAGTGTCCACAGAACAGAATACATTTGGCTGTATCTCCCATGGCTTCTCAGGTTAAGACTAAAATGAGAATCTTTGATTTACATTAAGGCTACATTATTAATCTTGGCTTTCCCTCCCCCCACCCCGCCTTAACATGCAATATCCAGCCAATTCCTGCCCTGCTAATAAATCAATAATCTCCTCTTGTAGGCATGGGCTTTCTGCACAGCTACTGAGAGCCAACTATCATTGAAGTTGATGTTTCCTCCTAGGAGATCTCTGATCCCACTACTGTTTTCACACATAGCACCACTACCTCTGCTCCAGCCATTAATATCAAATATAAAGCAATGCTGCCCAAAGGAGTTTCCTGAGATAATCCATGAAAAACAGGATGAAGTTGTGTGGGAGAGGGTACACTCTACCCTACTTGAGAGTCTCAAGGGAATTCTCAGTATTAAATAGCTCTGAAAAGAAACACAGGTAACTCTTACTGTTAATTTTTTCTCCACCGAATTTTTGGTGAGGAATCTCCTTTTGTGTGGGGGGGAGGGGGTGGATGGACTAATATCAACATGCCTTGGAACTAGTGTTTCTTCTCAGTATAGCTCTTAGACAACTCTGGCCACAGGACTCTCCTCTGACCTCCCATGTTAGAGCTCCCCCCGCCCCCCGACACTTCCTGCAGTCCAAACAGTAAATTATAGTCCACATGTAAGAATCCTTCCATGCTCCGTCATTTTGAAGAATCTTAGCACTGAATAAATACAACTCATACTCTCTGGCCTATTTGAAACTGAACATCCTGATGCCTTTCAAGACTATTTCTCCTCCCCCAAGTTCCCTTGGAGTTACTGGATTCAATTCCACCCTGTTCCCATTCTCTTCTCTACTGCCACCCTTCAGAATGTTTTCATACTTCTTAATACCCAGTTCAGTGGGTTCTTTTGGTTATTGGTTAAATCCAAAGGATGCTTTCCCTTTTCTGAAATATTGCAACACTGCCTAATCCTTTCATGGCTTTTAGTCCCTATTATTCTATCTCCAATAACCCTTGTAAGATCTCTACATGTTTTATTGGTTACTTTTTGGTGGAGGAGGAGGTTGGGGTTGGTGCCATTCATAGCAGTACTGAGGCTTGAATTCGGGGCGAGGTCTGCTGTCTCTTTAGTAGTTCCCCATTAATGCTAGCACTCTACCACTTGAGCCACAGCTCCACTTCTAGTTTTTGTTTTCCTTTTTTTTTTGAGAATTTATTAACATTGATTTTTACATCATATTTTAAATGACAAGTTTAACAAACAAGTGTTCAAGGAGGGAATCTCGATTTATAACCACTGGGACTTAGTATTTAGAACTTAATCAAAATTAGGCTAAGGGTTTGTATGTCATAGAAACATTAATTTATGAAATAAAACATTATGTCTATAGAGTCATAGGTTTTTATGTCTATATAGTTATGTTTATATTTCCATTACCATGTCCATAGCTTTGGGTATGCAGTTCACTTCTAGTTTTTTGGTGTTTAATATGAAAAATGTTAAGAATGTCATGAATTGGGCGGGGAGTTTGGCCTAGTGGTAGAGTGCTTGCCTAGCATGCACGAAGACCCGGGTTTGATTCCTCAATATCATATACAGAGAAAAAAGCTGGAAGTGGTGCTGAGGCTCAAGTGGTAGAGCTCTAGCCTTGAGAAAGTCCGGTGCTCAGGCCCAGAGCTCAAGCCCAGGACTTGCAAAAAAAAAAAAAAAAAAAAGAATGCCATGAATTTTCCTGCCTGGGCTGGCTTTGAACTGAGATCCTCAAGTCTTAACCTCCTGCATAGTTAGATTATAGGCATGAGCCACAAGCACCCAGCTGATCTGTGAATGTTTTAATCTCCTCCTTAAACCTCTTGAAGGTAAGAGCCAAAGTAAGTTCACTTTTTTTTATCAACTTTTAAAAATTACTATTGTATAAATTCAGCATGCCAGTTTTGAGTGCAACGCATTTTGCCCAATGTCATCCTTCCATCATTCTCCCCAGCTATCCTGCTCCACCTATCTCCTCAAGTCACCCAGTTCCATTTTCACTGGATGCTAAGATTGCCTTCTTGAACCTCTGCTCTCTCCATTCATTATCCTCCCATCCCTGTACCTTCCCACCTCCCAATAACATGTTTCACCTTTCTAGTATTCACTTTGTTAAATTGTAAGCACATTTATTTCTGAAGCCTGAAATATTCCTATCAGATGCTTTAGAATTATTTACTGAGCCATTAATTTGAAAGTCTATGAAGAAACAAGTGGTATTTTTTTAATAAAAAAGATGTTGTTATACTCTCAGTTTCATACCACAGAAATGTTATTTTAATGCATTTACAACTGATTCAGGTATATACAATAAGCACTGTTTACATCAAACCCACATCTGAATTCAAGTGTAATACATATATACACATATGTATGTATATACATGTTCACTTTGGTTTCATAATAACTAATTTTTAAATGAATAGCTATGAAACAGTAGTTTCAGTGAACAAGAATGTTTGCTGTATCTGAGGGAGACCACACAGGCACAATGCAGTTAATAATATTACTGCCTCTGAGAAGGCTGAATTTCAACACTTTTCCCAAGAGATGTAGATTTGTCATGTTTTTTTTAAAAAAAAAATCCAGAAAAGAAGATACTAAAACTTTCTTTCTGTAATACAAAATTTAGCTTTCACTCC
The DNA here is from genome assembly GCF_031878675.1 of Megascapheus bottae. Lineage (NCBI taxonomy): Eukaryota > Metazoa > Chordata > Mammalia > Rodentia > Geomyidae > Megascapheus > Megascapheus bottae. Next base: position 22,499,723 of record NC_143530.1, on the reverse strand, counting down.
CAGGACACTTTCCTGCTCCCCCCATCAATGTCAACTCTTACGTTAAGTAACCAACAGAGACCATTTCCCAATTTGGAAATATTATTATTTCCCTCTGGCATACTAATAGATTCCTTTAATGGCTCCTTATAGATTAAAATAATCATTTATTTTCAATATGTTAAGTTTTCATGCTTATTTTAAAGTATTTATTTACTTTTTACCGATACTGTTGCTTGAACTCAAGGCTATGTACTTTTCCTCAGCTTTCTGCACTAACAGCTGACACTCTCTTTCCCACTTGAGTCATACCTCCAGTCTGGCTCTGTACTAGTGTGTGTGCACGTGCCTGCCAATACTGGGGCTTGAACTCAGGGCTCGAGTGGCTGTCCCTTAGTGTTTTCACTCAAGGCACTTTACCACTTGAACAACAGCTCTACTTCCAGCTTTTTGGTAGTTAATTGGAAATCAGTCTAACATTCTTTCTTGCCTGGACTTGCTTCAAATCTGGTTAACTGAAGCCAGAATCTCTTGAACTTTTCTGCCCAGGTTGGCTTCAAACCTCTATCTTCAGATCTCCACTTCTCAATTAGATAGGTATGAGTGATCTGTGCCTGACTCAAACTTATTTTTAATGGTTTGCTAATCTGTATACTAAAGGTTTAGAAACCTATTAACTTGCATCCATAGGAATGCTACTTAAATAAATAAAATCCACCTAAAATTTTGAGGGTCTGTCAGTAAGAATCATCCCAAATTTCCACCACCAACAAAGCATTAGCTATATAAAGTTGTTTTGTTAATTAAGAAAAAAAAAGATGAATGGGCCAGGAGTTTGGCCTAGTGGTACAGTGCTTGCCTAGCATGTATGAGACCCAGTTCAATTCCTTGGTACCACATACACAGAAAAAGCCGGAAATGTGCTGTGGCTCAAGTGGTAGAACTCTAGCCTTGAGAAAACCCAAAGTCAGGACTCAGGCCCTGAGTTCAAGCCCCAGGATTGGCAAAAAATAAAAAATAAAAATAAAGTTTGCTGAAGAAGGAAAAAGAAGTTTCCTGGCCAAAGGAATTTCAGGCTGATGATTCCTCAAAACAGTCATGGAATCTACATTATTATTTTAACTAACATTTATCAGGAAGAAGATGAAACTCAGAAATCCTGCGATATCTTGTATGGGTTCTAACTTCTGACTCTAGCTGGTAAGCATCTTGGCAACAGGAACTTGGTTTCATTTACCTCATTGGGAGGGGTCAGCACAGTCCAGAGCAGCCAACCCCTGCAGACAATATTTCTTTCAATGTAAGCCTGAAATGAATGTGAGTGCTATTATAAATAAACAATTCAAGCTGCAGGAGATGGTTCAATGTTTCACTACTGTCAGATGCATGCTTTGGGGAAGATGGTTCCTTGAACGTTCCAAATCTGGTAGTGAGATGAGCATCTTTAGCTCTTTAGCATCCTATTCCATCATTATAATGGATGAGCAAGTAAGTCCCATCATATACAATGTACAATTTGGAATTCACAGAGAAATTACAACAAATTAGTTGACTACTATTAGAAAACCTGTTGTGACTGGTCTTAAGGAAGCCTAAAGAATGTTTAAAATAAATTTTTTACTCATTTTCTTGCAGTATTTTTATTTTATTTTTCTCTTTGTCTTGGAATCTGACTAAGCTACGTGCTTGCTAAGCAGGTGCTCCATCAGTGAAACCACTCCACTAACCAGCATCATTTTCCTGCCATCTTGTCAAGTATTAATTCCTGTTATCCTTGTCCAAAATTTATAATTGAATAATGCAAGGATTGTTACACAAAGAAAGATGGTTTTCTTTGATCTTACAGAGAGTTCTGACATGTTGCAAGAAATAAAACCATTTCCCCGAATTATTCCTTCACTGATCACTTCAACCAAAATAGTTTTTCTAGGCCACCAAGTTATATGAAAGAATCATATTATTGGGGCCGGGAGTTTGGCCTAGTGGTTAAAGTGCTTGCCTAGCATGCATGAAGACCCGGGTTCGATTCCTCGGTACCACATACATAGAAAAAAGCCGGAAGTGGTGCTGAGGCTCAAGTGGTAGAGCTCTAGCCTTGAGAAAGTCCAAGGACAGTGCTCAGGCCCTGAGCTCAAGCCCAGGACTGGCCAAAAAAAAAAAAAGAAAAGAATCATATTATTTTACAACTTTAACTCATTCTGTTAGAATTCCTAAATACCTATTTCATTATTCATGATGAAGTCACTAGGATCTTAAACTGCAGTGTGGGAGATAGAAGAATTCTTAACATTCAACTAATAAAAATAAAAATGGGAACCAAGTGTGAATTTTATATTTAATCAGATGCCACCAACATTGTGAGAGCACTTTTCACAAAGACATTCCTACCTTTCCAACTAGAAAGGGAGCCAAAAGTCGAGACATTCTCCAGCAATTCTTAAAAGTCTGAGAGCCACTCTTTTCATTGCCTTTGACAAAGTTCAACTCCACCTTCTCTAAATCCCACTCCTTCCTGTTGGTTCACGACTTGTAAAACTCATCCCAGGGTTGAATTCCCTGCAGCTTGCTCTACCACTCCTCTAACTCCGTCAGTCTCTTAAAAATGTTAGTTTTGCATTTTTGTGAACCACCGGATATCCAGTAAAGTCGCTGAAGCTGTTTCTAATAAGACACAAATGTTGTTGAGTAAAATAGACTCTGAAGTGATGGAGTTCTAAGATTTGTGCATAGCATGCAGCACTCTGTCCTTACTCATTACTGACTGGTGGTGGTGGTAGTGGTGGTGTCTCAGTAAAATCCACCTTACAACTTTTTTTTTTAAGAAAGTATGCCCAATGTTCTTTGTAGAACAAGAAAAATATTAGGTTAAATAATAATAAAAAGAAGGATGGCAGCCCAATGAGGTTACCCACACTTATAATCTAGCACTTGGAAGGCTGAGACAGGAGGAATATGAGTTTAAGATCATCCTTTTTCAAACATCATCTGTTTGGCTGCACTGTAAAAGTAATTCTTCATTCCTCTGTGCTGTCTTAGGCAACAACTTGGCCTCTCTGTAAGTTGTGCCTATCTACCTAAGTGATATTTTGCATTGTTTCACATTGTAGGATCTAACCAAATTGTCTACTGATAGAATAGCTGGTACATAATGTACCTCGGTGTACGATAGTAACTTCTTAGCTCCCAAATTCAAAATCCAAGGGATTTTCCCATGGGATAAAATCTGCTGTATGTGGACTTGTCTTATCTGCCTTGTATGAACAAGTGTGCCTCTCGCCTCTACACCCTTTCATCCTTTCTGAACAATAAATCTAGTATTCCTATGGGCAGACCCAGCTGCCATTAAACAGCCAGGCTTACCCCTACCTATGATGAAAGCTGTGCCTGAGAGACTGCCTGTTAGCTTCCATTTCTCCAGTTTTTGGAAGACTGGTGTGGTGATTGTCCTATCTTGTCGTTATTTTTTAGCTTTGTTGATTTGCAAGACTACAATTAATATGAAAGACATGGCTCAGGCACATCACACACACTGTTATAAGGAATGAGTTATACCAAACGAATGGATGAAAATTCTGTTTCATTTTATTTTGAAATTTTCCTTTTAATGCTGATGCAATGTTTCTTCTATCTCTCCTCATATCAGAGATGTGGAGCTAATTAATAAATGAAGAGTTAAACTTCACTCATCTTTAAAAATGCAATGAAATTTTAAGGAAAGCGCAGCCCTGAAAGTCTGTCTCATCATGGGACTGTCTTCATAGCTATTTGTAGAAGCAGTTCAGCCAGTACAACCTCCAGCCTGGATTTGACCATACATGCCATGGGCCATGAAGAGGGAGTATCAAGAGCCAGTACCCTTACTACTAGACTGGTCAGTTTTATTCGCAGACCCATCTTCTTGTTTAAACATCAAGTCACAGATGGCTTTTTGTAGTGTAATTAATCATTTCCTTTATATATGCTTATAGCTACACAGAAACAATGTCTTGGGATACACAGTCAACACTGCTGGGCAGTGAAGGTATCAAAGCATCTCAATGATTCAAAGCAAGTCAACAGCATTGGCTGCACATCTGTCTCCAAGAAATAAGGCAATTGTCTGTGATTTGGGGGAATTCATAATCTGTTGCAGGAAGCAACTTGCTGTGTGAGAGCCTGCTGTGGAATGCACAGTAAAGTTCCAATGGTGCAGAGAGGGACCTCTCCAGAGAACTCATGCATGCACGCATGGATTTAAAGAAGAAACCTGAGCGTAGGAACGAGTTCTCCAAAATTCCAGACCAGTATTTTAATAACACACACAGAACTTCCATTTAACACTAGCCCACATGTAAACTAGTGTGGTGCATAAGCAATGAAGCACTCATTAGCTGAATTCCCACTCTTTCGAATACTCTGCTCATTTTGTATTTAATTCCTTATCATTAATTTCTAACAGGTGCTTCAGGGCTGCTGGGTGGGTGAGAAGAAGGGGTGTCACCAATGCATAATACGTGGTATTTTTGAATCTATCGTGCTCTCATTACTTTTCAAAATCCTAGCCACTCTAATGACTTCCCCAACAGTGCATTGAAAAGGTAATGTGTATATATTCAAACACAGAATATTCCTTCTTGAACAAACACTACCAAAAGGTAAGCTGCAAATATCTAAGTACGTATTGTAAGAGCCAGACATGGTCTGTGGTGAAGTGTTACTGTTGCTCATTACAAAAGAAGACAGAGTGAAACTCAAGTCACCTGAACATTACTTATTATTAGCAATATCTGGATCTGGTTCAGAACATCCAGCCATAAAGCTCCCCTGGTGTGCCTACCTCACTCTGTTAGGCCTTGCCCTGATGGACCACACCTGCTCCGTGAACCCAGTCACAGAGAGGCAGCTCCAGGTCTCCAGAGTCTGAAGGACTTGAGGCAGCCCAGGGTTTGCTAAGCCTTACTACAATCAATGCACATTCACTTTGCCTAAGATGACTCAGGCCTGTGGGAAAGCTTTCATTGTTGTTTCACTGCTCTTGGTAGCAAAATGGATAAACGCCAAGACAAGGGATGTGGAGATCATTCCTCATGAAGCATCATAATCCAGGCAACCTCGTACCTACATCTATCGGCATCCATGGGCCTGGAGTGACTAGCAGAGACAAACTGGCTCCCAAGAAAACTAGAATGGAAAAGGAGAAAGGCAGTTTCTACAGAAGTTTTGAGAGGCATACAGTTGTGAAGAAGGTTGGTGTTGTGTCTGTTTTTTTTTTCTGGTTTTGTTTTGTTGTTGTTTATAAAAATAACTGGAGAAATGTTCTAAGATGTGATTTAGGGGAGTAAGGTGTGGCAGATTGTAGCATTACCCCTCATTTTGTATCTCTACCTATTGCCACATGACTTGCAGTAACTAGAGTAGGAAATATATTCCGACCCTATTCATATCCAGCCTGGCCAAATGACGTGCTTTCACCAATTTATCTATGTATGTTTGCTTTGGCCAATTAAATGTGAACAAAACAATGAATGCCAGCTAAGAGTTGGCATAAGCAAATACCAAACAGGCATTCAGACTGATGACTAGATTAAGGTCACATGGTACAGGACCACACCAACCTTGGCAGACACGTATGTAAAGTCACAGAAATAAACCTTTGCTGTCCCAAACCATTGAGCATTTCAGCATAAACAGATGGGGCACAAAGCAGTCATTGTAGAATGAACCTAGATTCTTATCTATTTGTCTGTTCACCAACTACTCTGCAGCCAGGTGAATTTGTATACTCTGGATCATGTAATTTTTCTACCCAGAAATCCCACATAATATTTATACCCCACAAAATTAGGGTCTAATGCCCAAATTCAATATAAGCTTCTTAACTTTCTTAGCTCTTTTGTTTTCCTCCTGATAAGAATAGATTTTGAACTCAGGGCCTTGCACTTTGCTAAGAAGGTGTTCTCACACTTGAGCCATGTCTGTCCCCTGTTGCTTTCTTTTCCAGATATGGTAACCAAACTGGATTGAGATTCTTCTATTTATACCTTCCACAATGCTGAGGTGTCTGCTACCACTTCTCAGTATAAGTAGAAAAGGATTTTTTTTTTTGGTGCGGGGGAAACCCACTAAGATTTTGCTCCTATTGGCCTTTAACTTTGATCCTACCAACTGATCTCTGCCTCTTAACTAGAATGACAGGAGCGGGCCCCAGCACATATCCTCCCTACCCCCCGTGTCTCTCTCTCTCTGTCTCTCTCTCTCTGTCTCTGTCTCTGTCTCTGTCTCTCTCTCTCTCTCTCTCTCTCTCTCTGTCTCTCTCTCTCTCTCTGTCCCTCTTTCTGTCTGTCTCTGTCTCTCTAAATTTTACTGTCAGAGTGATGTGTACAGAGGTTACAGTTACATACTTAAGGTAATGAGTACATTTCTTCTCAAACATTGCTACTCCCTCCCATGTTTTTCTCCCACTCTGGCTCAGCTTTCTTTATCATAGCTGATGCTCTACCACTTGAGCCATACCTCCAACCTGGTTTTTTGCTGGTTAACTGGAGATGAAGTCTTGCAGACTCTTCTGTTTGGGCTGGCTTCTAATCGAGATCCTTTCGGTCTCATCCACCTGAGTACTTAGATTACAGGAGTGAGTCACCAGTATCCGGCTTTCTTAGCTTTTAATACCTGATTTATCTTTAGATAAATCTTACACTCTTACTAGAGTGTGTACCTCATTACTTCTGTTTTTATTTTGGCAATGTTGTGGGTTGATCTTGGGCATTACATATACTTAGGTAAGGGTTCTACCATTGAGCTGCATCTGTCCCCAGTCCTCAGCTATTCCTAAAGTATCAATTACCTTCTTGTTCCTGTTTCTTACATATACCTTGGGTGTGAAATCCTAAATTTCTCTCCTGGGAACCCCTATGCACTCTTATAGACCTTGCTAAAGCTCCATGTTGAGCTGAGTCTTTTCCCTCTGAAGTCACAAAGGACTGAACTAGTGACTGATGATGTTTATCATAACACATGTCCTATTTTTGATGGGAGACTATACATATTTAACCATCCTCACCACGCTGAATTCTAGAGAAGAGCAGAAGCCCCTAGGTTAATTGTCTCTTGGGCCCCATCTCTTGCCTTTGAATTATCACATGATGCATTTTGCAAAAGGCTCTCACTTCATGTTTGCTTAATGACCTCAGTGAGTAAGTGAAAACAAATCTTAGGAAATGGCAGCCACAGTTAAGTTCATGCCATCGGAGCACTGGGCACAAGGGCAAAAGGGCAAAGGACCATGGCAGGGTAGCTACATTTAATGGGGAAAGAAACAAGCAAAAGCCTAAGGACAGATAATGAAAAGAAAATTTGGTGTTTGCTCTGAGGGAGAACTGATATGAAGAATACTTCCATAGATACCTTAAAAGGTAAAACAAGATGAAAAAAATAGTAACATATTGTATTTAACCCCAAATACTGACTCATATTTTAACCCTTAAGTCTTAAAAAATCTGATGTGTATGACTAAAGTCAGTGGCTCACGACTATATTCCTAGCTATTCAGGAGGCTGAGATCGGAGGATCATGGTTCAAAACCAGCCCGAGGAAACAAATCTGAATGACTATTGTCTCCAATTAACCAGCAAAAAGCTGAAAGTGGAGGTGTGGTTCGAGCAGTAGAGTGCCAGCTATGAGCAAAAATGCTAAGCAACAGCACCCAGACGCTAGGTATTAGCCCCAGTATTAGCATAAAGAACAAGATATGGTCCTAAACAAAATGATCACTCAGATACTTGTATTTATTGTTTATTTATTATTAGGTTCCATAAAGCCTAATAGATTGACTAACTCCTCTTCTCCCTCTGTGCAACTGACAATCAAAATCAAAATCTTATCAGAAGGTGCTCACTAATCATCAATTTTCCCCCTGTGCCCCTACTAGTATCTCTAACATGCAAATCTTGGATTCAGGCCCACAGTCAGGACATATCTACCACATTCTGACAATTATTGACAAAGGCTCTTTATTCACTTTTGTAAACGACAGAATAGGTACAAAGTAGGTATCCCAATATTTGTTCAAAAGCTTATTGCTCTTAAGGGAAACAGAGCATGTTTCTATAAAATCACATAATATGGTACTGGTCAAAGTATTACGCACTTTGCGCTTGGGCTGAGATAAATATTTCTCCACTCAGGAGTACAACCTCATAAAATCTAACACTTAACAAAGAGAAAAGAATCCAAAGATATGGCACATAGAAATCTAAAAAGATATAAATTGGTATGAATTTCCCCTTCTGTTCTGACATGATACATTTCTTATGCCATATAAAAAAAATGTGAAATCTAACATTTCATACTTGACCATATTATCTTTATCTTCTCTTTGCCTTCATGAAAAGCAGAGGAAAAAGTCTTTTTTGAGGAGCAAACATCCAATTTGGAGAGAACAAATGTTAAGATTGTCAACCCTATCACAGAGCAGTAGCATTTTGAATACCTAGGTCTTTTTTTGTTTTTATTGCTCTTCCACCTCCTTCCATCGCTGAGAGCAAGATGAGTCCTGGGATGTTAGCCCTGTCTTCAATCCACTCACTCCTTTCCTGCTTTATAAGCCTCCTCTTCCTTATTGGCTATCCTACCTTAGAACATTTATAACATAAATCCTTACTCATTCACAAGACAATAGGCTGGAAATGGACTTTACAACTTGGGAGGGAATGGGGGGAGGAAAGTGGGGAAAGAAAGATGGGAGGGACTAACTATGTTCAAGAAGTAAAGTACTCACTACCTTACGAATGTACCTGTAACCCCTCTATACATCACACTGATAATAAAATTCAAAAAGAAAAGAAAAATACAAGCATGCTCACACACACAGAATCCTTATCCATTACAGAAATAGTGAGTACTATAGCTTAGTGGTTATTATTTTCCATCATCATATAAGTAAACAATTTCAACAATTAACCTAACATAGATCAAGTACAAAAATAAATATTCTTTGGGGGAAAAATCAATGACATAAGATAAGGAGGAGGTCTCTAATGTTTAGAGGGCACTTTCCCTTTAGAGTTAGGCCAAAGTGACATGGACAGAGGGGGACAGGGACATTGGTCTCTTTTTTTTATGCTGGAACTGGGGCTCAGGGACTGGGCATTTTGAACTGGTGCTCTACCACTTGAACCACATCTCCACTTCTGGTTTTTGGGGTGGTTAATTGGAGATAAAGAGTCTCACAGGTTTTCTGGCTCAGGGTGGCTTCAAACTACGATACTCAGACCTCAGCTCCTGAGTAGCTAGGATTACAAGTGTAACCCACTGACACCAGCATTGGGCCTTTCTTGAGAATGGATTCATAGCAGTGAATTTTCTCTGGCTCAGCCTCTGGCTGCCTGACTGGGGTACCCTCTGAGCGGAGGGTACTTGGTAAACAGGATAATGTTACAGAGTAAGTTCCCCAGCTCTGGGCACAAGCACTCTGTAATGGGGACTGTAATGAGGGCTCTGTCATTATACATCAAACCTACATGCTTGGTAATTGATTCCATTCTGTTCAGTCACCATATAGATAGATTTCTTTTTTTCTCACTTGCTATATTACCACACCATGTACCATTTTATTTTTTACTAAAGGGACTCCCCCAGCTATAGCAGGCAAATCATACTTAATCTGCACAGGTTTATTAGATGGGTTGAGAACATGTTTAAGTTGAAACTGTGATCTGCCATCTTTACTCAAAGTCTTGTCTCTGTGGTTCTTAACATAGTGGTTTTATATGCATATATTCTCTACTACCCCCCCCCACCTCCCATCAATTAAAACACTAGGACCAGGTCTGATTACACAACAGTTGTCTCCTGAATGGACTCATTATTTGTTAAATCCAATCATCCTATCCTCTCTCATGTATTTGATTATTTGTGCAAAAGCCAGGTTTTTTTTACTTGGTTTCTTGGTATGATGCCCATGTGGTTCTGAATTTGTGATTCATGTAATGTTCAAGTGACTGGGACTTTATGTGTGTACAACTGTGCCCAGTAAAAACTTCATTCTTGTATAATTATTAAAATTACATTTAATGTGGGACCTGACAATTTTATTTTAAAACTTTCATGTACTTCTCTGGAACTTACCAAAAACTAAAACATCCAACTAGGCTACATACACAGACTAGAAAGTAACTAGAACATTCTTCCATTTTCTAGGCTGCAATTTCATATTGTTCTTTTTGTTTTTTTAAATAATTTTTATTTCAATGTATAGAGGGATTAGTTATATTTGCCAGATAGAGGGTGCATTACATCTCACACATTGATGGTTCTTTTTATGTTTTTGTCCCCATTTCCCTCCTCCAACCCTCTCCTCTCATTTTTCCCCTCCTATTTCAAATAAACAAGTAAACAGGTAACAAAGTGGGATACTGTAACAATATGAGATTAACCAAAGGGCAACACAAGAGAAGAGAGAAAAACATAATACATAAAGAATAACAGTCACTTATAATTAAGTTCTTGTTTCCATGTCCTGGAGGTCCATTAATTTGGCCTCATCCTATAAAGCCTTACGTATCCAGGGTTTGAGCAATTGTAATCCTCTGCTAGGACAGTTCTAGATGTGTACTATGCAATTACATATTGTTATATCCACATTAATAATTACCAAGTGAAAATTTCCTAAACATTTCTCCAGGAAATCTGCTATAGCTTATATGTCTGTATTTATATTTTTTTCTCCTTCTTAATAGGTCTCCAATTATTTGTTTACTACATGCTTTCTATGTAGAAGCTGAAATTCTCTTTTTTGTTGATTGTAGGCCTAAACTCAGGGCCAAGGCACTGTCTCTGAACTCATTTGCTCGAGGCTAGCACTCTACCACTTCCCTGAAGTTGAAATTCTTTTTTTTAATTTATTTTTAATTTATTTTAATCTTTTTTTATTTATTGTAATTAATAGAAGGGTTACATTATGTTCACCAGATAGAAGGTGCATCACTTCACAAACATTGATACCCTTTCTCATGACATGGTCCCCATTTCCCTCCCCGAAAAGAGAATATAAATTGTATCTTTTATTTTTTTTTCCAGTTCTGGGCTTGAGCTCAGGGCCTGAGCACTGTTCTTGGATTTTTCTCAAGGCTAGAGCTCTACCACTTGAGACTCAGCACCACTTCCAGCTTTTTTCTATGTATGTGGTACTGAGGAATCGAACCTGGGTCTTCGTGCATGGTAGGGAAGCACTTTAACCACTAGGCCAAACTCCTGTCATGGAGGATACCAGTAACTCATACCTATAATCCTAGCTACTCAGGAAACTGAGACCTGAGGATCATGGCCAGCCAGGGTAAGGAAGTCCATGAGACTCTTATCTCCACTCAACCACCAGGAAAGTGGAAGTGGCTCTGTGGCTCAAAGTGGTAGAGCACTTGTCTTGAGCAGAAGAAAAGATCAGGCAGAAGACAGTCCTTGAGTTCAAGTTCCATGGTCAACAACAACAAGATAATTCCTATGATACCTTCAATAAATAAATGGTAAAATATACTATATCCTAGATTATTTTTTTAGGGGGGGGGTGAGTTGTGGAGATTGAACTTTGGGCCTGGGCTGTCCCTGAGCTCTTCAGCTCAAGGCTAGCACTCTACCACTTGAACCACAGTGCCACTTCCTATATCTTAGATTTTGACCACATAGCACAAGTGTTTAGAACTTGTTATGATCCCATATCATGGCCAATGCCTATAATCACCAGCACCACTGGCCAGAAGCCATCAAGTTTCTTGTTATACTTGGTGTTAAGTTAACTCTCACAATAAAATGTTGACTGATTTAAAAAAAAAAAAAAAACCTGTATTTATTCGGGGCTGACTGTCTACATTCCATACTTCTCATTCCAATTCCTATATATTCTCTTGCTTTGGAGCTTGTGTTGTTAAAAAGATACTAATCAAAGGTTGGGGTCACTGTGATTAGCTAGGACCTCAGATAGAAAACCAAGACTGGGGAAGTCTAGATCTCTATTTAAATATACTGAAAAAATCTTTCCAGACAGGAGCTCTTCTTCTCAGGGTATAGGAAAAGATAGCTTGTCTAAACAATTATCATAGATCCCACACATCTCATTCTGAAAATTCATGTTTTGTTTTTCCTCTTTCGAGGGTGGTCATACTACACTCTCCCAGTTCTACCCTTAATCAATCTATAAACTAGAATGTATTTAATCTTGATTAACCTTCTTGCATAAACAACAAAATGGAACTAATCACTGGAGAGGACTGTCTGAAGAAGCATGCATCTCCATCTGAAAATGAAATCATGGGTGAAAGAACTTTGCAAATGTAGAATGACATTCTAGCTTGATATGATTACTAACAGGAATTGTTTTCTTACCTTTAAGCTTTAAATGAGAATGCTATTTTTTCCTTGCTAAGAGGACAGATGCCATACGTGGGTTATTGCTATGAGTTAAAGCCCTGTTTCTGCACACTAAGCCAGTATACATACCCAGTATAATAAGGTCAGTGCTTACCTTGGGTGGTTTCCTTAATGATGCAAAGAAGAAATTTCAGCAGCAGGTACAGGGGTTTATCAACACAGCAGCCACATCAGATGAGGGCAATGAAAAAGAAAGAGGAGAGAGAAAGAGGGAAAAATTCAGAATTTTGGTATCATGAATTGACACATCTGAAGACAAATCAAACACATTCCTGCCTGAGGAAGTAAATGCTTATATTTGCTTATACATGAAGTTCACACTTAATGAATTTCCTCTATTCTGGTTTAGTAAAATGTATCCAGATAGTCTCCCAAATATATTTTTTAATGCTTCTAAGAAGTGGCAATGGAAAAACATAAAGATAAATGGTACCATCATTGTTGCAGAGGAGACAATATATTTACATCGATTTTCACATTTAAATTTACCTTAAACTGTTATTGAAATATACCTACATCACTTCTTGGGAACGCACATATATTCTAATAGATGTATTAAGTGTTTTTCCTCATTTAGAAATCATGGTCTGTGGGGGGCTTAGAGTATGACCTAGTGGTAGAGTGCTTGCCTGGCATGCTCAAAGCCCTGGGTTCGATTCCTTTGTTACCACATACATAGAAAAAGTCAGAAGTGATTTAAGGCTCAAGTGGTGAGTGCTAGCCTTGAGCAAAAGAAGTTCAGAGACAGTGCCTAGGCCCTGAGTTCTGGAAGAAGAAGGAAGAAGGAGGAGGAAGAAGAAAGTGGAACGAGAAGGAAAAGGAGGAGAGGAAGAGGGAGAAAGAGAAGGAGAGGGAGAAGGAGAGAGAGGAGGAAGAGGAGGAGGAGGAGGAGGAAAGAAGAGGAGGAAAAGAGGAGGAGGAGGAGGAAAAGAAGAAGGTGGAGGAGGAGGAAATGGAGGAGGAGGAAAAGAAGAAGGAGGAGGAGGAGGAAATGGAGAAGAAGAAGAAGAAGAAGAAGAGGAGGAGGAGGAGGAGGAGAGGAGGAGGAGGAGGAGGAGGAGGAGGAGGAGGAGGAGGAGGAGGAGGAGGAGGTGGAGGAGGAGGAGGTGGAGGAGGAGGAGGAGAAGGAGGAGGAGGAGAAGGAGGAGGAGGAGGAGGAGGTGAAGGTGAAGGAGGAGGAGGAGGAGGAGGAGGAGGAAGAGGCAGAAGAAAGCAAGCAAGCGAAATGGCTTGTTGGGCGCCAGTGGCTCACACCTGTAATCCTAGCTACTCAGTAGGCTGAGATCTAAAGATCATGGTTGGAAGACAGTCTAGGCAGGAAAGTCCATGAGACTCTTATCAATCAACAAAAAACTAAAAGTGGAGCTGTGGCACAAATGGTAGAACAGCAGCCTTGAACAAATAAGCTCAAAGACAGTGACCAGGCCCTGAGCTCAAGCCCCAGTATTGACAAACACCCCCCCCCCCCGACACACACACACTGTACATGCACACACTCATACACAGTTCAGAGTTAGGGAACTTTTTTGTCTCTCTGCCAAGGGCCACTTAAAACATCATTTGAAGGCCAGACAGAATTATCAATACAGAAAGATGGCCAAGGGCAGACAAGAAGAAGCATATGAGCAGGATACATGTCTGTCCCATCAGGCATCAAATGATTTCATAGCTCACACAGCGAAGGGCTAGACATTCTTATCTTATTTTCATCTATTTCAATTTGAATTAAAAGAAATTGCAAGCTGGGTGTGGTGGTTCACACTTGTAATTCTATCTACATCTACTCAAGAGACTGAGATCAAGGTTCAAAGCCAGCCCGGGTACTAAAATCCATGAGACTCTTTTCTCCAATTAACTACTAGAAAACTAGAAGTGGCACTGTGACTCAAGGGGTAGGGTAGTAGCTTTTAGCTGAAGAGCTCAGGGACAGTGCCCAGGCCTAGAGTTCAAGCACCACAACCAATTAGAAAAAAGAAAAGAAAAGAAAGACATTGCATCCTTCCCCTCTCACCAACCACACATGCACTTTATACAATGTTCATTTTGAATGTTAATAATTCCAAAGTAGCTGAAATTACATCTGGAGGGAACTCTGAAAAGGAAAAATGTCTCAAAGTAACAAAATACCAAGTTGATTGCTTTGTAAATATTTTTCTCATGCATAAAATTAAGGTACTGAATTTGATTCTTAGTTTTCTTATGATAGTTCCTGGCCTTCTTGATGAAGTTATTCTTGAGTAAACACGTATCATTAACTCCCAAACTATAAAATTATTATGAGTGAAAAATGGAAAACTTCTCATTTAAATCCTTTTTCATTAGGAGTGGAGTCATGGAAATTTTTTTTTTAAATGGCTTTTCTGTGGCACATGCCTGTAATTTAACACCAACTATTTGACAGGTAGAGAGGCAAGAGGATCACAAGTTTGAGGTCACCCTGGACAAAAGGCAGTATGGGAACCTGTCTCAAAAATAAATAAAAACCAAAGGGGTGAGATGGCTCAAGTTGGACAGCATTTCCCTATGAGGTGTAAGGCTCTGGGTTCAACATCCACCACATGCAAATTCATGAGAGGGAGGGTGGAAGGGAGAAAATTAAGACTCTTTAGAGCAGAAGTCATGCGAGTCAAAGTTTGGCCTAGTGGTTAAAGTGCTTGCCTAGCATGCATGAAGACCCAGGTTCGATTCCTCGGTACCACATACATAGAAAAAAGCCGGAAAGTGGTGCTGAGGCTCAAGTGGTAGAGCTCTAGCCTTGAGAAAGTCCAAGGACAGTGCTCAGGCCCTGAGCTCAAGCCCAGGACTGGCAAAAAAAAAAAAAAAAAAAGCTATAAGCAACATTCTCTCCATCATGGGGTTCATCAGTCCTCAGAGTGATCTGAGGATCCTAAATAAAATCGAAAGCTCAGAAGCATGGGAAGGATGTACGGGATTCCACAGTCAGGTGTGAAACTCCTCGACTTCTGAATGTAAGGAAAGAAAACCATGAAATTCCTCCTCGGATAAACCTAAAAACTCAACACGCTGGAATTCCATGAATTAGTAAGAAAGAAACAAGTCTTTCTGCCTGTGGATTACTTCAAATAGGCACAAGGAATATGCCACTTTTGTTTTCTGGTTTTTGTCTGGAATAACTGGTATCTATGACTCTTTTTAGGCATGTCTCCACATATGTATATTCCTACCCATCAAAGAAAGATAAACATGTATAGCTGTCATAATAAAAGATGCATGAGTCGTCTTAATTCTAAGAAAGCTGTGAATTTCCACTTTGTAGCACAACTTGGGATTTCTGCCAAGAAATTTGCCTTTAAGTGGAGCAAGTTCTAGAAGGCTCTGTACCAAGCAGGTAGAGCAACAATAAAAATTTTATGTGCTGCACTTTGAACTAAACCTTCTCTTTTTTGGCTTGCTTCATTTTTCAAAAGCCATCTGAATCACTGCTTTATTCACAAAGGAAAAGACAGGACACACCATCACATGAAACAGCATTCATCGAGTTATAATAATAATATAGTGGTCCCTGGATATAAGAGTTAATATCAAAATCCACAGATACTCAAATGCTTTATGTAACATGGCCTAGTGTTTGCACTCAACTGTGCACATCCTTTTGCATACTTAAAAGTCAGCTCAAGATTACCCAAAATAATTAAATGCTTCATAAGTAGTTAGTATGTTGTATTGTTCAGAGAATTGTGGCAGGAAGAAAAAAGTTTGTATAGACAACAAGACAGAAATTATATTGTTGAAGACAGAGATATTATCTTCTTCAAACTTAATATACCTCAGCAACCAAAAAAGAAATGATAGTTTTTGCTCGGATAAACATAAAACTTCCAAAAGTCATATGCGTTTTTTAAATTAAAATTTCTTGAAGGGGTGAATAAAGTTGGGGACATGGGACTCTTCTCCACACCAATTATTTTTTTATTTGTTTTAAAAGTATAAAATTCAGTGTACCTCCCATGAAATATGTTACTAAATGGGAACAGTTTTGCTTTTCACATGTTTAAGATCCTACTCCAAATTGTAGAAGCTTTTCAGAAACCATATTACTCTCACGATACTTCATTAATCTCCATCATGTATGCCAAGCCTGACACATTTGACAGTGAGGACAATGTGGCTTGCTCCTTTTTGAATCTACAGATAATGTATGTTTTACAGTACTGCAGATGTCTACACTCAATAAAACATTTGACAAAACCAAAAAAAAAAAGTCTGCACAAATTCAGCACAAAGCTTAAGATTTTTCTCAGTATATTTCACCTGCAGCCAGTCAAAGTTGAGTATGTAGAGCTCACACATGTGGTGGGCGGGCTTCCCATTTTTCCTGTGAAGATGGGACAGGCTCTCTAGCCTAGGAGCTTTCAGGAGTTCTCATATGCACACTTTAGACTGCAGCCACATACTGCTCATCACTGGCGGCAAAGAACAGTCTTAGTAGGTAGCCAGAGGTACATTTCACCTTCTTAGCTGGCCGAAGTAAAATTACCCTTTCTTCTCTGTCATTCCAAGATGTGTTTTTTTTCTTTGTTGTTAGAAAACCAATCCTGTTTCAGCCACTTACTTACTTCAACAGTACATTTCTTCCACTTTGGAAGACAGCACACTATGTGGGACTACCAGTGTAATTCTGCTCCCTTTTGTGGTTTGACTGAAGACTGACTGCTTGCTAAGAATGTAATGGAGCCTGGGCAGCAGGGAAAAGAAAGCCACAATGCCCATTTGCTGCTTCCCAAATTTACTCACCCTTTAGTTTAGAACAGAGCTCCTTGCTACTGTAGAAAAAGTCACTGAGCACACAGATGCACTTGATTACCTGGTAAACTTTTCCTTTGACCTTCAGTAATGGACAGCTCTGGCACTCTAACTCAGAACCATAATTTATGAGTGAAATCCCCAGGGGTTGAATGCTATTCATTGGAAGCTGTGAAGACAAAACTGTCCAATGGGAATACTACTGACCCTATAATCAAACGCAGTGAGTTATGTGACACTGGAAGATTTCACTCACAGACTAAAAAAGTGCTTTCATGGAAGGCCATGGAGCTGAGATAGCATGAATGCTCTGGGCTCCCACAGACATCTAATGCAACACGCTCAGCCAATCACAGAGGGCTGAGCCTCAGCCACACCATCATCAGGGACTTTCTAACAAGGACAGCTCAGACTTCAACCACAAATTACCTCTTCTTTGCTCTGTTTCTGAAAAACTTCCCCCTTGTGCTCCGTGTGCACTCTCGGCAGGCTGATCTCTTCAACTCCCCATTTACCACCACATGACTCATAAAACTTGCCTCTGTCCCCTTCTCGCTCCCCCATTCCACCTGACCACGTCTCCCCAATCTTCAAGACCCAGTTCAATATCCAACTGTATTAACTGTTCATTAGTTGTGAGAAGACCTGGGTCTCCACCCCCCCCCATGCCTCATGCTGTTTCCATAATCCCCCTTTCCCCCTGGCCCTCCACCAATCTCACCTTCTCAGGAGGGATTCAGAACATTACAAGAACTCAGAAATGCTTTGCCTGAATGAACTAAACATAACCCAAATACGCAGATTGACCACTATCTCACATTCTGGGGGCAAGATAGACTACACTGCACAATGCTAAAGACTTCAGGAGAGCTGGAGGTGTGACTCAGGGGTGGGGAGAGGATGGTCAGGTTTAATTAATTCAGAGCCAGGTGCCAGTGGCTCATACTTGCAATCTTAGCTATGCAAAACGCTGAGATCTAGGGAGTCATGGTTCATATATCTCCTGGTCAGAAAAGTCTACTAGATTCTATCTCCAATGAACCACTTAATTGCTAGAGGCTTGTTTCAAGTGATTGAGCACCAGCTGTAAAGAGTCCTAATACCAGCACAAAAGCAAAACAAAACAAAAATAACTTCAGACACTGTCCACAAAGAATACTTCCAGTGGCTTGTTTAGGTATTTATTGATTGATTTTTGCTAGTTCTGGGGCTTTTACTCAAGGCCTGGGTGCCTTCTCTGAGCTTCTCTATGTTCAAGGCTAACACTCTACCACTGGAGCCACAGCACCATTTCTAGCCTTTTCTGAGTAGTTTATTGAAAATGAGTCTCACAGAGCTTCCTGCCCAGGTTGTCTTTGAACCATGATACTCATATCTCAGCCTCCTGAGTAGCTAGGATTACAGGTGTCAGCCATCAGTGCTGAGCTGACTTATCTAAAAACAATTATTTCTTCTAGATCAAATCATATAGATTGGAAGTTCAATGGAATGTTAACACAAATCAAACTTTCTGAAGTAACTATTAAAAGGAGAAACCCACTGAACCTAGTTCCCTACGGACACTTTATGAACAATACTTTTCAGAGACTGGAACATGCTAGTATAGGTAATTAATCCCACTGCATATTCAATGTACTGCTTCAACAACACAACCACACTTGGAATCCCTGCTCTTTCAGAAGAACTCCAGATTCAAGAGGGATGTTTATAGTCTGAGGCAGATAAGGACAAAGCACTGCCAACATTTGCTTTGTTCATGTTTTTATCTTGGAGAGGAGCTGAACACTGGGCAGAGCTTAGGAAAATGTAATGCAAAGGGACAGAAGAGTTAGAATCCTTTCAGGGAAGATATTGGCTGAGCATAGGTGACCGACTATACCTACACGCTGTTACTGGGTCTCAGAGGAGATAGGAATCTACCCAGCTACTGACCATTCTCATGCCTTATTAAATGGCTGAAATTTCACAATGTCTCTCATCTCCAAGCCTACTAAAACATCAGTCCCTGACTGGTTGGAATTTAAAAAGGAAAAGGAAACATTCTGCCAAAGATATTTCCTACAACAGAGTTCAAGGTTATTTTCTAGTCTATAAAGTGTTCAGGTTAGAAAATAAACATCAAATACCTGTAAGTGTGGGCTAAAATAAATGTTATCTTTTAAAATAGCTTTTAAACTGCCCCATTTTTCATAAGCTTTGTTTTACACTAAAAAGTTAACATTTCTCTTCTGAAAGTCTTGGGTTTTTTTTTTGTTTTGTTTTTAACACTGCTATCTGTAAGTTGATAGAAGGTCTCAAGAATAAGTTGTCATTTCTATGTAATTAACTGGTTAGAAAAAAAATGATAATAAAACGGAAAACTTGAGATGAATCCACATGCATATGCCCACAATAACTATTAATTTAATATGCTGTTCATGAGATCTGCACCTCTATTTCCAATGTTGTGGCTATACTAACAAGTGTAACACTTCACAAATCACTTTACATAATAACTACTATCAAACCAGGCACAATGGCTCAGGAGGTTGACATCTGACAATCAAGGTTCAAAGCCAGCCAGGCACAAAAGGATCTCAAATTCTTATCTCCAATTAACCTCTAGAAAATGGGAAGTGGGACTTGGCTCAAAAGTAGGGCAGTAGCCTTGAGCTAAAGAGCTCAGGGACAGCACCCAGGCCAAGTTCAAGCCCCATGACCCATAAAAAAATTAATAATAATTACTCTCCATCAATAATGGCTTTTCTGCCTCTTCCCCAACATTAACAGGGAAAGCAACCTCTCAGCTGGTCTTCCTGGCTAACACACAGCTGTGGGGCCTGGGATCCAGGTAAGTACATGGTGGCGCCAGGACTGTCTCTGTGGAGCAGTCTCCATGCCCCTTCATAAGCTCCAGTTCCTGATTACCATGGTGGCAATTCCCCAATGAGGAGTCTACCGAGAACTCACTGTGATCACTAAAACAAAATCCATTAAAAAAAAAAGTTCTTGTTCAATGTGTCACATTTGTGAAAGTATCACACAGGGAAGCTTTCTGAACACTACTGCATGGAATATCAACTCTCTGATGAAAAGTCAAGAATGAACCAGACATGCCTATGATTCTTGCTACTTAGGAGGCTGGGGCAGGAAGATCACTTGAACCTAAGCATTCAAGGCTAAGTTGGGCCATGCTGTATCCTTGGACATGGTCCAATCTGTCCAGGCCTCAACTCCTATAACCTGTCACATAAAGAGTTGAGAGTAAATTAACATGTGTAAAGCATTTAAGGAATCTAGAGTAACAATGCAGGTTGTAAAAGCCTTCCACTCCTCAGCCATTTATTTTTACCTACAATCTCTCTCCATCTGCCACAGAAACACCTGCTGTGGCTGCTGCTAGATACTGGTGGGCTCTGACAGCCTGCAGGACCTGCCACCTGGAGGGCTCTGGAACCAAGAAGCCCGCTGACTCAGCAGTCCATTCATGCTGCAGCCCATCTGTGCTAGTTTCAAAGTCACACTGAATCATATCACCAAGTCAGGAAATTATGCCAATTAGGAGTGAGATTTTAGAAGGTATGCTGACTGGGCAGAATGGCATTTCTCATTTCCATTCCCAAGACTGCAAATGAGCATGCCAATAATATAGGACCATAGCTACACTCGTGGTGAGCAATGTCATTCTCTAGGCTAGAGAGGATGTGATTTAAAAAAAAGAAACTTCACTGTGAACATCAAGATAGGAACTGAAACAGTTTAGTTCAGTCGAGAATGCATCCACAGACCTACTTTAAATTACACCCAACTGCACAGCAGATAAGAAAGAATGGACAGGTACCAAAGGAATAACCCCAGGGGAAGCTTCCCTGGGTATATGAACTCCTGTCATGCTTTGTTCCCCCACCTTCCAAGGACAGAACTTACAGAATGGCAAGTATGAAACTTAAAAGAATATAAATTTTTCTTTTCCAGTTATGATACAAACCCTGTGTCCTACATTCCAATCATGTATTACTATCATATCACTTATGAGAACTGTATTTGTAGGCACTACTTACCTGATTAAAAGCAAACAAAATTTTCACTCACTGGGCAAACAGATTGCACATATCCAAAGAAAGCAATTGTGATGGAATTCCTCAAAGAAAAGCTTCATAAGAAATCCATTATTTGCCAAGATATGCAGAGGTTTACAGTGGGAAAATGTAAAGGTAAAGAGAATTCTTATGAGGTATGAGCAAGAGATATTAAGCTTAGCCGCTCTTCTCTTCCTCCTACTCTGAGCATTATCAGAAAACAGACAATGGGGTGACTACATGAGCAACTTCGTTCTGTCCGTCCCAAAGCACCAAGACAAACAAGGGAACAGTCTGTTAAATGTTCCCAACATATTCTCACTTAGCACAAACCATCATTACTCTTCCAATTCTGAAACAGGTCAGATTACTCCCAAACAACAGGGGTGGGGGAGGGTTACACAAATGGACACTGAACCCATCATTTCACTGAGCTGCAAATGGGCCCAAAGGTGCTGCCCCAAGACCAGCGGAGGCTGTGTTGTGTCTCTGTGATGCCAAGATACTTTCCTCATCAATGCCACTGTCTCTGAGAAGGAGAGGGAGTGGATGGAAGGAATGTCACACATGGCAGTGACACCTGAAGTTATCCATTAATCTTGCCCTAACAGAAGGTAGAAATCATTGACCCATTTCTCAGATAGGTAAACTGCCCACAAAAACTAAGGATAAGGCAGAACTGGGATTAAAACCTATGCCAGAGCTAGGTGTCTCATGCCTATTCAGGAGGCTAAGATCTGAGGACCATGGTTTCAAGCCAGCTGGGCAATAAAGTCTGAGACTCTTCAAAGAAGCAAGACGGGGCGGGGGGCAAAAATGGAGCTGTGGCTTACATGGTAGAGCACACCTGGGTTCAAACCTCAGGACTGGCACCAAAAGACAAAAACAATGTCAGGAACTTTCCGTTCTAGTCCTGTAACTCTACAGATACCAGCCACCATTTGCACCAGCTTGTAACCACACAGAAACTCCTTCTTACCACAGAAGGTAGGTAACTGCCAGCTTCAACTCACCCACCAAGCACTCAGGAATACCACCTCAACTCCCTGGCTCTCAGTTCCCTTGACAGCACCACCCTATCAATTGTGGGCCTCTTTCCATGATTCACAATCAGTTATCAGTTTCCTGTGCTCCCTGCTGCACTCTGCTGAGGATCCGACACAGCTGACAGTAAGCTGTACCAGGGCCCTAACTAGGTCTGCTTGGTCATCATTATTGTCTATCTTTCCGCAGGCACAAGGTAAAAGCCTGGTGGAAGGTGCCCATCTCTCCCCAGCTGTGAAGGCCCTATGGGTAGAGACTGGATAACACTATCCTGTTCTCACTTGTCCTGTCAGGTCTGGGCCAGTGCTTGGTGCACAAGAAAGGATAAAAGTTTACTGGGTAAATTAACACACCGATAAAAGAAAAAATCTCAGAACTGTATACCAAAAGGAAGCAGACATCCCACATGGTCATTTGTGACAGGTCTACTCGAAGGGCAGCCTATTATTATATAAAATAAATAACTAGGTACATTTATTTTCCCACTGCTGAAAATGATATTTTGGTTAACCGCCAACTCCAAAAGTCTTTGTTTAGTAAGGATGTGTTTGATGGCTTATTTACTGGATTACATAGTTGCTCCTACAGGAACAGATATCAAGGGTGATCTAACCAATTCCCAGTCTGTGCCTCAGTAGGCAAGTGTGTCCTATGAATGGATCTCGTGCTCTCTGGAGCTGCTTTTCTGCTGTGGAGTAGCAGAAGGCAACTGCACTGCAGCCTTCTGCTCATGAACTTCCCTCTGCCTATATTACCTTTCAGAGGACTTGCTCCATAAGCAGAGCCTTCCCAATACACGGTCTCCCCCACCCCATCCTACTCCCTCTGCCCTATCAATTTCTTGGCCACTCGCTCCTCATTTTATTATTTATCTGACTACAGATCTTCTACCATAGACTCAGAACATATAAAATGTAGGAAAGCAGGGCCGGAATTCCTCCATCAGTGACATGGTGGCACAGGTCTCTGACCGTAGCACTCAGAGTCTGAGGATCTACAGTTTGAGGCCATCCTGTGCTACACACAGTGAGTTCAAAGCCAGTCTGGGCTACGCAGTGAGAACAAAAAAAAGAGAGAGAGAGAGAAGGAGGGAGAAAAGGTGGGAAAGGTGGAGGAGAGAGGGAGAGGATTTTGGTCGGAAATTATTTTTATATTCTTCTAGTTTTCTGGAATATAATTCCAAGGGCAACGAATACCCTTTAAAAACTGAGTCCTGGGGCCGGGAGTTTGGCCTAGTAGTAGAGTGCTTGCCTCGCATGCACAAAGACCCGGGTTCGATTCCTCAGTACCACATGCATAGGAAAAAAAGCTGGAAGTGGTGCTGAGGCTCAAGTGGTAGAGCTCTAGCCTTGAGAAAGTCCAAGGACAGTGCTCAGGCACTGAGCTCAAGCCCAGGACTGGCAAAAAAAAAAAAAGCCAAAAACAAAAACAAAAACTGAGTCCTTATTGTGTTCATCAATTTACAATCTCTCTTCACTTTACTCCCTCCAAAGTAAAATACTATTTGGAATAAGTATTCAAAATCAAAGTGAGATGAATATGAGGTCTCGATCCCTCCCCAGTACTTGCTAGGCAAATGCAGCAAGAACATTAATTACCACTTGGGAAGACATATAAATGATGCCTTTTAAAGAGTGTTTGGAGGAGGATTATTGCAGCAAGGTATGCAAGGGTGATAGGAGGAGGCCCCCATCCCCGATCAAACATTTTTGAGTTCTTGCCTTTACTTGCTCCCCACCTAAATACTCAACAGAGCATGACAGTAGATCAAAGGCTCTGGGAAGTCTTGCAGTAGATAAATGGATTTAATTTTATTTTACCTTTAAGCCATTTCTCTCCTAAATGGCAAACATTAACATCCAGTCCAAGGGAACACATTCAAGGAAAGCTAAACAAATAATTCTGAAGTACTCATGCCCAGAGAACACAGGAAGACACACTCACCATCTCCACTTTATGAATAACATACTCACTCTGAAACCTACATTTAAAAACAGGAGAGGACTCTAGCAATCCAAGTGACACATTAGCAAAATCTTTGCACATTTTTTCTTAAATTGGACAATCAAGATACACAAACAGCTGAGCTATTTATTGGCGTTTCGGTCATTTCCACGGGTGGTTTAAACAGAGATAATGGGTGTGCCCCCTTCATGACTCTCTCGGTGAGGACACAATGGAACAGAACATCTGCCAACCACTGATGAGAAGAGAAGCAAGGTGGGGAGAGGAAGGGAGAACACCCTGGGAAAATGAACTGCAGGAAGAAGGCAAACTCCTAGACTTCCTGAGCCCTCCAGACCAGCCGGCTTCTAGTTACGCCACCTGCGAGTCCCAAGAGGGCTCCAGTCTACCTAGAGCAAACATTAGCCCCAGAAGGAATGGAGACAGCAGGGCTCTGCCACATAAGGCTTTATTTCCAGACCTTGGGGACCTTTCCAGAGCTAGAAGAAAATCCCAAACAGTCCATTCTCAGTCTCATAAGTATCCAGAAACAAGCATTCAGGACCGTCAGCAAACCAGCTAGAATGTGGGTTCCTTACTGTTTCCTAACAGCCAGGGGGAAAAAATCAAACCCCAAGTATAAAAAAAACAACAACCTGATATTGTCTACAATGCCATACTTCACAGCAGTGCAAGATCATAAATGACAGCTCTACACAGCACTTGAGAATATGCTTCTAAAATTTCATGCTGAAAGTGTCCCTAATATGTCCATAAATAACATATTCAATGCAACTCCTTTACACAGGGTTCCCTAAAAGAGGTCAGACCTAAACATAAGCTGCTTAGGATGCTTGGTGAAAAGTAAAACTATTTTAACAAAACCACAAAGGAGTGTTGAAGACAGAAGCTGGGGAAGTGAGGTGACCGAAGACAGCTCTTTCCATCCACCCCTCCCCTTCTCCAAAGAATTGGCTCCATTTCCTCAGTTGAATGCAAGGTGTACAGATGTTCATTCCATTATTATATTCTTTAATTACACACACTTCACACACAGTGCGTGTGTGTGTGTGTGAGTATGTGTGTGCGTGTGTGTATGTGTGTGCATAAGGTCAGACAAGGGGCTTAAACTCTGGGGCCTGGGTGCCGTCCTTGAGCAGTTTAACTCAAAGCTATCACTCTACCCCTGGGCATTGTCCCTGAGCTCTTCAGCTCAAGGCTACTGCCCTACCCATTGAACCACCGCACTACTTCCAGTTTTGTAGTGGTTAATAAGAGATGAGTCTCATGGACTTTAGTGCCTAGGCTGGTTTTGAACCTTGATCCTCAGATCTCAGCCTCCTGAATAGCTAGGATTTCAGGCGTGAGCTTTCACACACTTTTATATGTGGCATTTTACAATTTGATAGACTAAGCAGGGATTCTCAAGTCTTAAAAAAAATTTTTAAGAGCTGGAAACATAACCTAGTGGTACAGTGCTCACCTAGCATGCACAAAGCCCTAGGTTCAATTCCTCAGTACCACATACACAGAAAAAACTGGAAGTGGTTCTGTGGCAAAAAGTGTCCAAGGACAGTGACCAAGCCCTGAGCTCAAGCCCCAGGACTGGCAAAAATAAAAACAAAAAGTCTTCAATTAAGAGAGATAACATCAGGCTGGGAGTCTGGCATAGTGGTAGAGTGCTTGCCTAGCATGCACAAAGCCCTAGGTTCAATTCCTCGTTATATAGAAAAAAAATGGAAGTGGTGCTGTGGCTCTAGTGGTAAAGCACCTCGAGCAAGCCCAAGGACAGTGTTTAGGCCCTGAGTTCAAGCTCCAGGACTGGCAAAAATTAAAAATTAAAAAAAAAAAGAGAGAGAAAGAGATACCATCTACCAAGGACAGACAGGTCAAGAATGCCTCTGGAATTCAATGTCATAATTAAAATAGGAAATTCCATTACATGTGTCCCCTCCCCTCATCTAATTTCCAATCAAGAATCCTAGGTAGGTGGGGTTTTTTTGGTTGTTACTGTTTTGCTTTTGGTGTTTGGTAGCTAGGTTTTTTATGTGTGTGAAAGATAATATGTGATGGTGACGTGAGGTTTCCAGATTTTCAAGGAACCACTGAGACAAATGACATGGGACCAAAACAAAAGCAGCAAATGAAAATCCTTCCCATTATATCTCTTTAACCCTTTTCCAAATCTCTGTAAATCACCTTTCACCAAGTGTCTTCACTAGAAATATACTAGAAATCCTCATTACAACTGACCTAGGTTAGAAATCCCAGTAAAATCATAACCCGTATTTACACCACATACTGTTTTAGGTCAGGCCCAGGACTCAAGCCTATTCGGTAGGACTTAGGCAGTATCTGCTACACACAGGAGTGCAGAAATCTTTTATTTTACCATGTGAATCTAGAATTTTTTGAAGTATTTTATGTATAAGTCTTTAAAATTTCAGAATAACCAAATGCATGTGTATTGTGACTGTAAGATTTCTTGAGCAAATATCTTTATTAGCATGTTTAGAAAAGTCAAATACACAGACATAGAATATTTTCCTGCCAATAGCTATAACACTAGTTAGAGCGGCTTGCACTTTGAAGGATTTTCTCAACAGCTTCTCATTTGAAACCTGAAATCAGTTGCCAAAAGCCCATATAATGCTTTCAATGCTGTCAACTAAAATTACACATCATTCATGTGTTTTACCATATTCTTAAAGAAAGCTAGACTATCTCCTTGGGTTAATAAAAGTACTTTTCTAAGAAAACTCTGTAGATTTCTTAGTTAACTCAAGTAATACAAGTTGGCAGGTAATGTCTACAAACAGCATAACCTCTTAAATAAAGCTTGTAGTGGTGGTAGACTCTATTTTCTTTTCTTTTTTACCCAATTCCTCCTTATAAATATAGACAGCAAGAACAAAAAGGTAGAGTAAGGGCAGCATTATGAGCTGAGAAGAAATGGATCCCAAAGACAAAGACACAGTAAAGAGAACTTGAAAGGAGACTTTCTGCTAAGATGCAAACTCTCTTATATAAATAGAATTGTACTTTGCACAGTTATTACTACATAATTTTTTTCCTCTTTGCTAGTGGTAGCTGGATAGGAAATAAAAACATAGCTGGCTCAATAGTGAATGCTACAAATTCCTACAAAATGTAGTTTAACTGAACTCCTCTATACCTTGTATCATATTTTACCTACAAGGACAGAGATAAATGGATACACTCCTAAGAACATGTATTACTTTTATAAACTAGTTCTGTATCTGATTCAAATTACAGCTCCACTTCCAAATCAAATTCACTCCTTCCTCAAAACATTCTCCAAAAAAAAAGAAATCGGGAGAGGGTAAAAATGCTGATCAAGAAATATACTCCCTACCTTATTCCATAACTGTAACCCCTTGTACATCATCTAAACAATAAAATTAAATTAAAAAAAAAGAAAGAAAGAAAGAAAGAAATCAACAGAAGTTTCTGATCTAGTCATTAGGTATCTGGGAAAAGACTATCCAAAGAAGGAGGAGCAGAGATGAGTCCATGTTTGGAGACAGGGCAAGAAATAGTGACAGGTGGGCACTAGTAGGGCATACCTGTAATCCTCAGGAATCAGAGATCCAGAAGATTGCAGTTCAAAGCCAGCCCAAGCAGAAAAGTCCAACAGACTCAGACATCAAAAGCAGCAATGTGCCACAGCCTGGCTCAAGTTGTAGCGTGCTAACCAAGTAAGCCAGGTGAGCAAGCATAAGACCTTGAGCTCAAACCAGGTATGGGCAAAAAAGTAACAATGGTCATCACATGCAGGGACATATGCTCTGAAGTTAGATCTGAAGCCAGCATGGGCAGGGAAGTCTGTAAGACTCTTCAATTAAACACCACGAAACTGGAACAGGTAGTGTGGCTCAAAGTGGTAGAGCATAGTGTTCTAGGCTAGAGCTCAGGAATAGCACCCAGGTCATGAGTTCAAGCCCCATGACAGGAGAGGAAAAAAGTAAAAAAGAAAAAGTATTCTGATACCTACTAACAAAATAGATGAACCCCCCCCCCAAAAAAAAAATTATGCTACATGGGAAAAAAAAGCCAAATACTTCATGATTCCACTTGTATGATATAATCAAACTAGCCAAATTCTTTTTTTTAATTGTATTTTATTGTCAGGATAACGTATAGAGGGGTTACAGCTACATTCATCAGGTAATGGGTACATTACTTCTTGAACCTTGATACCCCTTCTCATGTTTTTGTTCCCCTAGGCAAATTCTTAGGAGACAGAAAGTACAGTGAAAGCCTCTGGGCATGGGGTAATAGGAAGTTCTTATTTTAAAGGGCACAGAGTTTTTGAGATGACAGTAAAATTCTACAAATGGTTTAGGGATCTTGTGTACATAACATGGTAAATGCAAACCACTGAATTGATATATCATTGGTTCATCTCTGTAATCTTAGCTACTCTGGAGACTGAGATTTGAGGATCCTGGTTTGAAGCCGGTCTAGGCAGGAAAGTATAGGAGACTTTTATCGCCAACTAAGTGCCAAAAAGCTAGAAATAGGCCTGGTGGCTCAAATGGTAGAGTCTTGAACAAAACAGATCAGAGACAGTGTGCAGGCCCTGAGTACAAACCCCAATACCACAAAATAGATAAATATGTAAAATCAGCAGTACTGAGGGCTGAACTCAGGGCTTTGCAAACACTCTTACTCCTTGAGTCCCCCCATCCCAGACAAAAGTAAAACTTCAGATCAGAATACAGTTGATTCTTCCCATTGTTGACAGGTACTAGGACAGCAAGAGCTCTCTCTTAGAGGTAAGAGGGGTGAGGGACCAGGATGGTGGGGGTATGGGAAACTAACTTGGCATCAACAAGTATCCCCTCCCTTCAGCCAGGCCAGAGCTTGATAAGGTGTGTGTGAAGGGACCTCTCAGCTGGGTCCCTGCAACAGAGGAGGCCCCTCCAAAGACTTGGGAAGCAGAAGCTGGCAGACAGATAGTATTCTGACCACTCAGAGCACTGATGTGGGAAGGAGAGACTAACAGGGAAAAAAGGCAGTTTAGAATCATGCTGTTCATAAGAGAAAGCACCAAAGTGCAGGCTGCCAGAAAAACACAACCCAGGCTGAGCATCACCAACCTAAGACTCTCAGATGTTCCACAGTCTGAACCTTTCTGAGTGCTGACATGATGCCACACAGCAAAAATTTCACCCGTTGAAACTTGATGCCACATACAAAATTATTAAATATATTATAGAAAATTACCCTTCAGGCTTTGTGTGTAGGTATTTTTATATATGAAGAACTCACAAATGTTGTATTTTTAGATGTGGTTCCAATTCTCAAGGCATTTCACTATGTTTATGCATAATTCCAAATTCCAAGAAGCAAAAAAAAAATTCTCAAAACTAAAATGGTTCTGCTTTCAAATATTTCCAATAAGAGATATTCAATCTATACATCAAAGCCAAAATATCTCCTGCAGAAATTTAGATTCTACTTCTCAGACTGGTATAAGCACAGGACAGTAAACCACCATTATGAGCTAGTCTTATCTTATTCTTCACCACACTTTTATCTTATTCCTCACCAAACTTTGCATGAGACCCTCTCTAATGAGCCAAAGGGAGGACCAGTCACTGCTCAGACACTTGTCCATAGCCCAGGGATTCTGTGTAAACATATTCATAGAGGTTATTGTGTGCCCCAATACTCATTTAAGAGGAAGGCTAAAAGAAATTTCTCCACACCAATCAGAATAGATCACAAGAGGATCAAGACAGATCCAAAGGCCTCAAGGTTGACAATGTGTCTACAGCTGCCAAACCTGGGAGTACCAGTTTGCCAACTATGTCTGAGGCCACCACCAAAGGCCAAAGGAACTACAATTGCTCAGGACCAAGGGAACAGGAAATTCAAAGTTCATTCCGTTCTGCTATATCTTGTAAACTACAAGAGCAGACAAGAATAGCAGTATGAATTTTTCTGTCTACTGCTCTGTGACAGGGTCTCTTAATGACAGAATACCTCAAAGGAAAAAAAATGTTCTTTGCTCCTCTGAGTAAGTCCACAGGTATCAAGACCACAGAATCCTGTGGCCATCCATCTGACGCTGACAGCAATAAATTCATCAAAATACTTGCCCCCGAGCCAGGCACGGTGGCTCACACCTGTAATCCTAGCTACTTAGGAGCCTGAGATGTGAGGATCTTGGTTCAAAGCCAGCTTGAGCACTAAAGCCCATGAAACTCTTATCTCCAACTAACCACTAAAAAAAAATGGGAAGTGGGGCTATGACTCAAGGGGTAGGGCAGTAGCCTTGAGCTGAAGAGCTCAAGGTCCCAGGCCTAGAATTCAAGTCCTATGACCAACAAAAAACACTTGCCCCTCCCCCCCAACACAAGCATCCTATGAAAGCCAAAAGTTATCACTTTTAAAAGAGAGTTTCAAAAATGCATAGAGGTCAGAGTAAGTAAACTTCACCTTTGGTGTGATTATTTAAACATGAACTCAGAGTGACTGGTACTGAATGAAAATGTGAAGACAGATCTAAAACAAGATCACAGACACTATCAATAACATAAAATCTAATACAAAACTACACACACTTTGACTTATGCAAGCAATACCTCAAACTAATTTCTCTAACAAAGTATCTATAAAGAATATTATTTTTCACTGTCTTTTTTATTGGAGACAGGGTCTCTACATAACATAGGCTAGCCTCAAACTCTTGATCCTCCTGCTTCAATCTCTGAGGTCTGCAACTACAGAATATATCACCATGCCTGGCCCATAATTGATTCTTTAAAATCACTGTCTGCTTTGTAAAGATTAAAGTACACTTTAATCTAGTGTTACCTTTTTTGTCCTCTTCCTCTAGCAGAAATGAAACATTACATTCCAATACCTTTATGAGCCCTCACACTAATCCCACAACCATCCACAGCAATCAAAGGGACCCCCCAACCAAAGGACAGATGAAGCTGGGGTAACAATTACGTTAGCCTCAATGAGCCTTAAGTCAAAGAAAAGGAATTAAATATGTGTTACAGTCTGCTTGCAATTCTTAGAGAATTATCATTGGTGAAAAGGACTCTCCTTTTGCTTTTTGGATGATAAAGTAAATTGTCAAGTGTCCAAATTCTAGATGTGTGCAATGGAAATTAGAAAGCAGAACAACAAAAAAAAATCCCATTCCATGAATAAAGTTACCATCTCTTTTGAACCTTTCAAAATACTTCAGAAGTGGACAAATTAAGTGTGGGCATAGCTGGCATTGTGAAATTCCACATAAGAAGACGTAAGGGAGAGCTGGCAAATGCCTAATTCCTCAGCTTCCTAAAACAGGCCATGAACAATGAGGGCAGAAACACATTCCTCAGGTGAGAGGTCATCTTTTTATATAACGGATTTGTGGATTTCCATAGAGACAGTAACTACTTCTACTTCCTGGAGACTTCGTAATAGGAAAAGAATTGACGGTGTTATCAGGAAAAACACTGATCAGAAGTTCACTTGCTTTTCCTAAAGTTGCCTGACCTCTGGGCTCATACAGGGCTCATTACTGCCAAGCTGACTGGGTGGGGTGAAAGGCAGACAAGAACCTGGATCTGCCAGACCTTTTAAATTTTTTATTATTTTGGCAATACTGGGGCTTAAACTCAGGGCTTTGCACTTGCAAGGAAAGCACTCTACCACTTGTATCAAACTCCTGCTCTTGGATCTGCCCAACTTGCCCTAACTTTTCCTCAGCCAGGAGACAGGAACTGAGAAAGTTCTCACAAGAGACTGTGTGGCCAGTAAGAAAATGGTGTAGTAGTGATAGGTGGCAATCTTGGTGCTGGAAGCAACCACTGCTTTAGGGTTAAGAAGGTTTAGATATTCTTTTCACCAGCTTTCTCAAGCATATTTTCTTGGTCTTTGCGACAACTTAAAATACTCACAAGGCTGACATTTCTATTTATAGACAAAGGTTCAAGCCAAAGGATTAAGTAACTTGCCTAAAATTTAGAATCAGGCTTAAATATTAGCTGTCTGGATGCTGAGTCCTGAGTTTTCTCAACTGGTTGACTCCTAGGCACATCTTCAATTAAGAGTACCTTCCAAATATTAACAAAGCATCATATATGCATAATTGTATTGTTATCTTGTGGAGAAACATAACACTCTTGGACCTTTATCTGTCACATGTGATGTCGTATGATTCCTAAAACGGTAAGGGCCAAAATACTGAAAGCTTTTCACTAAAAAGGGCTACTTCTAGGACTAGGGTTCTGTTAGCTATTGAATGGTTGCTTAGTGGGTTCATAGGTTTATCCTGGAGTTAGGTTATCATTTTGGTACTAACATGTATTACTATTTTGGAAGAATTATTTAATCTTCTTTCAGATTATTCTAAGGGGACTATTTTCTTCTTCAAATAAATCTGTGTGCATAAAACAGCATGATGTTGGGGTACAGCGAGCAGCAATGGGGCATTGAAGATTTAGTTTTAGTTGGCAGCAGAAATGAGCCTCTATTGAGCACTTCACCATGAGTAAGTGCAGTGAATTACATTCAGAGCCCAATGGGGCAAAGAGGACCTTTTCTAAAGTCCACATCATGAAAAGACAAAATAAGAATGGAGGATAACAACATAATGCATTGCCTAACATTTTAAATAATACCAGTCTGGAAAGACTGAAGAGAAGACAGTAAAAACTGCATGTATTCATGACAGTGCCTCAAAAAAAAATCTTCAATGCTATTTCTTCTAATGACAATCGCAATATTCTGTTCACTGGAAAAAATAAGTTGAAAGTAACAAGAAAACGGTCTCAGTAATTCCACTGCCCAAGGATAACTACTGTAACACAATAGTAATACTATCTCTAGATATGTACATATGCACACATATGCATGTGTGACATATACATATATTTAGCATTTATATGTCATATATGTGTATTGTATATGATGCCTGTAAATATGTGTGCAGATGGATAGGCAGGCAGACAGAGAAAAAAGAGAAAAAAACAGGATTTGGGTTTTGGGGTAGTATTTTTGGAAGTACTGGGGATTGAACTCAGAGCCTCTCACTTGCTAGTGAAGTGGCTGAAGAGGCAGAACAAGAGTTCTATCAGCCCTCTTGGTGTTTCTAATTTTTTTCTTGGGAGGGGGTGGTTCTTGGGGCTTGAACTCAGGGCCTAGGTACTGTTCCCGAGATTCTTTTTCTCCAGGTTAGCTCTACCACTTAAGCCACAGTGCAACTTCCAGTTTTTTCTGAGTAATTTATTGGAGATAAGAGTTTCATGGCTGGCTTTGAACTATGATCTTCAGATCTCATCCTCCTGAGTATTCAGGATTACAGGTGTGAGCCACCAGAGATTGGTTCTGTGCTATTTTTTCTCATTTTTTAGCATTTTCATAAATTTATTTTAAAAAATAACAATTACAATGACATCAATGATCAGTCATCTGTAATCCCTCCCCGACTGTTGGAGGAAAAAACAAAACAAAACAAAACAAAACACCAAACGACTTGTGTAGTTGAGTCACAAAGGAAAATCAAAACATTATCTCAGGCACCCTGTAGCCAGAAAAGGATGTTGGTCCAGTGGTATAGACACTGGCATGTTCCATGTACCACTGCAATAAAAGTATATACACTTACAATTACCTTGCAAAGAAAAAAACCACTCAAATAATGTGCTAAAACTAATTTTTCACTCATGTATTCATTCTGCATTTCTGAAGCCAATAGTAAGTACAGTCAAAAAGACAAATGACTAAAACCACTAGTAGTGAAGAACTCAAGTCAATCTCCCTCCCCCGGCCCCCAGTTTGTGGGCTATCACTGTGCACTAAAATAACCACAATGAATGGGTCATATGCTATCTGAAGTGACAAGTAAGTCACAAAATGACAACCGAATTATTTCATTTGAAACAACACAAAAGTCAAACGAGCTGCTCAAAACAAAGTTTCACCAGCAGTGAGATTGGTATTACTCTGTATAAACTGACAGACACAGATAAATAAACACTAAAAATGAAATTTCTAGACCTAATGTCTCCACATCTCAGAATCTTACTGACTTATTCGGTGGCTAAAATTTGAAAACTAGAAGAACTGGCTGGATTCCTGGTACTAGAGAGACATTTCACTTCCTACTTCCTTTGCATAACCTCTGTGTACCGTTGTAGTGTTCTCTCCTTCCCAATACGTTCTTTGGAGGTTAAGTTTCTTTCCTGTTTTCATCGTTAGTCAAATCCAAGAAAAGCCAATCTTTACCGTTAGTATAAACTAACTCCAAAATGTTTTCCCTCTTTTGTTTTATAAAGAAGGTAACCAACTCTTTAGAAATATGTGCTATTTAGGGGCCGGGAGTTTGACCTAGTGGTAGAGTGCTTGCCTAGCATGCATGAAGACCCAGATTCAATTCCTCGGTACCACATACATAGAAAAAGGTGGAAGTGCTGCTGTAGCTCAAGTGGTAGAGTGATAGCCTTGAGGAAGGCCTAAGGACAGTGTTCAGGCCCTGAGTTCAAGCCCCAGGACTGGTAAAAAAAAAAAAGTATGAAATATATGCTATTTAGTTTTAAGATTGGGTCTTGTTTTTCACCAGGCTGGCCTGGACTGTGATCCTCCTATTTGTGCTCTCCTATATCACCCAGAAAGACAGACATGAGTAACTATGCTCAGTCATCCTGTTTCCCCTCTAGCTGGAATAGAAGAGTCATGCTACTTCCCTGATGCACTGGTTGACAGAGTCTCCTGGACCTTTTTGTTGTTGTTGTTCTGGATTAGTTTCTGCCTTCAAGTAGCTAGGATTACAGGCTTGAGCTTCCTTGTCCAACCTCCTTTTGGATCTATCTTCCCTTCCTTCCTTCCTTCCTTCCTTTCTTCCTTCCTTCCTTCCTTCCCTTCCTTTTCCCTCCCTCCCTCCCTCCCTCCCTCCTTTCCTTCCTTCCTTCCTTCCTTCCTTCTTTCTGCCCTCACAGTGGTTCTCAGATTTTGCCAAAAATCAAATGCATTGGCAACAACTGGAAACTTGTTGAAAGCAAATGCCCATCCCCCTCAAACCTACTAAAAAGGAAACTCTAGGGCACATCACTCTGTCTCAACAAGCTTCCAGGTAATACTGATGCAGGCCAAAGTTTGAGAACTACACACCTATGGTACACACATACACGTGTACACACACACACTCCTTTCCCTCACAAATGGAGTTATAGAATACTGTTTAAATTTTTAAATCCATATTTGGCACCAAGCAGCTATTTTGAAAACTGTCTAAATATTTCATAAATGCTCTACTGCATGCCTGAATGCCCTGTGCCTTGGTGAGCAGACTCACAAAAATGGTTCAGATAGCAAATGTAATTAAACACCAAGATCCAGCCAGACAAAAACACTAAAAACAAGTCATTTAAGCAATGCTGACATCTAATAAAGAGCATTTTTTCAGGAATATCTGAGTCATTATATGAGGATTTTAGATTTTTTAAAGTAATAGACTAGCTCCTCTATCCTGTCTTTTTTGAGCACCCAGAAACCCACATTTGTTTTTAACATTCCAACCATCCCTGAGCTAAGGCATCCTGCCTCGTCAGGCTGATACATCCCAAGGTCACCTGAATATTCTTGCTGTGTCCCCTGCAGCACAACTCTGCAGAGCCCGACTACAGAATCCTAGGACAGTGTGCAAGTCTGGAAGCTCAAGGTGACTCAGGTAATAGAAATGGTAAGGAGGATGTTGGTAAGAACAGAAGGAAGAAAACTAGAATTGTGAGCAATCTCTCATGGAGATTTTGCTTAAGGCAGGGAGATGAGAGCAGAAAGGTCAAAACCACAGGAAATGTCTGCTGTGTTGTGTGAATTTGCCTAACAGTTCTCCTGCGAAGCAAATTCTAAGAAAATGACAAGCATGAATGGGCTGTCAAAAACTCAAGCTCCAGGTGTAAAAACTGGTCATTAAAAAGCCTGTCATTTGGGTCGGGAGTATAGCGTAGTGGTAGAGTGCCTGCCTAGCATGCACAAAGACCCAGGTTCAGTTCCTCAGTTCTACATATATAGAAAAGCCAAAGTGGTGCTGTAGCTCAAGTGGTACTAAGGAAAGCCCAAAGACAGCGCTGAGGCCCCGATTTCTGGTCCCAGGACTGACAAAACAACAAACAAACAAACAAACAACAAAAAAAAAAAACTGTCATTCCTGGTGTTCCTTGTGCCTTCCTCTATTGGGATAAATAACTCAGCACACTGAATGGTGACATTCTCAATACACTCTGCCAAGAGAGTTTATGGAACTTTAAGTCAACCCCAAAAAGCAGCATAAACAAATCCACAAACTTTATCGAAGGTGATACAAACATGCCTCCATACTGAAGTGTAAGAGCTGTACAAAAAGAGGGAGTGGGAGGGAGAGGGAGGAAGGGAGGGAGGGAGGAGAGAGAGGAGAGAGAGAGAGAGAGAGAGAGAGAGAGAGAGAGAGAGAGAGAGAGAGAGAGAGAGAGAGGGGGGGGAAGGGAGGGAGGAGAGAGAGGAGAGAGAGAGAGAGAGAGAGAGAGAGAGAGAGAGAGAGAGAGAGAGAGAGAGAGAGAGGGGGGGGGGAAGGGAGGGAGGAGAGAGAGGAGAGAGAGGAGAGAGAGAGAGAGAGAGAGAGAGAGAGAGAGAGAGAGGAGAGAGAGAGAGAGAGAGAGAGAGAGAGAGAGAGAGAGAGGGAGGGAGGGAGGGAGGGAGGGAGAGAGGGAGGGAGAGAGGGAGAGAGGGAGAGAGGGAGAGAGAGAGAGAGAGAGAGAGAGAGAGAGAGAGAGAGAGAGAGAGAGAGAGAGAGAGAGAGAGGCATGCTATGCACTCCCATTGGTGCAATGACAAATGACTAAAAGGCAGTGTACATGAGGGCAATATCCTTCCAACTGTAACTACTCTACAGTCAGGACTATGTGAAACATATAACATGACTTTGAGGGCTTAAATTCAGTGCTTCAAGCTCTTCTTGTTTAGCTTTTTCCATTGAAGGCTAGTGCTTTGCTGCATGAGCCACACCTGGATTCTAGCTTTTCTGCTCAGTAATTAGAGATTAGAGTCTCTTGGATTTGTCTGCCAAGGTTGACTTCAAACCATGATTCTAGGATATCAGCTTCCTATGCAGCTCGTATTACCAGTATGAACCAACGGACACTCTGCAACGTGTCAGATTTTATACCAAATGTGTCCTTCTTAAGTTCTGGCTAAAGTTAGGAAAACAAAAGAATGAAAAGCTGGTTATGTGGGTAGAAGAGGAAAAAAACAACACTTAAAGTAAGTACGACATTACTGTTAATATCGGAGGGGGTGTATATTACTTCCTCTCTTCCCTTCCCACAAGCCAAAGTCAGGCATGGTTATTCACTCCTGCAATTCCAGCACTTGGGAGGCTGAAACAGGAGGATCTCAAGCTCTACAATAGCTGGGGCTACAAAAATGAAGGCCTTGTCTCAAAACGATCAGCCAACTACAAACAAAGAAACAGCAGCAAAAACAAACAACACAACCCTGGTGTAACTTAATTGAGCAGAATAAAAACAGCAAAACATTTGACAAGTTAAAGGCATATTCAGCCTGAAATTCCCCACAGTAGTCTTAAAAGAAAATAACTGAATAAATGGCAACAAGAAAACAACAGAAATCAAGGTAACCACATCAGCCACTTAAATTTGTTTTAGTTTACCGATTTCCTGGTACAGAGGTAAGAAACGCTTCCCACAGTTCCAGGAAATGACTTCAGGAAGAATGGGCACAGGTACTGGTGACGCATAAACCCAGTGAAGAAGCAATCATACAAACTCCTTTCATCCATTGTCACCTTCAACTGAAAGCATTCCACTAATTTTTCTTCCCAGGGAAAACTTCAACCACTTCAACCTGTGTGTTGGCTCCTCAGCAGACATGGCGGGTGGCTTAAAAGTCACAGTCACCTCTGTGAATTCACCAAGGGCCTTTGAGGCCTAGCCTTCCATCCTGCTTTCATCTGGATGACAGTGCAATGTAGTTATGGAAGCATACGATCTGCAGTTATATTTTCTCTTGCAAAGGACTGCCTTTCCTAACTCAATTCCACCAAAACTATGCCATTTAGGGTTGACTTTTTCTTTTAAAGCATTTAAGTGGGAAGAATAAAAAGCAGCATTTTACAAAAGTCAGGACAGATTTTCTTCCTAATGACAAAGAAGGCTATGTTTGGCCTCTTGCATTACTGTCTAATGGCCAGAGGGCACTGGCCTGAAGTGACCCTGAAGAAGGCTGGTTAGAGGGCTCCGCTTGCAACACTCACTTGCTCTTGGGTAAGAGAGAAACCTGTGCCAGCCGCTTATGTGGAGAAGGTTGAATGCCACCTCATTCCTAATTAGGAATTTTTCAACTCTCTTTGCATGGCATTCTCCTGCAAGTAGAAAGTCATACAAAATGCTCTAGCAGGTGACATTTTAATAACAGAGTCCTTCATAATGTTATCATAAAAAGACAGCTAAAAGACTATGTACTAACTGTATATTATAAATGTGAGCAATATCCAATGCAAAATGAATCAACTTATTAGTAATTATCAAGTACGAATACTATATTGGTCCCACAAAGATCCCTTACCCTACAATCAAGTCAGTTGGTCATGTATTGGGGTTATTACTACAACACCCAAGGCAAGTTCCTTTACACTTGAGCTCAGAGAACAATAGATCACGTGTGGCCCTGTGACATCCTGAGTTGGAAAGTCTCTTACCATCCCTATGCCCTGTCTATTGATTATCCCAAATCCTCTTTCTCATACACAGGGAAGGGCTCCCTCTGAATTTTCCTTATCTACTACCTTAAGACCAGATCTACCTTTGATGAACATAACTGCCTTCCAAGACCCTTACTGTTTTATCCAAGTAAGATTAGACTCAAGTCTCAAAGGA
Organism: Megascapheus bottae; assembly: GCF_031878675.1. Lineage (NCBI taxonomy): Eukaryota > Metazoa > Chordata > Mammalia > Rodentia > Geomyidae > Megascapheus > Megascapheus bottae. The sequence goes on along the minus strand of NC_143530.1, from coordinate 22,460,632 downwards.
AGATATCAAACATCACATCTGCAGTCCAGGTCAATGGCATCCCCTGAAAATGATTCATTCCACTTCTAAGAGCACTTTATTTTTTCTCGCTATGAAGACAGCCAGTCAGCCTCAATCACTTGGTTCTTCTTTAAGGTTCATATTTTTATGACTCATGAACAATAATAACCTTAGTGCCTTTTCTCTTATCAATGTACCATCTGTCTGTTTCAATATAATCCATATGGACCCTTCAGAAGGAAAAACTAAACTTTCCTACAATGTCTAACTGTATAGGCACTGTTGAGAACCACTTCTTCACTAAGTGTAGAACTCCTAAGTCACCAGGCCATGTCAAAAGGAAAAGGAATGTCAAGTCTCTCAAACTGTATTCTCTCCCTCCATGCATAAGGAAAAGGGGGAGGGCACTGTCTTTGACAGTCATAGTAACACGGGACCTTTTAAACAGAAAAAGTTACAATCTTAAGAGATGCACAGGTATATATATATTTTTTAAGCTGACTACTATCAAAGTCTAAAAGCACATGTACACTACATGGATTAATATAAATTAAGCTTTTAGGAGCATAAATTACTCATTTCCAAATTAAGATAAAATCTGAAGGCTTAATTGGCTTTTAAAGACACCTTCAAACCACAGTATCTCCTACTTTATGCTTTATGTGCTTTCATCTTATGCTGAGTTCATTTTTTTTAGTGAAAACAAAGAATGTTTTTCCAGTGAGAATCCCCCTACACACATATATACACACACACTCATCAAAAACAAACCCTATGCTGACCAACTCAAACAAATATGAATGACTAATGGTAATTTCATATCGTGCAAAAATCAACATTAATTTGCTCATTCAGAGAAAGAGGCTGAGCCCTAAACTTTCAGTAAGATGCCTATCCCTCCCTTTCTCCCCTCCCCCTCTACATAGATACACACTGCCATGACTGTGTTTAGTGGGTTTTTCAGACACAAGCAATGATGCTTCAGGTAACCCTATAACATAGCTATTATCATCTCAGTTCACAGGTAAGGATGAGTGGAGTAAAGCAGCAATGCAACAAATCCAAATGCCTTTGTTCAAAAGTAATAACGAGCATCATTTTAGAAACACAGCATTTGCCAAGCACTGGTGGCTGGTGTCAATAATCCTAGCTACTCAGCAAGTTGAGATCTGAGGATTGAGATTGGAAGCCAGCCAGCCAGAGCAGAAAAGTCCATGAGACTCTTAATTCCAATTAGGAAACAAAAAACCAGAAATTGAGCTGAGGTTCAAGTGGTAAAGCACCAGGCTTGAGCACAAAAGTTCAGAGACAGCACTGAGACGCTGAGTTCAAACCCCAGGATTGGCACAAAATAAATAAATAACATGCTGTTCATTTTCAACATGCATATGGGATTTCTATGAAGATTTATGCATCACTTATATGTATTTACCTTTCTGGCTTAGGGGTAGGGGAAGGGAGGCACTGGCAAACAGAAAGGGAGCCTGAATCAGGACTAGCCACCAGCAACACAATTTGGAGAACAATAACTGGAAGTTTCCAGGAACTTCAAGAGTTGTCATTGATGATTGGTCCAAACTCTAAGGGATAGCACATTCTACACACAGATTAAACTTCTGAGGTGGGATTGACTAAGCTGATTTGGTCTTTGGCTTTATAAAAGTCTCTTCTTGTAGCTGTCAGAGCCAGGCTTGCAACTGCTTCTTCTAAAGTCATGAGGAAAAAGCAAACCTACTGAATGGCTTAGGAAAAGTGACAACGTTATAAGGTGATTCTCTTACTAAGGGAAATGAGGATGCCTCAAGTATTGCTATTTACTCTGCTATTGTGTAATAAGAACAATACAGAACCTATTCTATCCTGCTTCCAAATTACAGCTCAACCAAGAAGCAAGCACAAGGCCAGACACACAAGGGCTCAGCAAAGAAAGAAGAGAATGCACAAATAAATGCAGGGAGAAACGGCAAGGAACCGAAGCAAACAAGGAAGATGAAAGAAAGCAAATTGAAACAACACATTAAGAAAGTATGAAGCATGCTTGAAGACTGGAAGTGGAGACATGCTCCAAGCAAGAAAAAAAAATCATGGAGGGATTTGCAAAAAAGAACTGGTCCATCTACTTTTCCACCTAGTGATCAATTGAGCTTACTATAATATGGCAGCCTTGAAACACAGGCTTTGACAAACAAATTCCATGCAAAGAATAAAGAAGTATTAACTTTATTTTTTGCCAGTCCTGGGCTTAAGCTCAGGGCCTGAGCACTGTCCTTGGACTTTCTCAAGGCTAGAGCTCTACCACATGAGCCTCAGCACCACTTCCAGCTTTTTTCTATATATGTGGTACCGAGGAATTGAACCCAGGACTTCATGCATGCTAGGCAATCACTCTACCACTAGGCCAAACTCCCGGCACCAGGAAGTATTAACTTTTAAGTAATCTTTCCATCTAGAACTATGGCAACCAAATCACACTGAAATGCCAGTGTCTCAGTTTTCTAAGCTATAAGGGATTCCAAGTGGTAATTTACAGGAAAAACATGCCAGGCACGGGAGGCTCATGCCTGCAATCCTAGCTACTCAATAGGCTGAGTTCTGAGAATCAAGGTTTGAAGCTAGCCTGGACAGACAACTTGGAGAGACTCTTACACCTCCAATTAACAAGAAGAAGTCAGAAGTGGAGATGTGGTTCAAGTGATGGAGTTCCAGCCTTGAGTGAAAAAGTTAAGCAAGAACATGAAGTCCTGATCTCAAGCACCAGTACCAGTATAACAACGACAAATTCTTTCAATTCTCTTGCCCTATGTAAGTCTTTCACTTGAATCAAGTTAAAACAAAAAGCCTTAATAATTCCATCCCTTTATAGACTGCATCTATACTCAAAAATGAAAAGGTACCATTGTTATATGTGGGATTTATTCAGCTAATTTTGATTTATTATTTTATTAAATCAGTCCAATTGAGATAAGTAATACCATGAGATTATCAAAAAGTAGACCATAATGGTAAAGCCATAAGGCATATACAAGTGTTGCATGAGCAAAGTGGCACATATTTTATTCTTTAAAATTACATTGTTTTTGCTCCAATTGAATAAGAGTAGAAACAGAAATTTACATCTCAGAAAAACTATAAGATGGAAAAACTCTTTCCAGTCTTCTCCCTTACCCCATACATCTGCTACATACTAATGACATTAAAACAACAGAAGACATCTATAAACAACATTTCCGGTAAGAAACATATAGACATGCTGGGGCCTCTGTAGTAACAGATGTTTCAGTATTCAGCAAAGCAGTGATGACATCCCTCATGGTAACACCACAGAGAAATACGCTTTACTCAATTTGCTTTTTATTTATAATAGTCCTTCAAGGCCATTCTATTTGAGTTGATTATTCCTCCAACATTCTTGCTGTCACTGAACACATCTTCTCCAGTCTGACAGTGCAACCATTTCAAATGGAAATGAGGTCTCACACAGGCCATTTTGGAATGCCCATATACTGATGGGAACAAGAATGTTAACAAGAGTTGAATTTCACTTCACATGTATGGAATTTGCCCAAATCAGCACAGCTACAAGTGACTGCACAGGACCAGAACCCAGGGTTTTGGATTGCAAGCTACCCAAAGTGCACACTATCACACCTAGCACAACCAGAGCTTCCCTAATGAAGGGAGACTGGTTTCTGTTGCATAAGGAAGTCCTAAAATGCGGATCTTCTATCTTTGTGGTGGACACACAAGGAAAAAAAATAAATGCACAGTTCACAGGTACTGTTCTTGCACTAAGCTTGCATATGAAAAGTTTTACCTTTTCTTTTTGTTACTGTTGTTTTAGAGAAGCATTTAAATGCTGAGTGAATTACGTGGGAGGGTGGTATGGCATCTGGGTTCAGGAGAATTGCTCATCATAAAGCAATCCCAACATTTACAATCACTTATGCATATACATTTTGCTGGACTAAGTAACTGCTGTTGGGTTTGGTTCTAGAAGCAGCAGCAATGATGATTAACAAGAGCATAATGAGTCAATGTGACCAGCACTGACTGTGCTCAGAACTGTAACTCTAGTTTGTGGTAGCAACTCTACTGGCTCCTTTAGCCTCTCAACACTAAGGGATTTTCCTCATGTAGAACTAAGGACTGAATGGAAAAAAGGCAATCTGCTGGTAAATAACAGAACCAAAGAAGAGTCTCTCTCTCTACTCACTCCACATCAATCCAATACAATACTGGGACAGGAAGAAAGGAAGACAAAATCCACTACAGGTATTTTTCTGTTTATAAAAAGGATCAAAGTCCTACAACCATCACAATCCAGAGCCCAGCTTAACTTAGATGTGCATAGAGATTATTCAGGAATCTTGTTCAAATACAGATTTTTGATTTAGTAAATCTGGTATGGAGTAGAGATTTCGTATTTCTTAACAAACTCCCTACATATGCCAGTTCTGCAAGTCCATAAACCACCATAAGTAACAAGGGATCAGAGGAGAGAAAAGGTATTCATCATGCACAAAGTTTGACTGTTTGATTTTGCACATGGGAAGATTCAGCCTGAGTGGAGGTCACAGATGAATCACAATGAGTGGTTCTTCTCTGTCATAGTTTCCTCCTTTCAAGATGCACCAGCAGCAGCTTTAAGACAGAACTCTTCTTTCTGCTTGCCAGACACAGCAGTTTTCCATGTACCAGACCTCACGGGGGCCGGGGGGGGGGGGGGAGGTTCCAGAGGGCTTGAAGTTATGGCTACATAATTAACATGATGTGCAACACGGAATGATTAGCATTTCAAGTGCTACACTTCCCCATTCCTCAAGAATTCCTATAGTTGGCAGGTTTTTTTTTTTATGACAAACTTTTTAATTGTTTGGACTCAACATATGCAATTCTGTCATAGAACATGCTCTAATTAGTGTTCCAAGGGTGGAATTCATTCTACTGCCCCAATATATTACCCTCATAAGCCTATTAAGAAGCTGGTTACTCTCATTGTATGTTCACTGGTCTATGAACTCTGGTCTAATTATATTAAAGACAGTGCAGTCAAGAGTACTCGAGTCTCATATGAACATGATTTGTTCAGCAAAGGCCAAACAGGATTCACCAGAAAAACAGCCAATACCCAGATGGGAAAAAAAGCTATTTAAGATCAATAGAGCTATCCAATAACCACCTCAGTCTGCGGTTTGAATTTTAGTCTGCAGGCTTTGCAAGGTAGGCACTGTACAACAGAACCACCCCTCTCTTGAAAGAGGGTCATCTGTTTTACCCAGGCCTGCCTGGACCACAATCCTCCCATATATGTGTTCCCATCCTCCAGTTTTTGCTCTCTGTGTAGCCAAAATGGCAGGTGTGTGCCACCACATCCAGCTTTTCCTGTTGAGGTGAGGTCCCAAAAGCCTTTTGCCTAGGCTAGCCTCCAGCCAAGAGCGTCACAAGCACAAGAGCCACCCTTTCCTGGCAAATTTTAAACTTATGAAAGTTTCTCTTTTGTTCTGTTAATTCTTACATCCTCGTTGTACTGCTTTGATTTAAAATGTTTCAATTTAGGACAAAAATCTCAAATTGAAGACCTCGACTTTTGAGAATAGTCCTAGATACTTAGAAAGCATCTTAGAAAACTGTGTCTGTGGTCCCCATTCTTTTAACTTCTTTTTTTCCAACATATTTTTTCATTAAAGAATTTATTAACATTGATTTTTACATCATATTTCAAATGACGTGTTTAACAAAGTATTCAGGAAGGGAATCTCTATATACAATCACTGGCACTTAGATTTTAGAACATAATTAAAATTTGGCTGAGTGTATGCCATAGATACATATTAATCTATATAACAAAACATGTCTACAGAGTCATAAATGTTTATGTCTATGTAGTTGTGTTTATATTTCCAATACCATGTCCACAGCATTGGGTATGCAAATATTGAGTCCTCGCTCTTGTACTGTTTGGACCTAATAGCCACATATTAAGGATACCATGCGCCTTTTGTTCCTTTGGTCTTGACTTGTCTCACTCAACATGATTCGCTCTAGATTCATCCACTCCTTTAACTTTTAACCCCCAGTTTAAAAAGTGGTTTTAAAGCCAGGCATTGGTGGTTCACACCAATAACCCTGACTACTCAAGGGGCTAAGGATCATGGTTCAAATCCATGTAGGTAGAAAAGTCCCTAAAATTGTTATCTCCAATTACACACACACACACACACACAGCTGCAAGTGGAACTGTGGCTCAAGTTATAAAGCTTAGAGACAGTGCTCAGGCTCTAAGTTCAAGCCCAGAGATTGGCATACACGCATATATATACATATGTACACACACACCTACACACACACACACACACACACACACACACACACACACACACAAATTGCTTTTGAAGACAGGATATTTTAGACAATTAAATTAAAATGCTCTCATCCAGGAAGATCCCATTCCAATGTGACCAGTATCTTTGAAGGGACAGGAGATTAGGACAGGGAGAAGGTCACCTCAGAGCCAACTTAGCTAACATCCTGATGACAAACATTTAGTCCAGAACTGCACATACTTCAAGGGTGGGTACAGTTACATGCATCATCTACACACATGACTTTTTCTCCTAAACAAATGTTCATTGTGTGTTGGGGGTGTGGGGGAGGGGTATATTTACATAACCTTATATATTTGTACCAAAATTTAAACTGTTCACTTAAATGAGTAACAGCTATAGTATGTACATTATACCACAGGAAAGCAATTGCAAAAATAATTGAGCAAATAAGCCTGGGTAAAATGTGAGGAAAAAAAGTATAAACTTCATTCACACAACAATCAAAACCAAGAAAAGATAAAATTAAGTGCACAAATTCAGGACATTCATTTCTTTGCACAGGTACAGTATATAGGATCAGGGAAAGTCACATAAGCAGAAAATACAAGCTGGTTAGTGACAGCATGTTTCCATTTCTTTCTCATTTAAAGCTTAGAACAAACACAAATAAGTAGCTGGGTGCCAATGGTTCATGCCTGTAATCCTAGCTACTCAGAAGGCTGACATTTGAGGATTATGGTTCAAAGCTGGCCCAGGCACAAAAGTTTATGAGACTCTTATTTCCAATTAACCATCAGAAAACTGGAAGTAGCGTGGTGGCTTAAAGTGTTAGAGCACTGGCCTTGAGCTGAAGAGTTCAGGGACAGTGCCCAGGCCTGAGTTCAAGTCCATGATTAATCAAAATAAATAAATAAATAAATAAGCTATACAGTTCTTGATTAAGCATGTAATACTTAAAAATGTCTAAAACTTTAAAAAATGTAAATAGTCAGGGACAGTGCCCAGGCCTGAGTTCAAGTCCATGACTAATCAAAAAAAAAAAAAATAAGCTATACAGATCTTGATTAAGCATGTAATACTTCAAAATATCTAAAACTTTAAAAAATGTAAATAGTTTAGAGAGATTAACCTGAAAACAAATTTATTTTAACAAAACGACTAACAATAGTTAAAACTAGCTGATTGGTATGCTTTCAGGTTCTTCTTACCTTCAAAATTACATTATATTGCCTGTTAAATTATATACATTTGGTAATAATCTTAGAAACTACAGGGGGTTTTTGTTTTGTTTTGGGGTTCTTTTGTCAGTCATGGGGCTTAAACTCAGGGCCTGGGCACTGTCCCTGAGTGCTTCTGTCAAGGCTAGACCTCTACTTCCATTCCACTTTTCTGGAAGTTAAATGGAGATAAGATTGTGACAGACTTTCCTGTGAGAGCTGACTCTGAATTGTGATCCAGGTATCAGTCTCCTAAATAAGTAGGATTACAGGCATAAGCCACCAGTGTCCTGCCAGAAAGTAGGCTTTTAATTATTATTCATTTTATTTGTCAATACTGGAGCCTAGGTGCTTTAGCTTTTTCCCTCAAGGCTGGAACTCTATCACTGGAGCCACAGCTCTACTGGATTTTTGGGGGGGTGGTTAATTGGAGACAAGGGTCTCATAGACTTTCCTTCCTAGTCTAGTTTTGAATCTCAATTCTCATATCTCAGCCACCTGAGTAGGTAGGATTACAAGCACATAGCCAGAGGCATCCATTTTCTTTTCTTTTTGATTTTTTTTAACATATCATAGACAGTTTCTTCTCCCCTTTCCTGAGCTCAGATAAGAGTCTAGAATGGCATCACCAGAGCATCACAGCAAGAAAAGTCAGAGATTCATTACTCCAGTATCCTGAGACCAAACTAATTGTCATTAAGTAGTCAAGTGCCTTAAAATGGCACAAGTGGTGACACTGTTGAAATAGGGCACCATGGATTCGCCAATTTCTGATTTAAAAAACAACTGTTTTCTCTGAGCAATAGGAAATACATACAGTCAAATGTCTCCCAACTTTGTGGGGGGAAATGACAGAAACCATCCTGTTCTCTCAATATTAAAAGTTTTCTAAAAACAAAATATAGGGGTTGGAGGCATGGCTCAGATGGTAGGATGCCTGCCAATGCCTGAAAGCCTAAGATATCAAGTCTGAGTCCCAGTTTCACACCAAAAAAAAAAAAAAAATACAAGTACACTGTAATGCCTCAAGGCTGCAGAGGAACATTTTAATTCCCAAACTCAGCAACAGCAGAAGGTACAGAAGGGCTGTGTGACAATCATCAGTGAGAATAAGTTCTTCAATAGCAAAATTCACACTTGGATATCTTCCAATTAAAGTTCAAAAGCTTTTGTAATTCTTTTTTTTTAATTGTATTTTTGTCAGGATAAGTACAGAGGGGTTACAGTTACATTGGGTAGTAGATACATTATGTCTTAAACACTGATACCCTTTTCCCATGTTTTTCACCCACTTTCCCTCCCCCATTTTTTGAATTCTTTGCCTTACATGCAACATGAATTTATAGCATAGAACGCGACCTAAGAAAAAATAAGAATCGATGAATAAGAGGTACACCACTCTCAAAGGAGACAGAAGAAAACCAGCCTACCATTGCCCATACATCACAGCTTCTTAGAAATCTGTATTAGTCTCCCCTCTGGGTCAATAAAGTACTTTGCATAGAAAAATTTACTGTGCTCCAGTTTACCATAATTATAAATCTTCCAGGGAAAAAAAATGACCAGAGTAGCTACTTGATAAGTTAATTACTGGTAAACAGCACATGTGACTAAGCACCATGGAGAAAGCACTGTTTAGTATTTATTATAGCAGCCACGAAGCCTTCCTGCTGTGAAGGAAAGTCACTCACATTTTAACTCTGGCTACTGAGTGATTAGAGATGTAATGGCTAACTGTTGAGGTATTTCAACCCTTTAATAGAAACAGCTGTGACAATAGAGAACTAGATTAGAGGGGGAAACTATAAAACGATACCTTGTTGTTAGCACAGGTCTCCTAAGGAAAGAAAGAGGGAAGCAGTCTGGGTGAGAAAACCATGGCTCTAAACACAACCATAAAATATACTTTACACCACCGTAGTGCCCTGGTTTTCTTAGTTTCTTGGCTGTAGAAAACTATAGAATCTTGACAGAAGATGGGAACACGCATCTATCAGCAGGTCATTTTACATTTAACTTAAAGAGGTTCACTGAACTCAGTTTAAACTGTCCTGAACAACACAGACTGTGCTTAAAGTAAAAAAAAAAAATAGTTGGGTGCCAAATCAAATTTTTATTTCTGAACAATGATAAACAGGTCAAAATACATCATTTTGAAGAGAGGACTAATTTACCTAACACAATAATTACAACAATCAATGATTTGTACATTCACAAAATGCACTGAGTAACATTTGTTTCTTACAAAACACAGTCACAAACTTTCTGGAGAACAAAAACTTTCACTACAACAATTACTAATTACAACCAATTTACTATGCATTCACAATCCTACAGTCTGTAGAAAACAAAACCTAGTGACCCAAATAGTTTTCCCAGGCTATAGTCTCTAGCGTACTGTGTTAATTGTTTAACTTAATCCTTGTACTTTTGTAATCCTTGTTCAAATGTAAATTACATCTGGCAGAGTTCCAGAGCGTGTAGTATTGCTCTTTCCTACAGATCTCCAGAAGCACAAAATTACAAATCTTTGCTTCCTCACTTAGAAGGAAAAGAAAGCTTACTGAATAGTAAGAGGGGATTTGAACAAATCTGAGTATAAACTTTATATTTGGTTAGAGAAAACAGAAGATTAAAAATATAATTACTGGATTGCATGTGCTGTTACAAAGTGATTTATTAATGGATTACAAAGTAGAGCATTGTGATTATGTTCTTCCTGGATCAAATTTACCTTCCAACATAGAAATAGCAGAATGTAGACAGAAACACACCTATTTGTTCCACATCTTATGTATTGAGTGAGAGCCCCACAGAATTTTAACAAAAGCATTATTTATTCAGCAGTTTGGAATCTGACAAAATGACAAAGCAGTAATATCTCTCAACCTTAAGAATTCATCTTTATTTGTTTAGTACTCAAAAAACACTTCTATTTTTTTTCTCTTTTGGTGGCTCATGCCTGTATTCCTACATATTCAGGGGCTGAGATCTGGAGAATGTACTTCAAGGGCAGCTCAGGGACAGTGCTCAGAGTTCAAGCCTCATGACCGACCAAAAAAAAATTCTATTAGATTGTGTTATGTCTTACATTCTGACAATGTGAGGGTAGATGATATGGAAAGCAAGCTGACTTAGGTTCACAGGCTCTAGGCTATTCAAGGGTTCTTTAAATATCATAATCCACATGTATGAATGAGGAAACAGGTTGGAAAAGACAGAAAACTTGCCTAACAAAGGAGAAAATTGGGATTTAAGCTCATACAACATATCTTTATCCTCTGTTCTATCCTTCCTCACACCCATCTCAGTTGTGGGGCTTACATTCAGGGTTTATATGCTATCTCGGAGCTCATTTGCTCAAGGCTAGCCACACTCCTACTTTTTGACTTACAGCGCCACTTCCAGTTTTTTGGCCATTAATTGGTTTTTCATGCCCGGCCTTGCTTTGAACAACTATCTTCAGATCTCAGCCTCCTGAGTAGCTAGAATTACTGGTGTGAACCACCAGCTCCTGGCTCTGCTACTCTTCAAAAGGAATTCACTGTGTGAAGAAAGAAAAATCCAATGCGTACACTTTTTCAAAGACATCTAGCAGAAGAGTGCCACCTCTTTTCAAATAAAGTATCAAAAATGCTTACCCATCATCTACTTTTCATGCCAAGATGAAAGCAGGCAATCCAAGCAGGATCTAACCATCTAATTAGGCAAACAACTGATGCCCTAATTGAAGAGTCAAAGTAGCGGTGAATGTATTGCAGGATTTACAGATGTGTATGAACTAACAGTCAGTTAAGAGTAGTTTGGATTATTTTCCTCTTGATATTGTTAGGATATTCAGTATCACAACTGCTTCATAGGCTTCTTCAAAAAAAGTTGTAAATAGCTTGAGGTCCTGGACTAGCCTTCCTTCAAAAACTATTTATAGAAAACACTCTCAATGGTGAAGTATCTCTGAAAGCTATCCCCAGACACTACTATTGAAACAGCCTTTTGTTCAATAATCTGACACAAAAAATAGAACTCTCTTCTTATGAGAAGGGAGAAAAAAAGAGAAATGAACAACTCTGAAAAACCTACACGAAGGCAGCATGAAGAATCTGAATGGAAGCTGGTGATCAACAGAGGAATGGAAGACAGGCAGGAAATAAAAATAGATTGAGTAAGAGGGATAGGTATTAGCTTGTTTGCAACTTTAAAATGTAAATGACGCTACTAAAAAAAACATAAAAAGAACAGTCCTCATCTAGCAAATATCTTCCCTTACAAATATTTAAGTTTCTCTATGTAGTCACAATTATATTCTTCCCACAGCAAGCGATTTAACCAACTGTGGATCAATAGTAATTATCTTCAAGGACATTAAGTTCATCTATAATCTCTTCAAGAACATCAAACCAACTCAATCTCCTCAAAGGATATTAAAGGGGCTTACAAAAAATTCTCAGAAAAAAAATTTCTCTCGTTTTCTACTCCTCCTAACAGAAATGCTTCTAACCTCCTGCTTACCTGTATCTAGAACGTCTATATTTACATACAGTTCCAGAAAACACGTGTGCAACAATGAAATCTATTAAGAACTAGCTACATCAAACCTCTGCATATCTGAAATTGCTAAGTAAAATGTCTATAAATATCCACGTACCGTTTGTGGCTTAACATTAGTTCACAACTATAAATAGTAAAGACTATTCTCTCTAAATATACTACAGCTGCTGTATAAATTCTGAAAGGAAAAGACTACATCTAAGTGGTCTAATCGTAATTTACTCGTTTATCTATCAACTATCCTATGTTTTAAATCATTTCATCAACTTCACTGATCCACTCAATTATTTCCTAGTGTATTAATTACTTATTTTTCTTCCTTCTTTCCTTCTTTCTTTCTTTTGTACTGGTCCTAGGACTTGAACTCAAGGCTTGGGTGTTGTTCCATGTTGTCCTTTTTTGCTCAAGGCTAGTGTTCTACCACGTGAGCCACAGCTCCACTTCCAACATTTTGGTGGTTAATTGGAGATAATAGTTTCACAGACTTTCTGGCTTCAAACTGTGCTCCTCAGATCTCAGAGCCATGAGCCACAGGTGCTCCGTGTATGATTTATTCTTATACTTTAATTTCATTTATTCCATATAATCTGTTGTCATAGTTTTATTTCATCCAAACAGTAAACTGAGTTTGGACTACTGTGATGTTCTTTGATTACATAAAAATCCAATTCTAGCATTATGAAAGCAATGAGAAAATTTTTGTGTCATATATTTCTATATAAGAAATTATTATAGCCAGGTTCAGTGGCTCATGCCTGTAATCCTAGCTACTAAGGAGAGGCTGAGATCTGAGGACTGCGATTTAAAGCCAGCCTGGGCAATAAAGAATGTGAAACTCTTATCTCCAATTAATCACTAGAAGTGGGGGCTTGGCTTGAGGGGTAGGACGGTAGCCTTGAGCTGAAGAGCTCAGGGACAGTGACCAGGCCCAGAGTACAAACCCCATGACCCACAAAAAAAAAAAAAAAGAAAGAAAAAGAAGAAAGAAAGAAAGAAAGAAAGAAAGAAAGAAAGAAAGAAAGAAAGAAAGAAAGGAAGGAAGGAAGGAAGGAAGGAAGGAAGGAAGGATTATGTCTGTAAGCCTTATAACAGGTCACTTTTTGAGGAGCTACTCACACTTTATGATTCAATGTTTACCATGAACACTGGTGCCAGACATATGAAGATAAGCAAAACTTTGCCTCCTAACAGTTTCTATAGACATTTTCATTAATACTTCTCCAAGTGCAAAGCTCAGTCAGGCCCAGGCTAAACCATCCATGCATATACATTTGTAAACAGTTCTTCATTACTTGGGCTACTGGATGGGAGCTATGACACCAAGTTTAATAAAATATTTAGCTGCCACCAAAAATAAAATTCTTGGAACACCAGATGTTTCTTTGTATTAGCACGTAAGAGCCAGGAGTTGGAAAGCAAGAGAGGAAAAAAAAAATGTATTCTTAGAAAAATAAACTGAGCAGACATAGGCAGTTGAGTGTAAACAACTCTTAAACAAGACAGTCCAGACACCTCCCCTTATCACTGAGAAGAGAGGACTTGTCTTGAGAGAAGACATATGGTTTTCAGTTGGATTTATTAAACTTCCACATTAACCTAAAAGCAAGCAGAAGAGTCAGACACCTCACAGGTTTCCTTCTCTGATAAAAAAAACCTCCATGTTCCCACTCATCAATAAGATTTCTCTGGGAGATTGTGGCCGGAGTCTAGATAAAGGTAACATGTTGGCATTCCTCAACCAGGAGAGAAATTTCTAGAGTTAAAAGTTGATGAGGTAGAATGTTAAGAAAAGGGAATGGGGGAAAAATCACTCTAGCAATTCAAAGAAGAAAACATTCTTGCATAGGGAGCTAGAAGAAACAACTCTGGGTTCTGTTTTGACTGGAAGAACAAATGGCTCTGATTCTGGGCACTATTTGTTGGCTGTACTTAACCAATGAATATAACTAAAGTAACAGTGTTAACAGGGCTTCCCCCCCCCCACTTCTTTTCACATTTAATAGATGTGGTCAGGCTGGCCAAAAAAGCAAGGAAGATAACTTTAAGAAAATAATCTCCAACATGATTACCTGAAAAGACCGTCTTACATCCATTATACTTGGTGAAGCTACCATGGATATATCAGAATATCATCTCACAGAAGGGCATGGGTTTTTTGTTTCATTTTACTTTGCATTGTTAGTGATGTTAGAGACAAAGCCTAGGCCCTCATGCATACTAGACAAGTACTCCAACTGAAATGACACCTCCATCTGGAGAAATACTTTTCTGTATCACTCCTTAGAGACACATTCCCAGGAGCATAAGGGAATGGAAAGAATTGTGGTGCCCATTTTACGGCAGTGCAATGAAAGACAGTAAAGCAAAAGCCTAAGAGCTGGTTAGATGGGCCTTCCTGACTACATCCCCATAGAGTAAATTCACAGAACAGATTGAACATCCTACATATGAAAATTCTGAGATGTTCAAAACCCAAAACTTATTTTTGAAATTCTTTTTGTCATGCTGGGAATGAAAGCCAAGGCCTTGTACATGCATGACATATCACTGAGTTATACCCCCAGCCCCAATGTGAAACTTTTTAAGAGCTGGCATGACATCACAAACAGAAAATTCCACGCTTCATTTCCTATGATGGGAGTTGCAGTCAAAGCAGTGGGAAAAACTTCTGTATGAATATAGAAGAGTTGAGAGCTGGAAAGCTTCTGAAGTACCTTCAGGTTATATAGTGTGTGTGTGTGTGTGTGTGTGTGTGTGTGTAACATATATATTAGTGTTATATTTAACCATGGATCAAGAAAATTTGAAAAAGAAAATCAACAATCTGAAACACTTTAGATTTCCAAGCTTTTTTGGATTAAGGATACTCAACTTGTGTCATCATACTCAACATGTAACAATTTTAGCATTGGGGAGCACCTGCACACCCAACAGTAAGGAATGGCTTAATGGGTTAAAGTTTTATTCTGTGAGAACCCATCTCCTCATGTGTCTAACGGTCAATGGTATTTTAGATAAAGGGAACATGCAGCAATAAACTGGAGAACAGGCTTGAAATTGTCACAGAAACAGGCCACCTTTCCTGCAGACAGTGAGACACCGAAGCAGTGTCATGAGGGAGACATGAAAAAAATTAGAAGAGACTTGGGAAGGCACTTGGTGACTGAGGAAGTAAACAGGGTGCTGACAGCAGGAAAAGCAACAACTACAAAGGATTCACTAACCAGAGGGTAGTACAGGACACAAGAATCTCATGCCACCCCCTCAAAACAGCTGATGCCAGTGACAGTCCCACCAGTGACAGTCCCGCCTCGGGCTTCAAGTTATCCCAGGGCAGATCAACTACAGAGAGCTGGTGATAGTTGTATCTATTCTATACAAACTCCCTCTGGTCACCTCTACGTTCCATGTTTCAACATGCTGGAAGTATACCACCTACCAATACTAATCTACCCCTTTTCCTTTGATTGGTATTATCCTCATAGTTGTCTCAGATTTGATCTCTCCAATTAGTTCTGGCTTATTAGTTCTGGTAATGTAATTAATAGAATCAAGCTTATGTTAACCAACAGCCCCAAGGCTTCCATGGATGCATCTTATTCAATTATTTATACTCCTGATCTGCCTGTCCTCTCCTTTTACACTGTAAGCTTAGAGTACATAAGGACACCTGTTTAGACCATATACGGTTATCAAAGAGTTTTGTTGCCCAAAATGTTGGGCATTCTTCCTTCATAGGAAGGAAGAGTGCCACAAAAGGGACCAAGTGTACAGAAGGCTTTTTTATTCTATTTGTGCCACCCTTGAGGCTTGAACTCAGGGCCCAAGTGCTGTCCCTGAACTTTTTTTTGCTCAAGGCTGGCACTCTACCACTTGAGCCACAGCTCCACTTTCAGCTTTTTGGTGGTTACTGAAGGTAAGAGTCTCATGGAGTTTCCTGCCCAAGCTAGCTTTGCACTGCAATCCTCAGATCTCAACCTCCTGAGTAGCTATGATTATAGGCATGAACCACCAGAACACAGCCAAGAGAAGGTTCTACAATATGGAAAAATATTATCACTACCAATCACTGCATGCAAGCCAAATAGAACTACCTGAACTACCTGAGTGATGGCTATGTTCGTTATCTTGTTAGTGTAGTCTAAAGATGTAGTCAAGAAGAAAAGCCAGGTGTTGTCTCATGACTGTAGCTGAGATTCTGAGTATCACAGTACAAAGCCAGCGTGGGCAGGAAAGTCTGTGGGACTCCTATCTCCAATTAAGCACTAAAAAAGCTGAAAGTGGAGCTGGGCTCAAGTAGTATAGAGTGCTAGCCTTGAGTTTAAAAAGAAAGTTCAGGGACAGTATCCAAGCTCTGAGTTCAAGCCCCAGGACTGGCACACACAAAAAACAAGTTTGAGAAGAAGAAAAAAGAAAACCTTTGTGAGAAAGGATGCCAAACAATCAAACAAAACAAAGGAAATGAGACAGCTTTGATAGGACTAACTTCAGCTGAACTAAGAGCTGTAAAATTTCAGTGGTGCTATCTAGAGGCAGTATATAACTGCTGTTTTCATAAGCTTAAAAACAAGCTATAATTTCTTTAGGAGTTAACTTGGGTTTATTCTTTGCTGGCATGACTCAAGAGAATTTATTACTCTGAAATCTGAGTCAAGTTGCAATTTTTTTAAATAGCCTTTGAAAATAGAAGCAAGTTGAGAAAGGAGCTATTGAAAGCCGGGAGCAGTGGCTAACACCTGTAATTCTAGCTACCAGGAGGCTGAGATAAGAGGATCACAGTTCAAAGCCCGCCAGGGCACTAAAATCCGTGAGACTCTTATCTCCAATTAACCACTAGAAAACCAGAAGTGGGGCTGTGGCTCAAGGGGTGGAGCAGTTGCCCTGAGCTGAAGAGCTCAGGGACAGTGCCCAGGCCAAGAGTTCAAGCTTCATGAATGACAAAATAATAATAACAATAATAATAATAATAATAATGAAAAGAGCTGTTGGCCTCTGTGACATATGTGATCACACACAGAAATGAGGAAATGCATCAAATTGCTAACAGGATGATGCATTTTACCTCTAATTTATATTGTCCAAGGGTTCAATAGAACACTGGCATTATGTTTATAATTAGAACAAAATTATATTTAAAACAAAGCTCTTTTTTCATATATTTTTATTGTAATTAATAGAAGGGTTACATGATATTTGCCAGATAGAAGGTGCATTAATTCACATACATTGATACCCTTTCACATGTCTTGGTCCCCATAGTTCTTTAAGCTTTCAAAAAGAGGAGGAAGGACCGAAGGCCCCTACTTCCTCACATGAAGAAGCTCTGAGGCATGCAAATGTTAGCTACAAGTTTCTAAAAGGTCATTCAAGCATCTGGATTAAAAGTAATCTCCAATTAACCAGAACTGGCTGAGATCTAAGGCCAGCAGTTGAAAGTCAGACTAGACAGGCAAGTCCATGAGTCTCTATCTACTCTCTATCTTTAACTAAGTACCACCAAAAACCAGAAGTGGAGTTGTGGTTGGAAGTGGTAGATCACTATCCTTGAGCAAAAAAAAAGTACAGAAACAACTTCCAGACCATTTAGTTTAAGCCCCAGGACCAGTACATGTATGTACACAAGCACACAACAACAATAATAAGAGCCTAGGGGAAAGTGTGGCTCAGAAGTAGAACATGTCCATTAGCGTGTTCAAAGCTCTAGGTTCAAGCCTCAACATCAAGAACAGTAAGTAATTACAGAAGCAAAACCACGCTGTTTGCTACTTTATCATTCAAAAAATGTTCTTGAATAAAGAAAGACCCCGTATCACATTCAAAGATAGAAAAGTAAACTTGTCTAAAACAGAGAAACATAATGGGAAACTTTCTGCAAAACTGCAAGTTCCTGGTTTTTCATCTCCAAAGTCATGACAGCCCTACTATGCAACCATTTGCTATAAGATGCCCACAAAACCTGTAGCATGAATCTTCTGCTCTTAGCAGGCTAGGCAACAGTCTTGTACTTTCCAAACCAAAAAGGTTCAGCCATGAGACTATGATTCACTAGTGATTTCTAATTACTGTGTGATGTGTCACACACAAGTTTTAACTAAGGTGTTCATTAAGTAGAGACACTTTCAAAAGCCTATAAAGTCTTACTAAAGACTTAGTACCAGTGACTCACACCTTTAATCCTGGGGACTCAGGAGAGGGAGATCTAAATCTCAAGGTTTGTAGCTGTCCCAGACAGACAAATCCAAGAGGCTCTTATCTCTGATTAACCAGAACTGGAGGCATGGCTCAAGCAGCAGCCTAGAGGAAAAGGAGAGTACTCAAGCTCTGAATTCAAGCCTTAGTATCAAACAAACACAAAGAAACAGATGCAGTTATTCCTGCAGAGTATCATTGTCACATGACTTCCTTTCCTTCCTTTCTAATATGCATTTTTTAAAGCATGCTGAGAATTGCCCACAATGCTGAGAACCCCTGGGGAGTGACTTTCTTTCGTGCTGGGGTATGGATCACAAGGACATCTGGAAGATGCAGCCTCAACCTAACATTCCTGACTTCCTGCCTCTGCCTAGATACAATTTGCTTCCACTCATTACCTGCACCGTCCTCCTTCATGAAGCTGCCATGTAGACCATGCAGCAAATGCTACAGCCTGAACTTTTGCCAAAGATGGGATGATCTCCTGCCTAGATCAACCATACCAACCTCCTTGTTTGGGACGTAGCAGTCAACACTGCAAGGGTCCAGAGCAACAGCTGTACAGCCACAATCCAAAAAGCCACACCACAACACAGAGCCTGTTATTATGTAATAATCCAATTTAGAAATTAGAGGTCTCGTCAGGCCCACACTCAAAGTTGCAGAACCACAAGTGACAGACAGTCTGGGGAACACCACACTGCACAATTCCCGCTTTTAGACACAGCTCCTGGAAAGTTTCTATCGGCATCCTCTACAGCACCCAATCATGCAACATCCAGAAAGCACCCGCTTCTGTCCAGGACTTGTGTTAGCTGCTGGAAAACAGGAACACATGAAAAAAAAGGCAAATCTGACAAGAACTCTTCCCTTAAAGAGTTCACAGTCCATAAAGGGTGGTAACCCTATACAGAATCTTCCCTGACATGGAATTGGCTATTAACATTTCTGTGGAGGCAAGAGGTTTTGATCACATGCAGGGAGAAAGGGCATCTTGACACTTGAATGAATAGGATGCCTGCTTATTAGTCCTACCTAGACACCACTAGAAAGACATAAATAAGAAGCTTGGAGAGGAGCTCCCTATCACAAATACTCATGGCCAGGGCTAACCAGGATCCTGAAGACAAAGATCTTTTTTGAAAAACTGACCACTGAAGCAGGTACACTGCCAGAAACACATAGCTGCTGGCAATCTATCTGCTTGCACACTGCCAATGGATCACCTCTCAGAATCGTGCCATAAAAGTGTTCTTATGCAGTCAGCATCATACTCAGAATAGTTTCTAGGTGGCTCAGACATATGCTTATTAATGGCTGACTAATTACTAAGGATGACACACCAGTGCAAGACTTTCCCTTTCCAACTTAAACCTGAAGGCAACCTACAACATACCTTCAGATGCACTCATACATTCCAGCTTCAAGAAGGGTATATAGGGGCTAGAAGCTTGACCTAGTGGTAAGAGTGATTGCCTAGCACACAAGAAGCCCTGGGTACAACTCCTCAGTACTATATACATACACACCAAAAAAAGGGTAGAAATGCTGCTGTAGCTCAAATGGTAGAGTGCTAGCTTTGAGAATGCCCAGGTTCAGTGCTCAGACCCTAAGTACAAGAGCAGGACTGGCCAAAAAAAAAAAAAGGAGGAGCAGGGTATATAGCTGGACACTGGTGGCCTATACCTGTAATCCTAGCTACATTAGAGGCTGAAATCTGATCATCACAGTTCAAAGCCAGTTCAAACAGGAAAGTTCATGAGACTTTTATCCCCAACTAAACACCAAAAAAGCCACAACTGAGGCTGTGTCTTAAGTGGCAGAATACTGCTAGTGTTAAGCATGAATGCTCAGTGACAGTGTCTAGGCACTGAGTTCAAGCCCCAGAACTCTACCAAAAAAAGAAAAGAATATACAGGATATACATAGTCTAGAGCCTGTTTCTCCATCCCAGCCTGCTGCTTTCTGTCTCTAGAGCATAGCTTTGAGGACGGTCTTTCTCCATGGCCTTGATGCAGCAACTCTCCCCATCACCTCAATACATATACCATTCCTCTATGCGGTGTACACACACTCCCTCCTTAACATCTCAAGAACAGGCCTCCTGGGTAGGTAGGCATGAGCCACTGGAGCCTGGCTTTAAAAATAGTCAATGATATAAATTATTTACTTTCATGAAAGGCTGCCAAATAGCCATTCTGTGACTACCTGTCGTGAACAATTTCTCCCTCAACAAAATTCATTGCACCCGAGGCAAAGCAGTGTTCCTAGGACCCCATCAGCTGAAAAGATGACAGGACCACAGGATGTCTATAAATGCACACTGCCTTAAATATTTACAATTAAGTCAAAATTGAACAGAAAATCCTAAGATTTGAAAAGGATATTTGGGACTTCCTTTTAATTGTTCTTTTGAGATGCTGAAGGGAAACTTCCTTTATTCCACATGGGATAAGAAACAATATTAGAACAAAGGCAAGCCCTGTATACCTCAGTGTCTCCTAACTGTAAAAATAATAAAGTTGTTAACAATCAGTGTGTGTGTGTGTGTGTGTGTGTGCGTGTGTGTGCGCGCAGCTTTCTAAACCTCGCAACACTCCAGAATTTGTCATTTTATTAATTTCGGGGTTTTTTTTTCAGACCAGATAATAAAGGCACAGGAACTTAAGGGATTTGTCCCAAAATTCCCAGTAAGAAAGGTGGTGGAGTCAGATTCAAACAAGCAGCTTGATTTTAAATTCCACAGGCTGGGCCACTATACCTGATAGTGGTTCATAAAGCCAGTTATTCACACTCATTTGATGCCTACAAAAACATTGCAAAAAAAGAAAAATATGACATTCATTTTCATCCAGGGTAACATTCTGTGGCTCAGATACAGATTGAAAATCTGTGAAAAACGAGAAAATCTGAAATACTTCAGAATCCCCAAGCCTTTTGAGTGTTGGCATAACAGAACAAGTGGAAGACTACACACCTGAATCTGTAATGAGTCAGGAACACTACAAATATTGTAGGAAACTGTCTTCAGGATGGATATGTCTATGAACCATAAATGATTTTAGTATTTAGACATAGGTTCCTTCCTCAAGCCATTTCACTATGGATATGCAAGTATTCTCAAATCTGAAAAACTCAGAAATCTGAAATACCTCTTATCTCAAGAATTTTGGACAAGGGACACTCAATCTGTCCATGGTAATTTACAATGAGTTTTTAAGTTAAGTCTTATTTAAGCTAATTCTCTAAAAGGTTACAAAGGCTATTTCATATACTAAAAACTACAAAAACAAAGTTGTACCCACTTAGAAAATTCACTATATACCCAAATAAGGACAAATAAGGAGGATTTTTCCACTGATTTTTTTTTTTTTTTTGGCCAGTCTTGGGGCTTGAACTCAGGGCCTGAGCATTAACCTTTAGTTTTCTCAAGGCTAGGGCTCTACCACTTGAGCCACAACACCACTTCTGGGTTTTTCTATGTATGTAGTACCGAGGAATCGAACGTGAGTATTGGTGCATGCTCGGCAAGCATTCTACTGCTAGGCCAACTCCCTGCCCCTTGATTTTTTTTTTTTTAAGATGCTATTCAGACAAGCCTCTAACTCCTGAGCTCAAGCAAATTTTCTTCTTCTGCCACATTTGAGGAGTTAGGACTAGAGATATCTGCTACCACACCCAGCTGGCCAATTTTTAAAGGAAAATAAACTCTAATAATTTATCCCCTGGTCTAGTGGACCGACAGAGTGTAAAAAGCCTACAAATCTGATGATTTTCTGAGCATGGTGATACATAACTGTAATCTTAGCACTCTAAGCAGCTGAAGAAAGAGAATCAGGAGAGTTGAAAGCAAGCCTGAGCTTCATAGCAAGACTTTGTCTCAAAAAAGAAGGAAAAGGATAGAGGAAAAAGGGGAGGGAAGAAGGGTAGGAAAGGAGAAAGGGAGTGCTGTATTAGTTGATCTACATCACAGACACCATAGACCTGCATAGCCCAATATCACCTGTGTTAATGTTTCCATCCATTCCCAGGGAAGAGAAAATAAATACATTTTAAGTAAAATTAAATTTGCTCACTATTTAAATTCCAAGGTTACACTGTTCCTCCTATTCTGGTGTTAAACTCTCTTTTATTTGATTAAATGAGACATGAAGATACAGGGGGGTATTTTTTTTTGTTTTTTGTTTTTTGTTTTTACTGTAAGGAAAGTCCCTTAGGATTACAGCAGACCAGCAAGTTTGGTAAACTTACTTCCACAGCAGAATTCATTATAAAAATGTAGACTAAACTGTCATCTTGGAGAAAAAGATTATGTTCTATTAGCCAGCAATACTTCGAAGGCTTCAAAAACCCTAAAGTGGTAATATCAAGTTAATGTTACCTATTTATACATTAACTCTAGATTTAAAAAAAGCAGATGTTTAAAACTGAATAGGGCTGCTCAAATTTAACACCATTATCTTGATAAATCTTCCTTTCCACCAGCCTCCCCCCTCCTATAAAACAAGTATTACTATAAAAACAAGTAACTTTAAGGATTTCTCAGCTGACAGTATAACCATGCAACCACTCAATCATTTCCTTACAATTTGTACACTGGATCTCACTTGAATTAACTATTAAAACACAAACACACACACACACACACACACACACACACACACACACACGGTAGGTAGTCAAGGACAGAGAAGAAAAATGGAAAACGAAGCTAGAAATCCTATTCCATTTTCAAGACTACGCAACTTAAAATGTTCCCAGCACAATTGCAAGTTCTCTGTTTAATTGAGATAGTAAGATAGGTGGATATAAAAGGCATCCATTATGAGGATTTTTTTTTGAGCAAGCCCCAGAATAAAATATAACTAAGTTCAAAGCTTGCTAATCTTTTCAACAAATTGCATGTGGTTCTATTACATGTCCTGATTTTCTTCTGGGGCTCCCAGATGTACATTCTGTTACCTAAAGTAGGCAGATAGGCTAGGGAGTGACTCCTCACAGGGCCAAAGTCAAGCTTCCCTTTCTTTAAAGGCTTCCTTCCTGTTCTTTCTAAAATAAAATAAAATAAAAAAGCCAATATCCTTCCACTAAGGGAAGGACACACAGGAGCTTCCTCTGACAGCAGCAAGGATCATCACACCTACATATCAGATTCTAAAGGGCTAAAAGAGAGAGAGAACCAATCAGCTACACACTGCTTTCAAAAGTTAGGGGAGAGGGAAACTCCAGCAGAAATGCTCACGTGCACACAACGGAGATTTCATCCCACAACAAAAGCTAAAAAATATAAATGGGAGTGTAACAAGGTTGCCACAAAATCTACAGAAATAAAAGCTATCCAAAGAAGCATTGTGCAAACAGCTCTGGGACCAATCCTTTTCCCATCCGCATACATACACACTTTGCTACATAAAACAGTTATATGCCCACAAGAACCACTTGAATACTATTGGTCTCCCCTACACATAAATTTAATTGAAAGGTCCACATCACATGATGTGTCCTGTAGACACATTTAAGAGCTGCCATGCTAGGCTATGTGAAAGGCACACAGGACATCTGGAGGAAACAGGTCCCTCAGACAGCTGGTTGATGATCACCTTGGTATCTCATACTGGAAGCTCTCTTATTTCACCAACACATTGAATGTCCCCATCAGCTATTTCAGGCAAGCCCAGTGCACCACAAATGGTCACCTGCCTGTCCCCCCCCCACCCCACTTCTCCTAACACTCACTAGCAAGAAGTAAATTAAAAATGTGAACTCCATACTTACTCCATCTGATTCAACTCTATATCTAACTAAGTACAGTAGCAAAGTTGGGATAAATCTGAGGGTTAAAACTTGAAGGTGGGGGAGAAGCTTTACAAATCTCTAGTTCAGACAGAGACAAAAGTGACATATAAAGGATAGCCCAAAGATGAAGACCGTGTCACTGGTAGGACCAAGGGGCACCCAGAATTCTCCATATGCTACACAGTGCTCTCCCCCAGAGGAAGATCCCAGGCTCTGCTAGGACCATCAGACTCCTAAGGCCTACAGTGGGGAACTAGTACCCACAAGGCTGAGGTTACCCCTCTGATAGTCAGTAATGATCCCCAAAGCTTCTTCAGCTGCCAGCATCAGCATCACCTGAGAGTCAGATAGAAATACAAATTCTAGGGGTTGGAGGTGTGGTTCAAGTTACAGAGCTCCAGCCTTGAACAAAAATGGTGAGTAAGGGCACAAGGCCCTTTCTAAGTTCAAGCCCAAGTACTGACATCAAAAAAACAAAAACAAAACAAAAAAAAAAACAAAGAAGAAGGAAAGGAAAGAAAAGTTAGAATGTTAGAGAGAAGGGGTCACACAGGGAAGGAGGAAGGCTAAGGGAAGTTACTCCTTCCAAGATAATACTCTTTTTACTTAGCCAGGTTATAAATGCCCTTTACTTCATATGGCTACTTCACAGTCACAGCATGACAGAAATTCCTACAGAATGCAAGCTTCATTATTCTCTTTTCCTAATCAAGCTTCACTTCAAAAGCTGTAAAGATCAGATCCATAAACCAATTATATAGTATATATAGTATATATGGAAAGATAGATGAATATGCTTTGATTACCACTATTATCCATAGTGGATATATAAAAGAAATGAATCTTCACACACTAACAATGAAAGGTCTTTTTCTAAATATAGATAGATAACATATATAAAGCAAGACAGTATTTTTTGAGTGTTTGAATATACATACATACACACATCAGAAAAATTCCTGATCGGGAAAGGTGGGAGATAGCAGGTGAGTGGATCTCACCTCTTTGGACACACTAGGAATTTTCATTCAATTCTCACTCCCACTTCCCCCAGCAAATTGCCTGGTTCTGCATCCTGCTCCACTCCAGGGGCTCACACACATGTAATCACCTGGAAGCCATTTGTAGCAGATCTATTATTACTTTCATTGGCAACAGACTTTCACCTCATCTTGCAAAAGTGAACCTCCACACAGCACCCACAAGACCAGCACAAATGCCACCTGTCTCTCCATGGGCCAGGACCCAGGGTAGCTTCCACATCCCGGCCTCAGTCTCCTAACACGCTGGAGGCCAGGAGCTCAGCACCTGCACTGTGTCCCCAAGCCTATGTAGGGAGTGGAAGTCAGAAGGAAGGAGTACAAGGTACCAACTTGCCTTTAGCAAAGCTTCAGCCTCTAAGGTAAGACTGAAAAGAAAGCAGGGAATTTCCAGGTAACATAAGACAACATGTAAGGGCAAACATATATATACTTATATAATTACCATGTTCTACTTTTCCTTTCTTCTCATAACTCTCCGAAGTGAGAGCCTTGGGCACAGCCGCTGGATCTATAGTTATTTTTTGGTTCCCCTAGGCCATGCATGGCACTCAAATATAAATATATCCCAGATAAAAGGGTGGTTTTGTTTTATTTTTTTTTAACAAATGAACTTCCATATGTCTTAATATTTGGGAATGGTGAATGGGACACATATCAATTCTTATCCTGGGCCTACACACTGTATTACAATCCTATAATTTCAACCCTAATATAAACACCTTTACCCTCAGAAATCCATTGAGGCTTCAGTCCTCACTAGAACAGTCTTCACTTGGACCCTATAAAAGAGGAAATGCAGGAATGGGAGTTTGGCCTAGTGGTAGAGCGCCTGCCTAGCATGTACGAAGACCAGGGCTTGATTCCACAGTACCACATACATAGAAAAAGCCACAAGTGGTGCAGTGGCTCAAGTGGTAGAGTTCTAGCCTTGAGAAAACCCAAGGCAGTGCTCAGGTCCTGAGTTCAAGCCCAGGACTGGCAAAAAAAAAAAAAAATGTATGAAAGCTAAGCCTGTCCATTTCTTTTCTTTTCTTGTTTTTACTGGTAAATCTGAATTGTGTGCCCTGTAACTTTGCATTTCTACTCAGGCTTAATGCACTGATCATTTATTGCAATGTTCAGAAAAATAGTTATTCTCAATTTAAGACATAAGTTTGACAATATTGGGGCCGGGAGTTTGGCCTAGTGGTTAAAGTGCTTGCCTAGCATGCATGAAGACCGGGGTTCGATTCCTCGGTGCCACATACATAGAAAAAAGCCGGAAGTGGTGCTGAGGCTCAAGTGGTAGAGCTCTAGCCTTGAGAAAGTCCAAGGCCAGTGCTCAGGCGCTGAGCTGAAGCCCAGGACTGGCAAAAAAAAAAAAAAAAAAAAAAAAAAAAAAAGTTTGACAATATTTATTGAGGGACTTCTTAGATTTCAAACCTTGAAGTTACAGATATTTAAAAAACAAACAAACAAACAGTAATATATTCAATCTATGCAGTCACCCTTGTTCTGTCTTGAGTTCTAAACAAATCACAAAAATGAGTTGCACTGCCCAGCGCAGTGGCTCAAGCCTATAATCCAAGCTTCTTCAGAGGCACAGAACAGAGAATCACAGCTCAAAACCAGCTCCAGCAAAAATGTTCCCCAGATTCCATCTCAATCAATAACTGGGTACAGTAGCATATAATACAAGGAATCGTAGACAGGGATTGAGGCCCTATCTCAAAAGTAACCAATGTAAAATAAAAGTCCTGTAGGCTTGGTTCAACTGCTCAGTGAGCATGAGGCCCAAAGATCAATCCCTAGAACCAGTTAAAAAAAAAATGGGAAAGGGGGATTGCATATAACATAAATCATTGGTTACAATTAATCGATCTAGGGCCCAAGGGAGGAATTGTTTCTATTTTAAAATGTGCTGTTACTTTAAAGGAAAGCTCCCAGAAAAAAAATATACAACCAAGCTAAATAATGGAAATCAAAATGTACGTGATGTCTTCATTCTTGCCAAAAAAAAAAAAAAATCTCAATCTACAAGTACAAGTAGCACTGTTGGGTTGCATGGACTCTTCTGTCTGTCTAGAAATGGATAGACCAGCACACAAGCAGAATTCTATAGAAAGGTCCTAACTGCCAAAGAATTACAACTGTCATGACAGAAAAGTACCCACATGTCACCGCTAGTCCTCTAGACCCAGAAGAGGGTCTATCTTAGTAAGAAGGCAATGGATAATAAATCCTAGAAACGCCCTACAAATCTATAAGTAATTAATTAGCAACTAATGTGGTGACCCTAAAAACTACCCAAGTGGTTATGTAGCATGTGTAGTAATGTATAAATTCTATGCAAACTCCACAAAATTAAACCTGTTTCTCTGCATAACTACCATTATAAATGGTAGTTAACAGTTCCACTCTGCATGTACCCATGATGATTTGGGGACAGAACTCAGTTGTACAGTGCTTGCCCAAGCCCTGAGTTTGATCCCCAGCAGTACACATACACACACAAGCAACAAGGGAAACACACACAAAACAAAAAGAATATTTTAAAGTATCAAGCAACAAGGGAAACAGAAGCAGTAAGAGTATATATATACCAAGTTAAACATTCTATCTGTTTCCCAGACTGCCTTGAACAATCTAACCCAATAAATTTTCTTCTGAAACAATGTAACAATATTCAGTTTTGAAAGAAAAAAAAGCCAGGGTGACATAGGCAGGGATCTAGTTTAATCTATAAAGACTGTAATTTATTTAATGAGTTTAGTTATTATCACCAGGAAATGTATTATCTGCACTACTAAATATATCTGAAAATATATAAAAGAACACTGCAAATGCAACTAAAAATACTGTTCAAGCATACACTAATTAACTCTAAAAATATTTAACACATTTTAAAAATAACAACCATTTATGCCACCCCGCAGAATCCGCAGAATGTTTGCAAACTATATAAAAATCGCCAGGCTCAACACAAAAAGCAAAGAATCACCAATCTGATTGCTTATAATTTGCCCCCAAATTTTGCAAAACAGTGCCTAAACATCACACGATTACAAAAGGAAGCCCGTTGTCTCTTTTTAGCAACAAAGTAACAAATCTTCAGTGCAAGTCTTCAGTGAAAAAAAAAACAAAAACAAAAATCTCTAAAGTGCAGAATTCATTACTTTGTAGCTCCATCAATCAACAGGTGACTTTTAGACACAAACTCCTACTTATTTCCAAGAGGAATTAACCTTGGAACTCCATCGGGTTTATCTTTTTTCTATTATCACAAGTTACTACATTGCCATATCGAATAAATTCCAACTGAATTCTTCTCAGAGGCTGGGGGGAGGAGCCAAATATTCAAATTATTTCAGGGGCCTTCCACCGTACAGTTGCATGAAGCAGAGCAGAATAAGGATCCCACAGTTACCACTTTTCAAATGCAAATATGTTGACATCTAGTAAATGCGTCTTTCCCCTTTTAAAACATCCCCCCAAGTATCTATACAGTCCGGGATGGGGGGGGGGCATTCGCACGTGACATTTGCGCATTACCTCAACTCCCCACCATTTCCACCCACAGCACACAACAAAACAAAAGATTTTAAATGGTCCAGCCTGAGCCCGCATTTACCAGGCAGCTGTGCTTGACACCCACCTACTCCTCCATCTTACACAAAACGTCCCTGAGCGATTCAACCAGAGGAAGCAACATGGAAAGAATCAGGAGCGCTGGGTTCCACCATTACCGCCTTGGGTTGGTCATTTGCCTGCCTGGGCCTTTCTAAAAGGGTTCCTAACTCCCTAGGTCCTTGACGGCCCACTGCGGGGGGGAAGGGGGGGGAGTGGGAGGGTACTGATTCTGACCAGGGTGCCCGGCCTGACCCACAGGGCTGTAAATGGGAGGAGACAAGAAAGTGGGGTGGGGAGAGGAGGAGAGGGAGAAGAGTAACTTGGACTTGCAATCACTTCCTCCAGGAGCGTGGGACAAACTCGAGACCAGCCCCTTCCTAACAATACCAGAGAGCACTCCCGTCCCCCCCCCCACCCCGGGTCCCAGCCTGCAGGATCCCCTGAGAGGGCGCCTCCTCCTTCCCCGCCCTCGGCGACACCCCGCTTTTACCTTTCTCCCTGTTTGGTGTTAGAAGGAGGAGGGTGCAGGACCGTCTGATTGCCTTCCATCTCCACCACGCACTTGGTGTTCAGTTCCAGTTCTGAAAGCATAGGGTCGGGGTTGCAAAGTCGAGCATCTGCGCCTCCAGCCCACCGCGCTCCCGCGCAGCGCGCGCGCTCGGGGCTGCGTCCCCGGGAGGGCGGCCGAGCTCCGGAGTCGGCGCCCGGCTGGGGCCCGGACGCTCGCTGCCTGCGGCTCCCCGGGCTTCCCGGGTCCCCAGTCCTCCGCACCTCCCACCCCTCGCCCCGACCCGCCACCCTGGCAGTTTTCAAAGTTACCCCCCACCACCACCACCCCGCTCTGTACCCCAGCAGAAAGAAACCCGAACAGAAAGCTCCTCACCTCGTCGGTTCATGGGCCGGACCCGGACAGCAACTTTTACCTTGGTATCCGACATGTTGGCGGCGCTGGCCGGGATGGCTCCCGGCGCCCCGCTCCGAACCCGAGCGGCCCCTCAAGCGCGGCGCCGCCGCCGCCGCCGCTGCTGCTGCTGCAGCCGCCGCGCGCCCCCCGAGCGCGGCCGCCGCCGCTCCGCCGTGAGCTCCGAGACGCAGCGCCGAGGCGCGCGGGCCATCCCCGGGGAGCGCGACGCGGGGTTCGGCCGCGGCCCGGGGAGGGGCGGGCGGGCGAGGCGCGCGGGGCGGGGCGCGGCGGAGGCGGCGGGCGGGCGGGCGGGCGGGCCGGCGGGGAGGAGGCCGCGCCGCGGGCCCAGGCGCCGCTCTCAGCTACGCGGGCCCAGCTGGACGCGCGGCGCCGCGGCCTCTCGCGGACGCCGGAGGCCGGACCGCGCCGCCATCTTCCGCGCCTCGCGGCGCGCCGGAGCCCCGCCCGATCTCCAGAGCTCGCCCGGCCCGCTCAGCTCCGGGTGCGGGGCGGGGAGGCGGGGGTGGAGTGGGGGTGTGGGGAGGACGCCAGCCTCGGCCGCGCGCGTGCGGCTCCGGGCGGCAGCTGCTATCAATCCACGCGCCTAATTTGCCCGCTGGGGTTTGAGGGACCGGGCGGTGACAGGGACCCGCTGTGCCCCGGGCACGTTGGGGGATCCCCCCACGACACCGCCTGGAGCTCCAGTCTCGTTTGGGGTTCGCCGTCACGCGCAGACCCGCAGCCCTTGGGCGGTCTGAAAGGCTCGGAGAAGCCGCGCCAGGTGGGCCGGCCTTGACCACGGAATAAATTCGCCTCCACGCCGCCGCCACGCCAGAGGCCCCCGCGCGAGGCTGGCGGTGGGGTTGTAAAGACCTCGGTGGTGAAGTGACACCAGAAATGAATCTGCAAATCCACCCCCACCAAACTGTGTGTGCGCGCGTGCCCCAGCTCACTCCGGGGCCTCCGCAGTGTCGTGGGAGGGGTGTCCGGAGAGCCCCGAGGGTCATCAACTCTTACATAAGAACTTAATAGCCGTGAGTGCTGTCATCCTGCCAAATGCAGACCTTGCTGCCAGGGCGGAACTGGGCGAATCAGAATGATTCTGTTCGGTTCAACAAGTGCTTATGGGGTGCTTGCTTCGTGCCAAGAGTTGAGAAGCATACAGAAGTATAAAATCCAGAATTTAGGTCCATTAAGGAAACTTCCCCCCTCCCTTCTCTCCCTCCCTCCTCCCTTCCTTGCTTTTTGAAGATGTGATGTCAACAGTGGGGCTTGAACTCAGAGCCTCTTAGTCGTTTGGCTCATTAGGTAGTGCTCTACTACTGGAGCCATGCCTTCACTTCCGGATTTTTGCTGGATAATTGGAGATCAGAGTCTCTCAGATTCGCCTGGATTGGTTCTGCACCTGATCCTCAAATGTCACACTCTTGAGTAGCTAGCTTTAAAGAAGTGAGCCACCAGCGCCCAGCTCCAGTTGAGAATCATTCTGATTTTATTAAAATATAAAAATGCATTCCTTCAGGGCCGGGAGTTTGGCCTAGTGGTAGAGTACTTGCCTAGCATGCACGAAGACCCGGGCTCGATTCCTCGGTACCACATACATAGAAGGAAAAAAAAGCTGGAAGTGGTGCTGAGGCTCAAGTGGTAGAGCTCTAGCCTTGAAAAAGCCCAAGGACAGTGCTCAGGCCCTGAGCTCAAGCCCCAGGACTGGAAAAGAAAAGAAAGAAAGCAATACTTCGTAAATTAATTCGCTCGAGGTTATATTGAAAGTCTACTGTGTACAGGATGCTACAGAGAACATAAACACGGCTGGAAACAGTATTATTGTAGACAGTGTGTGGCAAATGCATTCTCACTTACGTGGTGTCTTTATCTCCCTTCTCTCTCTCCCTCTCTCCTCTCCTCTTTCCCTCTTCTCCTTGTCCCTCGTGTTCCTCCAGATCACAAAAGCCTTGAATACCTAAGGTGCCTTGCATCTCTGTACCATAGGCCGTGGCAGGCCGTGGCAGGCATGCTTGAAGGGAATAGGAGTTTTGGTGTTGGAGCCAGGGGCAAACACATTCGGAGATTACCATCAGGAAATGAATGATAGAGCTCTGTATCCAGAGTGCTGTGATAGTCACTTGGATGAGAGGCAATAGTGGCATGAACAGAGCCCCCCGTGAGAGTGCAAATGGAACAATAGAATTGGATATAGGTCTTAGTGTGGAGGTCAAAGTGGGATGCTTCAGCACCCAGTGAGGAGTGAAGAACAAAAGAGGTCAAGGACAGCAGCGATTGGGAAGGTCACAGGAAGGGCAGTGGCCTATGACCTTAGAAGTAGATAAGGAGAATAGGGTTTAAGGTGACAGAAGTGTGATTGAGATGGTGTTGGTTATTCCCTTGTTTGCAGAAGCTAGATCTAAAATAGACTGGGATATGACAGATTATACAGGAGATTTCTAGGCATTCACCCACAGTGGGACCAAAGGAGGACATTTCTTTTGTTGTTTTCAGTTGTGGGACTTGAACTCAGGGCCTGGGTGCTGTTCCTGAGCTCTTTCCAAGGGCAGTGCTCTACCATTTTGAGCCACAGCTCAACACACACACACACACATACACACATACTCACACACACACTCAGTCTTCTTGGAATTAGAAAGTACCTTTGCATAGCTTACTAGACTCTCCTATAACACCTTCCCTCCACCCCCAAAGTAGCCATCCGTTCTGCTTAAATGTCTAATGACAGGGTGCTGTACTTTGAAGAAAATCCAAACCCATGGTTGGGAAATTCTTTCTAAAATTCTATGCTCAGAGATGATATCCAAGAAGAAGCAACTTTACCTCTCCATAAATTCCACTTGGTGATCAAAGTTCTGTCGCCTGGAGCACAGTCATCCTCCAAGACTAACTCCTTTTGCATATAAAATCCTGCAGGTACTTGAAGAGTGCTCTCAAGTCCTGGACTTTTCTGAACTTCAAAATACCCCTTTCAAAAAGCAAAACAAAACACTTAACAGCAAAAAAAAAAGAAAAGAAAAAGACAGTAATAGTAATAACATCCTGTATTGTTTCTGTGGGAGCTTGATAAGGGATCATGTGGGAAACTCTGGTGCTGATTCTGTCAGGACATTGCACTCAGACTGAGGCTGAAACTGAACAGGGGGTAGCAGGTGCACCTAGACTTAGGTATTTCTCTCCTTCATGATCATCTCAAGTTTTGTCCACTAGGTCTTTCTGCATAGATTAAGGCTATAGTTCAGATCTTGGATGTCCTTCCAAGCCCCATGGGGCTATTGGAAGATGGTGGAGCCTTTAAAAGGTGTGGCTCAGTGGAAGGAAGTTACAGCATTGGGGTCTATGCCCATA
Source organism: Megascapheus bottae (assembly GCF_031878675.1). Taxonomy (NCBI): domain Eukaryota; kingdom Metazoa; phylum Chordata; class Mammalia; order Rodentia; family Geomyidae; genus Megascapheus; species Megascapheus bottae. Next base: position 22,427,646 of record NC_143530.1, on the reverse strand, counting down.
TAAGGAACTTGGTCCCTCCTACTTCTTTCCCTTTGCTTTTTGGCCACCATCAGATGAGCAGCTTTGTTCCTTTTGCCTTAGGCTCAAAAGTGATAATGCCAGCAGACCAGAGGCTGAAACCTCTGAAACTATGAGTCAAAGTAAACCTATTTTCCCTGGTAAATTGTTTATCTTGGGTATCTTGTCACAGTAACAGAAAACTAACTGACACAATAGGCTTGAACTTCCTGATAGCATGGTGACAGTTTCAGAGTGAAACTGTCAAGGAAGTGCTCACCTTTTTTTTTTTTTTTTTTTTTTTTTTTGCCAGTCCTGGGCTTGAGCTCAGGGCCTAAGCACTGTCCTTTGACTTTCTCAGGGCTAGAGCTCTATCACTTGAGCTACAGCACCACTTCTGGCTTTTTTCTAGCATGTGGTACAAGGAATCGAACCCAGGTCTTTGTGCATGCTAGGCAAGCACTCTACCACTAGGCCAAACTCCCAGCCCAGAAGTGCTCACCTTTTATAACCTAATATAGCACACTGTTTGTTTCGGGGAGCGGGGAAAATGTTATATTTTTAGATGAGCATACAGTGTGGAGGATATTGGTTACAATCCTTTCTTGGGGAATACAATCTGCCACATAATGCAATCTTTCCATTGTCCTGGCCATCTTCCTCCAATAGCTTGTTATAATAAAGTAAGAGTTAGAAGTTAGAATCTTGAGTCTCACACTTATGCATAGCCTAAAACATCTGTGTGGTCAGCTTGATGTCCAGTTGACTCTGGGATAACATGCCAAACTGAATTCCTATCACGTGTTAAAGAGAAGACACCTTTTTGGATAGGTTCCGCCTGTAGCATCCCACTTGTTCAGAGATTTGCAGCATTTTCCTCACCAACATCTCACTCTTGGCTTCTCCTACAGCTACTATTGTATGGTGACCCCCACCTGCCCAGTTCAGGTATTCCTAGTACAACTTGAACCTGCCCAACTCTTCCCTCTGAACATTTGACTTGGGGTTCAAAGGGTGGTTATTGCGGGGGGGAGTGGGGAATGGCCTTCACAACCACCCTGTCTGGTTTGCATCCTGCAACTCCTCTTTCTGAGCAACTTTTGGAACTCTTGGAAGCCTTTGTTTCATTACTGGGAAAAAGACTAGGAGGTGATGATAAGGAAAATACTTGCTAGGGTCGTTGTGAGGATACGATGAGTTACGGCCTGTGAAGTCTCATCACATATGGTGAGCAGCGGCTGGTCAACCTGAGGGGGCTGTGGGGGTAGCTGTGTTTGTTCATAGTCATAGGAAGGCCCAGAAAGCTGTTTGGAAGGAGAAGAATCATGGAACAATTGTGCAGAGATATTTAAGCAGAAATGTTTGTGTTTCTAAAAACCCTTCCACGTTCTGCTAAGTTCTGTCGACACTGAGCTATATCATTGCCCCTAGATTTTTTTGTGTGTGCCGGTACTACATGTTGAACTCAGACCCTTGCACTTGTTTAGCTTTTCCAACTCAAATCTGGCACCCTACCACTTGAGTGACACCTCTACTTGCAGCTTTTTGGTGATGAATTGGAGATAAGAGTCTTATGAATTTGTCTGCCTGGATTGACTTTGAACCCTCATCCCTTAATCTTTTCAGTAGCTAGAACTGCAGGCATGAGCTCTTTTGGGCTGGCTTTGCCCCTAGCTTCTTTATGATAAAGATATAATTAATATGAGAAAGGGGGCTGCGATTCAGACATCAAGTACAGGCTCAATGAATAGCAGTTGTGTTTCAGTAGCATGGAGAATGTCAATAATTCTACAAAATAGTATCCACATTGTTCCTTATCCACCCACCCATTTCTGAGTCCCTCTCACAAAGTGTGCTTCGGAAGACAGCCAATGAAAAGGATCATAGCACATGGACTCCTGAGACCAGGCAGCCTAGATTTTAATCCTTGCTCTGCTCTGCCACTTGCAAACTATGTGAGACTGTTCAAGTCATTACCCTGCCTGTAAGCTCCACATCCTGATCTCTAAACTACTGAGAATTACACTTCTCTTGCTGTGTCTGGCACACTTAGACCAGGTCTGATGCACATGGTGAGAGTCATCATTATCTTCAGCTACCATCCCCATCTCCATCATCATCATCATCATCACCACCACCACCACCACCACCACCACGGTCTTTATCATCTGCTGTCCGTTGACCAGAGACTCCATTCCATTCAGTGAACCTAGATGACTCACAGTAGATGTAACGTTGCCATTATCCTTAGGTACTGAATGTATATCACAATATGAAATGAAGAGCAGTCCTTAAAGCAACACTCAAGAGGCCCACCCTTCCTTAACATGCCCTGAGCCTCTTAGAACAGCAGATTACCTCCCAGACACCATGAAAGAACCTCATGTCTGGCTTCTATTAGCTGGTTAGGCCAGTCTGGTAGGCCAGAGGTAGAGTATGGACCTCCCTAAGGGGGAAAACGGAGGGGAGGGGTCCCAAAAAACCTGAAGTAAAAGTTTTGGAAGCCCCAAACTCAAACCAAACATCTGGCCAGAAGAAAGTCAAATTGTGATCCATCTAAGAAGGAGCCATCATCAATAAACCAGAGATTCTAACTGGATGGACTCCTGACAAAGAATTTAGAACTTTTTTTTTAACCCATGCTTGACTCCCCCCCACCCCCCCCACACACACCTACCAGCTTCTGGTACCACATACACAGGAAAAGCTGGAAGTGATACCGCGGCTCAAGTGTTAGCACTCTAGCCTTGAGCCAAAACACTAAGGGACAGCACTCAGGCCCTCAGTTCAAGCCACAGAACTGGCAAAAAAAATTTTTAAAGGACTAATATTGGGGTACATAAGCTTTTCTCTAGTTGTGATGGCAAGGAAGGCTCTGGGAGCTGGACAGTGATCCATTCTGCAATCAGTCTGGAGGAAAGAAGCCCAGGACATAGCAAGACCACTCTGGAAGGCCACAGGCTTCCTGTGTAAGGATAAAGGTCCATTAAAGAGCTGGTCTCCCTGAAAAGAGGCCCTGAACAGTATATGAAAATGTATGGGGATGCCTTTGTAGCCAAGCTTGGCCTGCAGGTTCTTTTCAACCTCAGTTCGGTCACTGAAGATGCCCACAGCCAATGACCATAGCTATGTGCCCTGGTCTACACACTCCTTGCATTCATTCATGTGTGTGTCAGGAAGGGCTTGTTGACATGGTTTTACTTTAGAAATTAGAAATGTGTGGCTTCTGAAGAACTGGCAGACAGCTAATCACAGACATCCCAGGTATTCTGCAATCATTCAGTTTCCAATGCGATCATTCAATTTCTAAAAGACTAAGTTCCAAAGTTACTGCAGTCAGAAGTAGGCTGCCAGGTGGATCCTCAAACTGCTAATGGCTTAGGTCTGTAGAGTATCAAAGATTAATCCTGGTAAAAGCAAATACTTCAATAAGAGGCTTTCTATAAATCTGGTTTAGCAGTCTTATCAGTCAATCTAGGCTATGTTACCCTGTGGTGACCAATAACCTTCAAATCTCAGTGGCTTACAAATGCAAAGCCCTGGGCCTCACTCACACAAATTCTCCGTCACAGCAGCTATGTTTCTGCACTTGTTATTTTCATTATGAGCCCCAGGCTGACAAAAATAAAATAAAATAAACTCTTGATGAGGCAATACTAATTTTGTAGCAGAAATAAAGGAGGAGGTAAGTAGTGGACCATGCAAAGGTTCTTATTTCTTGTTTGTTTTCATGTCTGACTCAGAAATGTCACCTGCCACTTAAAGGTTTTCATTGGGCATGGTGAATCATGTGATCAAACCAAGCATGAATGGACAAAGAAGACTAGTTCTCCCCAGGGCAGGGCTCCAAACTATTTATCACAATAGCATTCATATTTCACAATAATTAACAGCAGAAAATAATCATTAAACTTTGGTAACATACCAAGTATAGTTCTCTTACTGAATCCTCACAATTATTCTAAATGATATGCACTATTATTATTATCCTTCATTATACTTCTCAGTAAAAAATAAAGATTTAAATAAATTGCCCAAGGCCACTTACCTGGAAAGAGATGACCTTGCTATATAGAGGCAGGTGTTGGGAAATTACAGCTCTCCCTTCTACACTGTAACTGCTACTGGTGTGTTTTCCTAAATAATCTTAAGAGGGGACTGTGAGTACAGGTCAGTAAGCACTTAGCTAACATGCTCAAGTTTGATTCTGAACACCATAAACACTGACAACAACAGCAACAAAAACTCACTAAAAAAGCTAATGAACTTGGTGACTAGAATCGCACGATGACTGAGCATCTCCAACAAGACTGAGGAAGACAGAGAGTTGGGGTGGAAAGAGTTCTCAGTTTGCTTCCTAATGCTATAATCTGTCTACTAGCGATGGGTGACTTATACAAAATATTTATTTGCTCAGCCATCATGATCCTCTTAAGAGACAGTCAAGTCAGGTGCCAGTGGTTCATGCCTATAATCCTAGCTACTTGGGAGGCTTAGCTATGAGGATCATAGTTGGAAGCCAGCCTGGGCAGGAAAGTCCATGAGATGCTTATCTCCAATTAACCACCAGATTCTGTGGAAGTGATGCTGTGGCTTAAAATAGCAGAGCACTAGCTTAGATCGAAAAAAACAAAAAACACCTCAGGGACAGCGTCCAGGCCGAGTTCAAGTCCTACAAGTGGGGAGGGGGGGGAATCTTGTTTGAGGCAAAAGCAACTTTAACTTAACTAATATTTCCCTTTCCTTGGAAGGGACTTAAAAAATTACCTTTCTTTTTGTTATTGTGGGGATAATGTATAGAGGGTTATAGTTACATTCTCCAGGTAGTAGGTGCATTATTTCTCACACATAGATATCCCTTCTCATGTTCTTTGTTTCCATTTTTGCCTCCCCCCACTCCCTCTCAATCATCTTGTTTTCTCTTCTTCCCTTTCCTATTTCAAATAAACAAATAAATGTATATACAGTATACCAGATAACAAAGTCAGATACAGTAACAATATGAGATTAACCATAAAAAAAGAGAAGAGAAATAACATAGTACATTAACAACAACAATTACACAAGATAAAGCTCTTATAAAAATTACCATTTATTATAAAGGTGATGTATGCAGGGATTACAGTTACATAAGTCAGGTAATGAGTACCTTTCTCCTTTTTTTCTTTTTCTTTTCTTTTTCCTTTTTTTTTTTTTGCCAGTCCTAGGCTTGAACCCAGGGCCTGGCACTGTCCTTGTGGTTCTTTTGCTCAAAACTAGCACTCTACCACTCAAGCCACAGCACCATTTCTGGCTTTTTCTGTTAATGTGGTACTGAGGAATCAAACCCAGGACTTCATGCATGCTAGGTAAGCACTCTACTACTAAGCCACATTCCCAGCATGGGTACATTTCTTTTTGGACATTGTCACCCATTTTGGAAGGGATTCTTGCTTCTCTTGAAATACAAAGTTACTCCTTTATACTGAGATTCCTGACCTCCAAGACCTTGTTAAGCTTCTGCACATCTTTGCACCAACTGAAGCTGTGCCTTTCATCTTTAGGATAAAAAGGGGGAAGGGAGCAGGCACACCTGTAATCCTAACTACTCAGAAGGCTGAGATCTAAGAATCGTAGTTCAAATCCAGCTCCAGCAGAAAAAGCTGTGAAACTCTTATCTCCAATTACTTACCAAAAAGCAGGAAGTGTAGGTGTAGGTCACGTGGTAGAGCACCAGCTTTGAGTGAAAAAGCGAAGGGATAGTGCCCAGGCTCTTAAGTGAAAGCCCTAGTACTAGCATAAAAGAAAAGATGAAAGAAAAAATCAATAGCCTGTAAAAAAAATCCTTTTCCAGGGAAAGAACTTCAGGTTCACAAAGAGGAATTTGGGGTTCTGCATGGTGCCCTCTTAGGCATTTGGTTTATTTCCTGGCATGCTGGGTTTTTTAAAAAAATTTTTATTTTACTTTCCAAGCAATTCTGCAGGTAGAGCTTTGTAATTCTAGAAAGTGTTGCCTACACTACAGACCTTGCCAAAGTTCTGAGAAAAGTGGAAGAAATATAGCTCTGAAATGACCAGTCCCTTTAGAACAAGGAACTCCCACATTTTTGTGGTGAATGCCATGGTGGAAAGCCATAGCAACAGATGTGTTTCCCGAAATAGGTTGTCAGCAGCATGTGTGTGTGAAACGTCTAGCTTTTGCTTTGTACCAATGGCTTCCGGAAGAGATAAACCAGGTCGGAGCATCTGTAGACCTTCAGGTCTCTAGCGACACCATGGCCTCTACATTTTACAAAATAAGAATCATAAAGGGTAAGAGTTGCTTTTTTGTTGTAGTCGAAGAGAGAGTTTTCTGGTAAGAGCTTTGAAGCAAATAAATTCTGGGTATCCTGATTCGAACAGACTGATAGGAAGCAGGTATTTGGGGGCCATTGAGAACTGAGAACAGCAATTTAGGGACTTAGTTTTGAGAAAGGTGACCATAGAATTCAGGCCATGTAATTAAATGTCATCTTTAGGAAAATGTAGTTAATTGGGGCTGGGAATGTGGCTTAATATTAGAGCTTACCTAGCATGCATGATCCTGGGTTCAATTTCTCATACCACATAAACAAAAAAAATAGAAAAGCAGACACCAGGATGTCTAAGACTTGCAAATAAATAATCGAAAAGTAGCTAAATTCAATTAACAATGCTATTTTGAAGCTTTTTTCTCTCGACTTTTATTATTATTATTTTTAATTATAGGGCCTGCACATTGTCATTGAGCTTCTGTGCTTAAGGTTGATGCTTGCTCTACCACCTGAGCACTTGGGTTTTTGGTGGTCAGTTAGAGATAAATGTCTCACGGACTTTGGTGTCCAGGCTGGCTTTGAACTACAATCCTCGGATTTCAGACTCATGAGTAGCTAGGATTATGAAGAAAGCCATTGGCACAAGGCTCACTTGGCTTTTACACATTGAAAATATTTTATCATAAAATTTTCTAAGAAAAATAAATACAAATGGACATTTAAAAGGTAGACTCTACTGCTACAAACAAGTAAGTGCTTTAAAAAAAAGATGTATTTGCAAATAAAAAAATCAGACTCACTGAGCCTGAAGTAGGTTGTTATTAAGCCCTCAGAAGTAGGTCATTTGTAATCCCAGCAAAAAGCAAATTAAGTTTTAAAATCAATGTCAATAATTCATGATGGGACACCGGTTAGGACTTAACACATGTGCAGGACCATGATAAAGAAGTCAGGTAAAAACAATATAAAAATGTTTCACTTACACAAATCCCAAATGCACCTTTCAAGTGAAAGAAAAAGATAGAGCTTGTTTCTTAAGAATTCTTTGAGTAAATTCTGACCAAAAAAAAAACCCTTTTGATTCTTAATATCCCTTATTCTTGGTTGATTTTCAAAACAGGTGAATTTAATGTCAAGATTCTTCACATTAGTAAATCATCCTTACTTATTATAGAAATTGCAGGATCCCTGAAAATCAGGGGAGAGGCTGTTTTATTTGTGTCTAATGTCAATGCATGTCTGGTCACATGGGTCTCTTAGGATGCTGTCAAGCAAAGTCTTTTCCTCATGGAAAGCTAGCTCCACACTGTCCACAAGCAATTTTCTGAAACAGAATTGTGGGACAGTTTTGGTCTGGTCACAATCTACTTTCAGCCACTGTTGGAGCGCAGATACTGTTGGAGCAGACTCATCTAGAATCTAGAATGTTCTCTATAAAGGTCTAGGGACTAGCCATGGTGAAGGATGTAAAACAAGGTAGAGCTAAAGAGCCTCATGAGCCACAATCTTCTCTGGGGATGGGGGAAAGAGGTCAGACTTAAAGCACTAGTCAGGAATCGGAGCACTGATGATCTACACTCATAATCTCAGCTATTGCAGAGGCTGAGATCTAGAGGATCCTGGTTTGAGACCAGCCCAGGTTTAAAAAAAAAGTCTGATTGTAAAGGACAATATGCTGGAAATGAACTTTACAACTTATGTGGGGAATTGAGGAGGAGGGAAAGTGGGAGAAAAACAAGGGAAGGGTAACAAATTTGACAAGAAATGTACCAAGTAACTGTAACCCCTCTGTATACCACCTTGACAATAAAAATTAAGTTAAAAAAGAAAAAAAAATCCGGTTGATTCTTATATCTCCAATTAACCAAATAGTGGAAAGCCATAGGGTGTCAGCTGTGAGCAAATAGCTGGAAAAAAAATAAAGCAACAAAAGTGAAAACAGGACAATGAAACTTATTGGAGTTGTTTTAAGAAGGGAGTAGGAGCCAGATACTGGTGGCTCATGCTTGTAATCCCAGCTACTCAGGAGGCTAAAATATGAGAATTGCGGTTCAAAGCCAGCCTGGGTAGGAAAGTTCATGAGACTCTTATTTCCAGTTAATCACCAGGAGACTGGAAGTGACACTGTGGATCAAAGTGGTAGAGTACTAGGCAACCTTGAGCAAAAAATCTCACAGTCCCCAGGGCCTGAGTTACCCATGATAAAAATAAAAGGCAGGGAGATGAAGGAGAGTGATAGAGGAGGTAAATTTTATGGGAGCACATAGTCTACATATGTAGACATGCCACAATGAAATACTCCTTGTATAACTAATGTATATTCATTTTTAAAAATGAGAATGAATCTTGGCACACATCTGTAATCTCAGCTATGAGGGAGGCAGAAATAGGAAGATCATGGTTTGAGGCCAGCCCAGGTGAAAGGTTCTTGAGATCTCAGCAGAATAGATTAGACACGGTGGCATATCTTTGTTATTCTAGCTATGGTAGGAAGTATAGACAGGAGAATCCTGGCTAGGTCATGTGCTCAGGCAAAAATTGAGATACTAATTGGTTTTCATAAGTATGCTGGAGTTTGAAGAAGCAGCTATGAGTGTGTGTGTATGTGTGTGTATGTATGTCTCTGTGTATGTGCATGTATGTGTGTGTGCAGCTATTCACTACACAGGATAGAGTAGAAGTTCAGGGTTTTTTTTCTTCACAGGATTCAAAATGCAAAACCAGAAATTAGATACTCACTAAAAAAGAAAATATGACTGAGAAAAATAATTTCATATGTTTCCTTCTAACAATAACATATTTCTATACTATAATCTCTTCTTTAAACTTTTGACCCACATTTTAATTGAGATTTATTTTTTAAGACATTTTTTGTGTCAACACATGAAAAGTTCCTTCTTCCTTTTTCATAAATAGTTTATGATTTATATAACTAGTTCCTTGTTGAATGTACATTTCAGTTATTACCAATAGTTTGTCTTTAAGTGAATATTCTTGAACATACAATGCTATACAAGCAAATGCGTTTGTAAATCACTCATAGAAATGAAATTCAAATAACTTCTACATTAAACTTCTATTTTGTGCATGCTAGGATTTGAACTCAGGGCCTGGGTATTAGCTTTCTCACACAGGCTGGTGCTCTACTACTTGTGCCACAGCATCACTTCTAGCTTTTTGGTGGTTCATTATAGTTGAGTCTTATGGACTAGACTCTACTGCCTAGGCTGGTTTTGAACTGAGGTTTTCAGGTTACTGCCTCCTGAATAGCTAGGATTACAGGAGTGAGCCAAAGGCACCTGGCTAGGATTATATATATTTTTAATATTGTCAGCCATGGGGCTTGAACTTGTGGCCTAAGTGCTGTACCTCAGCTCTTTTCCTCAAAGCTTGCACTCTATCACTTTGAGCCACAGAGTCACTTCTGGTTTTCTGATGGTTAATTGGAGATAAGAGTCTCATAAACTTGGCTGCCCAGGCTGGCTTTGAACTGTGATCCTTAGATCTCAGCCTCCTGAGTAGCTAGGATTATAGGTGTGGGCCAATGGCACCTAGCTGGACTTTTGTTTTTTTAATCTTTTTTATTAGAGAATTTATTAACATTAATTTTTACATCATATTTCAAATGACATGTTTAACAAAGAAGTATTCAAGAAGGGAATCTCTATATACAATCATTGGCACTTAGATTTTAGAACATAATTAAAATTAGGCTGAGGGTTTGTTTGTCATAGATACATATTAATCTATGTAATAAAACATTATGTCTATGGAGTCATAAATTTTTATGTCTATGTAATTATGTTTATATTTCCAATACCATGTCCATAGCATTGGGTACGCAAATACTGAGTCCTCACTCTTGTACTGTTTGGATCTAATAGCCACATATTAAGGATACCATGCGCCTTTTGTTCCTTAGGTCTTGACTTGTCTCACTCAACATGATTAGCTCTAGATTCATGCACTTCCCTGTGAATGCCATTATTTTATCTTGTCTGTTGGCTATGTAGAATTTCATTGTATATATACCACATTTTCTGTATCCATTCATCTGCAGTAGGGCATCTGGATTGTTTCTATTCCCTGGCTATTGTGAATAGTGCAGAGATGAACATAGCTGAGCAGGTGTCCTTATCATATCCTGGGTTATGATGTTCAGGATATGTTTTTCTAATCTTTAAGAACTAGATTTTATTGTTGGTTTCATACCTATCATCTCCTTTGTCTCTTTGGCTATTGGCCTTTGTTAATAATCTGTAGAATTTCTTTCTATTTTGGGGAATTGGACCTTCTGTAGAACTGCAAATTTTGTCATAGTTTTTTTTTTTGCCAGTCCTGGGCCTTGAACTCAGGGCCTGGGCACTATCCTTGGGCTTTCTCAAGGCTAGAGCTCTATCACTTGAGTCACAGCACCATTTCTGGCTTTTTTTCTATGTATGTGGTACTGAGGAATTGAACCTGGGTCTTCAAGCATGCTAGGCAAGCACTCTACCACTAGGACAAATTCCCAGCCCCATAGTTGATTTTTTGTTGTTGTTATTGTTTTTTGAGTAATTTTTGGTGTGTGTGTGTGTGTGTGTGTGTGTGTGTGTGTGTGTGTGTGTGTGTATGTATGTGCATGTGCGCGCGCGCATTGTGTGTATCAATACTAGGATTTGAACTCAAGGCTCTGAGCTCTTGCTTGACTTTTTTTGCTCATGGCTATCATCCTACCACTTGAACCCTACCTACACTTTTGGCTTTTTGCTGGTTAATTGAAGGGAATAATCCTCTAAAAATGTCTGCCCAGACTTGCTCTGAACCACAATTCTCAAGTATCAAGTCAGGATTATAGGCTCAAACCACTGTCCTAGGTAATTTATTTGTATGTTTTTTGTTCAAAGATTTTTTTGCCACCCTCCCCCCTGTATAAATTTCTTTTGAAAATCAAATTTACTCTTCTGGTTTTTTCCTCAGAGCATCAGGGTTTTGCTTCATATTTTGAAAGGGGGTTGAAATTTTTCCCACCGATACTTTTATTTCATATTTAACATTTAAATCTTTAATCCTTCCTGAAAGGAACTCTGATGTAACACATGAAGTAAGAGTGCAAACTCCCCCCTAACTCACCCACTCAGATGGCTACCAGTTGTTTGGACATAATGCATTAAAAAATATTTTCCCTATTAATTAGAAATTGTACTTCTATCGTGCAGTAAATTTCCATTTGTTCTGGGAGTTGTCTTGTACATTTCAAATGATTCTACTGATCAGCTTCAGCTTTGGTCTGTGTTTTATTAGTGGGGAGAGAGAGAGAGAGAGAGAGAGAGAGAGAGAGAGAGAGAGAGAGAGAGAGAGAGAGAGAGAGAGAGAGAGGAAGGGAGGAAGGAAAGACATCAGCAGATATCCAAGACTTTGGCACAAGTTTACTCACACTTCATTCAGAGCAATATAGTCAACAGATGAATTGTTCTTTGAGAGAGATTCTCTAAAATCCTACATCTGCTCAAATACAATCTTCTTCATATGCTGAGGCTCTAGTCCAAACCATAATAATTGTCAGTGTTCTTCAGTGCATTGTAACATCTGTAAGGAAATAGCTGGTGTCCATGTGGGTTGATTATATGGGTCAAATAAGCAAAATCAGAACTAGGTTTATAGTTAGAAATGTGATCTTTCCCTTTTCCCACCATTTCTCTGCTCACCACCTTTGGGGAGCAATTCCAAAACACGGTTCTGGCTTTGGGTTTTGTTTTTCATCAATTGTCAACATACACTTAATTTATATCTGCACCACAAACCACGGTCTTCTCCATACTAGTTGTGTGTGTAGGAGGATTTGTAGACAAGCTTGCAATAGTTACAAGACCCTGCCTCACAGACCTCCGACTTTGGGAAATGTGTTGACCAAAGATCCCGCCTGCTGCGCTCCAAAAGCCATTGGTGTTTGTGACAATGTGGCTGCTGCTTCCTCGCCAGGACAGCTAATTTCTAGAAGGCAGGGAGGCCTCTCCTAGCTACTTTGGCTTTAAGACTACTGAGTAACTTTGCCCATCCTCTTAGGCTGTAGAATAGTTCAAGATCCTTCTGCTCAACTTTGCTTTCCCGATCCTCTTCAGGCCCTGTTTGCAGGATGGTATGATGGTTCTTCAAGTCTCCAGTTCTTCCTCAATTCCTCTTGCATGGGGATTTCCTTCCCCTAGTATGATTCTGGCACTGTTAATCTCAAAATGCCGTGAGGTTCTTGGGAGATCTAGACTAATCTACACTTCTCATTCTTTTTTTTTAAATATATACCTTCCAATTTGATTTTATTGAGAGAACTTTATTTTACTGAGCACAAAAAACAAAGCATATAATATGGTGCATTTTTTTCCTGTTCTTTCAACTATTCCTACCTAGTTTTAGACACAATTATCTTCTAGCCCTGTGAGTTTCTCTCTCACTTGAGTTGGTTAAGTCATAAACAGCAGTCATAACTTTGTCTAGAGCACTGTTGCATTTCAGAATCAAGAGTTCCCAGCTGGTCACAGTGGTTCACGCCTATAATCCTAGCTACTCAGGAGGCTGAGATCTAAGGATTGCAATTGAAAACCAGCCTGGGTAGAAAAATTCATGAGTCTTTTATCTCCAATTAACCATGCAAAAACTGGTGCTGTGGCTGTAATGGTAAAGCACTAGTCTTGAGCACAAAGAGGCTCAGTGACAGTGCCTAGGCCCTGAGTTCAAGCCCCACAACTACCACCACCACCAACAACAACAAAAAGGAGTTCCTGCCACTAAGGCAACCTACTTCATATTTACCATCCTTTCATTGAACTTCATAAAAATTTTTATTGATATTATAAAGGTGATGTACATGAAGGATGGGGGTGGGGGGAGGGAAATGGGGACCAAGACATGAGAAAGGGTATCAATGTTTGTGAAGTAAGGCACCTTCTATCTGGAGAATATAATGTAACCCTTCTATTAATTACAATAAAAAATATATGAAAAAATAAATAAAGGTGATGTACAGAGGGGTTATAGTTATGTAAGTCAGGTAAAGAGTGCATTTCTTTTTGGATAATGTCACTTCTTCCCTCACTCTCTCAGGTTTTCCACCCACAAATTATAAAGTGCATTTTCAATATAGTGTCCAATGAGTACCATTGCTGAATTTGTTTACCCTTTATTTCTCCATTTCTGTGTCCCCTTACACTCCCAAAGACATATAAATGAACAAACAGAACAGAAAGAAAAGAAAATAACAAAAACCCCTCTCATTTCCATTTCCTGGAATTCATTTTGATAGATATTGTTTGGTATGACCAGATACTTCCATGTATTGTGCCTCTGTGTTCTTCTCCTAAGAGTGTCATCCTTTGACTCTCCTAACAGAGGATCGCAATAGCTCAAAAGCTATGCACGTAAGGTCATATGGGATCACACTAAATGAAATGAACTCTAGGATATGGAAACAAGAGGTTTATCTTGTGTGATTGTTGTTCTTAATGAACTATGTCATTCCTTTTCTCTTTTTTGCCCTTATGGTTAATTTAATGTTGTTACTGTATCTGACTTTGTGACCTGGTGTATTGTATATATGTTTACTTACTTATTTGAAATAGGGAAGAGAAGGGGGGAAACAAGATGATTGGGCGGGAGTGTGGGAAGGGAAAAAGGAACAAAAACAGGAGAAGGGGAATCAATGTGTGAGAAGTAATGCACCCACTACCTGACGAATGTAACTGTAACCCCTTTATATAATATTACCCAAACAATAAAATTTTAAGAAAGAAATAAATTTCTAATTATGCAGATAATAAAAGAGAGTGTCATCCTTTGGTCTCACTGTATCAAACTTAACATTTTTGTACCCATTCCATGCATTTATTGTTAGCTTCCCAACGGATCCATGATAGTAGTTGTATGTTGGACTCTTAGCTTTTGCTCTGTGTTAGAACTAGCTTTCTGTCTCAGTTGAGAACAGCATCCTGCCTCTTCCTGCAGAGATGCCAAGCAGATCATTAAGTCTGTAGGGCAGTTAGGACTTGGAAGACATCCGTGCTTACATAGCAGCAATGAATGGGATGTTTATCTTAAGAACAAATGAATGCCTGACTAATAATATAAAACAGTAATTTCACCCTGTGCTTCACAGGGGGAGTACCCAGAAAACAGAACTGTTCCCCGAGGCAGAGATCCCACACTCTTGTCTATAGGTGAAGTGGGATTCATCATCATCTTGATGGATGATGAATAGACACACCCTTAAACACTCACCCTGCCTGCCTTTGCCCAATGCTGCAATTTAATTGCAAATGCTTCTCTGTCCTTCTCTAGAAATTCTGACAATTCTGGAAAAAGTAAGCAATACCAGAGAATTAAAGTGCAATAGTTAATCTTTTCTCGGAGTCTCAGCATTGGGTCATGCGTGTTTGAGCTGGGGAGGCCCCCTGAGCGAGCTTCTGATTTCTAGAGCAGTGGATCCTTTCATGAAGCAGTGCCCAGACACACTGCCCTCTTGGAATGTCCCTGACATGACTCTGTGGGTGAGCTGTCCTGGTGAGTGTCTCAGGCTAGATCAATCATGCCCTTACATTGCTCCTGAGGTGCTTGTGTGAAAAAGAATTTGCTTAGCTGGGCTGGGAGTTTGGCCTAGTGGTAGCATGCTTGCATAGCATGCATGAAGACTCAGGTTCAATTCTTCAGTGCCACATACATAGAAAAAAAGCTGGAAGTGGTGCTGTGGATCAAGTGGCAGAGCTCTAGCCTTGAGAAAGTCCAAGGACAGTGCCCAGGCCCTGAGTTCAAGGCCCAGAACTGGCAAAAAAAATTTTTTTGCTTAGTTGATTCAGATTATTTGGACATGAAGTTCTCAGTTTGAGACATCTTATGTCTTATCATCAAAATGTCCACTTCATTTGCAGAGACATATATGTGTATGTATATATATGTAGGTATGTACATGTATATATACCTACATATACATAATACTACACACACACACGCACACACACACACACACACACACACACACACACACATATATGGAGCAAGAGAGAAAGAGGGAAAGGGGGAAAGGGGAGGGAGAGAGAGGGATATAGTAATTATCTGTTATAGTTTGCATTATAAATGTCCCCAAAGGTTCATCAAAGGTCCATACATTGAAGGCAGGGTTCTCAGCTGATGGTATTATTGGGAGACAGTGGATTTTTAGGAAACAGAGTTTAGTGGAAACAAGAAGCAAGTTAGATCTTTGGGGAAGGCATGTCCTTGAAGGGATTAGTGAAACTTCAGCCCCTCTGGTGTTCTCTGTGTTTTCTGGCTCTCTCATGTGTTCTGCCATAATGCTGTCACAGATCCAGAGCTATGGGGTCAACACCAATGGACTAAAAGCTCTGAAACAGTAGACCGGAATAAGCCTGCTCTCCCTAAGAGCTGATTACCCTCGGTACTTTGTTATAGTGACAGGAGCAAGGCAAAGATATCCACTATCTCCACTCCTCTTCAATATAGTTCTGGAATTCCTAGACAGAGCAATAAGGCAAGAAAGAGACATAAAAGGGATTCACATAGGGAAAGAAGAAATTAAGTTATCCCTATCTGGCTGGGTGTGATGGCTTACACTGTAATCCTAGCTACTCAGAAGGATGAGATATGAAGATCACAGTTCAAAGCCAGCCCAGAGACTAAAGAATATGAGACTCGTAGCTCCAATTAATGAGTAGAAAATGGGAAGTGGGGCTGTGGATCAAGGGGTATGGTGGTAGGTAGCCTTGAGCTGAAGAGCTCAGGAACAGCGCCCAGCCCCAAAGTTCAAGCCCCATAATCCACCCCCCAAAAAATAATCCCTATTTGCAGATGGCATGATCTTAAAAGACTCCCCAAAACTCCATCCTCACGCTCTGACAGCTGCTCATTCACTTTGCCAAAGTAACTAGACACAAAGTTAGCCCACAGAAATCAGTAGTCTTTCTGTATGACAACAATGTATAAGCAGAAAGGGAAATCATAAAAACAACTCCATTTACAATAGCCTAAAAAATACTTGGGAATTCACCTTACAAAAGACATAAGAGATCTTTACAGTAAAAACTATAAAAATCTGAAGAAAGAAATCAAAGAGGATACCAGGAAATGGAAAGACCTTCAGGGTTCATGGATATGTAGAATCAATATTGTGAAAATGGCTATGCTACCAAAAATGATATGCAAATTCAATGCAATCCCCACCAATATCACAATGACGTTCTTTATGGAAATGGAGAAAACAATAAAAAAATTCATATGGAATAACAAAAGGCCTAGAATAGCCAAAGGAAAATATATGCACAAATAGTAATGCAGGCGGTATCACAATCCTACTACAGAACCATAATAACAAAAACAGCTTGGTATTGACACAAAAACAGAACTGGAGATCAATGGACTAGATTAGAAGACCCAGAAATAAAATTATATAGTTATCTAATATTTGTTATGGGAGCCAAAGGTATACAGTGGAAAAAAAGCTTCATTGGGAAAACTGGACATCCATATTCAGAAAACTAAAAGTGGATTCATGTTTGTCACCACACACTAATATCAATTCAAAATGGGACAAAGAACTCAACATCAAACCTGAAACTTTGAAAGTACTGCAAGAGAGAGCATAAGAAACATTAGAACTTATAGGTGTAGGCAGAAACTTCGTAAATAGAGTCCCAGGGGAACAACAGATAGGAGAAAAATTTGACAAGAGGGACTACATTAAAATAAAAAGTTCCTGCATAGCTAAGGACATAGTTACTAACCAAGAAAGACAGCTAACAAACTGAGAGATCTTTACCAGCAATATATCAAAGGCCTAATATCAATATACACAAATTACTCAAGAAACTAACCCCTCTCAAACCTAAATGACCAACAACTGAATGGGCAAGGGCACTAAGGAGAGAATTTTCAGAAGAGAAAAAAATGATAAAGAAAGCACATCCCTGGCTACAAGCGAAGTGCAAATCAAAACTTGGAGACTCCATAGGATTCCAGTAAAACTGACTAACACTATGAATTCAAACAACATGTTAGTGGGGATATGGGGGAAAAGGAACCCTACTGCACTACTGGTGGGAATGTAAACTAGTACAAATACTCTGGAAAGGAGTCTGGAGGTTCCTCAAAAAACTAGACGCAGCCATACTACTCCAGTTAATCTACACTGACCATTATGAGACAGGATATGATAAAGATGCCTGAGCACTTGTTCTTTCTGATATGTGGAAATTAGATCAAAAATGCACTGGGATGGGGCCGGGAGTTTGGCCTAGTGGTAGAGTGCTTGCCTAGCATGCACAAATACCCAGGTTCGATTCCTCGGTACCACATACATAGAAAAAAGCTGGAAGTGGTGCTGAGGCTCAAGTGGTAGAGTTCTAGCCTTGAGAAAGTCCAAGGACAGTGCTCAGGCCCTGAGCCCAAGCCCAGGACTGGCAAAAAAAAATGCACTGGGATATGCGAAATTATAAAGGATTCTACATACACACAGAGAGAGATAGAGACCAAAAAAGGGTACTATAAGAGGCACATTACCTTCTTCATATTTATATAAAATAATATACATACTGAAACAAACTCCAAGATATGGAAACAGGAGACTTCTTTTTTTTTCTTCCATTTTATTTTTTTGGTGATTCTATTTTCTTTACTGTATGTGTGGAGTATTCAAGAGTACCTCTTCTAAAGAGTTGAGGAGAGGGTACAGAACTTGAGGAGAAAAGGGTGAAAAAGTGCAGCAGTGGAGCTCACTGGACATTGATGAAAGTGAATTATACAACTTATAGGTAGAGACAGGAGAGAACTGGGAGAGAGTGAGGGAACAGAAGACACTGTACAGAAGGAAATGTACTCATTACCTGACTCATATAATTGTCATACCTCTGTACATCACCTTTATAATAACTTTATATAATAAATTAATAAAAAAAGAAAGTTGGGGAAAGGAAGAAGAAAACAAGGAAGAAGAGAAAAAGGAAGGAAACAAGGGAACAACGGGACAGACAAAAAGCATAGACAGCCATGATATCTTATAAGCAGGGAACTGTGGGTAATAAAAATGTCACATGTAATGCATTGATAGACCTGTGCTAAAGTCTCATGACTATTTTTTAAGCCATGTAGCTTTGGGTGAATGACATGTCCTCTCTCAATCTTGTGGAGAGCGATTGTAAGGCTTACTGATGGCACCTGCAAAGAGGACCTAGAGAATGATGAGAGCTGTCTAATAAACCATCATCAAGAGCAGTCTGACATTACTGGTGGTAGAAGGCAGCATAATCTTGAGAGTGTCCTGGCTTTTATAACTAGATACTTTACCGTAGAGAGGGCAAAGGAGGCAAAAGAACTGAAGAGAGAAAAGAGAATAAAATTGGAAATATCTGCCCCTGGCCTTGGACTATCTTTTAGGGGAGGAAAAAAGATACGGTGCTTCAACACCTTGAACAGTGCCTGGCCTATGGTAGACAATACTTGCTCAATGAATGAAACACATTTTAGGAAAGTTGTACACTATATTATACATATTCTTCCTTTGTGTATGTCAGTACTGAGGCTTCATCTTAGGGACTTGGCTATTTTTTTTAATTAAGGAATGTTCTCTCCCACTTAAACCACAGCTCCACTTCTGACTTTTTTGTGGTTCACTGCAGCTCTGAGTTTCAAAGGCTTTTCTGCTGCACTTGGCTTTGAACTGAGATCTCAGATCTGAGTAGCTAAGATTACAGATATGAAACATTGATGCCTTCCAAGATTACATATATATAAATATAGCTATATGTGTGTATGTACATATATTTAATATAAATATATGAATATAAAATATATAACATATGAATAATATATTTTGTAGTTTTTTTTTGCTAATCCTGGGTCTTGAACTGAGGACCTGAGTGCTGTCCTTGAGCTTCTTTTGTTCAAGACCAGCACCCTACTCTTAAGCCACAGCACCACTTCTGGCCTTTTCTATTTAGGTGGTGCCGAGGAATTGAACCCAGGGTTTCATGCATGTAGGCAAGCACTCTACCACTAGGTCGCAGCCCCAAATAAGAGCTTCATTCAGTGAAGATTGACATTTTTCATAATAATGATGGAGAAGGTGAAGGATTCCAAGGAAGTCAACTCACAGGCAGTAAGCATAGTAGGAACAGTGGTGTGTATGGGGGGGTCATGTGTGTGTGTATGCACACAGGCATGCTCTTCATGCCAGCTCTTCGTTACAGCTGCCGCCTCTGTACATGGAAAACCAGCTGCGTCCTCTGGGGACTCATAGGACAGACACAGCCAGTGAGCTATTAATACAATGAGCATAATTTCAGCACTGGGCAAAAAGGGCCCTGCTCTGCTCTCCCTACCATGTCCAGAATCCTTCCTGACGATGCTCAGTCTGCTCATCCTTGAGGCGATGAACGGGAGGATTCTGCATCTGACCCCTGTGGTTCCATTATGTGGGTCTAAAAAAAACACTGCACCCGTCAAAGACAGTGCGAGTGGAGGGAGAGCCCCAGCTTAGAAGACAAAATGTCAGTACCTTCCGCTGTCTCTGAACACTGCACTATTTGTCACACAGAGCCCCATCTGTTCCAGGCAGGGGAAGACTATTTGCTTGGGGAGGGAGGAAGAATGAATGCCAATAGTCCCCAGCTTTTTCATTTAGAGGGTTTGAAAAATAGCCTTTCAAAAGAAAGACACCTTTATATTCCAATTGAGTTATGAACTTAAAAGCATGACTGGGCTGAAAGTTTATCATCTATATTAGTCAAGCCTCCAGACCTTTCTTTGAGAATTCTGCTCTGTTAATGGATTTCCTGGATCTGGAATATTTTTTTTGTCACTCCCACCCCCACCCCTTTCTCAAGAGGATTTGGTTTATTCTATAGTGAGTAGAAGTCAAAGGGCAAAAGGATGGACAATAATTCTGGTTGTAGATAAAAGAAGAGAAGCTTGCAGAGGACTTGAGCTAATTCATGTCAATTCTCAGAGAAGAGTATCTTGAAAGATGGCAATCAAAAGCTAAATGAATCTCCCTGTTAGCTATAATTTTCTGAAAATTCATGTTGCTTTATCCCAGCGCATACTTTTCCTTCTCCATTTCTTATCTTCTTCCTCCTCCTTCTTCTCGTCTTCTTCCTTTCCCTCACTCCTTCTCCTCTTCTTCCTTTTAATGATTGTGTGTTAGAGTATTTGAATACATTTGAGTGCGAGGGTGTGTAAGTTGTGTATGGGTTCCTTTTCAGCTTCAGGCTCTCAGAAGTCAGCTTTCATTTACAGATGTCAGATGTCAGTTTGTAAAAAGAGTTTTTCTGAGCCCTTCCTTCCTTCCTTTCTTCCTTCCTTCTTCCCTCCCTCCCTTCCTTTCTTCCTTTCTCTCCTTTATTATGTAAAGGGGCTTCAATCCAGAAGTCAGAAGTCAGGTTACAGGTTCAGTGCATCTTCATCAGTGCCATCCCTTCCATTAGTCTTCCTCCATCTATATCGCATTCTCATCTCTACCTTCAAGTTACACAGTTTTTACACAAAGTACATTGAATACAATGACTGCTTTTGCTCATCCTTCCTCATTCCATTAATGTTTCTCCCACTTCTTGCCTGCCCCTCCCCCACCTTCTGAATAGGTTTCTGGTATTTATTTTGCTAAGTGGTTCATTTGTTGCCCAGAAGCATTACGCCATTGAACTCTTCCTCTAAGTATATCATCCTTTAGTCGATTTGTGGATATAGGTATATCACCCTATATATGCTATTACAAATGTTCCTATTTTAGATCTAACTTCCACCTATGAGAGAAAACAGCTGCCATTTGTCTCACTGAGCCTCACTTAGTTCATTTAACACAAACTTTTCTAGGTCCATGGATTCATTTTCTATAGAACAAAAATGCTCTAACCTTTTTCAAGAAACATCTCAGCTAGGCATGGTGCCATATACCTTTAATCTTTAACATTTTGAAGGCTAAGACAGGAGAATCACAGTTTGAAATCAACCTTGACTACATAGCAAGGCCCTGTCTCCCCCCCCCACAAAAAAATTCTTCCTGCTGTGAAATATTGTTGTTGTGTCTCTGGCACAACTAAAACATTCTAACAACCACGTTTCCCTTTATAGCTTCACAAGCAACAATCAAATAAAATGAAGGATTTGAGAAAGCAGAGTGATATTCTGATACATATGTTTTGGTTTTCATCCTCAGTTTCTGGCTTATAAATCTTTCCTAGAGTCAGGTCATAGAAACTCAAAATGGCCTTCTGGAGAGGTCTTGTCCTATAATCACTGGGAAAGGATCCTGCTTGGAGAAGGACTGGAGCACACAGGCTTTTCTCGGTTGCCCTCCTCATCTTTTAGCAATCATGTCTATGCAATGAAGTCTCCATACACAAACCAGCAGGAGAAACGTCAGAAAATGTCCAGTAGCTGAACATTTGAGCAGGATGGTCCAGGGAAGGCGTGGAGACGCTGGTCATTCCCACCAACCATTGTTCCATTCATCCTTTGTAATATCCTCTGCAGTAAACAGGTGAATATGTTTCCTGGGGTTCTGTAAGCTCAAGCTTGAAGAGGGGATTATAGGAACCCTGATTTATAGCAAATGATCAGAAACACGGGGAAAACAATCTGCAGCTTAAGGCAGGCTTCTTAAGTGGGTAGAGGGGTAATGTTGGCGATAGGCCCTCAACCTGTGAAGTCTGACATTCTCACAAGGTTGGTGGTGTGAGAATTAAAGTGGCAAAGAAGATGCCAAATGGATGTCAGTGGCAGAACTGGGTGCTTCCTTCCAGTGGGGAGGAATCTGCACATCTAGTATGAGCAGGTGATGTGAGGGTAGAAGGAAAAACAGTCATGGTTTCTCCTAAAATCACAGGTAGGCACCTGGGTTCCTATTGTTTAGCCAGGCAACAGACCTAGCTGGCACATGGGCACAGTAAGGAAGCTGCTGTTCTGTCAGCCTTGGCTGGAAATGTGTTTCCATCTTGCCTCTATTTTCCTTTTTGTGTCCTTCTGCTCTGCTACATTTTCTCTACATCTGTTTAGGTCCCAAAGATCAGGCAGAGAGGCCAACTTTGATAGAAAATGCTGCTGCTACCAAGAGCAAATCTATCCATATTTGACCTGGATTTAGATAGCATTTAGGCCCTGAGTTTAAGCCTCAGAACTGGCACATATGTGCTCTCTCTCTCTCTGTCTCTCTCTCTCTGTCTCTCTCTGTCTCTCTCTCATACACACACACACACACACACACACACACACACACACACACACACACACACACACACACACACACACACACACACACCCCTAGCTGCTTGGTTTTGTAATATGTACCTTCATGTATTTCATAATGACATTTTGGTCTCTGGTGGACTACATTTACAGTGTTGGGCTCAGAAGGCTAATATGTATAAAATGGAGCTGAAATTTCCCTTCACTCAGTGACATCACTGCCGTCATGACATCAGAATGCAACACATTACTGAGCTGGTGATGATGCAAACACTACAGTGCTGCCAGGACTATAAAGTTTAACATGACCATATGTCCAGTGTGCAACACTTGACAGTAGTTTTGAAGATGCTTCTCGTTCATGCGTTTAGCGTCATCCTTCCTGCTATTTCAGTTTCTCTGAAATAACAATATAAAGGGAGAAACCTGCACATTTTAATGCACTCATCTCCTGTTTTCTGTGTTTACCAAGCTCTTGATTGTACCCAGAGGACATCTTAAGTGGTTGAACTTTACCACTTCCTAGGCTCCTTTATGTAAGTACACTCCAATGTTTGCACAATGATAAGCTTGAGCAATGATGGGTGTCGAGGGACAAATTCCTCTGTTCAATGATGCATGTCAATAGTTGGCAAAAGACTTCTATCCAAAATACAGGTAGTCTCCAAGTAAATTTCAACTTAAAATACATTTTGAGTTTGTGATAGTCCAAAAGCAATATGCACCCAGTAGAACTTGTACTTGGAGTTTTTAGTTTTTGGGTTTTGCCATGGTAACGATGTGTAGTTGTCATCCTCTTTCTGTTCTGGGCAGGAGCAGAAGATTGTAGCTCCTGGTTGGCCACACAATCCTGAGGGAAAGCAACAACTACTCTACAGTGGACTGTGTTTGCCAATGCTATACAAGGGTGCTACCATACTCTGTAGAGATGGTGTATTCAATTTTTTTTTTTTACTTTGGTCAGTCATAGGACTTGAAATCTAGGCCTGGACACTGTCCCTGAGCTCTTCAGCTCAAGGCTACCACTCTACCCCTTGAACCACGGCACCACTTCCGGTATTCTGGTAGTTAACTGGAGTCTCATGGACCTTAGTGCCCACACTGGCTTTGAATCATAATTTTCAGATCTCAGCCTCCTGAGTAGCTAGAATTACAGGTATGAGCCATCACTCCTGGCTTAAATGTGTTTTGTTTTGTTTTTTTGTTTTTTTTTTTGCCAGTCCCTGGGCTTGCGCTCAGGGCCTGAGCACTGTCCTTGGACTTTCTCAAGGCTAGAGCTCTACCACTTGAGCCTCAGCACCACTTCCGGCTTTTTTCTATGTATGTGGTACCGAGGAATCGAACCCGGATCTTCGTGCATGCTAGGCAAGCACTTTAACCACTAGGCCAAACTCCCGGCCCTTAAATGTGCTTTTTACGTACAAAATTTTCAACTTATAATGATTTTTTTCAGGATTTAAATTGAAAGAAAAAAATACTTGCTTTCCAGTATGGCAGTTCCTCAAAAGACTAAACATAGAGCTCCCCTATGACTCGGCAATTCCACTACTTGGCATTTACCCAATCGTCCAGAAACAAGGACATACTAAATCCACTAGCACAACAATGTTCATTGCAGCACTATTTACCATAGCAAAGATATGGAACCAACCCAGATGTCCCTCAGTTGATGAGTGGGTCAACAAGATGTGGTATTTATACACAATGGAATTCTATGCTGCTGTCAGAAAGAATGACATTGCCCCATTTGTAAGGAAATGGAAAGACTTAGAAAAAATCATTTTAAGTGAAGTGAACCAGTCTCAAAGGAACATAGACCGAATAGTCTCCCTCATTTGTCATAATCAGTAGAAACCTCGGTCTCTCCTAGCAGAGATTTACAATAGAACAAAATCTAGAGACATTAGGCCAAATAGTATGACACTAAATGTAAGGGCCTCCAGGATAAGGAAACAAAAGCCATATAATGAGTGACTGTTGTCATCTCTTTTGCCATCCCTTGGTTATCTCATATTGTTACAATTTTCCACCTTGTTATCTGATATATTTTATATATGCTTAATTGGTTATTTGAAATTGGATAGGGAAGGGGGGGAATCAAGATAAGTGGGGGGAGGGTGGGAAGGAAATGGGGACCATGTCATGAGAAAGGGTATTAATGTTTGTGAAGTTATGCACCTTCTATCTGGTGAATATAATGTAACCCTTCTACTAATCACAATAAAAAAAAAGAGAAAAAAAATACTTGCTTTCAAAATAGTCCCAAACTACAAACAACCAAAACGTCATCAGTGAAAGAATAGATAACCAGGGCTGCGAAGGTGGCTTAGTGGTAGAGTGTTTGCTTAGCATGCATGAAGCCCCAGGTTTGATTCCTCAGTACCACATAAATAGAAAAAGCTTTAAGTAGCATGGTGGCTCAAGTGGTAGAGTGCTAGCTTTGAGCAAAAAGAAGCTGAGGGACAGTGCCTGGGGCCTAAGTTCAAGCCCCAGGACTGTCAAAAAAAATGATACACAAATTTTGGTTTAATAATATAGTGAAACACTACTCAGTAGTAGAAAAAAAAAGCAGACCATCGATGTAAGCAACAAAGTGGAAGATTTTCAGAAACATTAGATGAATTAAGCACGCCAGATACTGTTGACAAACTTTATGATTCTACTTATACAAATTACAGAGGAAACAAATCTATGCTAAAAAAAAAGTCAACGTGCTGGTTGGTTAGTATCAAGTAAAGATAGGGTAGAGATTTTGGTTGTCTTTAAATGTAATAATTTCTTTACAAGTGCACTTCATTGATTTTTTGAATTAGCATCAATGAGTTATTCAGAAGGGTTTCATTTGTCAGATCTCATCTATATATATATACATACATACATACACACCTTTTTTGTTGTTGTTGGTCCATTGTGGGGCTTGTACTCAGGGCTTGGGCACTTGAGCTCTTTTTACTCAAGTCTAGTGCTCTACCACTGTTAGCCACAGATCTACTTCCAGTTTTCTGATGGGTGGTGGGAGATAAGTCTCACGGACTTTCCTGCCTAGGCTGGCTTTGAACTATGATCCTTAGATCTCAGCCCCCTGAATAGCTAAAATTATAGGTGTGAGCCACCAGCATCCGGCTCTGTTGACTCTTGATGGTGACATATTCTATCTTTCTTTCCAGTGAATATGCTGGTGCTGAAATACTCACTGCATATGGCCTCAGGACGTCAAGGAACACTGAACAATCATCATCTTCTGGCAGTGAGATCTCAGATATGTCTAGTGCCCTTACACACCAAGGACAAGCCAGAGTGAAAGCTGGGAGAACAAAAGGGTATCAACTGTCTTAATTCTCTTTACCCTCTGCAAGGGTAATATCATTTTGTCTTTCCCTCAGAAAATTAAGGTCTTTGGCCTTTGAACTAGAGTGTAGTTTTGGGCAAAGACACATGCTTCATCCTTCCATGCTTGCCCTTTCCTCTAGCACCTGTACCACAGACAGGAAGTGTTTAAATTTTGACATTTTCTGTAGGCGTGCCTGTTCATTGTTTAAAGAGGTTTCACCTTATTATCTCACACAGTCATAGCTGACTGATGTGGGGAGAATGCAGACTCTCCCATAGGCATACTGGTTCTAGCTCGTATGGATGATTCCTGAGGAACTAGAGAACACGTCACTGATGGAGTAATGGTTTAACCCTGCCTGAGCTGGGTTTCTCCAGGCATGAGGGAGCTGCAGGAAATGAACCAAGCACAGCATCTCTAGTCACACTGTCTATCTGTGGCTGGTCATATCCAGGAGTGGTAGAAAAATGAATGGATTCCTGATGCATAGCAGGATTCCTGAGATTGGGGTGGAGGAGGTGTGTTTGAGAGATATTGGCAAAGAAATGAAGCTTTAGAAGAAATTAATACTAGGTGTGCAGGGGACATATTTTATTCAAGAACAAGTTCCCGCTGAACGTATAAGCCTTGCTCTGCCTCTGATGAAGTATATGATCCTTCTTGAGCCTCTCAACCTTCTAGGTCATCCATGTCTAGCCTATAAAATAAAAAGTCTATAGTAGATCAAGCTGATATCAAAGCCAGATATTGCTAATGGGACAGGGTATCTTTCTGCTGAACTGTTATGGACTCTAGGTAGCCATCAGTAATGATAGAGTTTGCTAGGAATGATGGGACTTGTCTCCCTAGGAGAGAAACTATTCTCCCCAGGTCAGTCTCTCCATATGGGTCAGCTGATAAGCTGTAGGTGGGATTATAAATTACACCATCATATTTTTTACACAAATGGAAACTTACAAAAACTATGATAATGACCCATTAGTAGTATTATACTTAAAAATAATGTGTGTCAAGAGATATTTCTCACCATCAGAGGGCAATTAACAACCCATTTTAAATGATGAAAATGGCAATTGATTCCTATAATTAAAATACTTTCTTAATTCCTATCATTTTGACAACCACTTTCTCAGGTGAGTTTATCACCTAAAAATGTACATCAACAAGTTTATAACTTTTCTCTCAAACTAATTTAATTACTTACATTTTTCTTTTTGCAAGGCAGGTACTGTAGTCTGCATTAATCAGGGATGCAAATAAAGATCATTGAGTTTGTAATATTCTTTTTTTTTTTTTCTGGTCCTAGGGCTTGAACTGGAGAACTGGGAACTGTCCTTGAGCTTTTGTGCTCAAGGCTAGTACTCTACCACTTGAGCCACAGCTCCACTTCTAGCATTTTGTTGATTAATTGGAGATAAGAGTCTATCAGACTTTCTTGCCCAAACACACACACACACACACACACACACACACACACACACACACACACACAGAAGATAGGTGTTCCATATAGTTGGATAAGCTGATAAGCTCATATTTCCAGTAGGCTTCCAAGCATGCTTCTGGCTCCTTTTGTAAGTTAATGTATCTTAAGTGTTTTCTAGTGATTTCCTAATGATTAGGAAATTAAGTTGGCCAAGCACACAACCTAGCACAAAATGTAAATGAGGAAGACTTTTCAGGTTTGGATACTTGGATGCTGAAAGACCCAGTAAAATAATCTTGAGAAAAGTGAGATTTAGCTAGGGGCTATTCCAAGTGTCCCAGATTCCCTGTCTCCTTGGCCTCTCTCCTTGTAGCTCCTCTATCCCTACTGAGATTTCTTCTGCTTCTTCATAGTTTCTGTTCCTTCTTATGAATGTTTTGGTCAACATAAATATGATCCTACCTCCTTTTGCCTTCCTGCCCTTGGATTTCCATGTACTTTTCTGTAACTTTCCTATTTACACTGCTCATAAAGGAATGCTGCCTGCTGGTATCCAGGCCATATCAGGAAAGACTATTCACCATGTGGTGGTGTTCATGCATGTTTAGAATCCAAAGTCCTTTCTGGGCCCATCAGCCATGGCCACAAGAGGTAGGCTGAGAACATGGCTGGCTGAGCCTACTGCCTTGATGAGGGGCTGTCAGTGGGCTGGCCTGTGGAACCTGCCCAGCACAACCTTGTTCCTAGAAGCAATGATGACAATAGCAGTAAAGACTTTAAAGGCCTAACCGGTCCTCCTTTCCAGGATTTAGGAGCTTCCAACTCAGGATTGAGTCGTGGCAGATTCCTCGCTAGGATTTCCATGGAGAGCTTCTAGTAGCTTCAGTGTTATCCTCTTAGACTGCGGAGACCTGTACATGCACTTTCTGAAATGCTGTCACAGTTCTAAAGCTCTGTCTTCACCTCCGTATAGTGAGGAGGCGAAGCTAGCATGGACATCCTTGCTAGCAGGTTAGGTTGTGCACTGCACCATTCCAGGGAGTCCTTTGTTTCAATAATCTTTATTATAATCTCATCTTTGCTCACCTGCCTCAAGCCAGTCCGTTCACACCTTCCCACCTTTCTTTCCCTTCCCTTCTATTTCCTTTCCCATCCCTCCCCTCCCCTCCCTGTCTCTCTCCTCCACTCTCTTTCTTCACAAGTATTTGAAACAGATTCCTAATACTTCTCAACACTTACACATGTCAATACTTATCCCAGAATTTATAGACACTTGAAAAAAATTTACCACAGTGCTATGACAACTGATAAACTAACTTGAGAAATTGCAAAATTAAAAAAAAAATTAAACATTTCTAAGTTGGTGATATCTTGTACTCTTCTCCTATTTTTTTATCCTAGGAAGTTCTCCATTCCAAGATGCCCTTCATCAACATGTAATGCTTCCTCAGGACATCATACCATTGCATGGTCTAAACAATGTTGATGGCACATGCCTGTAATCTTTCCTACTCAGGAAGCTGAGATCTGAGGATCACAGTTCAAAGCCAGGTGGGGCAAAAAAGCCCTCGAGACTCATATCTCCAAGTAACCATCTAAAAACCAGAAGTGGAGCTGTGGCTCAAAGTAGCAGAGCTCTAGCTTTGAGCAAAAACTGCTCAGGGATGACAGTACCCAGGCCCTGAGTTCAAGTTTCCTGACTAACAACTAAAAATATTGTGTATATATATATATATATATATATATATATATATATATATATATATGCTTGGGTGTCAAGACTTCTGGCCAGTTACTAGCTCAATGGTAGGCTTGGGGAAATAGAAGAAAAGATGTTAAGACAGAGAATTGTGAAGAGCCAAAGGTAAATTCCTCTTTATTTGTGCCACCCAACTCTAAATACTGAGGCAACTTTTCCTGTCTGAGTGCAGTGGAACCTCTCCTTTGCCATGGTTTAGTCAGACCTTGAGATCTAGCCAAGTGGCTCCTCCTCTACTTATATATATTCTGTGAATGGCTTTCTTTCAACAAGGCAACTACATCTTCCCTCTGTAGCCTTTGAAGCCCTTGATTTATGCAACTTGTTTGTTCATGTTTAAATGAAGCCTTTGACAGAGAACAGATGCTTGTTCCAAGTGTCTTTCCTTGCTAATAATGTTCTTCTATCATAACCCAGGTAAGGTGAAAGAAGACTATAAGTGTAAGCACAGTTCATAGCATGAAGAACTAAGGATGATTCTAGTTGAATTCTGATTCCTTCAACTGTCTTTGGTAACTTGGAGTGTCAGTTTCTTAGTAGCCTACTAAAAAGAAGACAGAATAGAGTGATAGAGATCTTTGGAAATGTAGGACAGGCCTAGTTTCAGCTCTGATATGTAAAACATGATGTCCTTATAACTGAGGGTGGGGTGGAGGAAATCTAACAAATTGAAAACCAATTGCGTTTCTTAGACCAATTAGACAAATGAAGTTACAAGAAAAGTCATGACCTGGAATCTGGAGAGATGAGTGCATAAGAAGACAAACCAAAGGACAACTACTAGAGCTGCGAATGAAAACACTTTAAATGGTAATTTTGTGTGTGTGTGTGTGTGTGTGTGTGAGTGTGTGTGTGTGTGTGTGTGTGTGTGTGTGTGTGTGTGTACATGCCAGTACTGGGGATTAAACTCAGGCTAAGGCACTGTCTCTTAGCTTTTTAGCTGAAGGCTGGTACTCTACCACTTGAACCACAGGATCATTTCCAGCTTTAGGGTAGTTAATTGAAGGGAAGTGTCTTAAGGACTTTCTACCCTGGACTGGCTTTGAACCACAATCCTCTGGTCTCAGCTTCCTGAGTAGTTAAGATTAAAGGCATGAGCCACCACTGGTGCCCCAGCTCTTTGATAAATAATAATTTTGGTAAATTTCTAGAAAATCTCCTAGACCCTGCTCTCCAGAAGAATTCCCGCATTTGTGGATTTTTGCCTCTGGGAACTCCTTCAACATTTCCAAGATGAAGGCCTAAGAAAAGTCCCTCTTATTCTAGCAGCAGGAGTGAGGAGTGTGGCTTGAACATGTATGTCCTCTAAAGTCCCTACTGAAATTTAAATTTATTCCCCAATGAGCTACTACTACAGGATGTGGCTTTGGGGAAGGTGATTAATCAATGAAGACTCTTTCTGTACAAGTGAGTTTAGCACTGACATAAATGGACTCAAGTTCTGAGACCTGTGAGAAATGAATTTCTGGTGCTGATAATTTACTCTATTGTAGTGGTGCCATGCCTCCTGCATGCCTGGGTGGTTCTTGTCTACTTTTCCTGAATTCTCTCTATCATTAACATTTCCTGAGTATCTGCTATGGGTCCAGAACTAGCTCGGATGTTGACAAGATCGTTAATATTATTAAATGCATTGAAATAATGCGACTGATTAGAAAAATTGGAAATCCTCAGTCTATCTTCTGTGCAGTATTACTATCAACTATTATCAACCATTTGGTTGTCAGAGGAGTAGAATGAGAGTCACTGCACACACACACACTCACACACACACACACACACACACACTGTGTAATGAGTCTTTCTGCCAGGTCAGCTCTATTATGCTTGGTATAAGCCCATCTGGCTCCACTTAACCAACTGGGGCTTTAAATCCTGGGAGAACTTTCAAACCACAGGTCAAGCTTCCTCTGGGTAACACTATCTATGCATTCATTCATTCCTTCATTCAGCACTCACTAAATGCAAGATGGTGCATTCAGGTTAGGTCACACCCACTAGAAGTTTGCAATAGTTTACATTCCTGAATGACAGTTTCTGCAACTTTTTCTAGTGTCCTGAAGCCTTTTTTTTTTTTAAACTTGTATTTCCTTCTTTACTTTTCAGAGCTTTTATATATACCATGCATGTGTGGGAATCATTCACTGATTTATCTTTCTATGTGTATCTATCATTCCATAATCACCAAAACTAAATAAAATCCTTCTTGGCTTAGATATATGAATCAGATCTGGGCTTGAGTTCCATCTCTGCCTGTGTGGCCTTGGGTCTTAGCTACTTTGCCTATAAAACAAGATTGTGTCTTTCTGCTTTATCTCTTGCTTGTGTTTGTGTGGGTCAAATGATCAGCTGTTTGTGCCATCACTTTCTGCAACACAAAATGACACGGAGATGTCAGTTTGTTGTTATTAAAAGTTTGTAACAGATTCAACCTCAGAGTTTCCTTATGTGTACAATACAAATGCCATAGAAATAGTAACTAAGGGCAAAATTTGGCCCAAGGCACTTAACTACAGTGAGTTAAAAAAAAAAAAAGGAAAGAAAAAAAAATCAAAGTCTTTTTATTCAAAACAGAGAACTTTCAAGTTAGAGTCAATACTTGCCAAGGACAGGATTTCTAAAGTGGATCTCTGTGAAGGAATGAAGGAGGCATTAGAGTGCAGGGACTGAAAGAGAAAGCCTTTAGCATTATCATCTTCCTCCTCCACCTGGCACTGCCTGGTTTAGGTCTCCTTATCTAATCTGCTGGAGGCTTACAACTCAACAGTCCATGAAAAAGGGATGCACTTTAAGTATGGATCCCTGCAGGGGCCAAAAACAATATTCTGGCCAATCTTTGACCATGCCAGAAAGACACTGGAACCCACTGGAATTTCTTCTTCAAAGGGACTACAGATAAAATGCCATGTTCTCCACACTTCAAACATGTTTTGTGGTTACTTATGAAAACCCACATCATGTTCACAAAACCACCAGAGAAGTAAAGTTTATGATCAGTCGCCCTACTATAAATTGGCAAATAAGAAAGGTCCAGGAATTTGGGGAGGGAGAGGTGTGTGAGAGGATGAGCTTCAGCCACTCCTGATTTTTCCAATTTGATTCTCATATGTTGTTTTTCATTTTAGAAAAGCAGAAGTAGGAGGGTTTGGTGGAAGTCTGCTGGGTGTGGAGATTGGAATGGTTGAAATGGAGGAGATGTGATGGTATGCAGTGTGTTTTTTTTTTTCCCCAGTTCTGGGCTTAAGCTCCTGAAGCTCAGGGCCTGAGCACTGTCCTTGGATTTTTCTCAAGGCTAGAACTCTACCACTTGAGCCTCAGCACCACTTCCGGCTTTTTCTAAGTATGTGGTACCAAGGAATTGAACCTGGGTCTTTGTGCATGCTAGGCAAGCACTCTACCACTAGGCTAAACTCCCCGCCCCAGTATGCAGTGTTTTAATGAAAAAATAACAAAGATGCTGGGTGTGGTGGCAAAGGCCTGTAATCCCAGTTCTCAAGATGCAGAAGCAGGAAGATGGTGAATTTGAGGCCACCCTGAGAAATAGGAGAGATGTTACCTCAAAAATCAAAGGGAAAAAATCCAACCATCCCCTAAACAACAAGTCAAAAAGCACCCAAATGTTATACTTGCTAACTATCAAACACCTAGAAAATAACGAAGTGTCGGGGAAGATATAGAGAAGTTGTAATACTTAATATAGTGTTGGAAATGTAAAATCTTGCTGCTGAGACAGGTCAGGAGGGACAGCCCTACAGATTACTATAATAGTGTAGCATTCCCCTGTAGTTTCCAATCCTTTAGGGAAAGGAGAGAAATGTGAAGAATGAACTCCAGGCCTTGTTTCTAGTCAGGTGATCTACTCCTTGAGCCAAGTCCCCAGCCCTTTTGGCTTTATTTTTTTCAAATAGGGTTTTGACTTTTTCCCAGGCTAGTCTAGGCCTCTATTTTGTTGCTTATGCCTCTTGCATAATTATGATGATAGGCATGTGTCATCCCACTCAATGTATTGATTAAGATGGGACATCACGATCTCCCCTCCCCGCCACCACAGGGCTAGCCATGAGTGAATCTTGATCCTCCCATTCTACCTCCTAGTCTTTACCTCTCAAGTAGCTGGAATTACAGGCATAAGGTACTATCTAGCCACTAATTTTTCTTTTTTGTTTCTATCAAGTCCCACAACATTTTATTCCAAAAAATATATATATTCCAAAAAATTTCATTCCAAAAAAAATCACATAGGCAAACTCAAAAAATTGTACAGTGAATTGCTATATATCTGTCCTCTATATCCTACTAGTCAAAATGTAACATTGTTGCCAGGCACGGGGTGGCTCACACCTGTAATCCTAGCTACTCAGGAGGCTGAGATCTGAGGATCAAGGTTCAAAGCCAGCCTGGGTACAAAAGAACCTGAGACTCTTATCTCCAATTAACCCCTAGAAAACGGGAAGTGAGGCTTGGCTCAAGGGTAGAGTGGTGGTCTTGAGCTGAAGAGCTCAGGGATAATACCCAGGCAGAGTTCAAGCCCCATGACCCCCCCCCCCCACACAAAAATGTAGCATAGTTGCTTTCATGCTCACCTATCTATCCATTCCTAACGAAACACTTATATTTAAAGTATTCATTCAGCCATCCTTCGTTAACTGTCACGGTGTGGTTCTAGATTAGAAATGTCATTCTTGAATCTTACCTTGACGTTCAGTTCATACATGGCCACGCTCCCCTGAGCCTCTTTATCCAATATTGGAGCACAGCAGGGCTTGGGCCAGGTATTAACAAAATAAAAAATAAATAAAAGAAAAAGGCTTCTCTCACAGACAGCTTTCACTCAGGGGCTCTAAGACACTGTCTGTGTGCTGTGGATCTTTCTATCCAGTCTTCCTTTAGCTTCTTCCACCAATCCCGTATTAAAAGAGACATTGGAACATAGAAAAGTAAGCCACAAATTGGGCACCAGTGGCTCATGCCTATAATCCTAGATACTCAGGAGACTGAGGATCACAGTTTGAAGTCAATCAGGATAGAAAAGTCAGTGTGACTCTTATCTACAATTCACTACCAAAAAGCTGGAAATTGAACTGTGGCTCAAAGTGGTAAAAGACTAGCCTT
This sequence comes from Megascapheus bottae, assembly GCF_031878675.1. NCBI lineage: Eukaryota > Metazoa > Chordata > Mammalia > Rodentia > Geomyidae > Megascapheus > Megascapheus bottae. The sequence continues at coordinate 22,393,534 of NC_143530.1, read as the reverse complement.
GAGCACAAAATCGTGGTGACCGGGTCCTGAGTTTAAGCCCCAGAACTGGCAAAAAGAAAAGAAAAGAAAAGAAACAAGAAAAAAGAAAGAAAAGGAAAGGGAGGGAGGAAGGGAAGGACGGAGGGAAAGCAACAAACAAAATCAAACTTTTTTCTATTGGTGATCTTTCCATACTGAGCAGATGACCCTCAAGTAGTTTACATTTCAGGTATGACATGAAGAAGCTATAGATCTATCTGCCTTTGAGCCAAAATACTAGTCTGTCGCTAGTCTGGAAGAGTCCTTCCTAGCCAAGATGGCAGATGCAAAGCTGAAAAGACATGTGTTGGCAAGAATATGGGTGAAAAATAAACTAGCAGAAATTTGGTGATTTTTGTCATTTGTTGGCTGACATCTGAATATTGTTGGCAGTGTCTTAGGTGTAGTTTGATTTCATGAGTAGGGAAACTACTTTAATTGGTTTCTTTCTTTTTAATTTCCATCATTCATGGCCATGGAAAATTCCAAATGGTTTCCATTTTCATAGTGCTGGCAGCACAGCACACCAGACCAGCGACTACTGGCATGGAGGTCAAGTTCTTTTCTCACTCAGCAAAGACATTTTATTGCTTGTAAGATTATTCGCCATTAACGCTGGCTGGTAAATACTAATATGACCTATACAGTTTAAATTATCCCTCTCATATCAAGAATTATTTATTTTTTGCACTGGTCCTGGGGTTTAAGTTCAGGGTCTGAGTGTGGGGTAGCATTCTCAAGGGTAGCATTCTAACAACTGAGGCACAGCTCCACTTCAAAGCCAGCCCTGGCTGGCTTTGATGATCCTCAGATCTCAGCCTGTGGAGTAGCTAGTATTGTAGGTGTGAGCTACTACCCCTCTGGCCAACTTTTTTTTTAATATTTTTTATTGTAATTAATAAAAGGGTTACATGTTATTTGCCAGGCAGAAGGTGCATTAATTCACATACATTGATACCCTTTCACATGTCTTGGTCCCCATTACCCTCCCCCACCCCCCATCTTGGTTTTCCCCCTTTCCCTATCCAATTTGAAATAACCAAATACAAATATATCTGATATATCAGATAACAAAGTGAGATACTGTAACAATATGAGATAACCAAGGGACAGAAAAAGAGGTGAGAGATAACATAGTACATTGAGGACAACAATCATTCATTATATGGCTTTTGTTTCAATATCCTGGAGGTCCTTTCAATGAGCTTCATACTATGTGGCCTCTGGCCAACTTTTAAAAAAGATTATCTCTCTCTTTCTCTGTCTCTCTCTCTATTTTTTACTTATCAATTCATTTATTTATTGTGCTGTTCCTGGGGCCTGAACTCAGGGCTTGGGTAATATTCTGGAGTTTTTAGCTTAAGGCTAGCACTCAAGACATGAGCCTCAGCCACAGCCATTTCCATTTTTTAATTGTCAGTGGTTCATTGTACATGAGTCTTACTGCCCAGGCTGGCTTGAAAGCATGATCCTCAAATCTCAGCCTCCTGAGGAGCCCAGATTACAGGATGAGCCACTGATGCCAGGCTGACTATAAGTAATATGCCTTTGTGTGTATGCACATATTCTGCTTGTGTATTCGTCTATTGATAGACATTTGGGCTCTTCATACTTCCTGACTATTGTGAACAGGCTGCAATGAATATTGTACAAATGTCTGTTTAAGCCCCTGTTTTCAATTCTTTTGAGTGCATGCCTAGAAGTAGAATTGTAAAGCTTATGGTAATTCTACATCTAGGTTTTTGAGGAATTGCCAAGCTGTTTCCATATCATTAATCCAGTCTGACATTTTCACTAGCTCTGTTTCTGTACATACTGGCCAACATTTATTTCCTGTTTTGTTTTTTGCTTTGTAGCTGTCTTCCTGGGTCTGAAATGGTACCTTCTTGTTTTGTTTTGTACTCTGTCTAATGGCTAGTGATAATAAGCATCTTAGCTCAATATGCTTAGTAACCAATTATATATTTCCTAGGGAAAAATATCTATTCATTTTTTTTATATATTTTTAGGTTAGATGGGGTTTTTGTTGTTTCTTTTGTCCAAGACCAGTACTCGAACTCAGTACCTGAGCTTTTGCTCATTGTCTGGCCCTCTACCAATTGAGCCAGGCCTTCAACCCATAAAGGGTTTGTTATTTCCTTCATTTGTTTTTGTTGAGTTAATTGTTTGTTAATTCTTGATACTAAACACCAGATTATCTGCACATTGTAGCCCATTCTAATGACCTTTGCTATTTCCCAAGATGAGATGCGAGCCACTGGAGGCTTTTGAGTAGAGAAGAGATATGATTTAGGCCTTATTCTCAGATTACGGTGGGAATATAATATATATCCAGTAAATATTTGTATATTACAAACATGGAAGCTATCCCTGAATTAAAATTTGTAATGTTTTTCTTTATAGCTCTAAGTGGCATCTGCTTTTATTCTAGACAGAATAAACATTCACTAAATGTTTATCATTCAGTGTCTACAGTGTGCCAGGCACTGGTTAAGAACTGAGGTCACAGAAAGAGCAAATAAAGCTAGAAAAAAGCCCTCAATGGGGCCTTCACTAGAATGGTAGGAGGACAGACAATAGCATAGCACATATAAATAAATACATGCACAGGTTAAATATCTTTTTATAAAAAAATAAAATTACAAAGCTAGACACTGGTGCTCATGCCTGCAATCCCAGGTACCCACAAGTCTGAGTTCTGAAGATTTGGTTTGATGCCAGCCAAGGCAGACAAATTTGAGAGACTCTTATCTCTTATCTACCAAACAAACAAAGAAATAGCTAGAAATTGAGATGAAGTTCAAGAAAGAGAACTTCAGCCTTGAGCAAAAAAAGTTGAGAATACAAGACCTTGAGTTCAAGTCCCAGTACCGGTCCACGCATATACAAACCCACACCATGGAAATCCAAAGTGCTCCAAATTCCGTGACATTTCAAGTGGAAAATTCCACACCACAAAACTTTGCTTCCTGCACAAAATTATTGGAAAGTACTCTATAAAATTATCTTTAGGGTATGTGTATGAAGTATATTTGATACAGAAATGAATTTCGTATTTAGACTTGGGGCCCATCCCTGTGAGATCTCATGTGTATATGTCAATATCACACAACCCCCAAAAAATCCAAAACCCAAAACACTACTTGGTGAAGGGTACTTGAAATTAAGGAATATTCAAGCTGAGGCATATTGGGCTGTGATAGATGTGGGGGAAGATAAGAAAGTAAGGGAAACAGTTGAATGGTGGGAGGAGGGACCATTAAAAATAGAATGGCAGAACTGGGCTTCCTTGAAGCTCAGTAGTACTTGTCATCTTGTTTTTGAGGATAAAACACTGTGCTAGATTCTCAAACATGATACAAGCTGGAAGCCAGTAGCTCACCCCTGTAATCCTAGCTACTCAGGAGACTAAGGTCTAAGGATCACAGATTGAAGCCAGCCAATGTAGGGAAGTCCAAGAGATTTTTTTTATCTCCAATTAACCAGCAAAAAATCTCAAATAGTAAAGCACCAGCCTTGAACAAGGACACTAAAGAGGCCCTGAGCTGAAGCCTCAGTTCAATCAATCAAACAATCAATTAATTAATAAAAACATTTTGCAATTCTAGCCCTCAAGGGACTTTTGAGTCTGTGAGAAGCACAATTTTCAGGTGTTATATAATATCGTTGTTCCCAATATGTCTTGAAATATGATGCTTTATTCACTCCAGGGACTGTATAGTATTTTATTTTATTTTTAACTTTTTGTCTTGGTGATGTATAGAGGGGTTACAGTTACATTCATCAGCTAGTGGGTACATTACTTCTTGAACATCATTCGTCCTTCCCATGTTTTTCTCCCATTCTCCCCTACCCACTCCCACTCATCTTGTTTTTCCCTTCCTTCCCTATTTCAAATAAACAAATAAACATATATACAATATACCAGGTAACAAAGTCAGATACAGTGACCACATGAGATAAACCATAAGGGGAAAAAGAGGAAATAAATAACTTCACATTCATATAGCACATTAAGAACACAAAGATAAGCTTCTTGTTTCAATATCCTGAAGTTCATTTCACTTGGCCTCATCCTATATGGCCATGTGTACATAAGCCTTTGACCTATTGTGATCCTCTGTTAGAAGGATCCTAGATCTATACTAATTGTTACAAATAAGGAAAACCATGGAGCCTATGCTTCTTTGGGTCTGGCTTACTTCACTTAATATGATTTTTCCCAAGGATTTCCATTTCCTTACAAATGGAGCAATGTCATTCTTTCTAATGGCAGCACAGAATTCCAGTGTGTATAAATACCACATCTTCTTGATCCATTCATCTACTGAGGACTCTCTGGGTTGGTTCCATATCTGAGCTATGGTGACTAATGCTGCAATGAACATGGCTGTGCTGGTAGGTATAGTATGGCCTTGTTTCTAGATATTTAGGTAAATGCCAAGGAGTAGGATTCCTGGGTCATAGGGGAGCTCTATGTTTAGTCTTTTGAGGAACTGCCATACTGCTTTCCCTAGTGGTTGAAGGAGTTTATACTCCCACCAACAGTGTAGTAGTGATCCCTCCTGGCCACATCCCCTCCAGCATCTGTTGTTATAAGATTTCTTGATAATGGCTATCCTAACTGGAGTGAGGTGGAATCTCAAAGTCGTTTTGATTTGCATTTCTTGTATGGCCAGAGTCAAACATTTCTTCATGTGTCTATTGGCCATTCTTAGCATTTTATAGCACAACTGTCTTTAAGAAGGATGCGCACTTAACCAGGTGAACCCTCATAAAGCTCTCTGCTTATAAGAAGAAGTTTGGAGAATGAGGAAATATAAAGAGGGTTGAAGTATGGAAAAGATGTAATGCCCTGGCTTTGAAGATGGAGGTGGATAGAGGACAAAGAATCCCCTCTCAGAATAGCTCCCCAATCATCAACCCAGTCCTTGGGCTGGAAGTATAGCCTAGTGGTAGAGTGCTTGCCTAGCATGCACAAAGCTCAGGGTATCATATACACAAAAAAGCTGGAAGTGGCACTGGAAAAAGCTGGAAGTGTTCAAGTGGCAGAGCACTAGTCTTGAGCAAAAAGTGTTCAAGGACAGTGCCCAGGCCCTGAGTTCAGGCCCTGAGTTCAAGCTCCAGGACTGGCAGAAAGAGAGAGAGAGAGAGAGAGAGAGAGAGAGAGAGAGAGAGAGAGAGAGAGAGAGAGAGAGAGAGAGAGAGAGAGAGAGAGAGAGAGAGATGCCAGGAGGCCAATTCATTTTCCTTCTCAGCCAAAAACTTGAATGAGCTTGACAGTGGATTCTTCCTTTATTATTCAAGTCTCAAGAGTTCAGCCCAGCTGACATCTTAATTTCTGCCTTGTGCAGATCTGAACAGAGAACTCAGTCAGGCTATACCTGGACTTTGGACATACAGAACCCAGAGATGATAAATGAATATTTTTGTTTTTGTAGTTTTTTTTTAAAAAAAGCTGTTAGATTTATGGTAATGTATTATGGGACAATAGTAAACTAACATAAGTTCTAATAAAGAAGTGGGGAAAATTATATCTGCATTTAGAATATAAAGAGCATTCACAAGCAGTGGGGACAATCTGTTTTTTGAATAACAAAATTGTTTTTGGTGGTTAATTGAAGATCTGAGTCTCAGGGACGTTCTTGTCTGGGCTGGCTTGGAACAGTAATCCTCAGATCTGAGTTAGAATTAAAAGTGTGAGTCACCAGCACCCAGCGTTGGAAATTTCAGTTTTAACAACCATTGTTACATGGCAAGAAAACAGAGCAGGCACATTTTTTGAGAGGTTGAACTTGGAGTCTTTATTAGGAAGTCAGCAACCACAGGCGGATTCTTATTGCAAAGGCCAGTAGCCCAGTGAACACATGTAACATGGTCAAAAAACTGAGCCATGAGAACTGGAGAGAAAAGAAAGAGCAGAAAAATAACAAGACACTAAACTTCAGCTCCAATGAGCTGAAGTGGGACACCATGTTAACTGGAGAGCCAGGAGACACATAGCATGGCATTGTTGTACCTGTGCCTGAGTTGATCTGGGTCTCAAGAAGGTCCAGTCAGGGGGCAGGGTCACAGGGAGCTTGAGAGTTCATGGCCCAAGACTTTCAGGGCCAGTACCCAATTGTTCAAGTCCCTGCCCCAGGCTTTAGGAATTCAGGCATGCCCATCACCTCAGAGGTGGGACTTCCCTGCCTCCTTCATGAAGACAAGATGGTGCCAGTGAAACACAACACCCTATCATCCACCTGTTAGAGTCAGCATCCCAGCTTCACTATCTCAGATAATAAATTTTTTTGGTTGGTTGGGGGACTTGAACTCAGGGCCTGGGTGCTGCCCCTAAGCTCTTCAGCTCAAGGTATAAATGTAGCAGACTTGAGGGCAGTTACCACCTCTTTCTCTGTTGTCACATCCTGAAACAGCCTGGACACACACACCCCCCCCTTCCTACTTAACTCTATCCCTGCCAATGGTTGGCCCTTTTCCACAGACCTTACATTGAGGGGGTACGACTGCAGTTTGTTCTCCCCTCCCTCCTCTCCCATAAACTCTTTTCTGCCTAAACCTGTGGCAGTTTCCTTTCAGGGAACCTTACATCCTGATATGACCTCTCAAGATGTAGCTTCTCTTTGTCTCAAGACAGAATTCTTATAACACTTACAGCTCATAAATTAGCTTTTAGGGCCATCATTTTCTTTGTCTGACCTAGTCAAATTTAAGCAACAGCACTTGTGTTTCCCTATGGCAAATATCATTGATGATACTTTTATCAGTGATTTCAGACTGCCAAATCCCTGTGGCCTTCATTAGAGTAGAAAATGAGCAGACAGCTGGTCAACCTGACTCTTGTAAGTGCTCCACTGAGTTCTGCAAGAGATAAAGTCTCAGGCTGCTTCACCTTCCCAGGCCCTCTGCAAAACATTTTGCCAAAGAACATCTGGCATTGACTCCACAAAAGGTGATAACTAACTAGGCATTGGCTAGTCTTGGAATTTCTCTTCTTATTTTCCATCCTTTCTCCCTCTTTTTTTTTTGAAAGTATCATTGGAATTTGGAATTATTGCTCTTTAGAGAAATGCAATCTGTTGCTTTTAGATGGCCAAATGAAATGGTAATTCCATATTTAAATTTTGAAGGAAGCACCACACTGCCCTGAGTGTCTTCCCACCCTCATGCTGCCCCCAACTAATTACTGGGATAGAAGGCATGTGCACACATTCTCAGTTCTGCATCTGTCCAACACACATCCTTTCAATTAGGGTAAAATACACAAAGCAAAAAAAAGTACAATGTTAACTATTTTAAGCATTAATTTCAATATTCTGTACCTTCATTGCTATTCAACTAATCACCAGAAATCACATCCTGAAAATCTAAAATTACACAGAAAGCATCTTTCTTATCTTCCCTTCCCCTAGTCCTTGATAACCACCGTTCTGCTTTCTGTTTATGAATCTGACTACTTTACATAAAAGCAGAATCATACAATATTTGTCTTTGTGTACCTGGGTTATTTCACTCAGAGTACTATTTTCAAGATCCATCCATATTGTAGCAAGTGTCAGAGTTTCCTTCTTTCTAAGGCTGAATAGTAGTCAGTATGTATAATTTTTATGTATCAATTAAAAATAGGTTAAGAAAAATAATATTTTAAAGATCTCTTCTCCAAACCCCCAAAAATGAGAATACCCAGAGGTGATCCTGGCTACTAATATTTATAGAAGCTTCGTATTCAGTGGGAGGAGTAAATATAATTAAATTACATTACAACGTTTGTTGATGAATATGTGAAAATTGCCAGATGAAACCTATTAATTATGCAGAATTAATATACTAATAAAACTGGAAAAGAAAAGCAATTTCCTCCTGTGCCTCAGATATTCAAATATATTAGCAAAGATGTGAGCCCTGGCTGTAAGCCAACTGGTTAGAGTTAAGAATCTTTAAGACTTTTCTGCTCAGTCTAGCTTTAAGTCAAAATCTTCAGCTCTCAGCCTCCTGAGTAGCTAGGACTACAGATATGAGCCACCAGCACTCAGTTTACTTTTTATTAAAATAAGGTGGTAAAGGGACTCATGGGGCTGAAATTATTTTCTTCACTCAAGATGAATTTGAGTTAGGACAGCACTCTTGCTGGGATCTTAACTGAGAACATCCATCAGGAAGCTGCAACAGAACGTGGGGCGATAGGGCTGGGAATGTGGCTTCATGGTAGAGTGCTTGCCTAGCATGCATGAAACCCTAGGTTCAATTCCTCAGTACCACAGAAACAGAAAAAAGTCATAAGTGGCACTGTGGTAGAATGCTAGCCTTGAGCAAAAGAAGCTCAGGGATAGTGCCTAGGCCCTGAATTTAAGCTCCAGCACTGGGTGGGGGAAGCTGGGGGAATAACTTGGGGAAGATAGTATTGAGTGGCTGAGTTGATCCTCCTCAAAGCTACAGTGTATCTGGAATGTTGATGGAAGATGTGTCTTTCTTATGTAAACTGTGCAGCACAGTTTTCTAATACTTGCAATTAACTGTGCTAGAGATTTAGGAAAGCTCACTGTTATTCTCCCCTACTCTATTACAATAGAAAAATAAGAGCCAAGACATTGCTGGCTCATGCCTAGAATACTTGCTACTCAGGAGACTGAAATCTAAGGATTGAAGTGCAAAGCCAACCCAGACAGAAATATACATGAGATTATTTTTTTTGCCAGTCCTGGGGCTTGAACTCAGGGCCTGGCACTGTCCTTGGGCTTCCTCAATGCTAGAGCTCTGCCACTTGAGCCATAGCACCGCTCTGGCTTTTTCTGTGTATATGGTACCAAAGAATCGAACCCAGGACTTTGTACATGCTAGGTAAGCACTTTACCACTAAGCCATACTCCCAGCTCATCCATGAGACTCGTATTTCCGATTGACCACTAAAAAGCTGAAAGTAGTGTTCTGCCTCAAGTGACAGAGCAGCTGTGAACAAAAAAGCTAAGGGATAGTGCCCCAGCTGTGAATTCAAGCCCTAGTACCAGGAGGCAAAAACAAAGAGGAGGAGGAAAAAGGGGAGAGGGAGGAGGAGGAGGAGGAAGAAAAATGAACCAAGACATTGTCTTGCATAGACATAATCCTAACCCCTTGGACTTTTATGTTGAAAGTGTAACTCCCTACTAAGGCTTTTAGGCTTCACTTACAAGCCAGGTAGTACAGATGGACAGGTTGACTATGGCTAAAACTGTAATTAGATTTATTATTGACTTAAATCCAGAGTTCCAGAGTTGGAGTTTCCTGGAATTTGGATGCCGTCTTTGCTTCAACTGGACGTGGGATCAAGGTCCTGCAATCTGGGTCAGTTACAGGCTCTGGATGCAGCATGACAAGGGAAAGAAGTTGTGTTCACAAGAATATCCTGAGTACAAACCTAATAAGCTTTTAGATATTGAATTTAACACCTTAGTGTGATACCTGAGTTCAAACAAATACCTTACTTAAACTAATGGCCAGCCAGTCAGTACTTCTCAGATTCCAGGATTCTCAGGTTCATAGCAAGACTAAACTTCTTTACTCTTGTCCCCTGGAAGACATCTAAATGTTATCAGATGAGGTTTCATCTCTACTACCATCCCTTCCTTTGATTGTACCAGTGTGGGTGGCCTTTGAGTAAGCAGAGGATGTTGCTATTTAGGGAAGGGAAGGTGGGGTAAAGGGCTGGGCACAGTTCTCTGCCCATTCATCAATTAGAGCATATGTTTAGAACTCATAAATTCCAAGATAAACTAAAGTGTGTGTGTGTGTGTGTGTGTGTGTGTGTGTGTGTGTGTGTGTGTGTGTGTGTGTGCATTGCGCCCTTGCTTGACTTTTTCAATTCAAGGCTAGCTCTTCACTTCTACGAGTTTGCTGGTTAGTTGGAGATAAGAGTCTCTTGGATTTGTCTGCTTGGGCTGGCTTCAAACTTTCTCAGAAACAGCCTCTGAGGAGTTAAGATTACAGATATGAACCACCAGTGCCTGGCCAAAAGTATTTTTTTCCATTTTTGCCAGGCTTTTTTATTTCCATCTTCAGACCATTTAATGTAACATTTACTTTAAAATGAAAGTCAATAGGACACACATCTCTTTAAAAAGCTGTCTTCCAAATAATTCTTTTTTAAAAAAAAATTTATTGTTGGGATAATGTATAGAGGGATTACAATTACACTCATCAAGTAATGGGTACATTACTTCTCACACATTGATACCCCTTCTCATGTTTTTGTCCCCCTTTCCCTCCCCCCACCACCTCCCAATCATCTTGTTTTCCCCTTCCCTTTCCTATTTCAAAAAAACAAATAAATATATACACAATATACCAGGTAATAAAGTCAGATACGGTAATAAAGACAGATACACATGAGATTAACCCTAAGTGGGAAAAAAGAGGAAAGAAATAACTTCACATAGTACATGAAGAACAATAATCACAAATATAAACCTCTTGTTTTCATAACCTAGAGTTCATTTCGTTTAGTCTCATCCTATATGGTCATATATACATAGCTTTATTGTGATCCTCTGCTAGGAGAATCCTAGACATGTACTAATCATTACAAATGAGGGAAACCATGGAGCCTATGTTTCTTGGGGTCTGGCTTACTTCACTTAATATATTTTTTCCCAAGGATTTCCATTTCCTTACAAATGGAGCAATGTCATTCTTCCTAATGGCAGCACAGAATTCCATTGTAATTCCATATAAATACCACATCTTCTTGATCCATTCATCTACTGAGGACTATCTGGGTTGGTTCCATATCTGAGCTATGGTGACTGATGCTGCAATGAACATGGCTGTGCTGGTAGGTTTAGTAGATATTTTAGTAGATATTGTTTCTAGATATTTGGGTAAATACAAAGAAGTAGGATTCCTGGGTCATAGGGAAGATATATGTTTAGTCTTTTGAGGAACTGCCATACTGCTTTCCCTAGTGGTTGAAGGAGTTTATACTCGCACCAACAGTGTAGTAGTGATCCCTCTTGGTCACATCCCCACCAGCATCTGTTGTTATTAGATTTCTTGAAAATGACCATTCTAACTGGAGTAAGGTGGAATTTCAAAGTCATTTTGATTTGCATTTCTTGTATGGCCAGAGATGTTGAGCATTTTTTTATGTGTCTTATAAGATATTTTTGCTTCCTCTTCAGAGAAGTCTCCTTTAAGTCTTTTGCCCACCTTTTAATGGGATGGTTGCTTATTTGAAAATTTGTTTTGGAGAGATTCAATTTTTTGAGCTTTAGGTATATTTTAGATATGAGGCCCTTGTCTATTGTATGGCTAGTGAAGATCTCCCACTCTGTGGGCTTTCTACTTAACTTGCTAGCTATGTTCCTTGCCATACAGAAGCTCTGCACTTTAATACAGTCCCATTTGTCCAAACTTTCTTTAACTTGTTATGTTTCTGGGCCTTTATTAAGAAAGTTATGATTTCTGCCAAAGAGTCCTAATGTATCTCCTATTCCTTCCTGTAAAGTTTTCAGTGTGTCTGATTTTACCTCAAGGTCTTTGATCCATTTGGAATTATTCCTGGTGCAGAGTAACAAAGAAGAATCCAACTTTAGTTTTCTGCAGGCACTTAACCAGTTCTGCCAGCACCACTTGTTGAAGAGGCTATCTTTCTTCCATTCTATTTTTTTGGCTCCCTTATCAAAGATTAGGTGGCCATAGGTCTGTGGGTTGATTCCTGTATCTTCAGTTCTATTCCATTGCTCCTCAGGCCTATCCTTGTGCCAGTACTAAGCTATTTTGATTACTATAGCTCTGTAAAAGAGTCTGAAGTTAGGTATTGATATTCTTCCTGCACTGTTCTTTCTGCTGAGGACTGATTTTGCTATATGGGTTTTTTTTTATTATTCCATATGAATTTTTGGATTGCTTCCTCCATTTCATCGAAGAATGACATTGGGATATTGATGGGTATTGCATTGAATTTATACATAGCTGTTGGCAGGATTGCCATTTTCATGATGTTAATTCTTCCAATCCAGGAGCATGGGAGGTTTTCCACAGTGTTACCTCCTTTTTAAAGCATGGTGGCTAAAGATCTTGAAGCTTAGCACTATAGGAAGCCCTTTGTGGTTGTTGGTGGTGGTCGTGGGATTTGAACTCTGGGCCTGGGCATTGTCTCTGATTTCTTCAGCTCAAGACTAGCACTCTACCACTTGAGCCACAGTGCCCTCCTTGAAATAACTGCTAAGTTGTTGGGAGCCAGAGTGGAATCAAACTGTACCTTGATTTGCATCAGACAATGGCTTTATTGTCTTATTGTTTTCTGGCCTTATTCTGTTTAAATGACCTGAGATTTACCATAGGAATGTAACACCTGGAAGTTCCCTGGGTCTCAAGGAGGGAAGAAGCTGGAGTGAAAAATAAACGCGGCAGTCTTTACCTGGACTGCCGACATCCCGGACCCGGTGTGTCTGTCTCTCTTCTATTTCTTCCTAGTCCTTGCCCCCTATTTCAGGAACCCCAATCTGCGAACCCTGGTTTGCTGCCGGTTGGCCCCGGCACTAAGTGTTACTGAGCACTTAGTACATGCCAGGTACAATTTCAATGCATCAAGATCTCACATAACTCCAGGAAGTTGGTACTATTAAATATCTACTCCATGATCAGTGTCAGAAAGGATTGAATAGCTTACCTAGGTCTTCTGTGTCTGACCTTGGGCAAATTATGTAACCTCTGACTCTATCATCTCATTTCTAAAAATGCCAACAGCAACAGCTTGCTAGGTTGTTGTGGAGAATGAATAAGTATGTGCAAGAACTGGAGGTAGGACCCAGAACAGAATCACCAGATGCAACCAAAAGCCAATCATTTTTGGTACCATTTCTACTTTCCATTCTCCCATACCCTGCTTTTTTTCTACTATTTTTCTCAACAAGTTCTACTTTTTTTTTTGCCAGTCCTGGGCTTAAGCTCAGGGCCTGAGCACTGTCCTTGGACTTTCTCAAGGCTAGAGCTCTACCACTTCAGCCTCAGCACCATTTTCAGCTTTTTTCTATGTATGTGGTACAGAGGAATCGAACCCGGGACTTCATGCATGGTAGGCAAGCACTGTACCACTAGGCCAAACTCCCGGCCCCAAGTTCTACTTTTTAACTTCCATGATCTCTAGAGGAACTGCATATCTCATTTTAAATAGTTGGGACCAGAAGTGATTTGAATTTATTATTATGATTATATTTTTATTGTTTTTCCAATTTGATATTTGCATATTACATAACATGATATTTAGAGATAAGACCCAATGTCTACCCAAATCCTTTGTGTTTCATACATATCTTGTGTATATAGCCTGAATATAACTTTTTATGATATTTTAAATATTCTTTTTGTCCAGTACTATGGACTGAACTCATGGCTTTGCAAGTATTCTACTCCTTGAGTCATGATTCAATACTTGTTTTGTTTTAGATTATTTATCAAATAGGATCTTGTGCTTTTATAGACTGGTCTTCAGCCTCCTATGTATTATCCATGAGAACCACCATGACAGACTTTTTTGTTTGTTTGTTTTGTTGTTGTTTTGTGTCCATCGTGGGGCTTGAACTCTGGGCCTGGGTACTATCCCTGAGCTCTTCAGCTCAAGGCTACCACCCTACCCCTGGAGCCTCAGCACCACACAGACATTTTTTGTTTGAGATAAGTTCTCCAGCATTGTTCCCATCCACCTCTATCTTAATTTTGTGCAATTGAGATGCACATGATATGAAATGTGTGTGGAAGTGATCATTTGGCACTATGTCCAAGATAAAAGATTTGAGTACTGGGGGCTCACACCTGTGATCCTAATTACTCAGGAGGTTGGAATCTAAGGATCACAGTTCAAAGCCACCCCAGGCAAACAAATCTGAGAGACGCTTATCTTCAATTAACTATCAAAAAGTTGGAAGTGGAAGTGTGGCTTAAGCCTTGAATGAAGAAGCCAAGAAGAGCACAAGACCCTGATAAGTCCCAATACCAGCACATACAAGCTTGTGTACACACACACACACACACACACACACACACACACACAGAGCTTTGAAGATTAGGGATGATTAATTCCTAGTAGAATTAAACAAATGTCCCCAGAGATCACTGCAGTGGACTAGAGATGGGGATGGGAGTTCAAAGAGGCCAAGATGGAACTGAGATGAAGGATTTGCATTGGGAATATGGGACAAGCAAGAATAAGGTCAGGATTGTCAGTCTGGTCCACGTGGTAGCCAGTAACAGGGCCTATGTCCTGGATGGCCAGTCCCAGGCAGGGAAATAGCTCCTGCTCCGAGCTAGCTTCAGCAAGTGGTAGCAGAACAATCGCCCCATGAGGGAGGTGGTAATAAGTCAATTTGGCTGGGTGAGAACATAAAGAAAGTAAGTGAAGGCTTCCTGACAGGAAGCCTCTCATCCATGGAAGTTACATGAAGAGATGGTGCTAAATAGTATTCATCAATTATTTGGCAAGTGTCACAACAAAGATAGAATCTTACAGAAAACTGAACACATATGCTGGAAATAACTATTTAACTCAATTGCCATTCTTCTTTTTGTTTCCTTTTCAATTTAGTTTTATTTGTAATTAGTTGTTCAAGGGAGTTGCTATGCACCACAAGAGTATATGAATCCAGTGAGTCTTGATCTTGTCACCCCTGCCATCATTCTTTATAATCAGCCTGTGACTGACCTCTTTTAATGTGCAATTCCCAATCTATTCCAAAAAGCCACCAGATGAAAACTGGTATCTCTTTCTCTTGAATATTTTGCTTCCATACATTCTCTTGGTGAATGTGCAGAAGTTGTGGCATCTGAGCTGTCAAAGCTGAGCAAAGGGAGAATTCAAGTGATGCTCTCAGTGCTAACGTGTCTGCTAATGCCCTGGCTCACCAGTGCTCAGTGACTTTTATTGAATATTCCAAGATGCCAGAAAACCTTTGCAGGATGAGACAGATGAATACCTCCAATATCAACTACCTTCAAATTAGGAAAATATCTATGTCACCCTGAGTTCTACTCTTACACAACCTCTGGTTTCCATGGTGATGGAAAGGTGGTAAACACTGGAGTAATAAGAACTATTGTTTTTAATAACATATATAAATAAATCTTGTTCAGAATGGGCACTAGGCTGGTATTAATAGATTTACTATGTACTTAAACACTGAAGAAAAAGTGTATCAGTATTACACCAATTCTTTCAGAAATTACAGGAGGAGATATTCCCCAATTCATTTAACAGGCCGGAATAATCCTAAAGGCAGTATCTAGTAAAAACAAACAAACAAACAAAAAACCCAAACCAACGAAGCTAATAAGCTTCATAGATAATGAGGAGAATTTGGACGTCTACATCTTCATTTGGACAGACAGTACATCTAATTCATATATATATATATTTATGTATATACGCCTATCTATCTATCTATCTATCTATCTATCTATCTATCTATCTATCTAAACACTATTTCACACCAGAAAAGAAGATGTAATCATTCTGAGATTTTCATTTCCACCAGAGAAGATTGGTACAGTCTTGTGAAAATTAACTCCAAATGTAGTGAAATTGACATCTGTTAGCACCAGTCTCTTAGCCAATCTGGGCAAATTAATCAGTGTTTTGAAAATGGATCTAAATTACACAAACGGGGTGTGGGGGAGTTGTGGGGTAGATTTGGGGACATCTTGCTCATCATAAGCTAGATGGGTGGTCTAAAGGGATGATATGAAGAAATTCAAACTGGAGGCCCCTGATCTACAATCCCTGCTACCATGGAACAGCACAGTGCCACCTGCCACTCACACCCCTCCTGCTCATGTTGGAGTAGACATATTTAAAGAGCTCCCCTAACCCTGTGTGCAGTGCCTCACTCCTGTAATCTTAGTGACTCAGGAGGAGGAAATCTGAGGATTGACTAGCACAAGCAGAAAGCCCACGAGACTCTTATCTTCCATCAACAATAGAAAAGCTGGAGGTGGAGCTGTGTTTCAAGTGGTAGAGCCTTTGAATAAAGAAAGGAAGAAAAACTAAGGGACAACGCTCAGGCCCTGAGTTCAAGTTCCAGGACAAGTGTGTGTGTGTGTGCTCGCGCGTGCATGTGTGTGTGTGCATTCATGCACACACAGAGACAGGCACAGGCACAGCACTTGGTAAGAGAAGGAAGTAGCAGAACTAGATTCCCATGGTAACGCATTCCCTAAGTCACATAGCTCCTGCTCCTTTAGCACCTTAGAGAAGGGACCATTGTGTAGATGATGTGACTTGCAGAAATGGACAAGATCTGTCTACCTTTTGAGCTGAAGCTGAGAGGTGTGGCATGTCTCTTCAAGATCGTAGCCTGGGGCTGCTGCCCATTCATGTGAACAGCCCATGAGATGGAGACCACATGAATAGATGTCTGTGATATTTGTTCTTTCTTCATTGCAGTGATAACCCAATCCTGTCTGCACATAGAATCATCTTGGGGGAGATCCCCCAAAATACCCACTCTCTCATCTATCCTAAAACACAAGGGTTCAGTTATGAAATTCTTCTGTGCATCTCTGTCTCTGCCACTAAAAAGTTACCTTAGAAAACCTGTCCTATCTACTCAATGGATGTTGTGAAGATCAAACACAGAAACAGCTTTTTGAAATATCACAAATATTGTGAAAATGTCAGCCATGTTTAACTTCTTTAATTATCCTCTGTGCAGCAAATGGTTCCTTTTTCATAACAAGAGCAAACGGCAAGAATACACCTGATGACCATGCAATCAAGTGAAGTCGTCTGGCACCTGCAGGGACTTTGTCATTTGACTTTGAGCTCATTAGGGCTTAGGTCAACAGTGACTGAGGAGGAAGGCCTGGTGGTTATGATCAAATTGGGTAACTGGGAAATACCACAGTAGTCTCTTTGGCTAATGTACAATACGTACTTGGATATTACTGAGAAACAAACAGTAAGACTTCCTAGGAGATACTGAGAGACTATACAAGTTGCCTTAAGGAAAGTTTGGTCTGTATAAATAACCTAAGAATTTATCAAGTAAAAAAATCATGTTCAGCCTGGAATTCATAATGTACACGTCTCAACCTTTGACTTTTTTTTTTTTGCCAGTCGCAGGCCTTGAACTCAGGGCCTGGGTACTGTCTTTGGGCTTTCTCAAAGCTAGAGCTCTACCACTTGAGCCACAACACCATTTCTGGCTTTTTTCTAGGTATGTGGTACTGAGGAATCGAACCCAGGTCTTTGTGCATGCTAGGCAAGCACTTTACCACTATGTTAAACTCCCAGC
Organism: Megascapheus bottae; assembly: GCF_031878675.1. Taxonomy (NCBI): domain Eukaryota; kingdom Metazoa; phylum Chordata; class Mammalia; order Rodentia; family Geomyidae; genus Megascapheus; species Megascapheus bottae. The sequence continues at coordinate 22,376,255 of NC_143530.1, read as the reverse complement.
CCTCAGACTTTGACTTTTAAGGCCCTTTCCTATACAGGGATCAAAGTGAACCCAGTCTGGTTGGTTCTAACTTTACCTAACTGTGTGATCTGACCAGTCCTTTTACTTCTGTAGACCTCCTTGTAATCCACTTAGTAATTTCTACATTTTAGTAGAAAACTTCTAAGTTCCTTTCCATTTCCCAAACCAAAGGGTGCTTTGAAGCTCACTTTCACCTGATCATTTTGAGCTCAGGAGGATTTTAGATTTTCATTGCAACTGCTTTTATGGTATTATTTTTCAAACAACTGATTCAATCAGAATCATTTGTGAGGAAATTTTACCATCTACTGTGATTAACTTTCTGGTAAAGTGTGGGCTACTCTTCAACTGCTTTAGTGAATCAATACAAATATACCATATATTCTATTTACAGATTGTCAATCAACAAACACCTGTGGTTGAGCTTTCCAGGCAGCTTGTTCCTGAGAAGGACACAGCCTCTTTATGAACCTATTATTTATCAAAATCAGAGAAGAGATGACTTCAGCAGTACTTCAAGCACAGCACCAGGCGAGGGGACCCCGAATGCCTCAATTCTCCTGCTCCTTGCTGGTGGCACTGAAAGTGTTGTTGTCTCTGTTCTTCATGGATTGATAAGAAGATGCGGTTGTTCATGCATATACCCTGGCTACCCAGGAGGCTGAGATCTGAGGATCGAGAACTGAAGCCACCCTGGGCAGGAAAGTCAATGAGACTATCTCAAATTGTCCACCAAAAAGCTGAAAGTGGAGCCGTGGCTCAAGTAGTAGAGTGCCAGCTTTGAGCAAAAAAAGCTAAGAGATAATGTGTAGGCTCTGAGTTCAAGCCCAAGTACTAGCATGTACACACTCATGCACATGCATTCATGCGTGCGTGGGAACACACTCACACTCACACACACAGTGTGATTCATTAAGACTCACCCCTGGATCTCAACACATGTGCTTGGGTGAAAATAGAAAATGTGGTGACTATGAACATGACATTCTTCACAAAATCCTAACCCAGGCTACCACAGAGCTACCAAAATGCTTTTGTAGCCTTCTGTGAGTCACTCAGCAAATGTGCCACAAATCATTTTCATTCAAGATTAGCTTCCTCAAGCTACCCAAATCCCCATACCACTTCCCTTTTCTTGCTAAAGGAAAATATAGTCTAGAAAAAAGCCCTTGGGAAAACAACAATGTAATAAATATATGGTAGGCAGTACAGGTAACTCCCATGCCATGTTCATCGAAGTTGACAAAAAAAAATACCGCTTTTTTTCAGCTTTTTCTTTGTATCTTTTTTCATACATAAGCTTCTCATAATTTTCTTGAAATTCAACGTCCCTCCAAAACTGAGCACATACTTTCATATAACCTGGCCTTCTAGATCATAACAAAAGTATCTTTTTCAACTTGCATTTACCTTTGACAAAGAGGATTAAATGCATTTTACTGTCTAGATTTTTAAATTTAATTTATAACTAAGTGTTTAGAGGGGAGGTATAGAAGCCTGCATTTGTACTCTAATCTTGGTCCCCACCAGGACATTAGGGGTGTGTTAAGGGAGAGTGCTGCACCCAACAGATTTAGTTTAGAATTCATGGTGTCAAGACTTTATATCTATTTTTCTCCAAACAAATCACCAAAATAGTGTAACTGAAGAGGGCAGCTGAAGCAAAAGAGAATGTTGAGTACAGACAGTATCCAACTCATGTTGGCTTAAGTTGTGACTTTTCCACTTCCTGGTGATATGGAAGTGAGCCACTGGTCACCAGTGGCTCATGGCTGTAATTCTCATTACTCAGGAGGCTGAGAGCTGAAGATCTGGTTTGAAGATATACTGGGCAGAAAACTCCATGAGTCTCTTGAACTAGCAGAAAAGTGGAAGTGGAGCAAAAGAGCTAAGGGACAGTACATAGGCCCTAAGTTCAAGCCCTAGTACACACACACACACACACACACACACACACACAGACACACGGTACATGCAGAAGAAACTGTGATTTGAGCTTTGAAGTTTGATCTTTTGAGTTAGAGATACATAGTATAATTCTCCACAGCTACTCAGCAATGACTGTAACTGCAGCCCTCCATCGCCCCTTCACCACTAAGGGAAATGGCCAATGTGCTCTGGGGCTGGGTTGCTAAGCATGGCTGGTTGGCAGGCCAGGTGTGCGGGCCATGGGATTTGCATGGGAACCAGGCTTTCCTTTTAGCTTCCAAAGATAATTTCCCATGATTTGGAACATACCTCACCCATAATTGTGTGGCTGTCTTTAGTGTGTGCCACATGTCTTTGTATAACAATGTCATTTTGTTGATAAATCATCAATGCTTTTTAAAACAAACTTTTTTTTGTCAGTCCTGGGGCTTGAATTTAGGGCCTGAGCACTGTCCTTGGACACTTTTTGCTCAAGGCTAACGCTCTGCTGCTTGAGCCACAGCACTTCTTCTAGCCTTTTTTGTGTGTGTGGTACTGAAGAATCAAACCCAAAGCTCCATGCATGCTAGGCAAGCACTTTAACCACTAGGCCAAACTCCCGGCCCCTCAAAAGTAGTATTTTCTTCCTGTGAAAGTCTTCCCCACCCCCACCATGGTGTCTTTAAGGTGTCAGTTACTTAGGACTATTCCAACATCCCTAAATTACAAAATATTTATATTAGCTAAAGAAAACTTCCAAAGAAGTGGCCACTTAACCTGAAATTTCTACCCATTCAGTCCCCCCATTACAACACTAAGGAAGCTATTGTTCCATTCAAGAGAATTTGTTTGGGTTTCTGAAAGCATCAATGAAACTGTTTATTAAGTACATAGGATTTGCAACACATGAGACACATTTAAATTTTAAAAAGAAAGGAAAGGATAACCCCATCAGAAAGTATATGATTAACTGGAAGGGATGGATGGGATCGAGAACGACAGGAGAATGATGAAAAAGTTGATATTGGTCAAGATGCACTGTACTCATAATCTGACTTGTTGAGTTGAAATCCCTTTGCATGACTACATAAGATAAAATAAAAAAGTGCATGACTATGATAGGCCAAGCAAACTGATTTCTTTTTTCTTTCTTTCTTTCTTTTTTTTTTTTTTTGCCAGTCCTGGGCTTGAGCTCAGGGCCTGAGCACTGTCCTTGGACTTTCTCAAGGCTAGAGCTCTACCACTTGAGACTCAGCACCACTTCTGGCTTTTTTCTAATATGTGGTACAAGGAATCAAACCCGGGTCCTTGTGCACGCTAGGCAAGCACTTTAACCACTAGGCCAAACTCCTAGCCCAAGCAAACTGATTTCTGCCACAAATATATTGTGGTGCTTTATCTTCTTATTAGCATGAATCTATAACCAGAGTATCATCTCCCCTTGGACACTTGCAGGTCTTGTTGTACAGATCCTTGTCAGCTAACTTACCAAGTGGTATGTTCTGGCTGTCTACAGAGGAGGAGACTCAGAGACATGCTTGCCTTTTAAATAAGTGGTTCAGTTGTTTTTCATATTCAAGCAGTAGAATTTTTTTTTTCTTTTTTGGTCAGTCATGGGGCTTGAACTGTGAGCCTGGGCACTGTCCCTGAGCTCTTCAGCTCAAGGCTAGTGCTCTACCATTTTGAGTCACAGTGTCACTTTCTCATTTTTTTGTATTCAAGTCGCTCAGGACCAAACAGCACCTTCAGCAAAGGTGCCATCAGAAGAGCTTCAAGCCAAGCTCACTACAAAAATACTTTTTCTTCTGAACTCTGTGAAGGCCTTTGTTCTTTCTTTGTGCCTCTAATGAGAATAATTAGCTACCATATGCAAAGAGCATGTACAGCAATTACACACACACACACACACACACACACACACACACACACACACACACACATCTAAGGGGCTTAGGAGTCAGAATTGAGTTCAGTTTGTGCTGGTCAGCATAAGCGAAGGCCATCACAGACACAGCCCATCACGTACACTTTTTAAGGTCTGGTTTTTCTCATCTCTGAAATGAGATTCCCAACAGAAATGACATCCCTGGGTATTAAGCATTTAAATGAACCCAAATCCACAAATTCCTTAGCATAGGGAATATGCATTCAATAAAGGGTGGATTGAATAATTATCCTTTAATAATCGTCCCTCCTCCTTTGCAATTCCTTTTTATTTTCTTTTTGTTAAAGTAGCTCTCCTCCTCTGTGTTTGAATGGGTCCGAGGACACCCCCCTCCCCATCATCCCCAGTCCACTTTATAGACTTTTATAGAATGCGATGCTGCATCCAGCACCAGAAGAGAATTCTCCTTGGTGAAGGCCAACGCCACAGGATGAGAAAGCCCCTGAGTGACCACGGGTCTCACTACTGGAAACTCCTCAGGTTTCCCCAAGCACAGGACAGCCGGGCTGGAGGTGTCTGCGACCATCACCTGGCCCTGGTGATCAAAGGTCACGGCCGTGGCGGTCATCCAGGAGGACGAGAAGAGGCTGAGCCCAAAGGTATCCACCTGGCCGACCAGCTGCATGGTGGAGCTGAACACCTTCACCCTGGTGTGACGGGCCCCTGTCTCCCGGCTCGAGGGATGCTCCAAGACGGCCATGGCTCCGGAGAGCCACGACACGGCCACCCCGCGGGGGCTGCACAGCTGGGCCTGCAGCCTCTGGGTTCTCCGGAGAACCCCGTGGGCCAAGTCGACTTCCAGGAGGTGCAGAGAGCCTCCCTCGGCGTCGCTGACCACCAGCCCGTTCTGGGGAGTGGTGTCCACACCCCAGGGCAAGGAGAACTGGCCTCGCACGACCAGCTTGACCTGGCCAAAGAAATCGAACGCTTTGACGGAGCGATCGCCGGCGTCGGTGACCACCACGTGGCAGTCGTGGGTGACCGTCACGTCCAGCGGGTACCTGACGTCCTGCGCGGCGTCCCCCTTCTCTCCGAACTGGTGGACACAGCCTCCCGCCGGCTCGAAGATCTTCACCCGCCTCTTGCCATCGTGCACCACCACAACCCGCCCGGTCTGGGGACACAGCGCCAGCCCCGTGGGGTTGACCAGGGTCCCCCATCCGCCGAACGCCAGCTGGCAGGTGAGGCTCCCCGGGCCGCGGGGTGCCGCGCCTGGAGGAGGCGCCGGGGCCTGGGGCAGCGTAGAGCCCAGCAGCTCCAGGAGGTGCAGCACCGGCAGGCAGTCGCTGGTGTCGCAGGCCCGGCAGGCTCGCCGGCAGAAGGGACAGTCGAGGGCCAGCGTCCGCGGGTGCGCCAAGGCGGCCACGCAGGCCAGACACACCACGTGTCCGCAGGGCAGGTTGCGCGGACGCCGCTGCTGGCGGTGGCCGAAGCGCTCGAAGCACACCTTGCACTCCAGCAGGCTGCTGTGGGCCTCGCGAACCAGCTCGGGCAGCAGCCGCCGGGACTCTGAGGCCTCCTCCTCCCCCATGGCCGCGGGCCTCCCCCGGGGCGCACGGGGCAGGACGCACCCCGCCACCCGGCTCTCCCCGCCGCGCAGCCCCGGGCCGCTGGCTCACCGTCACCGTCCGGGTCACGGTCACCAGGCCCGGCGTCCGCCCTGCCGTGGAGAGCCCCGGGTCGCCGGACGGCGGCGATCTGCTGCCTCCTGGTGGCCACGCGGCACGGTTTGTCTTGGCAAGACACCTTGACAAGCGTCCATCTTGGGTGGATGATGCTGTGTGTGTGTGTGTGTGTGTGTGTGTGTGTGTGTGTGTGTGTGTGTGTGTGTGTGTGTCTGTCTGTCTGTCTGTCTGTCTGTCTGTGCCAGTACTGGGGGCTTGCACTCAGGGCCTAGATCCTTGTTCCTGAGCTTCTCTCTCTCTCTCTCTCTCTCTCTCTCTCTCTCTCTCTCTCTCTCTCTCTCTCTCTCTCTCTCTCTCTCTCTCTCTCTCTCTCTCTCTCTGTCTCTCTCTCTCTCTCTGTCTCTCTCTCTCTCTCTGTCTCTCTCTCTCTGTCTCTCTCTCTGTCTCTCTCTGTCTCTCTCTCTCTCTCTCTCTCTCTCTCTCTCTCTCTCTCTCTCTCTCTCTCCTCCCTCCCTCTCTGTCTCTCTCCGTCTCTGTCTCTCTCCGTCTCTGTCTCTCTCTTTCTCCCTCCCTCCCTCCTTCCCTCCCCCCCCTCTCTCTAGATCTGGTACTCTAGGAGTTGGAGATGTGGCCTTGGTGGCACAGTCCTTACCTAGTATATATGAAATTCTGGGTTTGATTCCTCAGTATCGTGTAAGAAAAAAAAAAGAAAGAAATAGCCAGAAAATGGTGTTGCGGCCTTGAGTAAAGGAAGCTCAGGGACAGTGCCGAAGCCCTGAGTTCAAGCCCCAAGACTGGCAGGAAAAAAAAACAAAGACTGGTACTTTATCACCTGAACCATCACAGCTCCACTTCCTCCTCTTGTAGCTTTTTGGTTGGTTAACTGAAGAGAAGAGTCTCCTGGACTTTCTTGGTCCACCTGGGTTTGAACCTCCACTTTGAGATCTCAGACTCCCCAGTAGCTAGGATTATAGTCATAGTCCACCAGCTCCCAGAACAGGACGCTACTTGATAGTGGGGGAAATGCACCTGTTGAAGACCAACTTACTCAGCCTGCAAATTACCCAGCAAGAACCTGAATGCAGACTTCTAGCACTGGGTGTAAGCAGAGCCTCCAATCCACCAGCTGGGTGCTATGCATTCATTAGAGTGGGCTCAGGATTGGGTCCTAGGATAGGACTGGGAAAGCATCTGCACAGAGAGACTTCAGATGGTGAGGCAGATACAGATATTTCCTTGATGTGTTTTACCAATTCAAGTCTAGTGTTTAATGAATCACACTGGGCAGGTGACTATATAATGTACAGGAATCCTGACTGGGAATGTGGTCCAGAGGAACAGATACGGAAAAAAGAAAGATGGTAGTTAATAAACAATTACTATAGACCCTCCTTCTTTTAAGCGGTTTACAAAGATTATCTTATTTTAACTGCAAGCTAAGTCTTTTATTTCTTTTTGTGGTGCTGGGGATCTATCCCAGCAACACAGAAAGTGCTCGACTACTGAGTTAGATTATTTTAGTTTATTTTTTGTCCACCCTGGGACTTCAACTCAGGGCCCGAGTACTGTCCCTTAACTTGTTTCTTCAAGGCTGGTGCTCTACCACTTAAACTACAACTCCACTTCCAGCTTTTTGCTGGTTGATTGGAGAAGAGTCTTAGAGACTTCACTGCTTGGGGTGGCTGTGAGCTGAGCTCCTCAGTTCTCAAATCTCCTAAGAAGCTAGGATTACTTTTGTGAGCCATTGGCACCCGGCTTTGGTGAATTTCTTAATGAAAATTTACTTGTTAGGCCTAAAACTGGTAGCTCACACTTGTAACCCTAGCTACTCAGGAGGCTGAGATCTGAGAAGGGTGGGTTGAAGTCAGCCCCATCAGGAAAGTTTTGAGACTGTTATCTCCACTAAACTATCCCAAAAGCTGGAAGTGGAGCTCTGGCTCAATTGGTAGAACATTAGTCTTGAGGAAAAAGCTCAAGAACATTGCCTGGGCCCTGAGTTCAAATCCCAGTACTGGTGCATGCACTCTGGTAAAACACACACACACACATACCCCACACATATATGTTCAAAGTAAATTTTTTTTATTAAAAAAGTTATTAACTGATATTTTTACACCGTATTTCAACTGTCAAGTTGAACAAACAAGTATTCAAGAATGGAATCTGTATGTGCACTCATTGGCACAAAAGTTTAAGAACAAAATTAAAATTAAGCTGAGAGTCTGTATGTCATAAATTCATATTGATCTATATCTCAATATGTTTGTGGAATGTATCCCACCATAGATGTATATGTCTATAGAGTTATATTTATATCTCCAAGTTCATCTCACTGACCTTGAATACCCGAGTATCGAGTCATTGCTCTTGTACTATTTGGATCTAATATCTACTTATCAAGGAGATCATTCACCTTAAAAAAAAAAAAAGAAAGAAAGAAAGAGGGGCTGGGAGTTTTCCCTAGTGGTAGAGTGCTTGCCTAGCATGCACAAAGACCTGAGCTTGATTTCTCAATACCATATATACATAGAAAAAGCCAGAAATAGTGCTGTCATTCATGGTAGAGCTCTAGCCTTGAGAAAGCCCAAGGACAGTGCGCAGGCCCTGAGTTCAAGGCCAAGGACTGGCAAAATAAATAAATAAATTCATCCAGGGCATTAAACATGGGATATATTTAGAACTAGTATTGTCTAGTAGAAATATAATCATATTACATTCATAAACTGCTTTGTTATATGGCAACTCCTTATTTCCTTAAATACAATAAAAAAATTAAACAAATTATAATCAGAGACACATTATATAATAATTTTAAAATAGCTATATTTTAAAAGGCAAAGGACACTAGAAAAATTAACTAATTTAACTCCAAGTATTATAATTTTACCACTCTAATCCCTATAAAAATTTTGAAATGCCTTATACTTTGTGTGTGTATTCAATAAAAGCCAGTGTATATTTTGCACTCATGGTGAATCGTAAAATCAGAATGACTCCCTTTCAAGTGTTCATAACTCTATAAGGCTGGTGGCCACCACTCAGTACAAGGCAAATCTAGTCTGATGTAACTTTCTTAAGAGGTTTCTCAAACTCACTTCATGGATTTGTTACTGGCTTGTAACTTATCTCTCCTCTAACATTGTTTCAAAATCATCAGGGGAAGACCTCAAGTCCTTGCTGACTGTAGCCCATCTTTAGCCTCTCAGTGATATCCTACCATCCTGTGAGGGATGCTCAGAAGAAAGGAGCTGGAGGGCTCTGGTCCTATCCTTGAACACTGATCTTACGGCCCTCTTCTTGATCTTTGGCTGCCACTATGAGGTAGCTAGTGGTACTGCAGCCTTTGATCTCCTTCCTACTCGATGGTGAACACAGCCTATTTCAGCAAGGCTGCAGTAAACATGCTCATGGTAACTGCTCTCTATTCCTCAGGAGCTGGACAGTGCATGTGGCATATACACAGGTGGTCTATGCCAATAGTTTATTGTCTAGAATCCCGTGATAAATTTTGAGTGTAGAAATATAACTTCGTAACATTTGATTAGTTATTAAGGCTTTCTTGATTATGCTATGATTTAGAGCTAAGGTTTGTTTGACTCTTTTTCAACGTAGCTGGCTGGGTGTCCTGGTCACCACTGTCTCCACCACCACTACCATCATCATCATCATCATCATTGTTATCTCCCTTTAGAATTAACCACAGCTTCTATTCTGCTGCGCCTTTCAACCCAAGCCAGCCCTCACTCACTTTTCTACCTCTTCAAAGACATAAAATTCAATTAACCTGTCTACCCATTCTTAAAATTGCACTTTATCGTCAACTACTCTTTCCATTACTCCTATTTCTGAAGAGATAAACTCTGTTCTGTGTCTGGTTTTGCTCGGCACTCTATCCCAGTATCTAATTCAGGCCTGACAGGCATAACAATGAATACTGACTGTAATGACACACAGGCATTTAAACATCTTGCAGCTCAGGCCTAGAATGCATGCTAAAAATGCACAAAGCCCTGAACTCTGTCTCCAGCACCAACCAAAATAAGACACTTGTTGTTTTGGTTTTTTATTAAAAGATTTTATTAACACTGATTTTTTGCATCGCATTTCAAATGCCAAGTTTAACAAACAAGTATTCAAGAACGGAATCTCTATATGTACTCACTGGCAGATAAATTTAAGGACAAAATTAAAAATTAAGCTGGGAGTGTATGTGTCATAGATACACATCGATCTATGTAATATATCATTACGTCTATAGAACATATATCCCATCATAGATTTATGTCTATGTAGTTATATTTATATCTCCATGTCAATGACCTTGAGTACTCTGGTATTGAGTCATTCATTGCTCTTGTACTGTTTGGATCTAATATCCACGTATCAAGGAGACCGTGTGCCTTTTGTTCCTTAGGTCTTGACTTATCTCACTCAACATGATTTGCTCTAGTTTCATCCACTTCCCAGCAAATACCATTATGCTATCTTGTCTGTTGGCTATGTAGAATTCCATTGTATATATGTACCACATTTTTTGTATCCATTCATCTGTAGTGGGGCATCTGGGTTGTTTCTACCACTTGGGCTTTGTGAATAGTGCAGAGATGAACATGGCTGTGCAGGTGTCCTTATCCTATCTTGGGTTATGATGCTCAGGGTAGATGTCTAGGAGTGGTATGGCTGGCTGGTAGGGAAGGTCTATGTTTAGTTTGGGGGGAACCTCCAAACTGCCTTCCATAGTAGCTGTTCTAGTTTACATTCCTCCCTGCAGTGTAGTAGGGTTCCTCTTTCTCCACATTCCCCACCAGTATTTGTTGTAAGACACTTGCTTTTGAAAAGTAATTACTAGTTCAGAAAAGGCAAATTAAATAAAGGAGAAAGCAATAGAAACACAATTCTTCATCAGTAATAACATTGTAACATTGTTGAAACATGCATAAGTATAAGCAAACCAAAGAGATAAAAAGAAACTGCAGTCTAAGAGGTAATTAGCAATAGCACTTGGTTGCTTTTTTTTCCTCTTACACTTTTGTATATTTTCCAGATTAGTAGGATATTGTTTTCAGTTTTAAAATATTAATAAATAGCCAGGCACCAGTGGCTCACCCCTGTAAACCTAACTGTTTAGGGAGATGATACCTGAGGATCAGAATTCAAATCTAGTCTAGGCAATAAAGTCTGAAAGATTCTTCTATTCAATTTATTAGTAAAAAGCTGGAAATGGAGCTGTGGCTCAAGTGGGTAGAGCACAAGCCTTGAGCACAAAAGCTAAGGGAGAATGCCCAGGCTCTGAGTTCATATCCTAGAAGCAGCATTTTATATGTATATGTATATATATGCACACATACACACACATATATATACACATATACATATATGCATAGATTCACATATATTCATATATACACTCACAGATATTCATGGATACATGAATAAATCTTAAATATCTCATTTCTAAGTGCTTCTCTCCTTGATAGTTTTCCCCTGTGTATTGATGATAGTTAACATTAGTAGTGAGAAAAATTCCTATTAATATTCACTGTCCAGGGTCTGCAGAATTGCATTTTTCAATTTACATATGAAAGCTATACATAATGAAGAAATCAGGATATTTGCTTTAAACAGCACAGCAGGCTGAAGATACAAGTACAGAATCCTACCCTGTCTCCATCCCTATATGTCACAATGTGTAACAAGAATGAGACACATTAAATAAGAAGAAATAGAAAGTCACAGCTGTAAGGACTAAAGACAATTTTGATTTTTTAAATCATTTTTAATTTGAAATTTGATAGGGAAGGGGGGAAAACCAAGATGGGTGAGGGGGTGGGGGGGAGGGTAATGGGTACCAAGACATGTGAAAGGGTATCAATGTATGTGAATTAATGCACCTTCTATCTGGCAAATATCATGTAACCCTTTTACTAATTACAATAAAAAATCATTTTTAAATTTTCTTCAAAAGACCTTTGACTAGTGCCAACTAGATGTGTGTGTGTGTGTGTGTGTGTGTGTGTGTGTGTGTGTGTACATACTAATTGCTCTCATGCTTTTTTATTTTTGTTTTACTGCTGCAGTGGGAAGTTGGAGAAGGGAATTCACTTTTTTTTGTCTGTTGTGGGGCTTGAACTCAGGATCTGGGCACTGTCCTTGAGCTCTTTTGCCCAATACTACCACTTTGAGCCACAGCTCCACTTTCAGTTTTCTGGTGCTTAATTGGAGAGAAGTATCTCACAGATTTTCCTGCACAGCTGGTTTTGAATTGTCATCCTCAGATCTCAGATTCCAGAGTAGCTAGGATTATAGGGGTGAGCCACCTGGTGGGATTCATGTTTATTTTTCCTAGTTGAGCAGAGAATAAGCTAAAAAGAAAATGTTTTAGCAACTAAGACTCATCATCCACTCAATCCAGATTTTTAAGTGGAAATCACCAATTTCATTTACATCTAATCAGCCCATCAATAATTCTTTAAAATATATATTTTATTAGCTACCTTATTGTTATTATAAAGTTGATATCCACGGAGATTATAATTCCACAAGTCAGGTTACACCGGGTTTGATTCCGTGGTACCACATACATAGAAAAAAAGCTGGAAGTGGTGCTATGGCTCAAGTGGTAGAGACCTAGCCTTGAGAAAATCCAGGGACAGTGCTCAGGCCCTGACCCCAAGCCCAGGACTGGCGAAAAAAAAATGACAAAAGGGAATAAACCAAAGGAAAGAAAATAAAAAAGAACTAACTGCAAACAGTACAATAACAACAGGAAACAAACCTCTTGTTTCCATTTCTCATTCCAATAAGCATCATTTTTTATGGTCATATGAACACAACTATTGAGTCATTGAGATCCTCTCCAAAGAATATCCTCCTTTGTTTTCACTGTGAAAATGCTTAAGAGTACTGTTTAATTAATCATGTCCAAGTGTAATTGTTTGTCATTTAATATCCATTGGATTAATTTGATGATTATAGACATACTCTAGTTATTACAAATGAGGGAAGCTGTGCATCCTGTGTTTCTTTGGGTCTAGCTTATTTCACTTAATGTGATTTTTTTCCCCAACTTATTCCATTTTTAAGGTTTATTTTTAGAGATGACTATCCATGGCTTTTGTCAATATTAATGGAGTCCCAAAAACCTCTCTTTTAATGATTAGGGTATGAGCACATATCTTTATACTACTTAGCCCAACTAATGTGGGCTAAGCAGTATAAACCATTATCAGTTGGCTAGAGATGAGTTGCTCATGTAACAAAAAATGTGTTTGCTAATGGGAAAATAACTGACCAACTTTGAATCTGAACTTTTAAGTCCAGCCCCCAGAGTATTAATTTTTTGTATTTACATTTATTTTTATGTAATTGTGCAAAGGGGTTTCAACATATCAACTTATGACCACAATGCATGTTGATTAGTGTTACCTTCCATCATTCTCCCCAATCTTTCTCAACCCCACTGATTCCCCCATGTTACCTAGCTTCATTTTCACTTACGTATATTGAATATCAAGGCTTTTTGCCCACCATCCTTCTTTCCACTCATCAGACCCCTCCTCTCAAAATCCATACTCCCCTTGACAAGACATACATTAAGAATATCAGGTAACTGATATTCTTTTGTTCAATTGTCAGTTAATTGTACAAGCTTTACACTGTGGGAATCTACCCTTTTTTCTACCATATTTTAGTCTGTTTGACTGTGCATATATGCTCAAAGAAAATCAAAATAGTATTGCTGTTAACTTTATTGCATCTATATCATCTTTACTTTTCAGTAAGTAGATATAATTTTTCAAAAATGTAGTCAATTCCCCAACGTTTATGTTGTTCTTCCAAAGCATCCACTTTCTCAAGGCAACGAATATTGCATTTTGTCCCTGAAACAACAAAGGAAACAAGTTAAAATGCTAGCGGATGCCTTCCTAGATATCTTAAATGATTTTTTAAATGTGGACTGTGGATTTTTTGTATAGGCTCACATCTGTATTCCTAGTTACTCAAAAGGCTGATATCTGAGGATTTAAGTTTGAGGCTACACCAGGCAAAAATGTCCACGATACAATCCTCTTACATCCAATTAACTACTAAAAGGCAGGAGTGGAGGTGTGGCTCAAGCTCATAGAGTGCCAGCTTTGAACAAAAAAGCCAAGTGAGAGCTCCAGTTCAAATCCACTCATTTTTTTTGTACGTATGTACTGAGATCTTTCTCTTTTTTTTTTCTGATGAAAAATGCCAAGATGAAATTTTCTGAATTATTATTCACACTTATCAATACCTCCTCCACAAAAAAAGAATATAATATCTCCCTAAAAACGTTCAAGTGGGGGCCTGGAGTTTGGCCTCGAGGTCAAGTGCGTGCCCAGCATGCACGAAGACCTAAGTTCAATTCCTCAGTACCGCACACATAGAAAAAAAGCCAGAAATGGTGCTGTGGCTCAAGTGGTAGAGCTCTAGCCTTGAGAAAGCTCAAGGACAGTGCCCAGGCCCTGAGTTCAAGACCCAGACTGGCAAAAAAAAAAAAGTTCAAGTTATGAGCCAGGAGTGTGGCCTAGTGGTAGAGTGTTTCCCTAACATGCATGAAGCCCTACTAGGTTCAATTCCTCAGTACCACCTACATAGAAATGGCTGAATGTGGTGCTGTGGCTCAAGTGGCAGAGTGCTAGCCTTGAGCAAAAAGTGTCCAAGGGCAGTGCCTAGGCCCTGAGTTCAAGCCCCAGGACTGGCAAAAAAAAAAAAAAAAGGTTCAAATGGAGGAACAAAGGGTGAACAAAGGTAGCAGTGGTACTCACTAGAGAATATGCTGACAATGAACTATGTGACTTCTGGGTGGAGATAGCAGGGAATAACTGGGAGAGAGTAAAAGAAGGGTGATATTATCCAAAAAGAAATGTATTCATAGTGCCCAGGCCCTGTGTTCAAGTTCCAGGACTGGAAAAAAAAAAAGAAAGAAAAAAAGAAATGTACTCATTATCTGGATTATGAAACTATAACTCCTCTGTACATTAACTTTAACGTAAAATATTTTTATTGTTACTATAAAGGGTTTTTAAGAGTGTACGACAGGTAAAAAGGCATTGGTCTATTTCCTAGGATATGACAGTCTTGCATTAAACAATGTGAGCCCGGTGCTAGTGGTTCACACCTCTAATCCTAGCTACTTAGGAGGACAGATCTGAGAATCACAATTGAAGCCAGCCTGGGTAGGAAGAAGCCCATGAAACTATCTCCAATGAACCATGAAAAGGCCAGAAGTGAAGCTGTGGCTCAAGTGACAGAGTGCTAACAAAAGAAGCTTAGAATCAGTGCCCAGGCCCGAGTTCAAGCCCCAGGACTGGCGAAAAACAAACAAATTAATGAACAAAAAACCAATATGTATTTAAAAAGTTTTTTGGTGATTCTGAGGATTAAACTTAGGGCTTTGTGCATGCTAGACTAGCATCGTACTACTGAGTTGCATCCCTAGCCTTCTACCTTTAATTTTTTATATACTTTAGTTATGTATTAATAGTTTCATTGACATGTCAAAACAGTTAATTGGTGACATTTAAAATGCTTTTCTAAGACAAAGTCATGTCACATAGCCAAGTCTGGCCTAAAATGATTGATTCTCTGCTTCAGCATCCTGAGTGCTAGGATTACAGATGTGTACCACTATGCCCAGTTAATTTAAAAAGAGCATCACTGCTGGGCTCGGTGGCTCATGCCTGTATTCCTAGCTACTCAGGAGACTGAGATCTGAAGATGGGGTTCAAAGCCAGCCCAAGCACAAAAGGACCTGAGACCCTTATCTCCAATTAACCTCTAGAAAACCAGAAGTGGAGCTGAGGCTCCACTTCTGAGGACAGTAGCCTTGAGTTGAAGAGCTCAGGGACAGTGCCTAGGCTCAGAGTCCAAACCCCACGATCACAACAACAACAACAAAAATAAATATATAAAACAAAGAACATCACTTACCAAACAACCTTCTAATTTCAGCATCTGTAACATAAAATGGTGGACCTAGGAAAAAAGGAAATGTAGTGAACAATCCTTTCAATAACACTAAGTCTAAATAATTAAATGGTTATCACTAGCCCAAAATAGACTTATCTTCATGGATACCACTGTGATAAACTAGGAAAAGTAACTTTATCGATGCATCTGGATTAAGTCAGGAAGCTAGATAAAAAGAAAAAGAAAAAAATATGTAGGTTTACCTGCATGTTTTGTTGGATCATAAGACAAAACAGCCAGGAGGTAGTGGAACTCTTTTCTCAAGAGAGGCAACATGACATCCACATAACTAAAAAACACACGCACACAAAAATGAAAATATATCAGGAGACTGAGGTTTGAAGATCGTGGTTCAAAGCCATCCTGGACACTAAAGAATGTGAGACTTATTTCCGGTTAACCACTAGAAAACTGGAAGTGGGGCTGTGGCTCCAGGGGGAGGGCAGTAGCCTTGAGCTGCAGAACTCAGGGAAAACACCCAGGCCCAGAGTTCAAGTCCCGGGACTGAAAAAAAAATTAATGTACCATTTTTCTACACAGGCAGAGGCTAAAAGGAACTATCTTCCAGGTGATCCCCATCTGAGGTCACCGCAGAAAAACACACAGAGGCTCCTTCCAGCCTAATGTGGTGGTCGTGGGCTGGAGGATGAGAGGGGTGATGTCGATCGTGTACTTCCTGAAGGACTGTCATGCTTCTGTTTGCTCAAGGCAGTGGCCCCAGACTATGCTGGTTATCAAAACCACCTATGAGTGCCAAAGGAAAGGGTGCTTGAGCTCCATTCCACAGATGGATTTGGTAGCTTTTTTTCTGAGACCCAGGAATGGCTGCAGTTTAACAACGGTCCTGAGAAGAGAAATGGAAGTGGAGGAATGGCTCAAGTGATCTAGAATGCCAGCCTGAAGAAAAAAAAAATATATATATATATATATATATATATATATATGCACACATCACCCCACTGGCTTATATTAGGCAATATTAGGCAAGAGAAACACAGAAGAAATCATGTGAGTACTTGATAATGTCTGATGGTAGCTGGTGGTAAAGCACTAGTATATTCATAGCATATTAGAGTATATATTAGATACTAATAGTAGATTATATTTTAGATTGATTTATTAGTAGTGATGGCACTAAGATAAAGCATTGTATCTCAGTACTGAGGTCAAGTACTGTACTAACATACTAAGTACTAAAATACTAAGTGTTTCTGCTGGTTCAAAGTAAGTGGTCAGTGTATCAACAGAGCAAAGGTGATTTAGGATGCACTTGGAACTATGACCCCTGGCACATACCAGTGCAGATAGCAGAGCTGGGAACTAGGGAGGACAAAGACCCTGCAACAAAACCTGAGCTGGCATTCCTACGAGTCCAAATGAGGCCTCGCTGTTCCTAGTCAACCATGAATTAAGAGGCTTAGACTCCACTTTGACGGTCTTTCTATCTAAGGCTCACATAGGTGCGGCCTACTAGGATACAGTACATTTTCCCTGCACTTTGTACAGCACATTTCATTCATTTGTTTGCAGGGTTGACTGAGTTTCCTATGTGCTAAAACCAAACTGTGCCCAACACTGGGGAAATAGCTGTACACCGTGTACTGGGCCTGCCCTTGCCTTGCATCTGGTTACCACCAGTTTGATGGATGTGCAAACACAGGTGTTAAGAATAACCAGTGTTTTGTGATTTGTTAGAATTATTTCCTTCCTTTCTTTCCTCTCTCTTTCGCTCACTATCTCCCTCTCCTCCTTCCTTCTCCCATTCTGCCTCTCTCTCTCTCCCTCTCTTTCAGACAAAGTTCTGCTATGTAGCCCAGGCTGGCCTCAAAGTCACATATCCTTCTGCATTAGCTTTCTGAGTGCAGAGATTATAGGCCTATGCTACTGTACTCGGCTCATATATTTCATTTCTTTTTGCTCCCATGGCAACTTTTTGAAATAGTCTGATGTATGGATCAAGAGCAAGCTTGGAGAGTTAGAATCTCAACTTTGTCATGAACAGTGCTTGGCACAGGGCAAGAATCCTCAGGTCTTACTGGTGGTAAAATGTCCCAATTTTGCAGAGTAGTAAACTGAGGGAAGTAACAGAGTCCCACACTTTCTACACAGATCTTTAAAGAGAAATTATAATACCTGTCTAGAACTCAGCCCAAGACACAATTAACAAAACCAAATCATTTACCGTTTGCGATCATCTGGATTGATGGCGACTAAGGCTCCTCTATCCCAAATCCTGTCAAACTGGCCAATATTTGCCCTACCAGAGAGAAGGGGGTGGGGGGAGAATGTAACTTGTTTTATATGGAAATGTCAAACCTTGAGCACGATGCATCTTGTTTTTCTTGTTCCAGTTCATCTAGGAATTAGAATCTCATGTTGATTTTTTTCCCCTTCAGTCTACATGGCAGTAGTTTATTTCCTTATGACTGGGAAGCACAAAGTAGGGACAGATGGCCGTGTGTAACACCTCCTGGCTCAGCTCAGTATCAGAGACTCGCAGGAGAGATCTTGCCTCTTCTGCACCTTGGGTTTTGTTTTTGTTACAGATATAGGAGCAAGGTAGAAGATTCCACTTTCTTCAATCTATTTCTCCCATTCCTAGTTTGGGGCACAGTAATGTTTGCCATTTTCATATTCATATTCAGTTTATAGCTGAGGCTGTTGTAATTGTAGAAGAGCAAGTCAAATCCATGTTTCATGAATGCTGTGCAAATGGATGGCAGTGATGAGCCTGACAAGGAAGTACCCACTCTTAAAAAATACACAGGGGCCAGGAGTGTGGCCTAGTGGTAGCGGCTTGCCGAGCATGCACGAATGCCTGGGTTTATTCCTCAGTATTATATACACAGAAAAAGCTGGAGGTGGTGCTGTGGTTCAAGTGG
Source organism: Megascapheus bottae (assembly GCF_031878675.1). Taxonomy (NCBI): domain Eukaryota; kingdom Metazoa; phylum Chordata; class Mammalia; order Rodentia; family Geomyidae; genus Megascapheus; species Megascapheus bottae. The sequence goes on along the minus strand of NC_143530.1, from coordinate 22,357,878 downwards.
TAGAGTACTAGCCTTGAGAAAGCCCAAGGACAGTGCCCAGGCCCTGAGTTCAAGCCCCAGTCCTACCTTGGAAGGTCAAAAATGCTGCAACAGTACAAGGAAATGTTCCCCGAAGAACTCTGGAATGACACAAGAAAGAAAAAACAATTGTTTTCTACTTAATTTGGAAGTATCTGAACGGCCAAGGAAAGCAAAGCAGCCCTAAGTAAAAGGCTTGGAGGTAGAGAATGCATACTCAACACAATTAATAACTCCATTGCACATTAGCAGTTCCTTATTCCTTAAAAACCTGTGTGGGGTTCTTCTGGGCCAATTCGAGTAGGAAAAGGAACTATAAAAAAGGTTAAGGAACATTAACCTCAACAATGAGTTATAACTTGTTTCAGAGCTTGTTAACATTCTAGAAGTGTTTACTTAAGCAAAGTCCTGACATTTTTCACTCTGCTAGAGATAAATCCATAGGTCAATTTCCAGTCATGTTGACACAGCATGATTTTATATTTATACATAGAGAGTATACATCATATATATATGTTTGTATATGCGTGTGTACATGAGCCTTGTGCTCTTGTTTGTTTTTACTTTTTTCTATCAAAGGGTCTACCATTTGATCCACATCTCCACTTCTGGTTCTTTGCTTGTTAATTCAAGATAAGAGTTTTGTGGACCTTTCTATGCAGGCTAGCTTTGAACCCTGATCCTTAGATCTTAGCTTCCTGACTAGCTCACATTACAGTATGTGGCTTTTAAAAGCTATCCAGGGAAAGTGTACTTTTCCTGCTTTCTCTTAATTATTAACTTATTTATTAAAAACAGCTAGTGGACTGATCCCTATCCTTGTTCTAGCTAATGTAGGTGAATTGGAAACAGACTTTCCTCACAGTGAGGTTGGCCTGTGGGGGCAGGCATGGGCATAGAGAGACATGATGACACAGAATAGCCTGTATGGTTATGGTTGTGTGCCTGCGAACAATGTAAACGTAGGAGCCAGCAGGGGACTGCTTGGGTGCCTTGCGGATGGTTGACCCAGAGATGACTTCTGATGGGGTACCTTGATGTACCTGCTAAGATTTAAGTGGGAGGCAGGGTGAAAGTACATTCCAGCAGGGTAATATGGGGGCAGATTAGAGGGAGTCTTGGAGCTTGGAGTGAGGAGCTGGGTAGGTGACATGACAGGACATGCCTAATTTGATTCTGAAATGAATTGTCAATACAGGTTCCCAAGTAGAGGAGAAAGGGTCCTTGGAGACCATCCTAGAAGCAATATGGGGGTCCATCCAGGTAGGAGGCACCCTGGAGGCAGGGAAAACATGCAGTGGATCTTAACTTTGGCTGCAGACTGGAACCTCTAGGCAGCTTTGGCCAGTACTGGCCTCTGATAGGGTCTCAGAAAATGCTTGTTAACAATACTAAGAAAAAATGGGATGAGTTGGGAATGTAGCTCAACAGCAGATTCTTGCCGAGCATATGCAAGGCACTATGCTTCATCCCCAGCACCCATGCAAAGAAGGAGGGAAGGAAGGAAAAGAAGAAGGAATGATTGAAGCAACCTTGGAATACATTGATTTGACTGCAACTTACACATATTCATATACACACGCGTGCACCCTATAATGAATCATTTATTTATTTACTTATTATGAGACTCAGTATATAAATAACCAAGGTTAAGACTTGAACTTCCAGTCCACCTGCCCCAGCCTTTAAAAGGCTGAGATACTATCTATATTGGTTTGCTTTCTGTGTGTGTCTATATGCTAGTCTTAGGGCTTGAACTTAGCGTCTGGGCACTATCCCTGAGCTTTTTTTTTTTTTTTTTTTGCCAGTCCTGGGTTTGAGCTCAGGGCCTGAGCACTGTCCTTGGACTTTCTCAAGGCTAGAGCTCTACCACTTGAGCCTCAGCACCACTTCCGGCTTTTTTCTATGTATGTGGTACCGAGGAATCGAACCCGGGTCTTCATGCATGCTAGGCAAGCACTTTAACCACTAGGCCAAACTCCCGGTCCCTCCCTGAGCTTTTTATGCTCAAGGATAGCAGTATACTACTTGAGTCAGAGTCACAGCTCATTTTCTTGGTTTTCAGTGGCTGATTAGAGATAAAGAGTCTCACAGATTTTCTTGCTTGGGCTGGCTTTGAAGTACAACACTCATATCACAGCCTTTTGAGTAGCTAGGGTTATAGTCTGGAGTTCCTGGCATCCAGTTAATCCCTAGCTCCTTACCATATATAATGTCTTGGCAATTCTGTGTGGTATTAAGGGGTCCTTACTCATGCAGAGAAAAATATGATAGAGTTATGGAAATGGTTGTTTACCAAAATCAAAACACACCTTAAATACTGTGGCACCAGGAATTTCGGTGATTGGTTCTTCCGAGTAAGAAAGATTCTGCTCTTTAAAAAATTCCTGTATCCCAAGTTTACTGATTTCCACACCAACCACACTGTGGCCTCGGTCTGCAAACCTGCACAAGATCATAATCATACTTAAAATTTCATTTCAAATATCCTAGTAAGTAAAGAGGTATAGTGTAACAATCATATATTTTCTTTACTGGACATGGAATATATAATTCAGTGGTAGAACACATGCCTATCGTATGCTAGGCCCTGGCATAGGTTCAGTCAAAGGTTGAGGGGGGAGGTCGACAAGGGAAAGGAGAAAGAAGGGAAGGCATTAGAGGAGGAAGGATAAAAAAAAAACTCAAGTATTTTCTTTAAGTGAGTCATATGAATCCAGCTGCACAAGTTTTCATTGGGATGTAAAATAGTAGGTCTGTATTTCCTTATAGCTCATGTTATTTGCAATTCTGAAGAATTGATTTATAAGGCTATAGGTAAATAATGAACATTTGGAGAGTTGTATCTTAGCTTGCTGATTTAATATAAATGTATTTGACTGGATGAACTGCCTTTTCAATTCCTCTAACTTAGTGCTGTTCAGGAAAACTTTCTAAGTTAATGGAAATTTCTATATCTGTGTCTGCAATGCAGCAGCTATTAACCACAGAAGTTATTGAGCTCCTGAGATGTGATTAGAATATTGGAGGAATGAAATTTAAAGTTTTATCTAGGTTAAGTTTAAATAGGGTAGTGGTCCATGCTTATAATTCCAGCCCTTGGAGGGTTGAAGCAGTAGGATCATAAGTAAAGGCAAGCCTAGGCTATATAGTAAGCCCTTATCTCAAAAAAATTAATAACGAAGAAATAGATTATCATGTGTGGGTGGCTCACAACTACTGGCAGAACACACAACTTTCAAACATTAGTATCCAAATCTATAACAACTTCATAATTTCTACTTACATACAATAAACATCCAAAAACGTATTTTAATACCATGTATAACTCGTTGCCATTTTTTTTCCTGGTAGAATCCACATTTTGGGAGGAGGACTCATATTGATATACAGCTTGATATCTTTACCTAACGTTTCTTGCTGACAAAGAGCACACAGATGGAAATGTGAGCTTTCCAGGCAGCTCAAAGTGTTCCCGAGTCTGTCGACTGAGTTAGAATCACACGCATATTCTCAAAACAGGAACAGCACTGACTGTACCGCCCATGCGCACAGCGCGGGCAGAGGGGAACACTCGCTAGTTCTACAGTGCTGGGTACTACCTTGTTTTATTATTCAAGTTAAATAAAAAGAAAGGAAAAAATTCTGATTTGTCTTTCTTATATCCTAGGAACCTAACACACAGCATAGAGCAACTTGTAAAATTACTTATTCATTTTTGAAGTTATACAAAGTAAACAAAGATGTCACCCACAGAAGGTGCCTATATTTCTATTTCTCAGCAGTGCACAGAAATAGGAGGCTTAGCCTACCATAGCATGGTATGGAAACAAAGCAACCCCCCCCCCACATGCCCAAGGAATAGATTTTTTTTTTCACGTCTGTCATGTAAATATTCACTCAAAGAATTAATCACCAAAAACAAGTGTGCTAATTCTTATCTGCTCATACCATTTCATCTCAACTGCTTTTCCACAAAGAGGAAAAAATACCCTCAGTCCATTCTGGCCATTAAGAAAAGTCTCCAGATACTTCTTTAATAACCTGGGAAGGAAAAGGTAAAGTATTATAGTTTGTTTGAATGAGCTCCAAGGCACAGAAGGAGCAGGGTTGTATGATCCTGGGAACCTTTCCCGTCAGACCTCACCTTACACCAACCTCAGTTTACCCATCATGAAACAGGACTTGCTCAGTCATGCAGCTCATTAGTGGCACATCTGACTTAACACCTGGGGTTTTCCTGATGCATAATGACAACTTTAAAAGCATCTTCTTTCCCCTTAGTTATGTTTTAAAATTTTGTGTATTAAGCTCCAAATGTTTATCTTAAAAATGGTATGGAAAGGGAGCCCTGGGACCCATACATTTGTCAAGAGTTACTGTGTGGAAAATTCTCTGAGTTTAACTCCCACACTTCATGTCCTTGGCAATGTTGTGGGTAAGGCCATCCCCATCAGAACCACACCCTGGTTTTTGAAGATGCTTCAACCTGTACTCTGCAAAAATGTCATAATGACGGCAATGCTGGCGTCCCCTGGGAGGGTGGGGTGTTCAGCGGGAACAAGGTCCATTCATAAGAACCAGTTGTTCATTTTTTTAAATTGTCGAGGTAATGTGTAGAGGGGTTACAGTGACATTCGTCAGTGACATTACTTCTCATACATTGATACCCTTTCTCATGTTTTTGTCCCCAATTCTCTCCCCTCACCCCCTTCCAATCATCTTGTTTCCTATTTCAAATTAACAAATAAACATTTGTAAAATATACCAGGTAACAAAGTTATACATAGTAACAATATGAGATTAACTAAAGGGCAAAAAAAAGAAGAGAAATAACATAGTATATTAAGAACATCAATCACTCAAGATAAAGCTCTTGTTTCCATATCCTGGAGATCCTTTCATTTAGTCTGTGCCCAAGTTTTGATCTAGTGTAATCCTCTGCTAGGAGAGTCCTAGATGTATACTAATTATTACAAATGAGGGAAACCATTAAGCCAATGTTCCTTTGGTTTGGCTTACTTCACTTAATATGATTTTTTCCAAGTCTTTCCATTTCCTTACAAATGGGGCAATGACATTCTTTCTGATGGCAACACAGAATTCCATTGTGTATAAATACCACATGTTCTTGATCCAATCATCTACTGAGGGGCATCTGGGTTGAAGAACAAGTTTTTATTATCAGCATTCTATTATAAATCAGTACTGGTCCCATCATGTGTCCTGATGGCTTCAAAGATGGTTCTGCCATCTTTGTGCAGTTGCCTGGCCCACTTGTTAATTTCTCTCCAAGTCTCTTGTTCACCAATGACATATGACTTTTCTTTTCTTGTGTGGTTCTAGGGGTTGAAGTCAGGTCCTAATACTTGAGCCATGACCCCCATTCCTCACAGGAAATACTTTACCATCAGAACACACACTGTTGTTGGAAAGTGGCCAGGTCAACACATATATTAGGAAAAAATATATTATATATAATATAATATACAGTAGAAAATACATGTGTGTATGTATAATTAATGAAATATATATAAACACACATATATATATATATAATATCTCTAAGATACTATCAATTGGTCTATGGGTTGTCATAGATGCAATTGGATTTCTGAGATGGTATGTAATAGGAGGAATTAAATGATACTTCTTAACAACCAATCTAATATTATACATTTATAATTTCCACTTCAGTTTCTGACATAGCCTTTCTGCCATAGAAGTATGTCTTACCAATTTCCTTTTTCTTGATGAAATCCAGTGTCACCGGTCAGCCACTTGGTTTGCCATTCTTCCAAGGTTAGCACTCGGGTTTGACATACCTCAGAATCAGGGAACTCTTTAATATCAAGTGATGCTTTTGTATCACCCATTGTTTGGGGACTCCTCTGTTTCCAATCCTGAATGGAAAACATTTGCAGGGTGGTCAAGTAAAGGCATTGCAACTCTATTGATGAGCTAAATGATTTAAAAAAAAACTTTATTTTCCTTGGCAGTCTCATTTTCAACTCCCACTAAAAAAAAACATATAAAATTGCTTGTCTTTAAGTCTGCTTCAACAATGGAACAGAATATATAACCTTGACTTAGGTTAAAAAAAAAAGGATGAGGAAATAAAAAAAAACTTTGCCATCCCAGTTTATAAATTTTGTAAGTTTAGATTTCTTCTAGCATCTTATTCTTTAAAATATATATTTGCTTCTATGCTTCAGTAGTTGTGTAATCCATACATTATGGAAGGATCAAAGATTTGTTACAAGGGTGAACAAGTGCATCCCTGACACTCACTAGATATTATGATGAAAATGAACTATACAACTTGTGGGAGACAGAGGTTGGGAGGGGAAAAATAGAACTAGGAGAAGTGGGAAGAAGTGATATTGTTAAAAAAGAAATATACTCATACCTGATTTGTATAACTGTAACCTCTCTGTACATCATCTTTACCATAAACAAATTCTCTTAAAAAAACACTAAAATAAGACTTATTATGAACAAGAGACAACCTCCTTTTACCTTTCAGGCAAATCATACTACTTTGGCTAACATACTTGCTTTCTCTTTGCCACACCCTTCACTTTGGGCTTTTTACCCATTAATTGGGGAAAAAAAGTCTCATGGATCTTTCTGATTGTCTTGGCTTTGAACCATGATCAATACACTCTCAATCTTATACATCACCAGATATTTTATTATTTTCATCTTCTTGGGAAAACTTTTCCTGGGCTTGAACTAGGACCTTGTACTTGTAAGGCAATAACTTTCTCACTCTAGTTATGCCCTCTGGCCCTTTTGGCTTTATTTCTTTCAGCCTCCTATGCTTCCTGCATAATTAGGACTCTAGATATGAACCACCCGTACCTGGCTTATTCATGGTGCCCTGATAACTCTTATGGGCTGGCCTCAAACTGCAACCCTCTGCCTTTCCCTGTCAAGTAGCTGGAATTATAGGCACAAGCAACTATATCTGGCCTACCTTGGCTAGTCTTGACTCTTGGTAGTTACCTAGCTAGACCCTAGAGAATTCCTTCTTGCCTGCATCTTCTGTCATCTCCACCCCATATTGTGGGGATTTTTTTTGCACTTAGTTTGTTGTTGTTTATTTGTTCATTTTGGGCCTTAAACTCAGGGCCTGGGTGCTGTCCCTGAGCTGTTTGGCTGGGGCTAGCAATTCTACCCCTTTGAGTCATAGCTCCATCTTTGATTTTCTTCCTGCCTGGGTTGGCAGATCTCAGCCTTCTGAGTAGCTAGGATTACACTTTGAATGAATAAAATGTCTAGATTAACTGATGAAGCTTTGTCTGGTATAAAGTCCATGGCTAGAAACACTGGACTGTCTTCTACAGAAGAAAGCACAAAAAGAGACAATCGGAATACATTCAAAAGAAAAGAGCCCGATGTGCAGTCAGAATTCTAAAGGGTCAGTACTGGTGCATCACTTGCTGATATAATGGCCCAGAAGAATCAGAAACCAGAAGTGAGAAAGGCTCTCACAATGAAAGCACGCTATCTGGGCTGCCAAGGAAGCAAAAAAAGACTAAGCAAGCATCCAAGAAGACAGCAATAACTGCTGTTTAGTGCAGAGAAGGCATCCTGCCATGAGAAGCCCCGTAGGGCTTTCACTTTGACATGTCCATATGTGCACAGTATCCACCAATTTAGACTCATCCCCTTACTCTCCTCATCCCCTCAGCCTCCATTATCAGGCTACTTGAGTCTGTGAAATTCTTTATCATGTATCCACTTGCTTTCTAAGTTCTAATTGTGTGTGTGTGTGTGTGTGTATTCTCTTCTATTTTCCCTCTCTCTCTCTCTATATATATATTTTTTTGCCAGTCATGGGCTTGAGCTCAGGGCCTGAGCACTGTCCTTGGACTTTCTCAAGGTTAGAGCTCTACCACTTGAGCCTCAGCACCATTTCTGGCTTTTTTCTATGTATGTTGTACCAAGGAATTGAACCCGGGTCTTTGTGCATGCTAGGCAAGCACTCTACCACTAGGCCAAACTCCTGGACCCTCCCTCTATATTTTTATATTGCTTTGTACCATTGAAGGAAGGATCCAAATCATTCTACACTGTCGTCTGTATTTTCAAATAATCTTCTCATTGCTTATTTAAATTAATTATTTAGTTATGGGGGGGGTATGGGAAAATACAAAGGGAACTGAGAAAGAAGAATATGGAAACAAACTCACAGATCTATCTGATCATTTAAGGGACTGCTTGCCCTAGCAACATTAAGAACAATAGATCACTGCTATCCTAACATTTCCTTTCCTTTAGGCCACTAGTGGAACTAATTTAGTTTGCTGTGTATTATTTTGGCAGGTCAAAATTAGTGACTTACTAGTGGAATAGCAAACATCACACAGAGCAGGAATTTAATAAAAAGTTTTTCTTCGGTTGTAACTGTTTGGTTCCACTATGGTTAGGACTCAAAAAGAAATCATCCCCATCACTGTAATGAAATTCTCTTCTCAGCAGGTAGCAAACGATTTCTGCATAGGCCTCAACTGTGTCAGGAGTTTGCAGAGAGGTCAGCAGGAACCATCCAAAGCAAGTGGTTTGCACTCCCTTCACCCCACTCCCAACCTCTGTTTTTCTTTGGAAACTTTGGAACCAGAAGTCAGCCCTCCCTAAGAACTCTTTTACTGACAATAAAAAGGAAGCCTAATCTTTATCACAGAACAAGCAATTGCCCAAGTCTGGCCCACCCAAACCTCAACCATAGCAATACTGTAAACGCTGTAAACACAGTTTTGCAACTGGATCTCCACCTATTCTGGAGAAATAAAAACGTCTCTCTACACAACAGAAGGGCAAAGTGCGAGAACGGTAAAAGGCCTACTACAGGCAATCCCTCCTCATAAATGTTAATTTGCAATGTGCTTGTCAGCCCCATTCCTTCCTATCTTAAAAAAAAAACCAACTTTCTGCTGTGGTTTTATTTCCAGATTTGAAGAGTATCTTCCCTATGGTATAGATAATTTGGGAAGTTCTATTGAAAGCATTCCATACCCCTGTGTAACACACTACACACAGAGCACGCCTCAGAATATTTACAATGCCCCAGCCCTTCTCTGCTCACCCCTCTCAAAAGGATCACTTAAGTCTTCTGGCAATCTTTCTTCTTCTTCTTCCTTTTCGTAAAAGCTTAAACAAAAAGTCGTTAGTACAGAGCACTGTGTCTTGGGGTCATTAAAACCACGGCTCATTAACTATGCCACTTCATGATTCCCAGATCTTGCACCATCTCTAGGAGGGTGTAGCCGCGCCATCAGTGCTTTTTCAGGAAAGTCTACCCCTAGACAGTCTGTTCCAGTGCTACCAGTCCCACTCCTCACCTGCTCTCTCTGGGTTCCGGGGAAGGTGCCCTCCGTCTGCAACTCCGACTTTACTCTGCCAGCCTCCGGCCCCGCCCCTGCCTAAGGCACACCTTCCTACGCGAGGCCACGCCCTCTCACGCGAGGCCACGCCCTCTCACGCGAGGCCACGCCCCCTCCGCAGGCTCCCGGGTCTGCGCAGCGGCGGAAATGGCCGGGGCGGAGCGAGCGCCGCGCTGAAGGCAAGGGCGGGGAGCCTTTTGCTCACTGGTCCCGCTGGCTCCTCCTACCCCGGGTCACGTCGTGATAGGGGCGGAAGCGGTGGTGGCGGGGGCGGCCGAGCGCGGGGGCTGCGGCCGGCGGCGCGGATCTCGCCGTCCCGTGAGGGCGGCTCCGGAGGGGCGCGGGGAGCCCGGCGTGGCGCGCGCTGTCTCGCGGGCGCCTCGGAGGTGGGGATTGGCAGCTCCCGGAGAGCGGCTTGGGGGCGGCGGCGGCGGCGACGGAGTTCTGGTGACAGCGCTGCACAAAGCGGCGGGGCTTGGGGGTGCGCGAGCTCTCCGTCTCCGGGTGCGCTGCGCCCCTCGCCCGGGCTGTGGAGCCGGGCAGACGTCCCAGGGCCCCTCTCCACCCTCGGTGGGACGGGTGCGGCGTGGGGTGGGGGAGAGGGCGGTCCCGGGGCTGGGTCTCCAAACCCCCTTCAATGTTTCCTTTCTCCTCAGCGGCGCTTTCACCCCAAGACTCGGTGCACCTCTTCTGCGTCAAGGTGAGCTCCGGGGGTCGGCTTGGGCAGACACGGGAAAGCTTTGGGGTTCCCTTCTGAGGGGTGGTAAGGGCCCTCCCTACACCTGGGGCGGGGAACCCCACGTCGGGAGAGTCCCGGAGCTTCGTCGGCCCGGGCTCGCTCGCAGGTATAGCCGTGGGGATGGGTAGGGGGGGCGCGGGGAGACCTGGTTAGCGTTGCGGGGTTGCTGGGGTGACTCCCTGGGGATTGGACGCGGGCGAGGGGGTGTCCGGGTTAGCCTGGGCTGTTCGTCTGTCCACAGCCCCACAGCTGCCGGGAGAGAGGGGAAAGAAAAACGCAGGCCCAGATGTAGAAAGTTGAGGGGGGGGGTTCAGTAATCTGGAACCCAGCCAGAGGCCCAGCCCTATTTCCCCCCCCCCCCCGGGTAAGCTTGCCAGTTCTCCACAGACCACTCTGGCTGAGGGTAGAGATGGGGTCGGAACTGCCACTTCGTTATGTGCACATGGCTTTTGCCAGAATTAAAAAAAAAAAAAACAAAATCCATTATAGTTAAAAGACCAGAGGAAGGTGGGGTTTCTTCGGGAAACACTTGAGAAAATTACCGTCACTAATTAATTGTTGTCTGGAATGTCTGGAAAAGACCAATGGGGAAATGGGAATTCAGTATTGAATTAATTGAACTGGATATTCAATCTTGAATCATTTAATAATGCATTGTACTGGATCCATATTTCTAAAAATTTTGGCTAGGGATATTAAGATGGTAATTTGCCTTTATTTTTATTTGCCTTTATTTTAAGTGGCCCTTTTTGGGAGCCACTTCTCTGGAGAAGTGTCTAGTAATTTGTCCTATTTTTATAAGTTTTATGGGCTCTTTAAAATTTTTTAGCCTATTCTAGGGTCAGTTTGATTCATATTTCAGTAACTCTGCACCGGTTGTATTAACTATTTAATGAACGTGATTAGAAACACCTGGAAATTATTTGTCCAATATTGATATTGACATCCGCCTGCATATTTTTAAAAGCAGCACCTATTTTCTTCATCACTTAGAATAGGAAAACCAAAGCTCTGAATTTAAAATTAGGAAGAAATGTGCTCATAAAACGTTGAACATGGGGGCTGTGACTGTGTGGCTTAGTAAAGAGAGCTTGCCTAGGATGCATGACCCTGGGTTCCATTCCTCAGTACCACATAAAACACAATAAGCCGGAAGTGGTACTGTGGCTCAACTGGTGAAGTGCTAGCTAGCCTTGAGCAAAAGAAGCTCAGGAACAGTGCTCAGACCCTGAGTTCAGGCACCAGGACTGGCCAGAAAATCCCCAAACAAAAAGAAACGTTGAACATGAAACAAATGGATTTGTTTGCTGTCTTTATAATTTGAAGAACCCGATGAGAGAACTTACTATGTTATTTGAATTAATGACATTTTAGTATTTCTAAGACAATTAAAAGCATTATAATTTGAGTTATTCCAACATTAAATTCCATTTTTTTCTTTGTTTCAAGACCCAAGGGTTTAGCAGTAGTGGAAATAAATAAAAGCAAGTAATAGACAAGGTGAAAATGAACCACCTTAAAATGGTTAATGAGATTTAATGATGGCTTTTATGGCGTTCATGTTTTCATTTTCTCTTTAACCATTTCCTGAATTGTATTGTGCTGAGTACATTTTCCAGTGTATGAAGTATTACATGCAATTTCTACATCGCATGCATGCATCGGGGAGTGCAAACACTCCTAGGGACAAGTTAAAACCCAGTTTGCATGAACCTAGGCTTATTTCATTTGTTAAAGTTCTAAACTTCACGTTGATTTTAGATATTTTTCTTACGATGCTTACATATCCTATGTATGCATAGGCATCCTAAGCATTTGTAAATATGTATTTATACATTCTCTGTAGTTCATTTTATGAATGAGATACATGCTATAAATATAAATGAAGAGATTTATATATCTTCATCTATGTAATATGTTTACATTTATGTGAATGGTTGTTAGGTTGGACAGCCTTTTGAAAATACAGATGGGAACCAGAAAACCTTTCTTGACTACAAGATGGCTATATAGGTAGATAGTGTGTGTGTGTATGTCCGTCCATCCGTGTCTGTCTGTGTGTCCTGGGTCTTGAACTCGGGGCTTGGGCACTGTCCCTGTTTTTCTGTTTTTTTTTTTTTTTTCTGCTCATGGCTAGTGTTCTATCACTTGAGACACAGCTCCACTTCCGCCTTTTTTTTACTGATTAATTGGGGATAAGAGTCTCACAGTCTTTGGGCTGGCTTTGAACCCTGATCCTCGGATCTTAGGCTCCTGAGTAGCTAGGAGGTAGAGGGTATTTTTTTTTTTAAATGGTACTGTTTTAGCAATTCAGTCAGTACTGTAGAACTAAATGACTGTGCATTTCAGTGGTGGGGTTGGGAACCGGGCCTTGTACATGTTGAGTTTGTGATTCTAATCTCCCACCAAAGAGGCTTCTAAGCCTCCCTGGGTGGTAATGCTTTAAAATAACCATAATGCATTTTGGAATCTATGTGTTATGTGTTTGCACCCATCACTATATTGGTTTTAAGAAAGGGAAGAGAGAAGCCAAAGGAAAACCATCTCTTAGATATCAGTTTCTCAAGTCAGGATAATGGCAAAACATTTCCACCTGCCATTAATCATCCTTGAGGGAATGCTGTTGTGGACAGTAGAAAAATTCACACATATGAAGCCACAAGGTCTTCCTAGCTTTTCAACAAGATTCAGATAGTTTATGCGGAATTTGTATTTTAGGGTACCACATTTCTCCGTCTTGGTTGCTCATCTCCAGTTATGTTGATTTTCTTATCCTTCACTTTGTGTGTGTGGTAAAATGATGGATCAGGAGAGATGATGTAATTATAAATTATCTATTGATTACTTACACTAAGTATTTTTTCTTCCTTACTGAAAAAAATTTGAGTAGCTCACATGGTTATTTTGCACAATTTCTTTAGAATTTAGTTCTTTATGTTTGTGTTACTGATGTTGTCAGACTAGTTTGAGAAGTTGTGTAAGATTTTTCTGGTAGAAAACAATATAGTGCTTATATTAAACAAAATTTCCTGTGTTGAGCAGTGACTAAAGACAGTGTACCTGCTATTTATTGTATTTTACTAAAAAACGAATTTTTAAAGTACACTAAGACATAAAAAAAATCAGTAACTGCTAAGAAAAACACAGCAAGATGAAAGGCACACAAGAAAAACTAGGTATTTTCTCCATCCAAGTTTACAGACAATGGTGTAATTTTGGATGGATTATGCGTAAGATTTCTTGTCTTTTTTGCTGGTTATTTTGGAGAGATGGGAGTGTTTCAGATTTTTCTGCCAAGGCTGGCTTCTAATCGGCTATCTTCCAGATCTCATCTGGAGTAGCAAGGGTTACAGGTGTGAGCAACTAGTACCTAGTTAGTTTCTCATTTTAAAATGTGTATCGTGGTAGTGGATAGTGGTTATTGTTTATGCCAGTACTTCAAATATGTTGTCTTAATTTCCTGCCACTGCTGTGGTGTACCATTAAGCCATGTCCATTGTATAAAAGGGAACATTGAAGTTTAGGAAGGATAATTAACTTATACATGGTGGCTTTATAACTCAGGCGTTCTAACTGCAGAATACACAGACTCATCTACCAAACCATGTAATGACTTGAAAGCATAAGCAGATGTTAGTATTTATGACTTGCCTTTATTGTTATTATTTTCTTTTGCAGATTTTCAAATACAATGGCAGTCCCCCGGGGCAGGTCAAAGAAAAGAACAGCCACTTTTGACCTTTCTCAGGATAGCCTGCCTCTGAGGAGCTCCGGTAGGCAGGTATTACCACTCACTTGTTCATTCAGTGGAGCTTGGTTGAACAGGTTGGAGTCCTGTGAATGTTACTGGAGAACTGAGAGGGGAAGACAGCTCTAGTCCTCATGTTGCTTGCCAAGTAATGGAGAAACACTCAACACAGCAATAAATGCTTTGTGATAAAGTGACCTGGGGCAGATAGTAGGGTGTTTGGCAGCAGGATCTGTGAAGGGGAAGGCATAGAATGTGAATCAGTGTGGGCGAATTGGGTGCTTGCATCCAGAGGGGATGCTAGGGCAAGGTCATGCTTGGCCTGAAGGCCATTCACAGGAATTTGGACTTCTGCATGTAGTGGTGAACCATGTTGCAGGGTTACTTGTATGCTTATAGGACTCATGCGTGTGCGTGTGTGTGTGCTGGTCCTAGAGCTTGAACTCAAGTCCTGGGCCCTGTTGCTCAGTTTTTTGTTTTTGTTTTTTTGCACGAGGTTAGTGATGTATTGTTGGAGCTCCCCTTCCAGCTTTTTGCTGGTTAGTTGGAGTCTCATGGATTTTCCTGCCCATGCTGGCTTTGAACTATGATCTTCCAGATCTCAGCCTCCTGAGTAGCTAGGATTATAGGTGTGAGCCACCTCATCCTGCTCTGTAGGACTGTCTTTAGTGGAGATTTTATTTAATCACAATTGACTGTTGTAACTTAGTTTTTTTTTTCATATATTTTTTATTGTAATTAATAGAAGGGTTACATGATATTTGCCAGATAGATGGTGCATTAATTCCTATACATTGATACCCTTTCATATGTCTTGGTCCCCATTTCCCTCCCCCCTAGTAACTTAGTTTTTCTAATTTTTTCCCTCTATGATACTAACAGGTTGAACTGTCCTAAGCAGGGTGGGGGGATGGTTTTGGATGTTACATTTAGGACTTTAAGCTTATGAGGCAGACACTGTATCACTTGAGCAACACCTCCAATCCTTTGTTAATTTTGTGATTGGGTCCTGTTTTTGGCCCAGACCGGCTTAGACTATGATCTTCCTGTGTATGCTTCGTGCTGTAATTGGGATGAAAGGTGTCGTCATGTTGATGACATTTTGTTGAAATGACGTCTCATAAACTTTTTGCCAGAGCTAGCCTGGAATCCTAATCTTCCCACATAAGTAGATATCAGGCAGCTGCCACTTTGCCCAGCTATTGGTTGGAAAGAGGGGTTTCTTTTGTCACCTTTTTGCCTAGGCTGTCTTTGGACAGCATCTGAATTGCTGTTCAAGTAGCTGCAATTACAGATGTGGGAAAAAAAAATCTTATTTTGATATTTTTTGTTTTTTTTTGGTTTGCTCTGACTAATATCAGTTTCCCAGGAAAGCCTTGTGATTTATTTGTTCTTAGATATGTATCATTAAAGTGCAATCTTTATAGATCTCTGGCAAGGTCCCTGGCTTATTTATTCGTGACTTATTTGCACGGTGCAATTGTGGGAAAGTTGTTATTCTGGTCAGCCCCTGTCTACTGTCAGGATATTGTTTACCTTCACATTTAGAACCTCTAGCACATGATTTTGGTGGTGTATACCTTTTGCTGCTCTCACCCCGGTCAGTCATAGGAAATCTTTGTCTATGTGTGTATGTGTGGATACTAGGGCTTAAACTCATGGGCCTGCGCACGGTACAACTGAGTCACACTTTCACTTTCAGCTTTTTGATGGTTTATTGGAGATAAGAGTCCTACTGACTGTTTTCTGCCCGGGCTAGCTTTGAACTGCAGATCCTCAGATCTCAGCCTCCTGAGTTAGTATCTAGGAATATAGGCATGAGTCACGGTACTTGGCTTAGTCCCAGGAAATCTTAATCTCAGATGGCTTTCTCACAGGCGAAGAAGAAAGTGACAGAGGCAGTAGATGAGGATGAAGACAGTATGTCAGAGAAGAAATACAGAAAATGTGAAAAGGCAGGCTGCACAGCCACGTGTCCTGTGTGCTTTGCAAGTGCTTCTGAAAGGTTGGTCATAGGGCCTGGCCCTCTTGCCCAGGACTGCATGCTTTGTGGGAATACCATCCTTGAAGATAGTTTTCCTAAAGATAGATGCAGAAATAGTAAGCCGTCTAATAATAGAGGCGTAGCTCAGACATTTGCTGTGCACCACAGCCAGCTTCCTACCTAGCCTCATGGGAGGGGCCACAGTTAAATCAGTTGTAATTCACTGTCACCTTTGCTGTTCCTGTCCTGTGGTTGGGGAATGAGATGGGGCATGGGGTGACAGCAAGAAGAGGACTTGTCACCCTAATTTCTTTCATCAAGTCACTTGTCTTTTCTTTCCATGTCCTTACACATATCTCAGAGCAGTCTCGCCATTTTTGCTGGGGTGGCCCAAAGAAGACCTTTAATTAACTTCCAGAGGGGAAAGATTCTTCAACTAAGAATTAAGATTGACTAAAACTTAACTAAGGCTCATCTGGTACTCTACAGTTTGAGCCACACCTCTAAGCCCCATTTGTTTTAAACAGACTTGGTGGTCCGTGTGCTTTCAGTAACTGATGGCTCATTCTTTCATTATCTCTTCAATGGATTTTGTTGCCAGATCACCTGCTGGACCTTTGGGTGGCAGTTGGCCAGTTCTGTTCAATGCTCAGTTCTGGGCCAGAGGTTTATCGGTGCACTCTCCATCACGTTCAGGCACACACGCATGCACTTGAGCAAGCCCAGTACATTATGTTTCAACTCCCAAAACACCACTGGTGCTCCTGGGAGACTTAGATTGCTGTGCCCCAGGCAGCCAGCCAGGTTAGCTCCATGTGACCTCCCTGGGTAGTACAGGTAGAGCATCTCAAATCTAAATCCCTAATGCTTTAAATTTGGAAACTTTTTTTGAGATTGACGATGATGCTACTCGGGGAAATTCCATCCTTGAGTTCATGCCACTGGGCCACAGAACATAGGCTCACTGAGTTTTGCATAAAATGAACCTCCAGGCTTTGTGTGTAAGGTGGCTATAAAGACATGGATTTTATGTTTAAGTTTGGGTTTCTTCAAGATCTCATTGGGTGTATTCAGGTATTTTGAAGTCTGTTCGGAGATCGAAATCCCTTCTGGTCCTGGTCATTTCAGACAAATGATCAAAAGCCTGTATTCTGGTTGGTCATTCATTTTCCTGTTAGCTCATGCCCCAAGAACAAGCCAGTGGAGATCTTATGAAATGGGTTCAGGGAATGTGCTGATAGATGTTTTTAACTGAAAAAGATGTATTTATTCATTAACGTAAAGCGACATGGTTGTTCCTTTCAGATGTGCCAAAAATGGCTACACATCACGATGGTATCACCTTTCCTGTGGAGAACATTTCTGTAATGAATGTTTTGACCATTACTACAGAAGGTTTGTTCACTAATGGAGGTTTCTTTCTGTGGTAGAAGGGCTGTGGCAAAGGCAGGGTGTGGGGCAGTTAACTTTCTTGCTAGGCTTACTGGACTATTGCAGTGTTTTCAGCCTTGACGTTGACTGGCAATTTGGAGGTGTAGTTGGTGTGTGCTTAGGAGTATATGTCCTCAGTATACAAAAATTACCCACCACTAGTCTTTCTCTTTAGTCTACCACTAGTCTATGTCTTGGAAGTGTGTGAGGTCTAGAATAAGTTCTAGAAGATCTATAAGCTGCTTGGTTACTTTGTGACAATGAAAAGAATTAACAGGTGAGAAGCTGCCAGGAGAGGTAGTATACATAGTTGTATACATAGTTGTATACTACAACTGTGGCAGTCCCTTCTTTTTATTTTGTTTGCTTTTTCTCTTTCTCCACCCCCAATTATCCTAGTACATAATAAAGACATTTTACCAAAATTTCAGAGAATTAGACTTTTGATTTTCTATTTATTTTTGATTAGACTGTGCTATATAATTTTTTTTCTTTTTTTTTTTTTTGCCAGTCCTAGGGCTTGAACTCAGGCCTGTGCACTATCCTTGGGCTTTCTCAAGGCTAGAGCTCTACGACTTGAGCCACAGCATCACTTCTGTTTTTTTCTCTATATATATGGTACCAAGGAATCTAACCTGGATCTTCATGCATGCAAGGCAAACACTCCACCACTAGGCCAAATTCTCTTCCCCTCTCTTATTTTTTTAACTTTCTCTAGCTTTCTTTAGATTTTAAAGTTTGCATTCTCTAGTTTCCTAAGTTGGAAGGTTAATGTTAATTGTGCTTTTTTTCCCCTCAGTAAATGCATTTAATGTTACAAATTTTCTTCCAAGAACTGATTTAGCTATACTTCACAAATATTTATCTATCTCTCTATCTGTCCTGGGGCTTCAACTCAAGGCCTGGGCACTGTCTCTGAGCTGTTTTTGCTCAAAGCTAACTCTCTGCCACATTGAGCCATGGCACCACTTCTTTTTCTGTTTGTGTGGTACTAAGGAATCAAACCCAAGGTTTCATGCTTGCTAGACAAGTACTCTACCATTAAGCCACATTCCCAGCCTCTGTTTATTTTTATTGTTGTTGTAATACCTGAATTTAAATTCAGAGCCTTGCACTCTTGACTGGCACACTACCACTTACGTCACACCTGTAAACATATTTTTGCTGGCTATTTTGGAGATGGAGTCTCTCCAGCTTTGCTGCCTGATCTGGTCTTAAGCTTGATTTCCAGATCTTAGCTTATTGAGTAGCTAGGGTTAACAAGTGCAGGCCACCCTTGTTTTATTTTGTTTCTATAATTTTTTCTTTTCTTTCTTGATACAGTGTCATAGTCCAAGTAGATCTCAAATTCAAAATTCCGTTTGAACCTTTGGAATGCAAGGATTATAAATGTGTACTACTATGCCTAGGTTCAAAATATTTTAATTCCTAATCTTTGATTTCAAGGTTATCTAGAAGCACAGTGTTTTCTTAAGTCATACAACTGGGTTAAAATGTTATTTTCTGTGTTTTCTTTTTTTGTGGATACTGGGTTCAAATTGAATATCTTTATATTTTGGTCTGAGATTGGGACTTGAACATGATATCTGACATTCATTGGCTGGTGTTCTACCACCTGATCTATGTCTCCAACTCCTTAAGTGAGCATCTTTAATGTCTATATTTTTTTTATCTACTGATGTAAAA
This sequence comes from Megascapheus bottae, assembly GCF_031878675.1. NCBI lineage: Eukaryota > Metazoa > Chordata > Mammalia > Rodentia > Geomyidae > Megascapheus > Megascapheus bottae. The sequence goes on along the minus strand of NC_143530.1, from coordinate 22,338,883 downwards.
TTTTAATGGCTACTCTAGGATTTACTTTTCTATCTCCGAAAATATTAGCTAATTCTTTCAGATAATACTCTGCCTTTCTTACTAGCTTTTCATACTAAAACAAAATGTATGAGCCATAATTGCTTCCCTCCCACGTACCAAGAGTAATAATGTTCCTCACATAACATTTATTAACCTGTATCATATTTTGGAAACCTGATGCACTTACAGCCTGATCTATTCATTTTGATTGTATGCAGCCATAAAGATGGATATGACAAATATGCTACATGGAAAAAAATGTGGACCAGTAATGGCAAGATGGAGCCTAGTCCCAAAGCATTCATGGCTGACCAGCAGCTCCCCTACTGGGTAAGAGGAATGATGTTCTATTTGGTCTTTTGGTAGAGCTAAAAGCAAGAGGAATTGATGGAAGTACTAAGTTTTTGGAACTCTTTTTTGGCTTTAATCATCACAGGGCAATAGATGTAAGAGTTTAGTTTTCGTAGAAAGATGACTTCTGCATAGTATAAAGGAGGCACTTAAAGATTCAGCTTAAGCCCAGGCTCTGGTGCCTCATACCTGTAATTGTAGCGACTCAGGAGGTTGGAATCTGAGGATTGCAGTTCAAAGCAAGCTCAGGTTTAAAAGTCCATGAGATGGTTTAACAGGCCAAAAGATGGATGTGGAGGTATAGCTCAAATGGCAAAGTACCAGCCTTGAGGGATAAAGCCATGTGCGTTTAAGCCCCAGTGCTGGCACAAAGAACAGAAAGACTCGGCATAAGCTAGCTATGGAAGTCCTTTTTTGTTGTTGTTGGCATTTTTATTAAAATAATTTTGTGCATTGTATACAAATCTCATGTTAAAAAAAATCACACTTTGTAGTTTTACAACTTTCAACTTTCCTATTAATTTCCTTAGCTAATCTCTAAAAAGATATATAGCTAATCTCTGAAAAGATATTTTAGCAGTTGCATTTATTGCATATTCCTCTTTAACACATGATTTGCTGATTTTAAAAGTGTATGGGCAGTGGCTCACACCTGTAATCCTAGCTAGTCAGGAGGCTGAGATCTGAGAATCAAGGTCCAGAGCCAGCCTTGGCACAAAAGGACTTGACTCTTATCTCCATCTAACCTACAGAAAACAGGGAAATGGGGCTTGGCTCAAGAGTAGGGCGGTAGCCTTGAGCTGAAGAGCTCAGGGACAGTGCCCAAGCCAAGCTCCAGCCCTATGACCCCCCATCCTCAAACATGCACACACATATTTGATCTTTGTGCACACTTAAAAAAATTGAATTTCACTTCAATTTTTGCTTTTTTTTGGGGTGCTAGATACTCACCTAGGGCCTTGAGTGTGAAAAGCACATGTTCTGAGCTGTACGCTAGCCCTCATAATGAATCATTTTAAACTGTTCAATTCAGTGACATTTAGTGTGTAACCAGCCTCCCTCTCTAATCTGAAGTATTTTTATCAGCTTCATGGGAAGGCTGGTGCTGAGTGGTGAGCCCCTAGTCCGTCTGCCTTCCATTGCCTGAAACTACTAATATTCCTTCTGTCTTCATGGATTTACTGTTTTGGAGGTTTCATACAAGTAGGCAGTATATGAACCTTTCAATCACTTACCGTATGTTTGGGGGTTCATATACATTATACACATTATAGCACACATCAGAATTTTGTCCTGCTTTATAGACTTCATTTTATTTATCCATTCCCTTTTCTTTTTCTTTTTTTTCTTTGCCAGTCCTGGGCTTGAGCTCAGGGCCTGAGCACTGTCCTTGGACTTTTCTCAAGGCCAAAGCTCTACCACTTGAGCCTCAGCACCACCATTTCTGGCTTTTTTTCTATGTATGTGGTATCAAAGAATCGAACCTGGGTCTTAGTGCATGCTAGGCAAGCATTCTACCATTAGGCTAAACTCCCAGCTCTCCATTCCCTTTTTTGAGGGCTGATATTGGGGCTTATACTCGGGTGCCTTGCTTGGTTAGTACTCTACCATTTGAACCATGCCTTCAGCCCAGCTTTTTGCTGGTTAATTTGAGATGGAGTTTCTCAAGACTGTCCTGCTCTGGCTGTTTTTTTTTTTTTCTTCTTTTGTGGGTTGGACAGCCTGAGCACTGTCCCTGAGCTCTTCAGCTCAAGGCTACCGCCCTACCCTTGAGCTAAATCCCACTTCCCCATTTTCTAGGGGTTAATTGGAGATAAGAGTCTCAAGTACTTTTGTGCCCAGGCTGGCTTTGAACCTTGATCCTCAGATCTCAGCTTCCTGAGTAGCTAGGATTACAGGCATGAGCCACAGCGCTCACTCTGACTAGTTTTAAAGATCCCTTTGGATATCTTTATTCAGAGTAGATAGCATTTCCAATGCGCCCACTCTGACTGGTTTTAAAGATCCCTTTGGATATCTTTATTCAGAGTAGATAGCATTACCAGTGTGAGCCCTTGGCCTCGCTGCATCCCTTCACCTTTGATGGATACTTGGATTGCTTTAGCCTTTCATTTATTGTGAATACCCTTGCTATAGCATTGATGTACTTGTTTCAGTACCTGTTTGCAGTTCTTTAGGTGTATATCTGGGATGGAACTCTTGGGTTCTGTGGCAGTTCTGTATTTAACTTTTCAAGCAACCTCCAACTTTTTAAAATAGGCTGCTACCTCGATTTTCTCCCTTGCCTTTATGTGAGGGCTTGTTTCTCCTCATTGTTAACATTCCTCCATATCTTGTGGTTTGATTTGCATTTCCGTAATGACTAATGAATACATCTTTCTTTGTGCTTGTTGGAGAAAAGTCTATTGGCAGTTCTCCTATTTGTAAGTGAAGTTTGGTCTTTTATTGAGTTGTAAGAATTCTTTATACATCTTGGATATTAAATTGCTTCCAGATAGATGATTTCAAGTTTTTTCTGCAGGTTTTCCTCTTACTTTACCGTATCTTTTTGAAGCATGAAAGTTTTTCATCTTCATAAAAATTTATTTTTCCCTTGCTTATGCTTTTGGAATCATTGCTAAGAAATCACTGCCAAGTCCAGGGTCACTGTTTTAAGAATTTTGTTATTCCAACCCTTAATTGATTAGTTTTGAGTTAATATTATGTGTGAAGTTGGGCCTGATTCATTTTTGTGTATGGAATGCCACATACTTTTTTTCATATATTATATCTTCACTTTATTAATGTGTTTTTTTAAATATATTTTTTATTGTAATTAATAGAAGGGTTACATGATATTTGCCAGATAAATGGTGCCTTAATTCCCACACATTGATACCCTTTCACATGTCATGGTCCCCATTTCCCTTCCCCCCTCCCCCACCTGCCACATACTTTTTAAACACAAGCATTTAAAAAATTGGGACTAATTTAACATTTATAGAAGGCTCCCATGTGTGGTCCATGATTCTCAGCAGTTAATATTTTTTTTTTTCTGGGCTCTTCAGCTCAAGGCTAGAGTTCTACCCCTTGAGCCACAGCACAACTTCCAGTTTTTTGGTGGTTAATTGGAGATAAAAGTCTCATGGACTTTCGTTTCCGGCTGGCTTTGAACCATGCTTCTCAGGTCTTGTCCTGAGTAGCTAGGATTATAGGAATGAGCCACTGGCGCCCGGCAATAATTAGTAATTTTTAAAGTTACTTTATTAAAGGTTAATTTCCTTTTTTTTTTTCCTACAAGTTGGCCAGGTCACCTGAAGAAGATGACAGAGGATAGAAATGGTGCTCATGGTTAGCTGACTTACTGATACTGACTTGTTCCCATCTAGGTTCAGTGTACAAAGCCTGAGTGTAGGAAGTGGAGGCAGCTCACCAAGGAGATCCATCTCACCCCACAGATGGCACAGACTTACCAATGTGGTCTGAAACCAAATACTACTGCAAAGGTACAATTTCTTTCAGTTTTCTCTTTTGATTACACTTAGTCAAAAAAGGTTGTCAGTAAATAGAGCATAACTTTCATTCACTGTGTGTATTAGGATTGTATCATTGTGTGAGGATGTATTGTGTCAGCATCTGTGTGTAACGGAATCCCAACCACAGTGAAGAGAGGGATTTACTTTCCTGTAGTTGTAAGCCATTTGGAAATAGGCTGTCCAGGATTGTTTTAGTTGCCCTAAGGAAATCTTGTGTTCAGCCCAGCCATTTTTAGTTTGTCTTTCATCTTCATGTTCATAGGTGATGGTTATACCTAGTAGCTGGTGCTACTCTGCCCAAATTCTAAGTGAGAAAAAGAGGGAACGGGGGAAAGGGTAAGAGCCCAGTTAAATCTGTAGGTTATCCAGGAAATTAGCTTTTCTGGAAGTTTTAACAATAGATTTGTTTCTATCTGACTGGCCAGAAACTACTCTGATAGAGATGAACACAGAGGAAGGAAATACTTTTATCTTTGAGCCTCAAACAAAATGTTTGACAGGAATTAGCCATAAAATATACCTTTTTTTTTTGAGAATGTGTAATTGCATTAGTATGTTACAGGCATTAGTGTATACAAGTGACACTCATACCTTGAGTACATTAAAAAAATATTAGGTGGCTCAGACCTGTAATCCTAGCCAATCATGAGACTGAGACTTGAGGGTCATGGTTCAAAGCCAACCCCCAGGCAGGAAAGTCTGAGACTCTTCTTTCTTTCTAGTTAACTACTTAGAGAAGGGAGAAGTGATGCTGTGGCTCAAGTGGTAGTATGTTGTCCTTGGGCACAAAGAAGCTCAGGGATAGAGTATATAGCCTTTAAGATCAAGCCCCAAGATTAAAATTTAAAAAAAAAAAGAATTTAGGGATCAAATTTCAAATGCTTCTGGATGGCAGTGGCCTATAATCCTAACTACTGAGGAGGCTGAGATCTGCAAATGAAGGTTTAGAGCCAGCCCAGATAGGCAGATCCACAAAACTCCAGTTAACCAGACAAAAGCCAGAACTGGACTTCTGACTCAAGTGGTAAATTGCCAGCTGTGAGTAAGCTAAGAACAGTAGGTTCTGAGTTCACACCCTGGTACCAGCACACCACAAAAAGAAAAATCCTAGACACAAAAATACTTGTTAAATTGAAGAATGCTTTGTGTGTTAATCTTTACTTCTAAATATATAATTCGATGTTTTGTAGTATATTCACAAAGATGGTTATTTTCAGCAAAATATTAGTGTGACCCTTACCTCTGATAAACTACTCAGAAAAGGCCAGAAGAGGTGCTGTGGCTCAGGTGGTAGAGTGCTAGCCCTGAACAAATGAAGTTCAAGGACAGACTCAGAATTCAAGCTCCAGGACTGGAGTGGGTAGGGAGGAGATTTTTGATGATTTGTGTAATACCCGGTGTAACTTTACATTTTGTCCTTTGCTTTACGCTATAATTCACCCAAAATTGTTCTTGTCCTTTACCTTCCCCTAATTGAATATACAACTTTGACTTTGGCTTTAAGCTGCAGTCCTCAGATCTCAGCCTCCTGAGTAACTAAGATTATAGGTGTGAACCAGACACCTAGCGAATCAGCATTTAACCTTAGAAGAACAATTTTTCTGAAATTTTGTGGGTTTTTTTTTTTTTTCTCCTAGAGACAAGATCTGTATAGCCCAGATTGGCCTCAAACTCAGGATACTTCTGCCTCATCCTCCTGATTTCTAGGGACTTTGCTAGTTAATAGGTGAATAGAAAATATCACATTGAAAGGAAATAGCACAACTGTATTTTGCAGGTATATAGTTAACAAGAACTTGGTGAGTGCTATTTGCTCATGCCTGTAATCCTTGCTAGTCTGTAGGCTCAGATCTAAGGATCATGATTAGAAATGACCTTGGATAGAAAAGGCCATGAGACTTTTCTCTCTAAATCAGGGGAAAAAATGGAAGTGGTGTGGGTCAAGTGGTAGAGCATCAACTTTGAGGGAAAAAGCTAAGGAGAGCCCCCTGGCCCTGAGTACCGGGCTTGAGCCCCAGTATGCATGCATACGTGTGTGCATATGTGCGCACACATAACACACAGCATAAAGCCCAACAGCTAACTAGGAACTGACTTTCTTTTACAGCCTGAGAACCTAGACCATTGCTCCCTCCCTGAAGATCTGGTGAGTATTTCTGCCTGCTCAAATTGGAATGAAATTGTGCCTTCCAGGATGGATAATTTACAATAAGTAAAATGACAGTAACATTTCATATGTTTTTCTACTCAGTTGCTTCCAAAGACTTTGAAGTTTAACATGATAGTTGTATTATGAAAATAGCAAGAGTAGCTAATTATCAATAATAAAAGAGAACATTCAAGGGTTGAAAGAAATAAAGAAAACACTGTTCTTCTCCCTCTCCCTTGCTGTGATCAGACTTGCTGAACTTGATTTTCAAGTTGACTTTGTAACCTCTCTGTATGAATCCTTCCTAGGAAAGAATAGCAGAGTTCTCATTTGATGGCCTGGATTCCCTAGTCAAGGAGTCCTTCCCAGTGCTTTCTCTTTTTAGGGTAGTAGCTTTGGCAGGGCCCTTCCCAGATTTTGAAGGCAAGCAGCTATGGCTGGCTGGCGAAGCCTGGTCATATTGCAGATGTCTTAGGAAACTTGGCTACCCAAGTTGGCAGACTCCATGTACTATGTGAACCAGATCCCAGTTTAAAATTTCTGTTTTGAGTTTCAAAAATTCAGAGAGTTCTAAGTGCTTCTTTTGAGATTAATTGGTTTAGTAGTATTAGTATTTTTTATGTCAGATTCAGGAGTCAAAGGGAGAGCTGTTATATAGTAAATCTTTCTCAAATCCATTTTGTGGTATAAAGCGATGGTGTGTTTTGTGTGTGTGTGTGTGTATTAAGTTTATATTCTTATTAGTAGTTTAATGGCTTGCGTGACTTTTTGGATTTGAGATTGGTAGAGTAAGATCATAGAAAGGAAAAGTGACTTTAAATTCAATTCGTAACATTGAGGCCCTTTTTCTTTTCTTTTTTCCTGCCAGTCCTGGCTTGAATGCAGGGCCTGAGCACTGTCCTTTGTGTTTGTGGTAACCAAGGAATTGAACCCAGGTCTGTGTGCATGCTAGCTAGGCAAGCACTCTACCACTAGGCCAAACTCCTGGCCCCTTGAGTCCCTTTATCATTCCGGAAGAATTTCAACCTAGACAGAGGTTACAACATTCATGAGATATAAGAACTTAAAATTTCTTTTGTTTTTGTGGTAGTGAGGGATCAAACCCAGAGCCTTGCATATATTATGTAAGCTTAATCACTGAGCTATATCCTCAACCTAGAACTTAAAAACAAACAAACATGAAAGAGTCTTTGGATGTGCCAGGTGTTTTTGCATTGGGATAAAGTCTGGTTACAGATCAGTAGTCAAGCACTGCACCTTCCTATTCCTTATAAATTCCTATTTTTTTTTTTTTTTGCTTGAACTCAGGGCTTGGGCACTGTCCTTGGACACTTTTGCTCAAGGTTAGTGCTCTGCCACTTGAGCCAGAGTGCCACTTCTGGCTTTTTCTGAGTATATGGTTCCAAGGAATGGAATCCAGGGATTTGTACATGCTAGGTGAGCCCTCTGCTACTAAGCTACGCTCCTAGCCCTCCTTATGGATTCTAAGGTTAGAGTAATTTCTAAATTTTCAAATGAGTGTTTGTCTTCTTAGTGCTCCTGTAATAAATTACCTAAACTGAGTGGTTTAAACACAGAAAAGCTGTCTCATAGTAATGGAGACCGGAAATGTGAAGTCAAGGTGTGGGCAGAGCCAGGCTCCCTTGGAAGACTGGCAGGAAGGCCCCGCCTTGCTGCTTTTGGTGGTTGCTAGCAGTCACTAGTGTTGCTTTTCCTGGAGATGCCCACTCCAGTCTCTTCCCTGATCACCACCATGTCTTTTCTTTGTGTTGTTCCCGTTCTCCCCAGTCTGTTCTGTATTAAGGATTAGAGACAAGTGAATCCAGCACTTCCTCTGTTCCAGTGTATGACCTTATCACAGCTCACTACAGAGGCCAAATTCCAAATAAGGTCACATGCTGAGGCTCAGAACATGAACTTGGGAATGACACTAAGCCTGCATATTTCATTTAATAGGCTGTAGAGTGGCATATTAAGCAAGTAACACTTGTCCAGTGCTAAGTGCCTTGAAGGTGAAGGTGGGATTTTTGATGACATGTTAACAACTGTAGGCAGGTATGTAGGTTTGGAGACTCTAAGGAACAAACGGTTGCCAAGTTGGGTTGCAGCACCCTCGTGGACTTTCAGGAAAGGAATTTATGGCGGGGGGGGGGAAGTGTCTCAGCAAGATGGTAGGATCCTCTGTTGAGACATGCTTAGTTTACTGCTGAATTATATGATCCAGGAAATAGAATAAGAACAGCTAGTTTCTTTGTTTTTGTTTTTTGGTTAGTCATGGGACTTGAACTCTGGTCCTGGATGCTGCCCTACCCCTTGAGCCATAGCACCACTTCTGGTTTTCTGGTGGTTAATTGGAGATAAGAGACTTACAGACTTTAGTGCCCGGACTGGCTTTGAACTGCAGTCCTCAGATCTCAGCCTGCTGAGTAGGTATGATTACAAGTGTGAGCCATCATGCCTGGCTTAGGTTTGTATTTTTAAGGCTCCAGTGATCTGTCTACATAGTCCAGACCAAATGCCAGGTACTAAAAACTCAGTTTGCCCTTTGCTTGGACTGAACTAGGAAGGAGATTATGGAATATGCTGGAGCATCCATTTTTGTACTTCATGGGCTGGTTTGTAAAGGATAGGGAATGGAAAGCAGGTGTGGAGGGTAGAGATTAGACACCTTCAGAGTTGGGCGTGAAAGATCACAGTAGGGCTCTCAGTAAACTGTTCCAGGTCTGGACTCCAAAGCCCAAACAAAACACATCTACAAACTAGATTCACTATATAGATTTTTAGCTCCCAACCTTGGCTTTGATGGCAGATGGCATTGGTGTGGAGCATGGAGAGTTAGCCACAGAGGGCCAGCTGCATTCAAACTTCATGCACATCAGGTTCTAAGAACTGGTGGAACATTAGCAAAGGCTGTGGCTGACAGAGGATCTTTGGTTCTGTGACTTTGGAAGCCATGGTGAATTTTATTTTTACTGCAGTAGTCATCCTAAAGGTTCTTGATCTAGTTTTTTTATTAACTCAATCTCCTGAATGTAATCCCATATTTAAAGACCAAAGTACTTAACTTCGGCAAAAAGCAATAATGTTTGATTGCTTCTTGGGACTCCTAACTTCTCAGTTTCAGCTATGTTGAGTTGCTAGACAGAGAAGCATATCTACTTTGGATGCAATTTTAAAGTCTTTACCTGGCACTGAGATTTTCTTTTTTCTTTTTGTAACAAGAGGCCCTTGCTATTTATTGGAAAAGACTTGCCTAGGAGAGATTATTTCCTGGTGGTAACATAAACCAGAGTTGCTTCTGCATCTGTTTGTTCAATCTGACCGGAGGAGAAGGCAGAGTATAAGGGGCTAGGATGAATGAAATGAAGATAACTTCACCTGTCTTTGTCAAGGTCTCATGTGCTTTTCCTCCTCTGCCATTCTCCCTCTCCTTGTGCGTTTCAGAGAGTGTCAGAAGTCTCCAACAGTTGGTGGTACTCAATGCTCATCCTGCCTCCTTTGCTGAAAGACAGTGTGGCAGCGCCTCTGCTCTCTGCCTACTACCCTGACTGTGTGGGCATGAGCCCATCCTGCACCAGTACAAACCGCACAGCTGCCACCACCACCACTACCTCCACCACCAACAGTGCCAGCCCAGGGACACTGGAACCTTCCACAGTGGCTCCCTCTGTGCTTGGTGAGAGTCCTTTTAATGCTTCTGCCTTCCCTCACCCTCCCAAGAAATTTAGGAATGAGAGAATTTGACACATGTGACACCTGAGACAAAGCACCTCATTTCTTTGTGCATTTTTTTTTTTTTTTAGTAAATCAGCCTTATAGGCCCATGGGGTGTGTGTGTGTGTGCGCGCGCGTGTGCGTGCGTCTGTCTCTCTCTCTCTCTCTCTCTCTCTCTCTCTCTCTCTCTCTCTCTCTCTCTCTCTCTCTCTCTCTGTCCCTGTCTCTGTCTCTTTTTTTCTTTTTCTTTTTTTTTTTTTGCCAGTCCTGAGGCTTGGACTCAGAGCCTGGGCACTATCCTTAAACTTTCTCAAGGCTAGTGCTCTACCACTTGAGCTACAGAACCATTTCTGGCTTTTTCTGTGTATGTAGTACCCAGGAAATGAATTGAGAGATTTGTGCATCCTATGCAAGCACTCTTACCACTAGGCCCCTGCTCCTAACCCAGGTCCATGGTTTCTGTCTGTCTTCTACATCCATGGCTTCTGCATCACACACTCAACCCATTGTGCATAGAAAATAGGGAAAAAAAAAACCTCGTGTCTGTATATAATGTACAGACTTCTTACTCTTGATATTCCTTAAATGATACAGTACAAGAAGTATTTACATTGTATTAGGTATTATAAATCATCTACCATAGATTCTTTGAAGCACACAGTAGGTTATAGCAAATACTAGCCTTTTTTTTTTTTGTCCAGTCCTGGGCCTGGACACTCACAGCCTGAGCACTGTCCTTGTGCTTTTTCAAGGCTAGAGCTCGCTCTACCACTTCAGCTATAGCACCACTTCTGGCTTTTTTCTGTGTATGTGGTACCAAGTAATTGAACCCGGGTCTTTGTGCATTCTAGCATTCTAGGCAAGCACCCTACTACTAGGCCAAACTTGCGGTCTTAGCCTTTTTTTTTTTTTTTTAATTATAAAGGTGATATACAGCAGAGTTAGTCACATTAAGTCAGTTCATTCTTTTTGGACAATGTTTCCTCTTCCCTTGCTTTCTTCTAATACTAGCATTTGATACAAGGTAATTGAGCATGCATGGATTTTATCTAGTGGGATAGAACTAATTCCCTAAAGATGCTAGGGTCAGATGTACTGTGGATAGCTCCTATCACTCATATGTAATATGCACTTATTTTCCCTTTAGTAATTTGGAAAACCTATAATACTTTATAGCACTTCATGAGCGTTTATTTGAAAGTTGAATAATTGTATAGTTGTATCAGTTTTCTTCTCTGTAAGTCAGAGTTCATAAAATCATCCACCAGCAGTACTTCTCTACTCCATCTTTGCGTGTGTGTGTGTGTGTGTGTGTGTGTGTGTGTGTGTGTGTGTGTGTGTGTATTGGTACTACAGCTTGAACTGAGGGCCTCACACTCTGACGTGGCTTCCTTGCTTATGACTGGCAGTCTACTATTTGAGACATACTTACAGTACAGCTCTTTGCTGGCTAATTGGAAAGTCTCACACATATATCTGCCCAGGCTGGCTCCAGAGTTCCAAGTTCAGATCTCAGCCTCTAGAGTAGCTAGGATTATGCTATTATCCCCCAGTGCCCTGGCTTTTCTCCACTTTTCTATATCTAATGATGATTTGAAGCCAGCATAGGCAGAAAAGTCCATGAGATTTCATCTCTAATTAACTGGAGGTGTGGCTAATTTGAAGCTAGGACTCCCCTCCCCCCAAAAAAGTTTAGAAATTTGTTGCACAGTAAGTACTTGACACTACTGAACAAGTACACTTGCAGTTGTTTGAAGTGTTAAATTTTATTATGTTTTTAGTGCAGTTGATTTTGTTTTAAATTTCCATACTGTGGAGGTTAAGATTGTGGATGACTTGAAATAAAATAGGGAAATATTTGCATAGTTGCCATGTATTTTGTCCACTTAGATGAAAGCAATAGTCCTTGTACAAGGTAGACGGTAGAGCTTGTTCAGGCAGCTGTTTTGGGGTATGATTTTGCTCTTTATTTTCTTCTAACTTTGGAAGCTACAGCTTGTGTCACCTATCAGTTCCAGGCATGAACCGGTACTTTCAGCCTTTCTACCAGCCCAATGAGTGTGGCAAAGCCCTCTGTGTGAGGCCTGATGTCATGGAATTAGATGAGCTCTATGAGTTCCCAGAATATTCCCGAGATCCTACCATGTACCTGGCTTTGAGAAACCTCATCCTCGCCCTGTGGTATACAAACTGCAAAGTAAGTAAGACTGATAGCTAATAGGACAGGGAGGGGGCAGTAAAAGAACAGGAGCTATCTTGACAGAAGCCTGTTACAGACCAGAGTTTCTCAGTCTTGGCATTGTGAACATGTTAAAGGCAACTAATATTTAGGGGATGGTGGTACTGTTTTTATGTTGGCAGTGCCAGCAATAATAGCCTGGGTTTCCATAGGGGCCTTCAAGTTAGGAAGGTGATGGGTCTGCCCATCCATTCTTGTAAGACATGCTTGTTCTTAGAAAGAGGCCAGTTAGCTTCCCGAGTACAACTTGCTATATCTTGTTGGCCTTTTTTTTTTTAATTCTCCACAGGAATACCTCCTTTTGCTCTACTTAGTGCGAAATGATGGGTGTAAATTACTGTGAGTTTGTTCTACGGTAAAAATATATACATAACATACAATTTTCCATTGTAAAGTGCAATTTCAGTGGCTTTAATCACATGTAAAATATTGTACAGTCATCACCACTGTGCAGTTCCAGAAGTTTTTTATGATTCAGAGAGGAAAGCTCCTGCCCAATCGCTTGCGCTCTTTCTCTTGATGCTGCCACAACACTCCCAGCCCTTGGTACCCATTGTTGTCACTTTGTCCTTGCTTATTGTGGGCAAATGGAATCATACAGTATTTGGCCCTTTCAGAATCATACATATTACAGAAGGAATCAGACCAGCATACCATTTTTAGGGTAGAATAATTTATCTGTTGTGTGAAATGTCACAATTTATTTTTCCAGTCGTGCATTGATACACATGGATATCCCTGTGTAATACTTCTGTAAGCATTTTTCTTTGAACATGGCATTTAAATTTTTCTGGGTATATATATATCTCAGTGTGTGATTGCTGGGTCATCTGGGAATTTTATGATTAACTGTTTGGGAAGACATAATACCAATTACTTACTTCTTTATTGCCACACTTGAGCTTGAACTCTAGACCTGGGTGTTGTCCCTGATCTTCTTGGTGTTCAAGACTAGTGTTCTACCACTTGAGCCACAGCTCTGTTTCTGGCTTTTTTGAGTAGTTTATTGGAGATAAGAGTCTCACAGAGACTTTTCTACCTGGACTGATTTCAAACCGCCATCCTCAGATCTCAGTCTCTTATGTAGCTAGAATTACAGGTGTGAACCACTGGCACCTAGCATAAAACTTAATTTTAACTGACAAAAATTATCTGTTTGAGGTACCTGATGCTTTAAGTATATGGACCTTATAACAAACTTTATGTATTTTTATGGTATGACTACTGATAATTTCTTAGTGATTTTCAAGTATTGTCGGGAGCAAGAGTGGAAACAAACTGTACTTTGATTTGCATCAGATAATTGCTTGATTGTCTTATTGTTTTTGTATGCAGTATATATTAGAGTCATGATATTTTATAATAGATCTGTTGAGTTTATCTCTTGTAACTAGCTAAAGTTTTGTATCCCTGACCATTGTCTCTCCACCCCCAACTCACCCATTGGCCCTTGGTAAATAACTCTTACTGTGTGCTTTATTTCTATGAGCTTGACTGATTTAGATTTACATGAGTGAGATCATGCAGTATCCAGTTTTCTGTGCTTGGTTTATTTCATCTAAGATAGCTCCTGTAGGTTCATCCATGTTACATAAGATAGGTGTTCTTCTTGTTAAGGCTGAATAACCTATTTACATAAGTTGCTCCATTTTCATTAATGAGTCAGTTGAGGGACATTGAGTTGGTTCTGTATATCTTGGTGATTTTAATAAGGCTGCAGTGAATGTGACATGATTACGTCACTCGATAGACTGCTAGATCACATGGTTATTGTACTGTTTGTTGTTTCAAGAAGCCTCTATTCTGCTTTCTGCAGTGGCTCTAGAAGATATATTCCCATTTACAAGTTTGCAAACTCTCCCTTCTCTGTAGTTATTTGCTTTTGTCTTTCTGATGATAATAGCCATTGAACTGGGGTGAGGTGGTATGTCATTGAATTTTGAATTTTGTCTCCTGGCAATTAGTGATATTGAACATTTTTTCTTAAGCCTATTGGTCACATATATGTGTTACATATTTTGCCCCACCTACTTTTTTCAGTGGTCAAGATCAAACCCAGATGCTTCATACATACTAGGCAAGTGCTCTCTCACTGAGCCCCTCCCTCAAACCCAACTTTGCTATTTTTAAAAATGGAATTTTCTGGGCCGGGAGTTTGGCCTAGTGGTTAAAGTGCTTGCCTAGCATGCATGAAGACCCGGGTTCGATTCCTTGGTACCACATACATAGAAAAAACCCGGAAGTGGTGCTGAGGCTCAAGTGGTAGAGCTCTAGCCTTGAGAAAGCTCAAAGACAGTGCTCAGACCCTGAGCTCAAGCCTAGGACTGGCAAAAAAAAAAAAAAAAAAGAAAGAAAAAAAAAAAGAATAAAAAAAATGGAATTTTCTTATTATTGACTAGATCTCCTTGAGTTTTGTGTTTTTGTTTTTTTTTAAACAATTGGATTTCATTTCTAAACACAGGAAGCCCTCACGCCTCAGAAGTGTGTTCCTCACATTATTGTCCGGGGCCTTGTGCGCGTTCGATGTGTTCAAGAAGTAGAGCGGATTCTTTATTTCATGACAAGGAAAGGCCTTATCAACACAGGAGTTCTCACTGTGGGAGCCGACCAGTATCTTCTTCCTAAAGACTACCACAATGTAGGTGGCTGTGGTTTTAGCAGTAGCACTCCCAGTGGTCTTCATAAAATGCCAGTTAGCTATGATAAAACTTAAGATTTTTTTTCTCTATAGGATGTTTCTCCTAAGAGGAGACTATGAAGTAGTTGCTCCAGATTGCAGGGGAAAAAAAGGAGGGGGATCATTAAGAACATGTACTACAATATTCTTTAGTAAAATAATTTTGTAAAGACATGAAATAAACATAGATGGCAGCTTATACCTTCTAGAGCAATAGTAATAGTACACAATCACCATTGCTCTAATTGGAAAATTTGTTTAATTGGTGCATATCAATTGTATAAGTTGTAATTTGTTTTATTACAGTATTTTCAAACATGTATATAATGTACTTTGATTAAATTTATGTCCTCCATTGCTCTTTCTTCTTACCTATTTTAGAACCAATTTTCAATCTAATGGGAATTTTGTTTGTTTTCTTTTTGAAAAGAAATCAGTCATCATTATTGGAGCTGGTCCAGCAGGATTAGCAGCTGCTAGGCAACTGCATAACTTTGGAATTAAGGTAAGATTTTTGAGCTATGTAAATGGCAACAGATGATTAACTTCTCCTTTGGTCCAATTTTCTAAGACTTAGACACTAGTTCCTAATTTTAGTGAAGAGTGCTGAAAGTATTAATCTCTTTACTCTTAGCCAAATGGCTAAGATAAATGAGAGTCAGAAAATAATGTGAATCTAGGGTAAAAGTGAAAGTTCTTGATTATTAATGCATTTGAGGTAGTAGTAGTGAGAAAAGTCCTTCTTCCCTGTCCTTGTTTGCTACAAGCAATGACAGCATGGAAATTCATTATCCTGGGAAAATACCTAGGTCCCTTCCTCTTTCACTCCTGTCCTCTCTCCCTCCTTCCTCCCCCCCTGCTGCTTTTGTGTTGGTTTTCGAACCCAGAACTTCAGAACTTCAGTTTCCCAGTTAGAATTTCTTCGGCAAGCCAAAAGATATTCCCTGATTCTGGCTCAGGAATATGAAAACTTTGCTTTTGGAAGCAAGATTGAATGGTACAGTTGGAACTTTCGTAATAGCATACATAGATAGGTAAGACAATCTTTCTACAAACAGATGTTGGCAACATACGGTTCTGAGTGTTCACAATTGGCCAAAATAATCTATGACCAAAAAACAAAACCCAGCCGAACCCTGTGGCTCATGCCTGTAATCCTAGCTACTTGGGAGGTTGAGATCTGAGGATCAAGGTTCAAAGCCAGCCCAAGCACAGAAGGACCTGAGACTCTTATCTCCAACTAACCTCTAGAAAATGGGAAGTGCGGCTTGGCTCAAGAGTAGGGTGGTAGGTTGAGCTGAAGGGCTCAGGGGCAGTGCCCAGGCCAAGTTCAAGCCTCATGACCCCGCCAAAAAAAAAAAAAAAAAAGTGTGATCTCATTTCTTCCCCTAAATCCATTCAAATGGACTGTCCCCTTAGATTTTTTCTTGATTTGCTAGTTTTCTGGTATTTTATGTTTAAAATTTTGCAAGGACTGTTGTTTTACAGTGAAACCAAAAGTGTAAATGAGCCATTTCATTTTGGTAAAATAAGTTTTTTACTTTCTCTATTGGCTGAAAGAATTGAGACTTTTCGTTATTTTCTTCTGTGTAGTAAAGTTTTCAGTTTTGTTTTGAATTGTCAGAAAAGAGAGTTCAATAACTATGCCTAGGTTTCCTCCTAGTTGGTGGGAGGATGCTAAACCTAAGTGCTGGGTTATGTTGTCTTGCTGGCAAAATAGAACAATCTCAGTTAATTTCATAGGACATGTTGCTTGCATTTTGAAGTATCTTCTATGTGATATTAAACTATAAGTTAGTGACTTTTTTTTCTCCTGTTTTCTAATATGTCTTCATATTACATGTTTGGACCAATGTTTTTGTTTATGTTTTTTGCTTGGAAAACCTAAAGATTATATTACAGGAAAGGTTATTAATATCCAAAGTCTAGGGAGGCTATCTTACACTTAAAAAATTAGAGGATAGCCTATTATTAAATTGAAGTCAGAGAAAGAGTAGGCAGAACCATAGGTTGTAACCTTCTTAGTTTCAGAAAGTGAAGAATATAAGTCTGGGAAAGAATGATCCTCTGTGTTATTTCCTCCAAATGATGAATAAGAAACCCACAGGAGACTGTCCCTTGAGGATCAGGAAACACAAACCTCTCAACCTTCCAGTGATCTGAGAGATAATTCAGAGATCTCTCCTTGTATAATTTCTAGTACGTTGTGTTGTGTGTGTGTGCGTGCTGTCCCTGAGGTTTGTTTTTTTTTTTTTTTTTTGAGGGGGGGGTCATGGGGCTTGAACTTGGCCTGGATGCTGTCCCTGAGCTCTTCAGCTCAAGGCTACCACCCTGCCCTTGAGCCAAGCCCCACTTCCCATTTTCAAGAGGTTAATTGGAAATAAGAGTTTCAGGTCCTTTTGTACTTGGGCTGGCTTTGAACCTTGATCAAAGGTCTCAAGCCTCCTGAGTAACTAGGATTATAGGCTTGAGTCATCATGCCTGGATTTTTTTTTTTTTTTTTGCTTAGTTGGTAAGAAGAGTCTCAATGGACTTTCCTGCCTGGGCTAGCTTTGAACCATGATCCTCTCAGATTTCAGCCTTTTCAGTAGGATTAAAGACGTGAGCCACCAGAAATTCTCAGTACTAAAAAAAAAACCCAAAACAAAACCACAATAAAATCAAGAAGTGAAATGACTAGTCTTCAAATCTCATTTTCAGTTAAGGCAATTCAGGGAGCTGTGGCCCTTTAAGTCCCAGGGCCTCATGTGAGACAGTGCCTGTCTATGAGCTCCTCTTCCCTCCATCGTTAGCATTTGGAACTAATTGAGCCTGGTTAGTGAACCTGTGATCACTCCCATGTGATCAAGTTTAGACATTATAATAAAAAAGTACTAGTCATGTGTGAAGGTGGTAAGGCCTGTTTCCAATGCTAAGAAAATTTTTCTATATACATATATACTTCATGGGAAAATTCAGCTCTTGGTCCTGGTTTTTAACTTGTGGACTATTATTTAGTAAAAGTGTTGAAAGTGCCTGTCACATGCTTGTTCATTAACTCCTGCCTGACTTGAGAGAATCATTGTGAGGACCTCTGCCAGTATCACCACTCACTCTCCTCACCAGACTTGGGGCTGCTTTGAATGTCCTTTTTGATTTGTTTACACTCAAATCAAGTTGCTTCTTTAGAAATGCAGTAAGTAGGGGCTGGGAGCATGGCCTGGTGGTAGAGTGCTTGCTTAGCATGCACGAAGCCCTAGGTTCAATTCCCTGGTACCACATACTTAGAAAAAGCTGAAAGTAGTGCTGTGGCTCAGGTGGCTGAGTGCTAGTTTTGAACAGAAAGTGTTCAAGGACAGTGCCCAGGCTTTGAGTTCAAGAGTTCAAGCCCCAGGACTGATGCAAAAAAAAAGAAAAAAAAATATATAGTAAATAGCTAAATAGGGTTAGCAGCAGATACAGAATTACAAAAATGTAGAATGACAGTGACAGTTCTGTGCTGTTTTGATTCCTGGGTTGTTTGTTTTTTTCAGGTGACTGTTCTTGAAGCCAAAGAGAGAATTGGAGGTCGAGTCTGGGACGATAAATCTTTTAAAGGCATCACGGTGGGAAGAGGACCCCAGATTGTCAATGGCTGTATTAATAACCCAATAGCACTAATGTGTGAGCAAGTGAGTATAAGATTTGTATTACATACAAAGAAAAGAAAATTGTCTCCCTTTGTTTGTGTGTAGTGTTAATACAGAGCTGGCATTGTAGCTCATGGTAGAGCCCTTGCCTAGCCTGTGTGGGGCCTTCGTGTCAATCACCACTGTTTAAAAATAGAAAGCAGTTATAAATGAACGTGTTTCTAAAGTAGATGTGTACAATAGCATCTATGCGGAGAAAATAATGGCTTCTGCCTTACTGAGAAGACAGTGAAAGAGTTTTCCTGTTTCTAAGATCTTTATTTTATTTGTAGGTTACTTGCAGGCCAAATAATTTGCAATGTTAGGCTTGCTAGATTTCCCAGGTAGAAGTACAGTTGTTAAATTTTGACTTTCAAAAAAATAACTTTAGGGCCAGGAGCGTGGCCTAGTGGTAGAGTGCTTGTCTAGCATGCACGAAGCCTTGGGTTCAGTTCCTGGGTTCCACATACACAGAAAAAGCCAGAAGTGGTGCTGTGGCTCAAATGATAAGAGTCCTAGCCTTAAGCAAAAGTGCTCAAGGATAGTGCCCAGGCCCTGACTTTAAGCCCAAGACTGGTGATGATAATAATAATAATAACAACAACTAGTGCAAGCAGACCCCAACTATTACATGGTACATTTGCATGAAGTATTTGTTTGCTGAACACTTCTGTAAGTGCGTGACTTATTGCTGGAATTCTGTCATTTGGTAACCTGATAGGTCCACTTTTCTTTTTCCCCCCCCTGAAAGTTTTACTAAGGGTAAACTGAATTTCAGCTTCTACAAGTGTGTCTGTGCCTGTGAGTTCGTCTATGTGAGGGTCCAAAGGAGAGACAGAATGCCTAGCAAGGACAAGGGGGTGGTAGCACCCACAGCACTAGGTAGGAGGTTAGTTCACGGTGGAGAAGCTGTTGTCACCCTCCTTTGTGGTCTCACAAATCCCAGGGGTGTTGATTTTTGTTATTTTACCCAATGCTTCACTTGGGTTTTGTTCTTTTTTGCCCTTTCTCCATGAGAGGGCTGTCTTAATTTCAGCTTAGCACCTGTACATTCCCCTCCCCCCTAGGGAAAATGTTCACTTTCTCATTCTTATTATTTTGAAGCTTGGCATCAGCATGCATAAATTGGGAGAGAGATGTGACTTAATTCAGGAAGGTGGAAGGATAACGGACCCTACTATTGACAAGCGCATGGACTTTCATTTTAATGCTCTCTTGGATGTTGTCTCTGAGTGGAGGAAGGATAAGACTCTGCTCCAAGATGTCCCTTTAGGAGGTATGGGAGAATGATGTCTGATTGTTCCATCTCACTGCCACTCTGACTAGTAGCGTTGTTCCTTTGCGAGACTGAGTATGTGCAGCAGTGACTGTCCACATGCATGCCACTTTGGACAGCTAGACTCCAGGTATTCCTCAGGATGGGGGCAGAACTTCTCTGGGGACCTTCAAAGCATATACGTGCATGCACATTTGAGCCTGACGTAGCATGAAGCTCATGTGGCACAGAATTAACTGGACACTAAAGGCTTGCACCTATAAACTCAGGAGGCTGAGATCTGGGGATCACAGTTCAAAGACAGCCTGAAGAGAAGTTCATGAGACTTTTCTTCTCCAGTTAACCACTAAAAAGCCAGAAGTGAGGTGTGGCTCATGTAATAAATAGAACACTAGCCTTGAGCAAAAAAAGCCAATTAAGAGCATGAGGCCCTAAGTTCAAGTCCCAGTAAAAAAAGTATATTATCTACATTGAAAATTTTTCAGATAAACTTGTTTTTAAAAAAGCCTGTAAGTCCTTTGTGAGTAAATTGTCACTCTGTTGTATTCTTTTTCTATGTAAAAGTTCTGAATAGCTGGATTTCTTCTCATCTTCAGGCAATAAGTTAAGATTTTCTTTTCATCTTATTTTGTTTAAGACTATACTCCAAGAAGTTTAATTTTCAGTCCTTCATCCATAGTACGTCAGTGAGTACTACTAACCAAAAATCTGTAGATGACCTGACTGCCTGGAACTCATTGCAATGAGGCCCCACTAGGATTTTGTATGTACTGCTTTTTAAATTGGGTATTGGTGTTGATATTTCTTGAACTCAATTTGTAAGATGTCAGTTTGCTTCAGCTGTGGTCTCTTTGTAAGGGAGTGATTTGTTTAGTCCATATTTGGGATAAAGGCCTTTATTAGCATAAATTTAGCAGGGAATGTCTTTTTTTCTTTGCATTCCTGTTTACCACTGAAAGACAAGTGTCCGGTCTTCAAGTGGTGAGTTGGCTAATTTTTGGAATTGAGAATAGTTGTTAGGCTGCTTTTCAGGATATTCCTAGAAATTTTTAGTTCATTGAACAAGGTCTGTGGTAGCCCAGACTGGCCCGAACTCTGCCTTCAAACTTCTGCCTTCAAACAACATGCTGAGATTTCAGGTGGGTGCCACCACTCTTGGCTATATCCTGCAGAATTTGACTAGTGTTTTGTATCTGTGTGGTAGTTGATGGGTTTTTCATTTTCTGTTTTTTCATTGTTACCATGTAAAACATTTTGATAATTGCTTTGTCCTTACTTAAAACAATTATTAGGAGAGCCCTAGCAAAAATGGAAAAGTGGTTTTTCACCTAAGATTATTGAAAAGTTCTTGCATTCTGCTTACATCTCTGTATAACGTTATAGTTCTATTCTGCCTATGTCTCAGCTGTCTGACATCTCAGTACACACACACAGCTAGAATTCATCTCACTCATGTGCACTACAATATTTAAATATTATTTACATAAAAACAACATTAAGGCCTTTCAAGTCTATTGATGCTTGTTCTATATTCTATTTTTGTAGTCCTGGTTATTTCCCTTCCATGAAGCCCACAGACAAGCAGAAAGTCCCAGGCAGCAGGCAGAAATGAGGATACTACAAAAGGCTTTGAAAGTAACAGAAAGTCCCAGGGGTTTAGGGTAGAAGCCTGGCCCCAAGCCCCTCAAACATCCTCATATTACTGTCCAGTCTCAGGTATTGAAAAATCCAGTGATGTCAAAATAAAATTTTCCCGATAGTTCTGTTTCTAGTTAGAAAAGTTCACCACAATTCGTAGGAACTTGGGGCCTGTGGTGTGTTGACTGTCCTCGCTGGGAAGGAGAGTAAGGAACAATCTATACTAAGGTACTTGGAATTAGACATCTGGCCAGGCAAAGCTTTCTTCCATCTGCTATATCTAAGACCCGAATTGGAATGATTTCACAACTTGAACTGTATGTGTTGTCCCAGTTGCAGCTGAGTGGGATAGACAGGTACAGGTTGAGATTCCCAGCCCTGCAGTAGCCCAGCGATGCTGGATTGTGAAAGAGGGAAGGATGTTTCTGAGATGAAGAGTGGTAGTGGCGGAATTCACCGCCAGAAAGCGGATCAGGAGCAGAATCGCCATACTGTAAGTCTGGGCAAGGTGGTGCTCACTACCTTTGGAAGGTGAACATGTTGCTGACGTTCCTTGGCTATGACTTTTGGCATTACAGGAAAACTGTATGTAACTAAAGGTATTGTGTCAAAAGACTAGCATGATAAAAGCATATAGACTATTCTTAAGAAATCACATAGCCAGGAGTATCAATGTGTGAGAAGTAATGCACCTATTATCTGGCGAATGTAACTGTAACCCCTCTATACATTACAATAAAAAAAAAAAAGAACTTGACATTAAGCCAAATGCTTATGGCTCATGCCTCTAATCCTAGCTAATGAGGCTGAGATCTGAAGATTATAGTTTGAAGCCAGCCCAGGCAATAAAACCCATGAGACTCTTACCTCCAAAAAGCTGAAAGTGGAGCTGAAGCTCCACTGAAGCTCAAGTGGTAGAACATTAGTCATTGAGCAAGAAAGCCCAGGGACAATGTCCAGGTCCTGAGTTCAAGCTCCAGAACCATCACAAAAAGGTGAAAAAAAAACTTGACATTAAATAACTGGCAGTTAAGAGCAACAAAAAAAAATACAAAGTAAATGTAATTCTTTTGAGTATGTGAACCCATATGTTTGGGAATAGTCTTCATACACTTTGAGCATAAGAGGAACCAGATTCTCCGATGGACATAAAACAAAGATTCAGGTCCTCTATAGTTTTGTTTCCTTTAAGGTAAGCTGGCATGTTCTGAGAGGATTCAGCCTTCAAAAAGCGATCCTATTCCTGTGGAGGGAATGCAGGAAAGTCTGGGTGTTTCAGGCTTCGTGGAAGGCAGGAATGTTGAAAGAAAGGATCAGGATGTGACAGAACGGGGTGAAAGCTGTTGTGGTTTTCTGCTTTGATCCCTTTTCACTGCAGTGAAGATAGAGGAGATCTTCAAGGCTTTTGTGAAAGAGTCGGGCATACAATTCAGTGAGCTGGAAGGACAGGTGCTTCAGTTTCATCTCAGTAACCTGGAGTATGCCTGTGGCAGCAGCCTTCATCAGGTGAGGCTGGGTTCTTGTGGCGCATGCTTTGCCATTAAATACTGGCTGGTGTGTATGTGCATGTATTTTGTGTGTCTAAGCATGGAACTTGAGCTAGTTGGGATAAAAGCAAAGAGTGGGTCCTGTGGCCCAGAAATTTGGTAAGTATAACTAAAGATCATATTCTATTGTAGCACCTTTTAAAAAAAAAAGACACATTTTCCTAAAAAATGCCTATGAGGAAACTGTTAGATGGCAGTGCTGCTGGGTTCCGTCAGCAGTGGCAGTCTTGTTTTTCATCCATGCATACTTTCCTTGCCCTCTGCAGAGGTCTTGGAGTTATTTCTCTGGAACCATAGAGTCTGTAAACACTGTCCTCAAGAAACCAAAACAGCATCTTGAAGTTCTGACCTATTTTGTCTTAAAAAAAATTCAAGGGCCGAGAGTTTTGCCTAGTGGTTGAGTGCTTGCCTAGCATGCACGAAAACCTGGATTTGATTCCTTGGTACTACGTACATAGAAAAAAGCCAGAAGTGGTACTGAGGCTTAGGTGGTAGAGCTCTAGCCTTGAGAAAGTCCAAGGACAGTGCTCAGGCCCTGAGCTCAAGCCCAAGACTGGCAACCCTCCCCCCCCAAAAAAAAAAAACAAATTCAAGTTTGCCTCACTCATTAACCAAATGAGAGCCCAGAACTTGATCATTCTGCTTGTTGAGTGAAAACTCCATGGATGGTTCTTTCTTCTTGAGGATTCTCCATGTCCACTTGATTCTGTTACAATTGGAACTTCCGTGTTTTACAAAATCCTAGTGCATTTTAACATCAGCATTGTGCCTATGTATGGGATGAATATGTCCTTATATATGGAATTTAATGCTGTTTCTTCACCCTTACAGAATTCTCATTCACCAGAAGAGTCTTCTCTGGGTATCTCTGCCCAATAATTTAGACTTTTTGTGTTCTGTAAGCAGCTTTTCTGAAGCTGCTCTCTTCTAGAAATCATGGTGTCCCTAGGACTGGTCAGTCCCTCCCCTTACCCTGATGTTTCCATGTGGTGGATGGCTTTGCCCTCCTGCTTTCCATGGCTACTCCTACCTGGAACTCATTTTTGTTGGCTCAAAACACAAACTCTAGTTTTCACACTGCAGGCTCCCAACCTCTTTTGCAGGTGTCTGCTCGTTCCTGGGACCACAATGAATTCTTTGCCCAGTTTGCTGGTGACCACACTCTCCTAACTCCTGGGTATTCTGTCATCATAGAAAAACTGGCTGAAGGTCTAGACATTCGGCTCCGATCTCCAGTGAGTATGGACAGGCGTGGGAAGTGCTGGCTTTGCCTTGTTGGGGAGGATGTGAAATACAGTCATGGATTTTTTTTTTTTTTCCCCCTCGTGGTCTTGGGGCTGACACTTTGGGCTTGGATGCAGTCTCTGAGCTCCTTTTTGCTCAGGGCTAGCATACTACCACTTGAGCCACAGTACCATTTCTGGCTTTTTCTGTGATTAATTGGAGATCAGAGTATCATGGACTTTTCCTGAGCAGCTGGCTTCAAACCATGATTCTCAGATCTCGGCCTCCTGAGTAGCTAGGATTACAAACATGAGCCACCATGTGATCAGAGACGCATGTGACTTAGAGACAGGAATTGCAGCTTGGCCATTCATTCATTGTCTTTCAATACTGGGGGGTACAATTATGGCTGTGACCTGTCAGGGAGTAGCTGCTGTTTGGGAACAGCAGTAGGTGTTCATTGAAGTGTTTAGCTGGGCATTTGTGGGCCACGCCTGTACTCCTACATATTCAGGCGACTGTGGTTTGAATGATTGCATTAAAGCCACCCTGGGTGCAAAAGTCTGTGTATTCCTGTCTTCAAAGTCAAAAACAGGGCTGATGGTATGGCTCAAGTGGAAGAGCAACAGCCATAGCAAGAAAGCAAGCTCAATGAGCTCAAGGCCCTGAAGTCAAATCCTGCTACCATCAATAAAGTGAAACAAGAATAAAGTGTTTCAACCCACAACCTTCCTAACCCAATGCGGTTATTTGTTACTTTGACATTTTCCCTTAAAGTCTTTACCCCAGTGGATTTCTGTGGTCCATTATTCAAGGTAGATGATTGTACATATCTCACACTACACAATATTACAGCACTTGTAAATTTTAGCACCCCGTGTTCCGTTGAAAGTATTTAGATCTCTGAGTACCAGCAAATGATCCCTGCTAGGGGTGAGCCTCCTCACTCACATAAGAATGGGGACATTCCTGGATTATATGGTTCTAGCCCTTACCTGCTTTCATGACTGCTTGTGTCCAACAGGTACAGAGCATCGATTATACTGGAGATGAAGTGCAGGTAGCCACGATAGATGGTACAGAGTATTGTGCACAAAAGGTAAGTACTGCGATTCCACTGGCGTAGAGCCCTTTGCTGCCAGGAGTTTGTGGGGAAGGAAAACAGCCTTCACCCAGCAAGTGGTTTTATTTTGGCACCCTGCCAAGACTAAAGCCTTGTTGAAATTCTGATGAATTTAATTCAATTTAATTGTGTTTTTAAGTGTGCCAATCTTATTTAACTGATTGAATACCATCTCATGGCAGATCGACTTCTTATTTGTGTTCTGTAGGATGTGTTCTGTGGCACATTGATCCTAATAGTTCAATAAGTAAACTCCAGGGGGCAGTTCAATGCTAAACAAGCTTGTCTAGTATGTGTGAGGCCTTGGTTGTTGGTTCTTTTTTTGTCAGAGACTGGGACTCAGACTCGGTTTCTAAGCCTTGCTTTGGCTCTTCAGCTGGTGCTCTACAATTCTATCTCATAATGTATGAGTCCTTGTGTTCCATCCCCAGCACTCTTCCCCTAGTTTTTTTTTTTTTTCCCCCTAAATAATTTTGGAAGTATATACCACCCTCTGCTTTAAGAGGTATAGTAAATGCTATATTAAAGATCGCTGTTTTACTTCTGTAACTTTTTTTTACATGGGACCCCTTCTGGATCAAAAAAAGTTGTATTTGATTTTGAAACTAAACTTGGACATAATTTTTAAAGTTTTTCTAAACAGCTAATGCTGTGGATGGTGCAAAGTACTGCACTGTCCACTATAACCTAAGTAATCTTCTGATTCTCTAGGATGAAAGAACAAAGGAGGCTAATTTATTTGGGATAGAGAGGGTTTTGTCTTTAGAAGTTGTTCAAGCTGGAAGCATGGCTCAAATGATAGTAGAGCCACCTGCCTAGCCAAGGGTTTTGTCTTTAGAAGTTGTTCAAGCTGGAAGCATGGCTCAAATGATAGTAGAGCCACCTGCCTAGCCAAGTGCAAAGTCCCAAGTTATATCTGAAATGATGATGAAAAAGATTTTGAGGGTTGAATGTGGTAGTTCCATGTCTGTAATTCCAGCTACCTGAGAAGTAGATCACAATGCTAGATCAGCTTGGCAAGCCAGGCATGATGGTGTGTGTCTATGATCCAACCTTTTTGCGAAGTAGAGGAAGGAAGATTGTGATCAAAGGCCAGCCTGAGTCAGCCCTTACCTGAAAAGCAAAACAAAACAAAGCAAAAGGGGCTGGGGTTTGGCTCAGATGGTGTGGCCTAGGTGGTAGAGTGCTTGCCTAACACCCATTAGGTTTAGTTCAACCTCTAGTACCACCAGGAAAAGTTTTTGAGTTGCCAGTAGTTTCTTGGTGAGCTGGGCTTTCTCCTCTTCATTGTCCTATTCATAGTCCTTGACGTTCACACAGAAATGAATTGAGTGTTACACGGGCTGGGCGGGGCCTGGAGTTTTGTGTTGAGGTACCCATGTGTTCATGGCACTGCTACTACCAGCTAGCTGGATACTATTGGTAGCGGTGGATCTCGATATGGGCTTCAGATCAGAATCACCTGGAGGTTCTTTTGTTTTGGCCAGTCTTGAGGTTTGAACTCTGGGTCTGGGTGCTGTCCCTAAGCTCAAGGCGTGCTCTACCACTTGAGCCATAGCACCACTCCCAGTTTTCTGATGGTTAATTAGAGATAAGAGTCTTACAGACTTTCATGCCAGGGCTGGCTTTGAACCTCAGTCCTCAGATCTCAGCCTCCTGAGTAGCTAGAATTACAGAAGTGAGCCACCGGTACCACCTGGAGGTTCTTGACAAGGAAGATATGGCACAACCTGGGTTGCACATTCTGGTTGGATTGTGTTGGTCATGTATTTTAATTCTCCCCTGTGATTCTTGTGTGGCTTGCTGAGGCATTTTATGATTCTTTAGTAGTCAATAAGTTTTGTTGTTGTTTTTGTTTTTTTAAAGTGCTACCTTTTGACTTGAATTTAGTGCCCTAGTGTTCCCTTAGTATTTTTGCTTAAGGCTGATGCTCTATCTAGCATTTGAGTCACAACTCTCCTAGCTTTTGATAGTTCAGTTGAAGACAATCACAGACTTTTATACCTGGGCTGACTTTGAACTTTGGTCTTTGCGATTTCAGCCTTCTGAATAGTTAGGATTACAGGTGTGAGCCCACCAGTTCCTAGGTTAAAATGTTGCCTTCTAAATTTGCAAGTCGGCTGCTAATTTAGCCTCTGAAATTTATAGCTTTCCATGTCCACATCATGCCACTTGGTTTTTCCTTGCCTGGTCAGCCTCTGATGTCCGTGGCTGGACACCTGCTCCCTTGGTTTGTGTTCTGGCATAGCTGCAAGCTGTACTTTGAAATGTTGAAAGCAAACATTTTTGTGTGGTTAGTATTCCTGTTTGTATTGGGAGTTCCCCCCAAACACATGAGTGAAAGCTTTCTATTCAGACAAGAGACCAAACACCTGTGGTAGAGTGACCAAGTGACAGAATCTAGCCAGTTGTTGTTGTTTTAAACCAGGGTGTGTGTATATCATAGATTTGTTTTACCCAATTTCTGCAAAAGCACAGCCCCTTCCAAAAGGAAGTTTTCTCAGTACGGAGACTTCTGGGTAGTATTTCCTTATAGTTATTATATGTAATTCAACTCAGCGGGGTCTTGCTTGTTGATGGTTTTGTTCCCAGAGTAGCTATAAAACCTGTAGATGGCTCAATGACAAATTACAGGAAGAACTGAGCTTTCTGTGCTCCCAGAACCAGTATTGGCTTAGGTTGGAATGTACAAAGCCTTTGAGAGCCCGGGCTGGTGGGTATTCATGGTATTTACCATACCATGCCACTCGTGGTTGGTTCTACAGCTGTTGGGCTGTATGACACACATGTATGACACACAATATCTCCTGCAACCATCCTCTCCCTTTCCTGCTCTCCCTCTTCCCTGCCCTCTCTCCAAGAGGTCTGTGGCCTGGCTTCACTGTTGCTTGGCTGCCTCTGCTGCTGCGCAGTGGTCCAGCTGTTTGGTTCTTTGGCTGCAAGGATGTTGAGGTCCCAGTTGACTAGGTGATGTGGTGCTGAGCAGGCAGCAGCAGTAGTAATGGCTTCCCGATTGATTTCATAGTGGTTCTGGAGCTAGAATTTTCCCCATTGTGTTATGAGGCAACAGTTCTTTTCTGGTTTTGTGATATGGCTTTGAGGGTGAGTTTTGTTTTGCTGTTTTAATAAAATAGTGTGGCTACATATCCCAAATTAGTGTGGAACTTGGGAGTCTCTGCCTTAGCCTCCAGTGTGTGTTTACCATCACGTCTAGTTGAGTGTCATTCTTGAAGGCTCAACTTAATGTGTGTATGTGTACTTATATTGGGCCATCGGGCCCTGAGCTTTGTTTTTATTATTATTTTTTTAAGTGTAGTGTCTTTATTTTTTGAACTGGGAATTTATCTTAGGGTGTTGCACTTGCTAGGCAAGTGCTTTGCCACGGAGTTACAACTCAGCCCTATCAGTTGGGCTTTGGTTATTTGGAGATGAATCTCACAGATTGTCTGCTCAGGGTGGCTTCTGAGATTCTCAGATCTCAGCCTTCTGAGTAACTAGGATTACAGGCGTGAGCCCCCTGCATCTGACTGACCCAGACAGGCTGTTCTTGTTAACTACTAAATCATGTATGCAGATTGTAGTGTGGATGCCACTCTTGCTGAAGCAGGCCCATTAGCACATCAAAGCCCTTTCTCTTACAATGTAACATAAGAGATGGTTGGTGACTATCTTGGGACTGGACACAAGAATATTCCATATGTTGATTTTCTTAGAAACTGAAGAGTTGTTAAGGTCAGCTGCTATGTGCACTGATTAACTGCTAATTACTTCCCCACAGGTTTTAGTCACTGTGCCACTGGCTATACTACAGAAAGGAGCCATCCAGTTCAATCCTCCCTTGTCAGAGAAGAAGATGAAAGCCATCAACAGCTTGGGTGCAGGCATCATTGAAAAGGTAACCTGGTTTACTTTCATTAGCCTCAGAACTTGGAACTCACGGCAGATGGCAACAGTCAAGAGTGTAATCCAATGTCATTTTTGAAGACAAAAAGAATTCATAGGTTTCCTTTTTTCTTGTTCTTGAGGAATATAAAAGGATATTATCAATTGTTGGCCATGAGGAGATTGAAACTCAATACTCAAAATCTAGATTTGCTATAAGCAGTTTTTTTTTTTTTTTTCTGATTTCCTAGTCCATCCATCTCTCGTTAACTCCAGTGAGGACTGTGGTTTACTTCTTCCCTTACCATCTGCTGTAGATACCAGCCCGGCTGAAAGTACTGACTGTGTAACTTAGACATTGTGCTTCAAGCCTTTCCTCAGAAACCTTTCATGCCTTTAGATTAGGTTGATACTGGGACACACTATTATCCAAGTGACTGTGGAACTGGTGGGCACAAAAAGCAAGAAGTTGACAGCTGGGCACCCCTAGTTCGTCCCTGTAACCTTAGCTACTCAGGAGGCTGAGATCAGAGGATTGTTATGTGAAGCCAGCTTGGGCAGAAATGTTTGAGACTTTGTGTCCAAAACAACCAGCAAAAAAGCAGGGCTGGAGGTACTGCTGAAGTGATAAAGCACCAGCTGAACAAACAAAGCCCAGTAATCATGAGGCCATGAGTTCAAACTCCAGTTCTTAAAAAAAAAAAAAAAAAAAAAGGAGGGGCTAGTCCCTGGTGGCTCACACCTATAATCTTAGCTAATCAGGAGGCTGAGATCTAAGGATCATGGTTCAAAGCTAGCCAGGGCATGAAAGTCCATGAGATTCTTATCTCCAGTTAGCTACTGGAAAACCGGAAGTGGTACTGTGGTTCAAGTGGTAGAACACTAACCTTGAGCTGAAGAGCTCAGGGTCAGTGCCCAAGCCCAGAGTTCAAGTACCATGACCAAAAGGAAAAAAAAAAGAGGGAGGGGGCAGGAAAGTATGGGGCATATAACATACATCAAGTAGTAGAGTGCCTGCTTAGCAAACTCAAGGTTTGTGATCAAATTTCAATTCTCCCTGTGTGACCTCCATACCCCCCAACACCTCACAAAAAGAGCAAGAAGCTCACAGAGAACGAAGAATGAACGGTGGGGAGAAGTTTTTAGCAGTTGTACGAAGGGGTTTTAACATGGCAGTTTATAAGTGTACTATGTTTTGATCAGTGTCAACCCATATCCATTCTGCCCAATGCCAGCCATCTCAAGTTACCCGGCTCCCTTTTCACTGAATGCGTTGAATATTATGATCATAGTCACGCACCCTTCCTGAGTTCTTTGTGCCATTGCAGGTTGTCTCTAGTGTTTGCTGGAAATGTCATGTGCATGGCGCACTGAACCATCTCTCTTGCTTTCCAGATTGCTCTACAGTTTCCGTACCGGTTTTGGGACAGTAAAGTTCAAGGGGCTGACTTCTTTGGTCATGTTCCTCCCAGTGCCAGCCAGCGAGGGCTCTTTGCTGTGTACTATGACATGGATCCTGAGGTAAATCCGTCTGTGAAGTGTGCTTGACAGACTGCTTGTCACTCAGGTCGTAGCCTAGAAACGAATGAGTATTGTAGAGATTTTGGATGAGTCTTAACATTCTGGGCAGTGATTGGACTGAGATAATCCCATTCTCTTAAGGGAAAGGAACCCCAGTATTTGCCGTTAATTAAGTACTAGTGTTATTTGTGGGGACAGTTAGCGGGTGGAAGCTTATTTGTGAGCACAGTACATGAGTGGCCTGAGATTTCCTCTGTCTTCGGAGAGCAGGCAGGGCAGGGTTGGTCCAGGTGAGGAATGTTGTGCAGATAGACAGGACAGGTAGGGAACGTGACAAAGTGAGCCATGTAGCTGCTGCACTCAGGAATCACAGCTGCGGCTTTCCTGCTTTCCTGGCGGTTCTCAGTGTATCTTGAAGGTTTCATGTGAGAACCAGGGCAGGATTTCTTTACTTCTTGAGGTCTCATTGGCATTATTTTTTTTCTGCAGATTTCATTTCCTGCTACTCTGAAACAAGGTTTCATAAACTAGCAGCTAAGGGAATTCCCCTCCATTTGATAGTGTTTTGTTTTTTCCTTCCCTCTTTCCAGGAGAGAACAGTACAGTAATGTACTGTCGAGTACATTATTGAGTCCACCCCTTACTGGATGAGTAATGTGTGTGGTGAGCATGGAAGGGCATCCGAAGTGAGGATGAACCAGTGGGAAGCAGTGAGGCCCTGTCTGATTGGAACTGAGCATTTAGAACCATTTGGACCCGAAGCTGTAACTGCTTTTTCCCTCCATGCCTGCAGAAGCAGCAGAGCGTGCTCATGTCGGTGATCGCAGGGGAGGCGGTCGCATCCCTCAGGACCCTGGATGACAAGCAAGTGCTGAAGCAGTGCATGGCCACTCTGCGGGAGCTGTTCAAAGAGCAGGTCAGAGGAGACATAGTGTTCTTTGGGACAGGTGGGGTCAGAGCCTTCTGCCAGGAGTGCTGTAACGAAGAACCACAGCACAGCACAAGCTCTGGAGGCTGGAGATGTCAATGGGATGTCTCTTCGGCGGCTTGTCCATGGATTCTAGTTGTCTTTCTTCTTTGTCTTCACGTGTCTTCTGTCTGCCCTCATCTTCTCTAGTTAGCAGACACTAGCCAGACTGGACTCGGCCTACTTTACTGGCCCCATTTTAATTACCACTCTCAATTCACTCATACTCTAGGGGACTAGAGGTTAGGACCTCACAGGAATTGGGGGAGGTGCAGGAAGGACATAAACTTCTGGTTCTGAGGCTTGAACTGAGGGCCTGGGCACCGTCCCTGAGGTTTTCATGCTCAAGGCTAGCATTCTATCACATGAACTGCAGCTCAGTGTATGGCTTTTTTGGTAGTTAATTGAAGATCAGAGTCTCATGGACTTTACTGCCCAGGTTGGCTTTGAACCAGATCTTCACATCTTAGCCTGCCAAGTAGGATTACATACATGAGTCACTGGCACCTGGCAGTAAATACTTTATGTATTACACTTTAGAAAATTGCCCCATCTTTTTCTCTAAATTCTGCACACCTCCTTTCTATCTCAGAACTATCAAAAAGCTTGGGATTTTCTAAAGATTCTGTACTTATTCAAGTCCTAAACAGTTGGACAACTTTCTGGAATTTTCTTATCCCTGCATAGACACTTAACCTTTTCTCTCTTTTCTAC
This sequence comes from Megascapheus bottae, assembly GCF_031878675.1. NCBI lineage: Eukaryota > Metazoa > Chordata > Mammalia > Rodentia > Geomyidae > Megascapheus > Megascapheus bottae. The sequence goes on along the minus strand of NC_143530.1, from coordinate 22,306,678 downwards.
TGGGAACTTAGTGTACTTTGTAAGTATACTGAATTTCAGTCTTTGGAGGTTTGTCCATTTCTTTTTTATCTTTTTCTAGTTAAAGGAACAGAAACAAACCTCCGAAGGTTTGTAAGTTAGAAAGAGTGGGATACACGAATCCAGATTATGCTGCCAGTGTCCTGTGGACGGCTGAACTAGTGATGTGGCACAGTAGCTCTTCACTTTAGTTTTTCCCCCAAGAACTGTTGGTGAATTAGTTTGGAACAGTGTAGTTTCCAGAGAAGTATTTTTTTGTGTGTATGTGTTACTGCTTGTCTGAGGTCACCTGACAAACGTGTCCTGAGAGTGTAAAATACATTCTTGTACCATTGATGGCTGGAGAAGCTAGTTGGGAATTCCAGCTTGTGACAATGTTGGCACCACCCTTTTTCTACCTTGGGTGGAATCCTTCTTCCACCCCAGCACAGGCCAGGCCATGGGATAGGAAGGCTTGAACTCTTAGCTCCTGGTGGGGCCTGCCTGCTGTGAGTGGAATGTCTCTAGAAGGATCAAGTGTAGATGGGAGGGGATTGTGTATGGTTGTAGAGCATACTGGATTAGTTGTTTCAGAGGCTATCTGGGATGAGCTTTAGTCCAAAAGGGTGGGAGAAAAGTCCTTTCTAATTTGGATCACACCATTGTCTGAGAGTGCACGTGTGCGCACACACCAGTCCTGGGACTTAAGTTTACAGCCTGAGTTCTGTACCTGAACTTCTTTGCTAAAGGCTTGCACTCTACCACTTGAGCTACAGTTCCACCTGCTGCCTTTCTGGCAGTAAATTGGAGATCAGTCTCCTGCCCACGCTGACTTTGAACTGCAGTTCTAGATGTCAGCCCCCTGCGGAGCTAAGATTATAGCCATGAACCATTTAGCGCCTGGAGTTTCTTTCTGAGCCTTTTAAAAATTATTTTCTATTGAATGCAGGAAGTCCCAGATCCCACAAAGTATTTTGTTACTCGGTGGAGCACAGAGCCATGGATCCAGATGGCTTACAGTTTTGTGAAAACATTCGGAAGTGGTGAGGCCTATGATATCATAGCTGAAGAAATACAAGGGACTGTTTTTTTTGCTGGTGAGGTATGTATCTTATATTTTTTGTCCAAAACTAATATTCCCAGTATCTAACACTGTATGTTCATTGGCAGTTGCCCCTAGCACCTGAGCCATGCTTCCAACCCCGTTTTATTTCTTTAAAGTGATACCTGTTGTTTAAGCCAGGTTAAGAAATCAGTTTTTAAACTATCATTTGAAGGCTTCTCAATACTGAGAGTCTGCTTTCATGCCCATCATTTTTCACTTTGAGCATCCCTTTTGGACTTGCTTGCTACTTCTGACTTACCAGAATTACCTATGTCCTGTCAAGGTGAGGTTCTACTTTGTTCTCCAACATGGCTATCTCACATTATTCAGATGCGAGTTATATTGCTTCTTTATGAGTCAGGGTTTTCATAGATCCCATTGTTGGCACAGCTACTTCTAGCGTTTTGGTTGTTGAAATGGTTCTTTTGAGCTTTAACTTGTGAACTGTTCCTATCTCCTCCCCTTCAGTGAACTCACTCAAGCCTGTCATCTGGCTTATTGGTTCTGGCTTCTGAAGACTGCTTTCTGTAGTACCTTGCTAGACTTTTCTTGACTTCTGCTGGAAAACTACCCATTCTCATTTCCTTTTACAATTTTACTATTTTTAAGTAGTTGTAAAAAGGACTATTCAACTGCATTCTGATTTTTTTTTTTGGTGGGTCATGGGGCTTGAACTTGGCCTGGACATTGTCCCTGAGCTCTTCAGCTCAAGGCTACCAGCCTACCTTCCAGCCAAGACCCACTCTTCCCATTTTCTAGAGGTTAATTGGAGATAAGTTTCAGGTTCTTTTGTGCCCAGGCTGGCTTTGAACCTTGGTCCTCAGATCTCAGCCTCCTGTGTAGCTAGGACTACGGTCATGAGCCACCGTGCCTAGCTCTCCATTCTGATTTGATACTGTGCTTTTTGTTCCTTGAGATTTAGAATATCTCTTAAAAGTTTGCTTCTTCACTTTCTTTCATTATGTTCTTTGCAGCCCATCTTGGAACTCCTTAGAACATATTGATCAATACCTAATTTTTCTCTTCTCCGCTATTATCTCTTGGTTCTTCTATGGAAAATTTTAATTGCCCACCTTAGCAAATAGCTTTCAAATTTTAGCCCTTTGAGTGCTTTCTTCAGAATGTTTTAGTAGCAGCCTCTCTGGTTTCATAACTTGTTTAACTGCAACCACTAGTGATTTAAGCCTTTTGTTTCCTCCTTTCCTCCTTGTCTTCCTTGATTTGATCTCTACCTGCTACATGTCAGATCACTGCCCCACCCCTGAATATCAGCTTAGATCTGAGTGAACTGGTTTTTTGTAAAGCAGTTTAAGGCTGCTTGGGAGTCTGAGGTTTGAGAAATGTAGTTCAAAAGCTAGCCTAAGCAAAATTCAAAAACTCAAAACAAGCTAAACAAACACCAGTTAACCACCAAAACGCAGTGATAGAACTGTGGCTTACACGGTAGAATACTAGCCTTGAGCAGACAAAGCTCAGGGACAGAGCCCAGACCCCAAACAAGAGGCCACTTGACAGCAATTTCAGGACAGAGGGCCTCAAGGTCACAAGTGGGGTACAGGACATGGATAACTGAGAGCTTTTTTGCTCAAGACTAGCACTCATCCACTTGAACATAGCTCTATGTCCAGCATTTTGGTGATTAATTTGGAGATAGGGTCTTAACTTTCCTACCTGGTCTTTGAACTGAGATCCTTAGATCTCAGCCTCTTGACTAGCTAGGATCACACAAGCCACCACCTGTGCAGAGCTTTAAGGTTTCCTTTTGGTAGTTACAATCTTACCTTCTAAAACCCCCTTTCTGAGGCTTTTGACACTGTCCTCTGCTCTTACACTTAGTATTTTAATGAGTACAGCACTTTGCAAGAATGCTGAATACACTGCAGAATGACCAAAGCACAGATGTTCAGGGGTATGATGGACTGACTAGTCACTGATGACTGCCCATCTTTATTTTAGGAGAATCCTAGAGTTGTAAACTCATTTGCCTTTCAAGATCACTTACTATTTATAATCTCATACTGTGTAATTATGTTTTACAGGCAACAAATAGGCATTTCCCACAAACTGTTACTGGAGCATATTTGAGTGGTGTTCGAGAAGCAAGCAAGATTGCAGCCTTTTAAATAGAACTGGCCCAGATTCTGCTTTCTTCTGTGCTCCAAATGAGTACGTGTGAAACACAGGTTAAACCTCTATTTCCGAAGGTGGGCAATATTTCTCCAGATAACAAAATTGTAATGTTTCTAAGTGACATAATGAAAACATGCTCACTTGATGACTCTGAAAGCACTGACTTCCCAAATCCTTGTAAGCACTTAGATTTAATTGCATTTTCTGTAGGTCCAACTAGTGCTAAGTCTTCTGAATTGTGGAAGGCAGAATATAACCTCAAGTTGAGACCTTGGGTTAGGACTCTTCCATTTAGAGATGCCCTTCAGATTTGATATTTTGTTTAGCTATTCAGTTTGAATCATTGACAACCAGATAAAGCCATGTTTCCCCCTTTCAGTTTATCAGTGTCTTTACCAATGAGCCTTACTACTTTTATACAGCTCCAACATCGAGCTTTTCTTAAAATCTAGGTAGAATTTTTTTTGATACAACTCTGATGAAGCTTCTAGACTACATATTGTATATATTTCTTCCAATTGGATATTCAAAGTATCTTGTTCCATTTTAAATCAGAAAACTCCTTAAAATGGAAGTTTTCGTTTCATCTGAGCATAGAATACGGGCATCATACTACAGGAAGAGAACATAGCTGTTCTTAGAGCCACTTGTCTGTATACCATACTATAATTTTTGGCAACTACTAGCAAAGAAATCTCAAGAACAATTAAAAACCCTACCCCCCTTGTTTAAGGTAAATAATGCATAATCCTCTTCAGTTTCTTCCAGACAAGTCCATAGACCCATTCTCATAAACATTCTATAAGCCATATTAGCCTGAGAACATAGCGGACACTTTTTCCCTATTTAATAAACATTGGTTTATTAAAACATTGGTTTCAGGGTCTTCCAGATGCCTACTTTGCCAAGAAAACTGTTTACAGTCTTTGACTTATTCTTCAACAAAGGGGCTAAGATGACTTTAAAGCCACATTTTCAAAACATTGGCTATTTTTAAAATTTAGAATTACTTTGTAAGAATAAAGTCTTTAATGCATGCATAGGGAAGTTTAGACATGCCTCCCACCCCCCATTAAAGTATAATACGAACAAAAGAATGCCAACAGCTGTGTATGTGAGTTAGCACAGTTAAGAGCACTGATAGCAAGGGTTTGTTGAGACTCACTGGTACAGATTAGTAAATGTTATGTATTAAAAGTTCAAACAGCATGTGTTGAGTTTGAAATGATTCATAATTTATTACTTCTGTTTTTGGCACTTAAACCATGTCTCAAGTAGGAGAAAACCTACTAAAGGTGTATTCACATTTTCTTCCCTGTCTCAGTGACCTACTTGAGACATTTTGTTCCTTAAGGAACTGTGGTACTTGAGTTACTTCTAAATGTTTTTTTGATGTTGTGAATTTTACAAATTGAGCAGCTGTGATGTAACTACAGTCATGAATAGCTGGCTATGTAAAACTACTTAATAAAACCCAGACTTTTTCAAATGCTGTGTGTGTGTGCACTACGTAGGTCTGCCACCAGCTCCTTCCCATACCTCCAAATGTATTTTAAATGGTCTGAAATGAAACACTAACTACAATTGACCAGGGATGGGGAACCTTTTCTACCTCTCACAAGTAGACAGGATGAGGACAACCCAACCAGTATGTCCCCATCTCGTACCAAAATGGCTTCTCAGGTGTGAAGCATCAAGCACAAGATTCAAAACACCACTCCATTTTATTAACAAGGTTTATTCAATAATTAAACTCAAAGGCCAATTTTTTGGGCTGCTGTTGTTTTAATCACACCCATTTCTCTAGTGTCCTAATTACATGTATGTATAATTATATAGTCTATGAAAAATACTTTCCATGTAATTTGTCATACTATGTAAATTTTGTAAACATTCAATGTTACATCAAATACTTGTGATAAGCAGCATATTTTAAAATTTAGAGACAGGTTTTTAAAGATAGTAAAGATAATTTTGTCTTTTAAATTTGGGTTAGTCCACATTGACCACTTGGAATCCTGATTGGCTGAAATTTAAAACCTGTGTTAACAAGCCCTGATTCCACAAATTTAATTTCTCCATTAAAAATACTAAAACTCGGAGAAAAACTACTGCCATACATTTTCCGGCATTACATCTGGTATTTTTATCATAATTACAAAGGGGGTCAAAAGCAGTTACAAATCAGTTCACTTATTATAAGCCAAATTAATCCTACCCTTTCCCAAAATTTGTGTTGATTTTGGTCTGACAATATAAAAACTTAAGACACTTCTGTATGTAGTTAATGCTAAAACTACAGACTGATGACACTTTCAGGGCAAAGCAGAACTGCTCTCCACTGCTCCATCATACCATCTGGCTGAACACTGACATTTCATAGTTTACAAGTGCAAAGATGCCTACAAGAGTTTAAAAATTGATCTGCACAAAAGAAATTTAAAAAAAAAAGCTATATACAACAAATTTTGAAAAATACAAAAATATCTCTCTCATGCTGACAATTCCATATATACACATGCAGAAATTCCAATTCAGTCACCTGGAGAGTCACTGCTTGTGTGATTTAATATGAACACACTGTCACTAAGTTTCCACACCAAAAGAGGTGTATTCAAAGCATTTCCTATACTAAATACTGCCAACAATCTCTGCATGGATAAAATGCCAGTTATAGTAACTTTTGTTTTACGTGATTAAAAGTTATGTCTTAAGCAAGCTAACAAGCTAACATTAGTGCACTAAATAAAACCCACAACATTTCAGCAATCTATAAGCTTATATAGAGAAATCCAAAATGTACAAAATACAGCTATAAAAGCAAGGAACACTTAACGCCATGCAAGATTTTAGACTAAAAACTGCATAGAAATGCAATTTAAAAACTGCATAGAAATGCAATTTAAAACGGCAAACTCAAATATATGTAACAATAATAAAAAGGTCAGCAACACATTTTACAAGGATTTAGAAAAGGAGATACATTCTCTTTGCTGGTATAAATCAGATCTTCAAATCTAAATGAGTAAGTCATCTGTCTTCTCTCAAGAAATTAGCTGTAATGACAAACATATACCATTTTACCATACACTATCAAGTACACATAAACCTTAAAACTTCATTTCTTCACAATAACTGTTCTTCACAATAACTGTTTTGCTAATGTGGCCTTGAGAAGGCAGTTGATGTCGCAGAACTGAGCAACCACTGGTCAGGATGCAACCCTCAAGCTATTGCCTGTCTCACCCACCAGCTACTATAACCACCTATCTCATCTGAGCTCACGTTCACTGAGCCTTACTCATTAAATCTGAGGACCAAATCTAATACATGTAGTTAATAGGTATACAATTTTTCTAATTTTTTAATTGTAATGTATAAAGGGGTTACAGTTATATTTGCCAGATAGTAGGTACATTACTTCTTACACATTGATACCCCTTCTCATGTTTTTGTCCCCATTTCCCCTCAACCCCTTTAATTTGTTTTGTGTCTAGAATAATCATGTTAGGTAAACACATACTTTACCTCTTTTACAGTTGTTTTAATGAAGTCTTTTCTCTCCGTTAAATCATAAGCAGGATAATTTTCATATACCTATAGTAAAAAAATATTGACTATACTTCAGGGATCATTTCTATAGTATGTTACTAGAGACATTCCATTGATTGTGCAGAGTACCAAAAAAAAAAAATTAAAAATGCATTCTTAAAAATTGTATTCAAGTGGGGCCGGGAGTTTGGCCTAGTGGTAGAGTGCTTGCCTAGCATGCAGGAAGACCCGGGTTCGATTCCTCGGTACCACATACATGGGAAAAAGCCAGAAGTGGTGTTGAGGCTCAAGTGGTAGAGCTCTAGCCTTGACAAAGTCCAAGGATAGTGCTCAGGACCTGAGTTGAATCCTAGGACTGGCCAAAACAAACACTACTCGAAGACTTTAAAAAATAGACTTTAAAAAATATTCTACAATCTATTAAAAGCCCTTTAGCGCAAGTCCAGTTAAGAACTTCCTGTGTAACAGTTTATTACCATATTACATACACATAACGTAAGGATGCATCAATAGTTTTTCAGCTTAGGTTAAGTGCCAGTGGCTTGCAATCATAGCTACCAAGAGACTTAAAGTTGTTTGGAGCAGTTTCAGGCCAGCACAGGAAGAAAAAAGTTTGAGAAGACCCAAGTAACAGTTGGTGGTTTGTATCTGTTATCCCATCAAGGAGCCAAAGCAACAAGACACTGGTGGCTCACTCCTGTAATCCTAGCTACTTGGGAAGCTGAGAGCTGACCAGGGCTCAAAGCCACAGCACCACTTCGGCTTTTCAATGTATGTGGTACCGAGGAATCGAACATGGGCCTTCATGCATGCTAAGCCAAACTCCCAATCCCAAGTAACCACCAGAAAACTGGATGTGGAGCTGTGGCTTAAAGTGGTAGAACACCAGTCTTGAGCCAAAAGAGCTCAGGAACAGTACCCAAACCCTGAGTTCAAGCCGTACAACCAACCAGAAAAAAAAGACCTGTAATCAGCTCTTGCCCAGATGCATGCCTGGATAGCAAGACCTTATCTGGAAAAAAATTAAAAAGCTAGGCACTGGTAGCTCATGCCTGTAATCCCATTTGGAGGCTGAGGATCATGGTTCAAAGCTAGCCCTGGGCAGGAAAGTCCTTGAGATTCTCTTCTCTAACAAGCAAAATGCCAGAAGTTGCGCTGTGGCTCATTATCAAGAGTACATGTCATTCATGTGCAAGGACAAGTTTACAGATCTGAAAAATGATTCCTATAGAGCTTAAACATCAGTTTAAATTTTGTTCATCCCCACTTCAATCTGTTTATAAAAATTTCATTAAGGGGTTGGGAGTTTGGCCTAGTGGTTGAGTGCTTGCCTAGGACTGGCAAAAAAAAAAATTCATTAAGATGAGATTATTTTATGACCATTTCAAGTATCCTAGCACCTATAAAAGTGACTTTGGCATATAGTTCAGCAAATAATTTAATACACAAAGTATAGGCTCATATGAGGAAATGGGGGGAAAACTTCCAAGTCAAAATTGTATGATTATTACCTCTTTACAGATCTGCTTCATTGTGACTTCTTCCAAGTTAGCATTGGCCAATAATTTCTTAACTGTTTCCTTTAACTCTTCATCTGTAGGTGGTTTCTTCAATTTTTTAATTAAAGGTTCATCATCCGAACTATCCTCAGATTCACTCTCTGAAAGGTATTAAATGCCAGTAAAATTTTTTCTTACTAGATACCTCCCCAATTGCAAACAAGTGTTTAAAATATTTTTTATGTATTTTTATTGTAATTAATAGAAGGGTTACATGATATTTGCCAGATAGATGGTGCATTAATTCCTATACATTGATACCCATTCTCATGTCTTGGTCCCCATTTCCCTCCCCCTCAGCCCTCATCTTGTTTTCCCCCGTTCCCTATCCAATTTCAAATAACCAAATAAAATATTTCTTAATTTTAAAATAAAAAGAAATTCATAATTATAAATTACCTTAAAAAACATGCAATGAAAAGATTTCAACTTTGATTTTTAAAATCTGGCATGCTTCTACCCACCCAATGCTCTTGTAGTTCAGTCTTCCACCCGTTTAAACATATATATAGTATCTTAAGTTGCTGATGTATTTTTTTTTTAAGCAATACTTGTATTGGATCTCAGGCCCTTACGTTTTGCTAAGCAGGAAGATCTTTATTACTGAGTCTCACTCCAACCCAGAGAATGTCATAGCTAACATACCTTTCTTAGAACTGTTTTGGTTCTTCTTGGTGGTACTGCTATCTGCTTTCTTAACATTAGCACTTTTCACAGATTTTTTACTTTTAGAAGTAGCTTTTGGTTTAGGTTTTTCTCTTTTAGATGTTTTTTTTGGTGGCTGCTGAAAAAGAAAGCATACATGTTGGTGAGATTTATTGTTATTGCTCTATTTCTATGCCTGCCTTAACAATATTGGGAAAACTGAATCTACTGAATTTGCAATCTTCCTGCCTCAGCCTCTAGAGAGCTGGCATTAGGGATAGCTATCTTCTTAATGCGCGCGTGCACGAGTGTGCATGTGTGCATGAGAGGGAAGAGGGAGGGAGGGACAGAACTCCTGGCCTTGGTGCTATCCCTGAGCTCTTTTGTTCAAGGGTAGTTTTCTACCATGTGAGCAACACCCCCACTTCTAGCTTACTGTAGTTAACTGGAAATGAGTCTCTTGGACTTTTCCTGCCTGGGCAGTTTCCTGAGAAACTAGGATTGGAGGTGAGCATCACTAACACTAGGCCTGTTCTTTTTTTTTTCATTTTTAACATATAGAAACATTGTGTTGAATCTATCCTTCAGACTCAAGTATATAGACCACTTTTTTCCCCCCAAAAATTAGATAAGCTCAGACTATTTTTCAATATGCAGTTCACTAGATTTAGTGTTTGTCTTCTTGCTGTACTCTACACATCAATACAAGCCTAATATCACTTTACATTAACTACCAAAATAAGTTAGGCTCTAAAACATCTATAGCTTCACTGCTATTAAAAAGTATTTAAGATGTATTAATGGCTTTACATACTTCTATAAATGAATGAGAGCTTTGCCATTGGTTTCAGCTATTCAGAGGCTGTTTTTACTCCCTGATCTTGAGTTCCAGATAGTGAGGACCAAAATGCAATCATCAATGGTTTATTACTTTTCTATGACTAACTTAAATGGATTCATGTTTACTAGGTCCTCTAACTAGTTAACAGTTGTAGTTCTACATGAACAAATGTGCAGGAGGTCTTACTGATATACTTAATACACAGAATAAGGTAATCACATCACTTCAATGAAAGGATCATAAAATATGAGTTTGTTCATGTAAGGAAAGTGAGCAAGCCAAAGCTCATGCCTGTAATCCTAGCTACTGAGAAAGTTGAGTGAGATCTGAGGATCGTAATTCAAAGCCAGGCCAGGCAGGAAAGTCAATGAGACATTTATTTCCAACTAACCACCAGAAAACCAGAAGTGGCTCAAAATGGTAGAGCTCTAGCCTTGAGCAAAACAACTCAGGGACAGTGATCAAGCCCTGAGGTTCAAGCCCTATACCAAGACAACAGTAGGAAGAAGTAGAATAAACAGGAAACAAACAGTAGAAAAAACCATTAGGCAATTAGAGATGTTTATAGATAATTACTTCTAGGATACACACAGCTGTCCCTTATAGATAAGTACTTCTAGGATACGGACACACACATGCACACACGGACACGCTCGCGCACACACGGTGCTGTCCCTGAGCTCTTCAACTCAAGCTCTACCCCCTTGAGCCACAGCATCACTTTCAGTTTTCTGGTAAGTCTCATGGACTTTTGTGCCCGAGTTGGCTTTGAACCGTGAACTGCAATCCTCAGAACTTCAGATCTCAGCCTCCTGAGTAGCTAAGATTACAGGTGTGAGCCACTGGCACTCAGCTTCTAGGGCATTTTAGTAAAGATTTAAATTGACACTGGGGTGCAGTGTCCATGCTGAAATCCTAGCTATTCAGAAGACAGATTTGGACTACAGTCTGAAGTCAGACCAGACCAGTGAAAATATGGGCTGGCTGCGTACAATGGCTCACACCTGTAGTCCTAGCTACTCAGGAGGCTGAGATCTGAGAATTGCAATTCAAAGCCAGCCCCCACAAAAGACAGAGTTATTTTTTTTGGGGGGGGTCATGGGGCTTGAACTCTGGCATGGGTGCTATCTCTGAGCTCTTCAGCTCAAGGCTACTACTCTACCCTTGAGACACAGCCCCACTTCCCATTTTCTAGTGATCAATTGGAAGTAAGAGTCTCTCAGTTTTGTATTGTATTGCCTGAGCTGGCTTTGAACCATGATCCTCAGATCTCAGTCTCCTGAGGAGCTAGGATTAGACTCTTATCTCCAATTAATCACTAGGAAAAACCAAAAATGGGGAGTGGGGCTGAGGCTGGGGGGGGGGGTAAGGGTGATAGCCTTGAGCTGAAGAGCTCACATGGCCCAGAATTCAAACTCTATGACCCAAAAAATAATAATAATAATAATAATAATAATAATAAAATATAATTCTGGGCTGAATGCATGGTTCAGTAAGACCTGTAACCTGAATTCAACTTGGTAAAAATAAAATTAAGAAATTAAAGACACACATGTAACATGACAAATTTTGAAAGCTATAAATTAAGAGCAGTTAACAGTTTGATAAAAAGCTAGCCACTGCTGGTGGCTCACACGTGTAATCCTAGTAACTCAGGAGGCTAAGATCTGAGGATTATGGTTTTTTGAAACCAGCCCAGAAAGGAAAGTGTATGAGACACTTACTGCAATAAACTTAGAAAAAGCTAGAAATGGCTCTGTGGTTGAAGTGATAGAGTACTAGCCTTGAGCAAAAAGCAGCCCAGGTTCAGAGCTCAAGCCAAAAATCAAGTAATATCTAAAGTGTATACTTGAACAAACAATAAAAACTACATTGTTCTGAATTTATCATCTAAAGAGTAATATGCTGCATTTAAAAAAAATGGACAACTAGCCAGGTGTGGTGGCTCACCCCTGTAATCCTAAATTATTGAAGAGGCTGAGATCTGAGGATCTTCAGTTCAAAGCCAAAGCCAAAGCCAGCCCAGGGCACTAAAAAAACACATGAGACTCTTATCTCCAATTAGCCACTAGAAAACAGGAAGTCGGGCTGTGACTCAAGGGGTAGGGTGTAGCCTTGAGCTGAAGAGCTCAGAGACAGTGCCAATGCCCACAGTTCAAGCTCCATGACCCACAAAAAGGGGGAGGGGGGGACTACTAACGTGTTATCTAGTAACATTTCTAAAACATTGCCAATATACAGCACACGCATTATAGGACAAATCACAGTTTATTGTGAAATCTTGAGGCCAGCTGACTATTTTCAATATCCAGCCTAAACACATCACTAGACCAGATTTCCTTATTTGCGAAATAAGGGAGATAGAAGCATAGTTCTGCTGGAAAGTAAAGGCACTAATGAGTGAAAATACTTTTAGTGCCTTACACATTGAAAATATTCGATAGTAGATAATGTATCTGCTGGTGATTCCCTTTGTAGTGAAAAAAATTCTTCACTACTCCCTCCTAAGACAGCTTGAAAGAAAAAAGAAAAAGCAAGCTTCTAACCACTATTCATTTTTAAAGACTTTGGTTTGCTATTTCTAAATATGCTACTAATAGTGGCTCAGTGAACAATCAACTATTTTAGGGATTTCTGCTACACTAAAGAGGAATATAAAAATTGATGACCACATTTAATTTTAGTTATATACTGTTAAGTTTTTAAAATAGCAATAATACAAATTTTCAAAAATTGGAAGAGGACTTGCTATGTCTGTTAACCATGAAGGCACAGAATCAGAGGAATGACACAAGCAATTTTTGAGGAGGGCAAAAAAAAAAGTATCTTGGGAAAGTAAGGCTTACCTATTTTTATAGGCAGCAGGGCTCTTGAAGGAGGGATGGCAAAAAAAACGCCTGTCACAGAGCCAGAATTCTGTCCTCAAATCAGAAAGGCTGTACTGGGCGAATAGATGAACAAAATAAAAAATTAGCTTAAAATCCACTATTCTTTTACTAACTTGGCTGAGAAAACTCAGAAGGCCAAGAGGAAAAGGATGTGAAAATATAATTATACTTCATAAAAGATGACAGCAAGTTTAAGTCTAAGTGGACTTTATGAAGAATTAACTTTGCCTTCCAACAAAAGGTTTAGTTTATTCCACTTTGTAATTCCTCTCTGATTCAATTTATAATATTTCTTATTTTTCAAAATATAATTAAGGGTCGACAAAACTTTCATGTTCACTCTCCTACAATTACCCTCAAATGGTTTCAAGTTTACCAACACCTAGTCTTAACTCGCCATATTCTTATGGAAGCAAGAATTCATAAACCTGTTTCCCACAGCTTCTCTTGCAGCTAGACAGCCTGGTGACTAGTGCCAAGTATATAGAAATCTCTCACTTAAAAAACAAAGACAAACAAAAACCCACATTTGTTTCAAGAGGAAAATGCCAAACATTTCTATAAGTCCTGTAAAAACTCGTCCTTGTGTGGAACCTGAATTTACTGACCAAAGATAAAACTACCACCCTATCATTATAGGGTTGAATGCCATATTCAGGGAGAGTTGGCACTTTCACCCTAGATCTTTTCTGAGCTATGTACTGGCCCAAAATTGCCTGTGTGGACTTCTTGTCATAAAAGATAAAGCTTTTCTTTACACATTAGGAAAAGGTTGTAAATTTTTCAGCTGAAAACATTTCTGATACTTATGGGAAAACTCAAGATAAATTCTAAATATGAAGTTAAAGTTTTGCAGTATTGGGCCAGGAATAGTATGGGCTAGTATGTATGAAGCCCTGGGTTCAATTCCTTAGTACCACATATACAGAAAAAGCTGAAAGTGGTGCTGTGGCTCAAGTGTCAGAGGGCTAACTTTGAGCAAAGTGTCCAAGGAGCCTGGCCTGTTGGCTCACACCTGTAATCCTAGATACACAGGAGGCTTAGATCTGAGGATTGCAGGTGGACGAAAGTCCGTGAGACTCTTATCTCCAAATATAATTACCAGAAAACCGGAAGTGGCAGTGTGTCTCAAAGGGTAGGGCGGTAGCCTTGAGCTGGAGCTCAGGGACAACACCCAGGCCCAGTTTCAAGTCCCTCAATTGATGACTGACAACAACAAAAAACAACAACAACAACAAAGTCTTGCAGTACTTTGTACTTAATTTTATGGAAGTCCTTATATTTGACATTAAGAATTTTCTACTTGAAACCTAAGACTCAGAACAAAATTTTAAGTATTTTAAAGTATAAATAGTAAATATACACACATGCATGCATGTGTGTTTACTACACATTTAATTCTGCAGTGATCACTTTTTAGGGACCATGTGACAGTGTTTGGAGAATTTTTTGGTTATCACACCTGAAGACTAGAGCTATCCCTCACTAAAAGGACTCATCTAGCTTAAAATGTTAAGCTAGTATTTAGTCACTAAAAGAAGATTTTACAATAAAGCAAGTTATGACCTCTAGAGGAAGAAAATACTGTTTTCTGAAAATATCACTAACAAGAAATTATCTGTCCCTGTGTTCTCTCCATCTACTACACTAAAAGTAAAACCTTTTGGAAGCAAAATATTCTCAGCATTTTACAAAATATTTCTAAATAGAAAATGGCAAGCATTCTTAAACAAAATAAAACTTACAATGATCAAATAAATTTCAAATGCTTTTATTTTCACTAATGGCAATCTCTAGTAGGTTTGGGGAAAAATGATAGTCCTTAAACCTCTTGCTTTTTACATGTGACATACAGTTCAGGTCAATTATAAAATAATTAGCATTCTCTCAAAAGATTCTGTTTCTATGTGTTCAGGATATGTATCCCTCCTGTTTCTTCTCCCATTATCATTCTAGATCTCCAGATCCAGGTTAAGGATCACTTCACATGCAGGCCACACTAACTACCTTTCATATTTACATGGAAAACAAGGTGCTTCTTAAAAGAAATGGAGCCAGGGTCACACCTAAAATTCTAGCTACTCAGGAGGCTGAGATCTAAGGATCATAATCAAAGCCAGGCTGCCAGGGCAAAAAAGTCTATGAGACTCTCATCTTTAATAAACTACCCAGGAAAGGCAGGAAATTAAACTGTGGCTTAAGAGGTAGTGCTAGCCTTGACCAGAAAAAAGCTCAGGGACAGCCCAGACCTTGAGTTCAATCCTCAGAGCTGGCAAGGAAAAAAAAAAGAGGGTTTCTTCTTAATCATTTTTGCATTTTCAACAATGTGAATGAAATTGGTGGACTTAATATTTAACTTTCCCTATGGAAATATAATGAAATAGGATGTTTTACCTCCTCTTCACTTTCTTTGTCTTCATCATCTGAAGACTCTTCCTTATTTTTCTTTTCTTCTTCATCACTACTAGATTCATCTGATAGAATTTCAGGACACTTGGATTGCTTTGCTTTTCTTGCAGCTCCAGAACTGTTCCGTTCCTTTTTACTGCCTTTGCTAGAATTTTTTTTAGATTTTGGCAATGGCTGCATATCAAAAAAAAAAATTAAGCAGTAACACTAATAAGGTATTATACTTCTAAGTCAATCACCTCTAGAAAAATTCTCAACTTCCAGCTAGGAATATTTGCAAGATTAGCAGATTCACAAATTCATCTTTAACTTAATGTGTCAGGTCAACCTAAAATTTCATTACCAATATTCTTCCAAATCACGTTGTCCTAAACACCTGGCAAAACTAATCAGAAAGGCTTGAGTATATGTTCTATGAAGATTTCAGTCATCCTAAGCAAGAACTGAGAATACCTACCCAGCAAACACAAGATCCCCAAGTTCAGACAACAGCTCAGAATGCTTAGAACCAGAAGTTGCAGTACCTGAGTTTTGTGTGTGCAAGAAAGCCATGACATCAAACTCATGTTATGCCCCCCTTGACCTCAGAAGGAGCAAGTAATATGTCAGACCTCCAGTGAAATTGACAGTATTCAGTACCAACAAATTTTACAACTTCAAATGGAAATTACTGTTGGAGAATTCATGCCATGAAAAACCCTTTGAGACTTCATCTCCACAACAAGCAACACAAAAATCTCAAGTGAAACGGCATCAATCTAGCAAACTTGAGCAGTACCACCACCAACAACACAAGGAGAAAAACAAAAACCCTCACTTTGCCGGAAGGCTTTGGATGCATCAAGAAATTCAAAATCCTCTTTACAAGCTCACTATTTACTCCAGACCTTTCCAAATCAAGAACTTCACAGATGCTCTTTAACATGGCATTTCTGAATCTGAAAAAAAGAAAAGAAAAAAAAACAAGGTAATTATATATTTTATAACCCCCAAAACATAAAAGCAATAATCAACAACATAAGGTTGTTATATACATACATACATGAAAAAGCAGCAATATTTCACATAATAAGCTTTCTACTCAAAAACTAATTATGATTAATAGGTAATAATTACCAAATCAAGTTGGCTTTTGTGTTGATATGTATGTGTATGTAGGTCCTGGGGGTTGAACTCAGGGCCCTGGCCCTGAGCTTTTGTGCACAAGGCTAGCCTCTACCAGTTGAGCATAGTTCTACTTCTAGCTACCTGTGGCTGATTGTAGATAAAGACTCTCACGGACTTTTCCTACCAGGAATGGTTTTGAACTATAATCCTTAGATCTCAGCCTCCTGAATAAATAGTACTATAGGCAGGAGCCACTTACACCAGCCTAGCAATTCAGTTTGTTTTATGCCAGTCCTGGGGCTTGAACTCAGGGCCGGGGCCCTGTCCATGGACACTTTTTACTCTAGGCTAACATTCTGCCATCATTTGAGCCACAGCACCACTTCGGGCTTTTTCTGCGTAAGTGGTTTCAGGGAATTGAACTGAGGGCTTTGTGTATTCTAGGCAAGCAAGCTACAACTAGGCCACACTCCTGGCCCAATCTACTGATTAAGTTTTAAAGACAGCTTAGGAATAAACTAATTTCGGCAGGGTGTTTGGCCTAGTAGTAGAGTGCTTGCCTAGCATGCATGAATGAAGACCCAGGTTCGATCCCTCGGCACCTCACACAGAAAAATCTGGAAGTGGTGGTGTGGCTCAAGTGGGAGGACTCTAGCCTTATGAAAACCCAAGGACAGTGCTCAGGCCCCAACCCAAGCCTAGAACTGGCAAAAAGAAAAAAACAAAAACAATAACAACAAAAAACAAACTAATTCTAACTCATGGGAAAATTACATAGAAAGCTGTGAACAATACCAAACTCATAGACTGAACAATTCTTAGGACAATTGATAAATTACACATTTTCCCTCAATATTCATACTAAAACGTATCAATGAATACCAGGTAATTCTTTTTATTATTTAAATTCTTAAAGTACAGTCATTTAATAAAAGAAAACTCTAAGAACATATATCACCTTGATTGCATTATGATATAGGTTTCTATCAAGTTATCACCAAGGTAGTTTACATGGTTTAAAAAGGAATAGAGTAGCCAGGCACTGGTGGCTTCTGCCTATAATCATTGTTACTCAGGAGGCTGAGATCTGAGGATCATGGAAAGGGAAAGATCTGAAGAAAAGTGAATGAGACTTAGCTCCTATTAACCGCCCAAACAAAATTGGAAGTGGAATTGTGGCTAAAGTGATAAAGCAACAGTGTTGAGGGGAAATAAAAACACAAATGAAGGGAAGTGCCTAGACTTTGAGTTCAAGCCCCAGTACTGGCACAGGAAAAATAAAAAAAGGAACTGAGTAAATGACATTAGCAAAGACTCTTCACTACATCCCCTTTAGCGCTTCTGAATTTTAACCTCTATAAATGATAAAAGTCACTCTTCTAGGAAATAAAAAACTAAATACTTCTAATAATCTTGATGGCTATTATATTTGGGAAAATGGGTTAATGCAATCAAGTCTTGGTACCTAAAAAGTACAGAATCTGTAGTCCACTGAAAATGACTAAGAAATGATTTTTAAATATCAAAAGGTAAACAAAACACTTATCAAAACACAATATTAAAAAAAACTTACTTTTTCAACATTTCTTCCTTCTTTTTATACTGGACACTTCCTTTTTCAAATGGAAAACCACTAAACTGACCCACATTCTTCTTTAATGAGGATACCTGAAAATGTTTCTCTCATCATTAATGCTACTCAGTAATACACAAGAGTCCTTAAAGCATCATTATGTCATATACCTCTGAATTATACCTTATTCAGCATATATTATTCCAAGTTGGAAACATACCCCTTACCAAGGGGGGGAAAAATCATATAAACTTAATTTTCTGAAAATAACATTGAAGCTGGGTGTGGTGACACATTACACCAACTAATCAGGAGGTAGACACTGGAGAATCTCAGCACCGGCAACTTAGTCATTATATCTCATCTTAAAAAAATAAAAAGGCAAGAGGCATGGCTTGAGTAGTAAAGAATTTGCCTAGAATGCCTGAGGTGCTAGGTTCAATACCTAATACCACAAAAAATGTTTGAATTCGAATTTCCATCTGGAAATATTTACCATAACTGTTATCTAATAGTACCAGATATGGAAAATTACTACAAAGATCTTTTCTCCATAAGCAACAAATACTTGCAATGTTTCTTATTTTTCCATATCAAGAGGATTATTTTTTTTTGTCCAATCCCAGGACTCGAACTCAGTGCCTGGGTACTGTCCTTGAGCTTTCTCAAGGCAAGCGTTCTACCACTTGAGCCACAGCACCACTTCTGGCCCTTTCTGTGTAAGTGGCACCAAGGAATCAAACCAAGGGCTTTGTGCATGTTAGGCAAAGCACTCTACCACAAAGCCAAACTCCCACCTGGACTTTATCATTTAAAAAGTAAAAAGAAGAGTCAGAGTTCCAAAAAGTTAATATCATTTACTAGTTAGGATGTTTGTATAAAATATTGTGAGGCTTGAGATTAATGCATAAATTATAGTATGCTGCAAATATTCTAACAATATACAACTTTTCCTTGCCAAAATACAGCTTCCTTATATATGAAATAAGCTGGGAGCTGGTGACTCATGCATGTAATCCTGGCTATTCAGAAGACCGAGATCTGAGGATCGCTGTTTAAAGCCAGACCAAAAAGGAACATCTACAAGACTCTGATCTCCAATTAACCACAAGAAAACTGGAAGTGGTGCTGTGGCTCAGGTGGTATAAATTATCCTTGAGAAGAAGCTCATAGTATGCAGGCCCTGAGTTCAAGCCCCATGACTCATTAAAAAAAAAAATATATATATATATATGAAATAGCTGTATGTATAATAACATGTCCTTTGGCAAAAGGATTGCCATTCAGTTTTATCAGATATTTGTTCAAAATGAGATACAATTATGAATAATTTTAAAATTCTTCCAATAAGTTGGGCACTGGTGGCTCACACCGTCAATACTAGCTACTATTCAGGAGGTTGAAATTTGAAGATCATGGTTTGAAGCCAGCTGGGGAAGGAAAATCTATTCCTCTTGTCTCCAGTAAAATACTAAAAAAGCTCTAAGTGAAACAGAGGCTTAAGTGGTAGAGTGCTGGCCTTGAGCAAAAAAATCTCAGTGACAGCACCAAAACCACAAAATCAAGCCCCAAGACTGACAAACACCCAAAGAATACATTATTCCCATAATTCCAAACTTAAAGGGCATTGAATCATTGTAGTACCTATTTCATAACTTGAAATTTAAGAACAAACAAACTGCATTTCCTTTTTTTTATGGCAGTGCTGGGTTCTAATCCAGTGCCTTAACACATTTTTTAGACAAGTACACTGTCACTGAGCCCCAGACTGGAGTAAAAATAACTGTGCTAAACAACATAAGCTTAAAGGAAACAAGCAAATAAACAGCTACAGTTAAAAGAGCTGAAATTATAGTCCTAATTGTTTAGATTCAGCTAGGTGACCTGTAATGTCATTTAGTAAGCATGTGTCACTCATTTTGCTCACTGGTATGGTATATAAATTGTATTAGTTGATCGTTTTTATACTAGTTGATTAACATCTCTTATAGACTCAACATTATGGTTCTATTCTGAAATATTTTTTTTCTTTTTTTGCCAGTCCTGGGCTTGAGCTCGGGGCCTGAGCACTGTCCTTGGACTTTCTCAAGGCTAGAGCTCTACCACTTGAGCCTCAGCACCACTTCTGGCTTTTTTGTATGTATGTGGTACCAAGGAATCGAACCAGGGTCTGTGTGCATGCTAGGCAAGCACTTTAACCACTAGGCCAAACTCCCGGCGCCTCTGAAATATTTTAATATATATACAAGCATACAGATTAAAGACTTACTGTGCCTGGTCGGTTGTAAAGCAATTTGTGCAGATTTCGAAGTTCATCTGTTTTCTTCTTACTCAAAAAGAAATGAATTCTTTCAATTTCACAAAGTTTCTGCCCTTTTCCTATTAAAGAAGACATAATCAAATACCCATTGCTATTGTACAATTATAAAACTTAATAATAAAAATCTGAATTATTTTTTGTCAGCCATGGGGCTTAAACCTTGGGCCTGGGTATTGTCCTTGAGCTCTTCAGCTCAAGGCTAGCTACCTACCACTTTGAGCCATAGTGCCATTCCTGGTTTTCCAGTGATTAACTGGAGATGAGTCTTGTGGACTTTTGCACTGGGCTGGCTTTGAACTGTAATCCTCAGATCTCAGGAGGTTGAGATCTGTGTAAGCCACGGGTGCCCAGAGTGTGAATTTTTTTTTTTTTTTTGGTGAGTCATGGGGCTTGAACTTGGCCTGGGCACTCCCTGAGCTCTTTAGCTCAAAGCTACTACCCTACCCTACTCCACTTCCCATTTACTAGATGTTAATTGGAGATAAGAACCTCAGGTCCTTTTGTGCTTGGGCTAGCTTTGAACCCTGGTCCTCATATCTCAGCCTCCTGAGTAGCTAGGATTACAGGAGTGAGCCACTGCACCCGACCTATGAACTGGTTTTATAGCATTATATCTACAATTTTGACTAGGGCAAATAAATTGTGCCAAAGGAATATTACCACTTCTTCAACACTAAACACCCTGCTTAAGTACCAGAAGCCATCATTTAGCGTATCTGGGCATTTTTACTGTAAATGAAAGCAACACAGAATAAACTTACCTTGTGCAATTGTAAATGGCTCTCTCTGCAATGAAGACACTTGCATTGTCAATCTCTCTACTTTTTTCTTCTCCCTCTTGCCTTCTACGATGAGACTCTTTTCTAGAAATTAAATATTTCTCACATTTAAAAAAAGCTAAAGAAATTAACTTTTTTTTAATGTAACTTGTAGGGAAAAAATATTATTAAATCTAGAATTTTACTCTTTTCCTGAGCATGATTTTGAGAACTGTGCCATTTACTACCAGGGGAGAAAAAAGCTAAAAACCATGCCCTGTAAAAAAATCATCTAGGGATGGGAATATGGCTTAGGATAAGAGTGTTTGCCTAGCATGCATGAAGCTGTGGGTACAATTCCTCAGCACAACAGAAAGAGCCAGAAGTGGCCCTGTGGCTTAAGTGGTAGTACTAGCCCTTTGTAAAACGAAGCTCAGGGACATTGCCCAGGCCCCGTGTTCAAGCCCCAGGACTGGCAGAAAAAAAAAAAAAATGGTCTAAACGTCTTTTTACAAGTAATAATGATTATGTACAGAATGCCCTTTAATAATCCAATACATGTACACAATGTATAATGATCAAATTAAGTATTTCTGACTCATATTTGTGTTGTGGGTCTGAGTTCCTTTCTTTTCAGCTCTTCATAAACTACATAACGGAGTGTTGTAGACTATAGCCACCACTGAGTTGCAGAACACTAGTGCTTGCTTATAACCACACCCCCCCAGTCTAAGTGTATTTC
Source organism: Megascapheus bottae (assembly GCF_031878675.1). Lineage (NCBI taxonomy): Eukaryota > Metazoa > Chordata > Mammalia > Rodentia > Geomyidae > Megascapheus > Megascapheus bottae. Next base: position 22,285,052 of record NC_143530.1, on the reverse strand, counting down.
AGTACTTAACATTGTCATCAGGAGAGAAGAAATAAAAATCATAGTGGGGCATTACCTTGCAGTTTAATAATGGATATATACAATGATATGCCATATTTATTGAGCCTAGACTACAAAAAGACCACTAAGAAATATGTTTAAAACATAAAACCTGACTTATCTAATGACTGTAAAAACTATATTTCCAGGGGTCCTGTCATTCATCTAAATGTCTATTTTATCCAAAGCTGCCTTTCATATTGACAGGTGAACAGACGACTAAGACATTAAACATCATTTGAAATGTCTACTAGGAAAATGACAAATGATGGGTGCCAGGGCTTACACCTGTAATCAAAGTTACTCAGGAGGCTGAGATCTGAAGATTGGGGTTCAAAGACCACCTGGACAGCAAAGTGTATGAAACTCTTATGCCTAATAAACTACTAAAAAAGCTGGAAGTGAAGCTGTGACTCAAATGGTAGAGTACTAGCCTTGCACAAAAGAAGCTCAGGACAGCATCTAAGCCCTGACCTCCAGCTCCAGGACCAGCAAAAAAAAAAAAAAAAAAAGGGATAAAACTTCTTAAGGGGTAAAGATACAAGCAAGAACTAGAGATATAGCATAGCTCAATAGTAAAATGCTTGTCTAGAACACTTAGAAACCCTAGACTTAAACCCAGCAAGGGGATGGAGGGGTGAGACCTGTGAATTCAGGAATTATTTTTGGACTAGGGAAAGAGGATGAAAACTTAAAGACTTAGGGATGTAGGGGTCAGTAGAGATGGCTGCAGGTATATTCTGGTAATAGCAAACAGAATAATGGGGAAAGCATAACAAAGAAATCTTTTACCATTCAATTTCCTCTCCTACTCACTTCCTTCTGATCATCCAACAAACTAAACTTCACAATTTAGTTTCAGACCACAGTTTTTTTGTTTTATTTTTTCCCTTTGAGAGCTAGATAATACATGCTTGGTTGCTACCTGGACAGATTCACTACAGCACCTAAAGTTATAATTATCTCCTAACTTTTGCATCTCTGTAAATTGCACAAAACAAAACCATTCAACTAGATGCCAAAGTAAAAAAGCTACTAGTTATCTTTGTACTAACAATGCCAATGAAAGTAAAATATTCACTACTAATGGAACAAAAACTGTTGTCTCATACCTCAAGAATAAAAGGAGTAATATATAAACCTACTGTAAGTTTAACTTTAGTAATTTTCAAAAATTTACTCTGGAAACAAAATCTAGGCTTTTCTTAGTCATTCACTGCAAACTCTACAGATCTCTGAATTTTTTCATGACCAAGAAAATTCATCATCTGTACACTTGAATGCTGTCCCTTTTGAAAGACGAAAGCATAGAAATTCTTGGCTAGTAGGGGGATAGAGCAGCCAACTCTCAGTTATTGTATACCAAGTAACCTAAAATTAAGTTAATCCAACAATTTATATTAAAATTTAAAAGCAGTGCTGTATTCAAATACAAACACACTCCTGTGCTTTGGGGCACATATTACTTTAAACACGAGGCAAGATTCTTGTAAATCTTTACCCAGCATATTATGATACGGCTGATTTAAAAACCTACTTTCACTTAAAATGAAAATTGAGCCTGGTACTGGTATCTGAGGCCTGTAATACTAGCTACTCAGGAGGCTAAGATCTGAGTGACTGAGACCAGAAAAAGTCTGTGAGGCTCATCTCTCATTAACTACCAAAAGCCAGAAGTGGAGCTGTGGCTCAAGTGGCAGAGTGCCAGCCTTGAACGAAAATGCTAAGGGACAGTGCCCAGGCCCTGAATTCAATCCAGTACTGCTAAAGTGTGGGAAAGATTTTTCAACCTCTTTCCACTGAGCTACAGCCACACCCCAAATAAAACTAGACTGGGCTATCAGGAAGAATGCTGAGACTTGAGACTCAGCAGGTTGGTGTACCTCAAAGAGGTCCGTGCATTTCATGCAAAAACACTAAAGCAGCCTGGCTGTGCCTCCCGTCAAACAATGGTTAATAAAGACACACTCTTTCAGGGCAGATTTCCCTCTAAAAACGAGACAGCTGTGCCTTCGTGCTTAACTTTTGTTTTCATAGTTCCTCTTTTCAACTATTTTTTCAAATATAGCCACTACTTTCACCGCCGTTTCCTTGTGAAAGAAAACTTTCTTTTGAAGAGAACCTCTGCTGAGGTGCAGCAAACACGGTTTCACAACTAGTAAAACACGTCCAGGGCTAACATTCATACCTTAAGTCTTCAAGTCTGACTTGAAAGACTGCAGTAACTTCAGAAGGCAAAAAAGGTGCCTCACGAAGTTAAGACAAACGAAAACGTTCCCTGAGCAAATTTATCAAGTAAGACACTCAACCCGGGCTTAAATCTAAAAGCAACGCAACTCGCACAAAAAAATCTAAGACAGTCAACTGATCAAGAAGTATGAATGTTCAATGCAACAACTCAAAGTAATCGCAATCGCCTAGTACTCCACTTTAAAAAAAAAAAATTCTGCATGCACTCTGGCTTTAAAAAAAAAAAGCAACCCACACTCTGATATTCAAATGCCTCTGGGCGCCAAAAGAGAACTGTTCCCTGAAAAAAAAAAAAATCACTTAAGGGGTGCGACTTCCTCCCCACCTTTCTCCTCCTCGTCGTCGTCGTCCTCCTCCTCCTCGTCGTCGTCCTCTTCCTCGCTCTCCTCCCGGGGCCCCGGCATTTCGGGTTCTTTCTCGGACGCGGGGGGCGCGGGGGTCTCCTCTCCCTCCGCAGCGGGCTCCGAGGAAGACATGCTGTGGACCTGCGTGCAGGGAGGAAGCCGGACGCCGCGGTCAGTGTCCTGGCTCGGGCGGGCTGGAAACAAACAAGAGCGGAGTGGCCTCCTCCCCTGGAGCCGGGTCGCCGGAGCCCGGGGCCGCTGTCTTCCCGCGCCGCCTGAGGCGGGAAACCGCGCCGCCCGCCCCCCACCACGCCCGCCCGGCCCTGCCCCGGCCCGGCCCGGCCCCGCGCCGAGCGCAGGCCGCCCCGCGTCTCCTCCCCCGCTCCAGGCCTGCGTCCGAATGGCCTCGTCCCTCCACCAACCACCCCCCCCCACGCGTCGGCCGCAGCGGGGACGGCCGGGCCTCCTGAGTTCTCCGGCCGCAGTCCTCACCGCCGAGTCCCGGCAGCCGCGAGCTTGGAAGGTGAAGAGCACGAGGAAACTGCGCGAAGCTCACGGAGGCCAAGCCGACGCGAAGGCGCGCGCGCGCGGGCTGCGGAGATCCGTGCGACGCTCGCGCCGCACGCTGGGCTTCCTTGAATCAACAAGATTTTCAAAATGGCGGTTCGGGAAGGAGAGCGGGAAGGCAGCGGCCAATCCGGGCCGTGAGCTGGGAGTTGGCGGGCGCCCGGTGGAGAGGCGGGGCTGCCCGCGTCTCCCCGGGAAAACACGGGCGGGCGGGAGGGCGGGACTTGAGCCAGGGGGCGGGGCCTGGACCCAGAATAAGAGGCCCGGAGAAAGCCTAGGCTGGAGGGCGGGGCGTAGACCTGCGTGGTGGATGAGGTCTGATCCTGGGAGGCGGGGCACTAGGTCAGGGCGGGGCTAGGCTTGGGTGGGAGGCGTGGCCTGGACTGGGGGACGGAGACAGGGCGGGGCCTATGTCTGGACGGGAGGGGCACTGAATCCGAGGAGGTGCAGGGTGCTGGGCGGGGCCTTGGAGGGCGGTGCCTGGAATATTTGAAAGATGGGAGGGCCGGAGCTGAACTCCCCGGGGCGGGATGGGGGCTGGGCCTAAACGGGAGGGCGGGGCCTGGCGGGAGGGCGGGGCCTGGGTAGCGACGCCGGGTCTTCCCTGCTAAAGAGGGGCGCGCGCGAGTTCGCCCCCAGCTGCTCTACCTAGGGACGGCTGGTCTGTGCTCCAGCTGGGATAAGCTTCAGGCCGCGTCCGGGATGACGCGCGGGAGCTGATGGAGGAAGGACACTAGAGGGCCTGCGAGCATATTGTCCTGGAAGCTATGATGTACATTCCTGGGCCTGGAGGGAGGCGACCGTTAATGGTAGTTCTTTCTCTCTCCTGAGTATTTCACTACGAAGGGAGAGAATACTAAATAAGTTTATCTCCTGGAGCTCATTCTGCGGGATGTCACCCCAAGTGTGCTCTAATTACGAAGGCCTCCCCCCACCCCATTAGGGGTTCACATTACCGGAGGCAGTCACATGCCTGGCATTGTAGGTGAATCTTTTCCTCTCTGTCTTTGTCCCTCTCCCACCTCTTTTTTTTTGGGGGGGGGGTCATGGGGCTTGAACTCGGCCTGTGGTCAGTCCCTGAGCTCTTCTGCTCAAGACTAGTGCCCTATCCCTAGGCCTGGGCATTGTCCCTGAGCTCTTCAGTTCAAGGCTACCACCCTACCCTTGAGCCAAGCCCCATTTTCCCTTTTCTAGTGATTAGTTGAAGATAAAGAGTCTCAGGTCCTTTGAACCTTGATCCTCAGATCTCAGCCTCCTGAATAGCGTGAGCCACCGCTCCCTGCCCCACCTCTCTTTCTTGTAGAAGAAACAAGGCGTTTAAACATTCCATACCCTCCTGTCAAAAACTTAGTTCTGCAGATACCTTTTAAACCCCGCACTTCAAAAGCTCAACGTAATTCACCCCTCTCATAGTCCTGTTCTGCTTGCAATTTTCTTCGTTTCCTACCCCCTCAACTCCTGAACTACTACCACAAAATTTATTTTATTCAATGCATTTCGTGGGAATATAATTCATTTCTCATACTTGAATAGACCAAGTTGCAGGGCAAAATTAAAATTTTCTTTTAATCCAGTCTTTTATTTTTATTGCCCAACACTTCTACTCTCTAGATCATTCCCCACTCAAACCCTATGCCATCTCTGCTTTGAATTGTTATCAGTCAGCCTCCATATTGCTACCCAACAACTCTTCATTCAGCAGCTAAGTTGACCATTAAAGAAAAACAATTACCCACATTGAATGCCGGTTTACTTAGAATCTCCAATGGCTCTTCATCATATTTGGAATGAAACCCACAGTCTCTGTCATCATTTACAAATCCATAAATATATATGATATGTATAATATATGATACATTTCATATATAGTCCTACATATAATCCATATAATCCTCCATAATGCTGAGATTCTCTGATATCCCTCTGACAAGGCTGGCTGTGTGAGACACATAAGACTTCTTTTGGTGTTCCTGGATATGGCCAAGTCATTCCCATTTTGAGACTTTACAGTTCTTCCCCATCGTCAGATCACTTACCCCTTCATTTTATTTGGCTATGTGCAAGTGCTATTCCTCCCCCCATTTCTCCTTCAACACCACTCCTCATGGCATCTTTCCCTTCATTCAAAGATATTAAGCATCTCCCCTCTGTTCATCACTGGAAGTGGAGGCAGTATTAACTGCTGGTCATCTTGAAGCTCACACTCTAGTTGAGACAATAAGCAAATAAGGATGTGCAATATGTTGCATGAAATAGCAGCTTAGTAAGTTTAAGGAGATAGCAATTACCAGTAAGATGGATGGAATTTGCTTTTATAACTTGAGGATTAAAGTAGGTCTTAGAACGATAGCATTCGAGAAAAAGTTAAAGGTGAGAGCAATTGAAAGAGACTAGATATGGTCTAAAGAATTAGCTAGAGTGTTGGATATAGGGAATGAAAGGATGACTAGCATTTTGATTCAAAGAACTCTTAAGAACAGAGGAATACTTCAGGTGTTGAGATGATCAGGCTTTTTCTTGGCGGGAATTCAGATGTTTTGTTTTAGACATACAGATGTGAGATTCCTATGAGTATCAAAATGGAAATTCAAATTATCCAGTTGGATCTGGGAGCCTAGCATTCAAGGGACAAATAAGATACCAATTTAGCAGTTGTCAACATGAAGCTGGTAGCTAAGGCCACGGGACTGGATGAGGTCACTAACAGTGAATATAGATAGCAGTGAGAGAGGACACCTTTGAGTGCTTCAATGTTGACAGGTCTAGGAGAGGAAAGAACGACAGCAAAGAAGATGAGAAGAAACAACTGTAGCCAGTGATATGGGATGAGAAGTAAATGGAAGCTGTGTCATAGATTTGTCTTCCAGGCCTAGCTTCAAGCAGATTTCAGGCTCCTGAGTAGCTAGGATTTGTAGGCAAGAGCCACAATTGCCTGGCTTAATTTGATGTTTGAAAGAGGAGATATATATTTACATGACGTGAGGGAATTGATAGATAAAAGAATTCATGATACAAGAGAGGGAGGGGACAGTGCGTGAAGCCAACCTAAAATGAGTATGTCAGGAGAAGTTCTCTGTAAGCAGATTTATTGGAACAAATCTTGGAGCACCAAGATTTGTAGGGGTCCAGACATCTGAGAGGAAGTAGGAGGAAGCTAGATTGGGCAGAGGATGAGGTCAAACTGGGAAGCTGATCAGACAAAACTAACCAATCCTGGTAGGATCTTTGGACTGAGTACTACTCTGATGACAGCCCAAGAAATTATTTGGTACACTATGTGACAAACACGTGTGCTTCTTGTTGGCTTCCTCTGGCTTATCTGTCTGCATAGATAATTGTTATATCTCATGAATGATATTATAAATAGCCACATGTCCATACCTGGAACATGTGTCCTAGACTACATGCTTGTTTAGCTCATGGTTCAACAACTTGGGAAGACATTAGTACACAGCAAAGAACATAATATTCAGTGTTATATCAGGTATGCTTGGTTGAAACTCTCTTCTTAGAAAACCACAAATGGTAGTGTAAGACCTCACATATGTATAATGTGTGTGTGTGTATGTGTGTGTGTGTGTGTGTGTGTGTGTGTGTGTGTATGTACTATATATTTTTGGCCGATACCGGCATTTAAACTCAGGGCCTTGTCCTTGCTCAGCTTGGCTTGATTGGCTGTTGCTCTACCACTCGATGTACAGCTCCTACTTGGTTTTTACTAATTATTTTGGAGAAAGGATCTCCAAAAATTTCTTTCCTGGCTGGTTTTGAACCACAATTTGAGCAACACCTCCTGAGTGGCTAGAATGACAAGCATGAACCACTGGCATTCAACATAAGACCTTGCCATTTTTATTTTTCCTAATACCAGTATCTAATATTTACCCCAAAGGTTATGTCTCTAAACATTGTCAACATATGAACAAGGAGATTATGTTTTCAACAATTGAAATTTGGGTTACAAATTCAAAGCATAACAACTGAATAATAGGAAGACAGATAATATATTTACAGACTGGGAGTGAGGGTTGTTAGAAGTTCTTAATTCTTTCCATTTGTCAGTAGACTTGGGAGCAAAATCACTGATGGTGAATGAATCTAGGAGAAACTACCAGAAGCTTCCAGATGAAATGTGAACTGGTCCATAGAAGAATAGGAGATGATTGGGTTAGCCAAGGGGGTAAGATCACTAGGACATTACCAGAACCCATGAAAATTTGTGGCCATGCAGTCAACAAGACTAGTCAACATTGTCCTTTGTTTTGTTCCCCCTCAAGAATATTTTGCTACTGGCAATAAATACAAAGATGAGGAGTGTGAGAGTACAGAAATGAAGAAAGGCAAACCAAACTAACCAGACAAGATATGTTTAACCAGGTTGGAATTTGGTCAGGGAAGAGGGGGAAAGAAGAGAAGGTTAAGAAATTGAGAACATGCACTGGACAGTGAGTATAATGATGAGCCATAGAGTCTGCTGAACAAGAACAAGAGAAAGTCATGCAGTGAGAAAGGGGCAGGATTTTTTTCTTCTTCTGTGTTTGTGCCAGTACTGTGATTTGAATTTAGGGGTTCATAATCTCACTTGGCTTTTTCTCCCAAGGCTAGCACTCTACTAATTGAGCCACTCTACCATTCCACTTCTGGCTTTCTGCTGGTTAGAGACAGGAGTCTCAGTTGTTTCTACCTAGGCTTTGAGCTGACAGCCTTAAATCTCAACCCCTTTGAGGAGCTAGGTGCCTGCTTAGGATTCCCCCCCCCCGCACCCCCTCTCCCTCCCCAATCCTCTTTAAAATGCAGCTGTGAGTTTGCAGACTTCATTTATATGGTTGATTCCTGTACTCTCACACCCAAACCTGTGCCTAATTCATAGTAGGTGGCCAGTAAGTAGATTCTTAATTTCTTTATAATAACCTCTTATGAAGATCCAGGGTTTTTGTTGTTGTTGTTTTGTTTTTTTGGTATATGATGAGAAAATAGATACATTAGTCAGGATTACAACAGGCTATTTCAGTGGCCTGATAGTAAATGTCTATTTTTTTGTGCTCTAAGGAACTCTGGTTAGTTCATAAAGATCTCCAGGGTGTTCGTTCATGAGGATGTACCAATTGCTTTAGGCTACTTTGATCTTGAGAAGCTACAGTCGGAACACAATCCTTCATGTTCCCAGTGTGAGGGTGAAAAGCAGGAAGAGAACTCATGGCTTCTGTTCTTCTGTAAGTCTGTGCATGGCTAGTTCAATCATAGGACACAACTGAACTGCAAAGGATCTAATATCAGCATGTGGCATATGGGAAATGACTTATTGGTGGGCGTTACTGCCTTGCCAAGGAAGGGACTAATGCAACCCTATCAGGTATCTCTGGGGTAAACAGAGGAATATCTGTTTCCTGGAAAATTATTTAAAAACTCTGGTTCCTGGGCCAGGAGTTTGGTCTAGTGGTAGAGTGCTTGCCTAGCATACACAAAGACCAGAGTTCAATTCCTTGATACCACATACATAGAAAAAGCTGGAAGTGGTGCTGTGGCTCCAAGTGGTAGAGCTCTAGTCTTGAGAAAGCCCAAGGACAGTGCTCAGACCCTGAGTTCAAGCACTAGGACTGGCAAAAAAAAAAAAAAAAGAATTTTAAAGCCGGGCATGGTGACTCACACCTATACTCGTAGCTACTAAGGAGGCTGAGATCTGAGGATCTCTGTTCAAAGCCGACCCATGCACTAAAGTCCATAGACTCTTATCTCCAGTTAACCACTAGAAAACCGGAAGTGGTGCTGTGGCTCAAGGTGTAGGGAGGTAGCCTTGAACTGAAGAGCTTGGGGACAGCACCCAGGCCCAGAGCTCAACCCTATGACTAGGGGAAAAAACAAAAACAAAAAACCCAACTCTGAATCCTATTTTTTTCTATTTTTGTCTTTGAGAGTTTTTTACACCCATTACATGCATATATTTCTCTTACACATATCTAGCACTTACATTCAAATATCTATTTCTTCCAGACTATCAGCAGAGACCATGTTTGTGCTTTTATTAATATCTTCCAGTGCTTGGCACTGTGCCTGGCACCTAGTAAATACTTTAAAAATATTTGTTTAATTGAAGTACACCCATGTTAATTTTTAGTGGCATGCTCTACTGTCTGGATACTATTTAAAGAATGTCCAGCAATTACCACTTAACTAACATGTTTAAGCTGATAACCACATTCTTTTAAACAATCTAGTTATATATATATATAGTGACTATATATATATATATATAGTGACACACTGGTAATTCTAAAAACAGGATATCATATTCTATTTTTGGTAGAAAGAGTTAGCCAAAGCATACAATTTAGTAATTCAAGATTAGGTTTGAGACTGAATGTAACAGTATCTGGTTGGTACATGATAAATTGAATAGTCTAACTTGACAACGAGCAGGGAACCTTGCTCAGGGTAAGCAAGGGAAATGTTACAGAGACTTGAAAATCTTAAAGAATAAATGATGAATGATCAACCCACATTTGCGCCTAGGAATTAATTTTACTCTAAGTAAGCATCATTTATAACACATTTCATTCATATCTATTTTTTTATTTATCTATCCATTGAACACAGTTTCACTATGTATCCATGAAAGTGTAATGTTAGACCCTAGGCCCATAGCAGATCTACTTACCCTTATATACAAATAAAGAGACATGGTGAAGAACAGAGAGAGAAAAAAAAAACCTGTTATGTGGCCACCTACATGCCATCTGAAGACAGAACTTCAGTATATTTTCAGCCATCTTCAGGGGACAGAATAAATATATGTTTAAATAAACAAAAGGAGAAAAAAATTTAGGCAACAGTCTCAGTCCCAGGTACCCTCTGGTGGTCAGAGGTGGCATCAGCCCATTGTCTCAGGATTGATCAGATGAGGCCTTGTGGCATTAAGACTCACTGATGCCTTAGCAGATGGTCTAGTCTCTTTTCCAGATACAAAGATGACCATAAAGTGACTGAAGGAGAGAATGGCTCAGGACAAAGAATCCTAATGCAGAATGAAGGCTGCAACACTTACCGTTTGTCTAACATTTGTTGTGGGCCTTTCATCAAAAGCAGATTTTAAGCATCTGTTACACATGGCCTTGAACTTGCAATCCTCCTGCCTTAGCTTTTCTATTTCTGGGATTACATGCATGTGCCAACACTCCTGGCTTCATTTCATTAGTATATTTTATCAGATGTTCATATGGGATGAAGCCATAGCAATTTCTACTTGTTTACTATAACAGAAGATCATCTTTGAGTTTCCTGCTTGTGGACTAATATTCAGTGCTAACCTTACATTTACTGTCATCACTGTGGGCCAAATCATAACATCAGATTAAGAGAACTTTTTTCTACTATAGGTTGGCTGAATATTCTTAAATGATGGGGCTGTTTAAATTGCAAATAAGATATCTAAACCTAAGAGAGGCCTATTAACCTTATTTCCAATTACTTAAAATAGTAGGTTTCATTATGATAGCTTCATATATGTATATAATATCCTTTGGCATATTTCTCCCTACCATTACTTTATCTTACTCCCTTCATACAATTAGATGAAGAGTTTTTTTCATTTTGTTTTTATTTTTATTTTTTGCCAGTCCTGGGCTTGAGCTCAGGGCCTGAGCACTGTCCTTGGACTTTCTCAAGGCTAGAGCTCTACCACTTGAGCCTCAGCACCACTTCCCGCTTTTTTTTTCTATGTATGTAGTACCAAGGAATCGAACTCTTGTCTTGGTGCATGCTAGGCAACCACTCTACCACTAGGCCAAACTCCTGGCCCAGATGAAGAGTTTTTGAAGATATGTTGGTACATCATGATTCTGACCTCAGTAAGACCAATTAGTCTCTTCCATGAGAATTTGAAATTGAGAGAAATATGGATTCTACTTAGTTATTAGATGTGCAGCATATAAAAATAGAAACTCTATGGTCATATTTTCTGCCATGTTAGTTGGCAATGCACTTCTGTATAGGAAGAGGGAGAAAAAAATGAAGATGAAAGGTAAAGAGAAAAGGGAATATGATACTTCACTAGGCCATGTGTACCTAGATAACAGATAAACCATTCCTCGTGAGTAAGACTGTGGAGGTATTTTCGGAAGAGATTAGTGTTTCAGTTGAGGGATTAAGGGAAGCAAATAGCTCTCCCTAGTCTAGATGGGCATTTTATCCAGTTATTTGGGGGCCTGGTTGAATCAACTCTCTGAAGACTTAAGCTGGGACATTGATGGCCTCCTCCCCTTGATCCCAGACTTTCAGACTTGAAAGTTCAGCATCAGATCTCTGGCTCCTTGAATGACAGGCAGGTTTCTTGGGTCTTCAACTTGAAGTTGGCTGTCCTTATCTGTGAGTTTTGCATCTACCTGCTCTGCAGAGATTCAACCAATCAGGGATCAAAAAGTATCTTTGTCTATAAAGATTGCATCTGGATGGAACATACATAGACTTTTTTCTTGCTATTTTTCCCTAAAAAAAATACAGTGTACATAGTTGTAGATACATAAGTGTACCAGGATTAAAAGCATAGGGGAAGATACATGTAGGCTATACATGAATACCATGCTGGTAAATGTATGGAGCTCCAGCATCCATATATTTTGATATTCTGGGGATTTCTGGACCAGTATTCCATGGAGACTGAAAAAACAACTCTATACATCAAAGTGACTCCTGTGTATCCAATTTCTCTTTGGTTATATATATGAACTCACTTTTAAATGAACACTTGGTTGTTGTTGTTTAGTACTAAGGATTAAACTCTGTGCCACAAGCTTGCTGGGCTTGCTTATGTAGCTGGTGTTCTACTATGTAAGTCATGTCTCCAATCTAGCCTTTTGTTGGTTATTTTGGAGATGGAATCTCTAGGACTTTTCTGCCTGGGCTGGCTTTAAGCTTCCATCCTCTAGATCTCAGCCTCCTGAGTAGCTAGAATTACAAGGGTGAACCTCCAGCCCTGGGCTATAAAGTATAATTTTTAAAATATGGCCTAGAAAAACACTATATGATCTGGCCTCCAGTCACCTTTCTAGTCTATGTCTCCATTCTTCCCAATCACCCCTACTCCCACTCCCAGGAGACCATCCCCTACCCATAATGAACTTCTTTAGATTCTTTGACTTGCCAAGTTCTGTATGACTTTTGGGTTTTGAAGGTATCCCTTTCTTGATTTCCCCCTTTGAGCCCTCTCTTCCATCCCCTATAAGCATTTCCAGTCTTCATACCAAAGGAGTACTTGACTCAAACTGGGGGCTGTAAATTCCCTGATAACAGAACTCAGATTACAAGAACAGCTTACCAGATGGAGTTACCAGAATTCCTCCCACCCTACCCCCTTCACCTCCCTTCCCCTTTCCTTTGTGGACAGAGTAGTGCACCAGAAGCCCCCCCCCCCACCCTCGCCCCATGATAGGTCAGCTCAAACAGCAGTGGTCACTAAAGTATGTTGAGATTTTATTGGCCACCTGTGTATGTCCAAGCCTAACCACATGGCTGGTGGTCGCTCTCTCACTCACATCTTAGAGAGGGCCCTGTCCAGTCAGTATGATTCAGGATGCTAGGCACGAAATAAAACTGTTTAACTTCCGCTTTTTGTGTCAGACTCATTCCTTTGATCATGGACCCTAATACTGGGGGACTGGACTCTAACAGGTTTCTTTCGGTTATCCCCCTTTACTGTAAAACTTCCTTCTCCTACTCTTGCTCCAGGGCAAATTTCACTCACCCTTTAAATCTCGGAAATGCTGCTTTCTTTGAGGGTACCCTCCACTTGATCAACCACAATGACAGCCTGTCCACTCATTTATCCCCCTACTTAGAGTCACAAGGACAGGGACACCATCCCTCTGGCAGCGTCTTGCTGCAGTAATTACCTGCACTATCTACTTTCTGCGCAATAAAGAAATCTGAGCCAGAGGCTGGGTGCTCATGCTTGCAATCCTAGCTACTCAGGAGGCTGAGATCTGAGAACTGCTTTCAGAAGCCAGCCTAGGCAGGGAAGTCCATGAGACTCTTATCACCAACTAATCACCAGAAAACTGGAAATAGAGCTGTCCCTCAAGATGTGAGAAGCAGCTCAGGGACAGCACCCAGAGCCTGAGTTCAAAGTCCCACAACTGACCAAAATAGAAATTAAAAAAAAATTAAACAAGAGAAGAGAAATCTGACAGTGCCCCCCTTTTTAAAAAGCTTTCACCTTAGAAGAGTAAGGGGTCCCGACTGGACCCTAACAAGAAGCTGACGTGATATATTCAAATTTAAAAAGGACAAGGGATTAATAAAGAATAGGTATTTGTCTTTTCCAGGGTTCTGTTATAAACTGTTAAGGAAGGAATTCCCATCAGCCTTTAGGTTATAACATGGCCGATTATTAACATAAAAGGCCTTTGAATCTACCCTATAAATACAAATCATACTCACAGGTGAAAGCAGGGTGATTCACTTTCCACATTCCTGGGCGAAGGTGGCTGGGTGGGGCAGGGAGACCTGAGCGACTCCCGGACCACTCCCAGCTCTACCCTTTAATGGTGGCCGTTCCCCTCCCCACTTCCCATCACCCCGGGATCCCTTCCCAGCATCATCTTCGTTATTCCAGAACCCCTGCCTTTCGACCCGTGCCCTCTCCACTGGAACTCTCTTCTTCGAACACATCCATGGACTTGCACCTTCCTGGAATTCCAGCTTCAGGAACTAGGTCTCCCCTCCACACACCCTCAGGGAGACTCTGAGCATGCTCCGTAACCCAAACCTGGATGAGTAATTAACCGCTGCTGGCTGGGCTCGGTGTGCGGGGGGGTGTGGGGTGGGAGGCCCCCCGACAGGTGGCAGGTGCTGGCGCAAGGAGACTCCGGGGGACGCTCGCAGCTGGAACCTCCCCTTCCAAGGCCAAGCGAATGTCCTGGCAACCTCAGGTGGAGCAGTGGGGATGTCTGCATATTAAAATAATAATAATAACCATAAAACATGGTAGGTTTATTTTGGGGGTGGGGAGGCGAGCGTTGTGAATGGCCGGCCGGAGCGCCTCGGAACGCTATCTCAACCCCGGGCCTCCAGGGATGCCATCAAGACAAAGAGGGTGGAAGCCGTGGGGGAGGGATCTGGGGGGGGTGAAATGATTTTTTAAAAAGGGGGGTTGGTTTTCTGAAGTTGCCCGCGATAGAATTTCCAGGACCACCGGCGCTGCCTCCTTTGGAGAGAGAGCATCTGGGGTGTGGGGGGGCGGTGGGGGGGGGGGCGGGAGGCGCGCGCGCGCCGGACCCGGGCGAAGGCGCAGGCGGAGTGGAGAGGCCAGCGCCGGGGTGAAGAGAGGAGCGGAGCTCGGGGCCAGCGGGCGGGCGGGCTGGGGAGGGGGCGAGAGGGGGGCTCCGGAGGCCGGGCGGACGGCTGCGCCGCGGAGCCGGTAGCTGGGCGCTCTGCAGCCCGAAGAAGCTGCGGGTGGCGGCGGAGCCAGGGGGAGCGCGGAGCGCCGCCCCTTCCCGTGGCTGGGCTGGCGGCGGTGCGGGCGGGGGGGGGGAAACGAAGACCTCCGGCTTCCAGGTAAGGAGGAGGCGCGGGGGTGCCATCCTCGAACTCCCCCACCCCAAACTGCCCGACACCCCGCAGTCCTAGGAGGCGTCGATTCGGCCTCCTCCGTCTGTCTGACTGTCACCCCACCTTTTCCCCTCCCCGGAGCTTTCCTGCGGGTCTCGAAGCCCTGGTGGGGGCGGCCAGCCGTGGCCGGCGGGCCCCCCCCCACTCCTCTCCGCCCTCCACTCGCCCCGCTTCCGTGGGGGCGGCTCCAGACCCACACCTGGGGTTTTCTCGGGTGGGTACCGGGGCGGGGGGTGCGGTGTCTGGAAGCAGGGGAGGCTGAAAGGTCCTCCACCCTCACCAGGTGTGAGGCCGCGCGCGCGCGCGCGCACACACACACACACACACACACACACATACACACACACACAGGCGCGTGCTGCTTTCTCCTGGGGTGTGCAGTCATCTGCCAGGGGAAGCATCGCAACTTCTTTTTCACTCTAGAACCCCCTTTCTCCTCTGCTCCCCGCTCCCCATTCCGTGACTGTCCCAAGTTTGGGGAGAATGTTGTCCGGTGAACGTCAGACCTCCCCTCCTACATACTGTCATAGGATTACAAGTTTTTTATTTTCCTGGGTGACCCCCACGGTTAGGACTTGGACACAGCTTAAAGCAATAGCTCTTATTCAAGGGGGGCTTGAGAGAGGGGGCAGCCCACGGCCCCACCCCCAGATCTGCACGTGTGTGTGTGTGTGTGTGTGTGTGTGTGTGTGCTATTTAACAAGCCCCTCAGGTGATTACGTTCCCTCAACCTCCCCCCCCCCAATAAATAATCCACTCGAAGATTTCTGCCAAGTTCTCTTGGGAAAAGGACGGTTCTCTTCGAGCTGACCCACTAAGCATGGCAGTATTGGTTTGGAAGCAGTTTGGGGAAAGGAAGTTCAACGTTCTCAAATTGGAAACTCTGATATAGATAGGGTTGTGGGGGGGGGGGGCGGGATGAACTCCCTTTCCTAAGAAATGATTACAAGCATTCACTGAAAGTGTAAGAATTCCAGCAATTACAAAGGGCTGAGGCCTCTTCCACCGGGAATCTGAAAATCTTTTTTTTTTTTCTTTTTTAAAATCTTTTAAAAATCTTTACAGCTCCCTGCACTTTGTGTTCATGCTGGAAAGCAGGCCATGGCCTGCATTTATTTACCTGTTGCTCACATTAGTGCGAAAGACATTAATGGACCACCATCTGCATGCACCAGAATGGCACAGAAATTAACTTAGAACCTAATGTTTATGTTCCAAGTCAGGTGAAGAAAGTTCTTCTGCCCAGAACTGGATAAGAGAGGCTATAAATGACATGGTATTTGGATATTAAATGTTTCTCCACCTTAGGTGTAAGTCCACCACTTATGTACATCTACGTCCCTGAGTCATTCTAATATTTATCAAATCACCAGAGGGGAATAATGATAGCTGTTCTTGTGTCATTTGATTGATTGAAGCAAATGACTAATTAAAAATACTATAAGAGAGGTAAAATATATATATATATATATATATATTTGTAAAACAATGCTTGCTATGAAACAAGGAGAATAGACAGTGCCTTCCTTCAAGGATATTAAATACAAGGTAGAGAGTTATAAACCTTCTGAACTTTTAAAGTAAAGATTCCTTCTAGTTATTGAGCCAATGTGATTGTGTTTCTGGCAAACTTTTTCTCCTTTCTAAAATTAACTTCCCCTTAGGAAAACAGTGCAGATGTTCATGATTCAGCCCAACCAGTCCAGGAATTACTTTGAATTTTAAAAGTGACCTTAATTCATCCCTTATAGATCTAGTGTTCTCAATCTACACCATAAAGCATGAAGATTCTTTGCTTGCTGAGCTTTTCGAAGCATTGGTTTAAATGTAAATAGTGATGAACAGAGCACGATGTCTTGTTGCAGATTTTGTTGGTTTCGGCAAAATTATTATTACTTTGCTAAGGTTGTGTGTGTGTGTGTGTGTGTGTGTGTGTGTGAATGTGTGTGTATCTGAGGCTTCCATAATTATATATATGTGACACATGTTTTTAATAGGAACAGAAACCCACAATATTTTCTGTGGCAAAACACTGTAAACATTAGGTTTTGATTACTTGTTCATGGAAATTTTAATATGACAGAACTAAGAGCTTCAGGGAAATCATTCCATGAAGATCTATGTGGAACTAGAATTAAAAAAAAAAAATTGTGTTTACGTGGTACCAAAACCCAGGGCCTCACGCATGCTAGATAATCTCTGCTACTAAGCCACATTCCTTGCCTCTTTTTTTTTCTTTTTTAATTTTAATGCTGGTATTGGGGCTTGAACTCAGGGTCTGAGTGCTATCCCTTAGCTCCCACCACCCCTCCCTCTGGCTCACCACTGGCTTTCTACCAGTTGACCTATTCCTCTACTCCTGTTTTTCTGGTGGTTAATTGAAAATAAGAGTCTCATGGACTTTCTTGCTTGGGCTTGGGTTTCAAAACAGGATCCTCACATGTCATCCTCCTGAGTAGTTAAGAATAGAGGCATGAGCCGCCAGTGCCTGAATAGTCAATAATTTCTTTCAAGGATATTGTCTTTTATTAAACTCTTTTATTAACGTCTTTTATTAGAAAAGAAAAAGAAATCTGTGTAAAGTCCCTAGGCTGCTGCACGGCCAGCCTGGCTGAACAATGTGCTATGGGTAAGAGTGAAAGATGCAGCTCTGGCAGTCGATGATTACACCCTGCCACTCTTCTGCAGACTTTTAATTTATTCTGAAACTTGATGCTCCAGTGACCCCACACTGTCTCTGCCACACTAACTCACAGAAGATCTGCTGGCACTTGGGAATGAATTTTTTGCCCTCCCATCAATTAGAACATGTTTGCATAGGTTGCAGTGTGCAGCTTCATTTTTAGCTCAGTATTCTAAGAAATGCCCTTGGCTACAAAGAGACTAACCTTAGTGCATCCTTCATCACAAGTGGCCTTTCTCTGTGCTAAGAATGTAGAAATAATAGAGTCAAGGAGTACTAAATTGAACTTTCGAGGTCATCTAGATTATAATCATTTCTTTCAGCTGATGAGTATTGAGGTTCTTATTGGCCATTATCCCAGCTCTGAGAATAGACATTGCATTTGTGTATCTTTCCGTTCTTACTGTAATGAGGACTTGGTTCACTTGAAATGAATTTATATGTGAGTTCAATAATGTGATAGTGGCAACACATACTAGGTTGTAAGTCTCAGATTTTCAAAGAAACTCAAAATGTAACATTAACAACAGTGCAGGCCATTTACACAAAGACAATAAACTATTGTACGACCATCCAGGGTTTTTATCGTATATATATATATTGGTGGGGACACGCAAGACAAGTTAGTGTATGGCAAGGAAGGAGTAAAGTGGCGAATGTGTGAAGAGCAAGATGAAGCAAATGAGCAAATAGTTCCGCAATGGGGAGCCTTCTCCTTCGCTAGAGATGTCATTTGAAATAACAGCGTGGACATTCTGGTCCTCAAAACTTGGATTATGAGTTATTCTTTAGAAGATCTAATCCTTGGTGCTTCTATCTTTCAAGATCTCCCAAATCAAGATGACTTTAAAAATGCTTTAAAATAACTTTAAAAATAAATAAAAAGACCATAAAAATAAATTTTCTTTATAGTGTTGTGACATATTGGTGATTCTGAACACATCATTAATATGACTAATTTTCACATTCTGGTTGCTCTCAAGAGTAGGTTTAAAAATTTAAAAAACTTTATACTGAATAATAATGTTTCCTTCAAGACATTTTAGAAATTTTGTCTTATTAGTGTTGCCCTGACAGAGCAATTATAAATCAGAACATATGTTACTTTATTAGAATTTCCTTCCTTCCTTCCTTCCTTCCTTCCTTCCTTCCTTCCTTCCTTCCTTCCTCCCTTCCTTCCTTCCTCCCTTCCTTCTTCCTTCCTTTCTTTCTTTCTTCCTTTGTGGTAGGCTAGTGCTCTATTCATTTTCTCTGAGTAAGAGATAGGAGCCTCACAGACTCTCCTGCCCAGGCTGGCTTCAAACCTCAGTCCTCAGCTATCAGCTAACTGAGTAACTGAGTAATTATAGATATGTGCCATCAGTGCTCGGCCAAGCTTAGTTCTTTTATACAGATGTTCTTAAAAGAACTCAAGGGATTGCAGGAAACCTATTAAGAGGTTACATCCTGCAGTGATGTAACAATTTCCAACTAGATCCCATCTTCCAAAGAGTCTGCCACCTTCACATAGGGCCATTCCAAGAATCTAGCCTTTAATTACAGTGGACTCTCAAAGAAGGCAAACTAGAGTATTCACTTTTCAAGCATTTTATTATTTTTATCCTTGAAAACCATCATTTTGTAATTGAAAGGCTATGACCTTAAGATTTAGAAGATTGCGGATTGAATACTTCACCTGGAAATCAGGGTCCAAATTGCTGGTGAAGGTGATATTAACCTAGAGCTATGAAGACTGCATGAGATGATAATACAGGGATTGTCAGAGCCTGAGGAGGCCTGTAGCAATAAACAACAATGAAAAGAAGAAAACAGAGGAGATGAGGATTGGCCAGAGTATAGAGAGAATAAAATTTGGGAACTGAAGATGAAAAAATGCAATAGTTTATTATGAGGGCAAAGAATTTCCCACTGTGTGTGATATTCAGGAACTTAGTATGACCTCAGCCACAGGCAATTTCTATAGAGAGATGAAAGTGTAAGAAAGACTTTAGTGGAATAATTAATGAGTGTAAGAAAGACGGGAATGTGTAAAGAGCCAAAATGGGAAGTATCTTATTTAGGAGAAAGGGAAAAGATAGGAAAGGGACAAAGAGGGGAGAGAAAGAGAGGGAGGGAAGGAGGAGAGAGGGAAGAGAGAAGAGGGAAGGGGAGAAAGGCAGAGGGAGAGAGCAGATTGTAGAATAGGATTTAGATTTGAATGAATAGCAAAATTCCAAATACATATAGACACTGGAAGATTACCAGTTTGAATTTTTTTCTGTTAAAAGTATTAAAGTACCTACTTTTCCTTCCTTCCTTCCTTCCTTCCTTCCTTCCTTCCTTCCTTCCTTTCTTTCTTTCTTTCTTTCTTTCTTTCTTTCTTTCTTTCTTTCTTTCTTTCTTTCTTTCTTTCTTTCTTTCTTTTGGTGGGTCATGGGACTTGAACTGGCCTGAATGCTGTCCTTGAGCTCTTCAGCTCAAGGGTACCACCCTATTCCTGGGCCTACTGTTGTCCCTGAGCTCTTCAGCTCAAGTCTACCACCTTACCCTTGAGCCAAGCTCCACTTCCCATTATCTAGCTTAATTGGAGGTAAGAGTCTCAGGTCCTTTTGTGCGTAGGCTGGTTTTGAACCTTGATCCTCAGATCTCAGCCTCCTGAGTAGCTATGATTACAGGCATGAGCCACTGCTGGCTTAAGGTACCTACTTTCTAACAACTTATTTGAGAAAAGAAAGAAAATATTAACATTAAAATATTGACTAAATTAAATTTATGAGAGAGTATCTCAGTAAAATTTTCCTTTCTCTTTTTCAGAATTTTTTTTCTCCCTGCATTTAAGTTTCAATTTCTTTTTCTTTTTTTGACTTGCTTCTCTTGCCTTCAATCACAGATATTTTCAGCCTCTCTTTTTCTATTGACTCTTTCCCAGTAGTTTAATAAGCACAGTTCACTCTTCTATATTAAAAAAGCTTGGGTCTGCCAGATGCTGGTGAGTTCACGCCTGTAATCCTAGCTGCTTAGAAGGCTGAGAACTGAGGATCAAAGTTTGAAGCCAGTCCAGTCAGAAAAGTCCATGAGACTCATCTACAAAGAGCAAGAACTGAAGATGTAGAGCCTCTTATCTCCAACAAATCACTCAGAAAAGGCCAGAAGTGGTGCTGTGGCTCAAGTGGTAGAGCACAGAGGCTCAGGGACAGAACCCAGGTTCTGAATTTAAGTCCCAGGACTGTCAATTAAAAAAAAAAAAAAGCATGGATCCAAGCTGAACTCTGATGGCTCGTGTCTGTAATCCTAGCCACTCAGAAGATTAAGATCCAAGGATTGAAGTTTGAAGATAGCCTAGGCAAGAAAGTTTTGTGAGACTGTTATCTCCAGTTAACTACCAAAAAGCTGGAAATGATGCTGTGGCTCAAGTGGTTGAACACTAGCTATGAGCTAAAAGCCATGCTCATGGCCTTTTTATTTTTTCCTTTTTTTTAAAATTAAAGAATGTATTAACATTGATTTTTACATCATATTTCAAATGACATGTTTAACAAACAAGTATTCAGGAAAGGAATCTCTATATACAATCACTGGCACTTAGATTTTAGAACATAATTAAAATTTTTTCCTTTTAACCAACAGAATATGTAGTTGTTGTTTTTAAATAAACTTGACAAGAATAAAAATGAACAGACTGATAAGACACGTGAATATATGTGGAACAGGATGTTAGAACAGGACTTTCTTAGTTTCCGTGTTAGCTTTGGCCCAAGACTGTAAAGGCCACATTCCAAAAGGAAGTTAGAACTCAATGCAGACTTAATAAAGAGCATAGGGGAAATCATTACATTCAAAAACCAGGTTAGCTCTTTGTCTGATTACAGCAACTAGAGGTTGGAGAGGCCAAAACAATAATGATTAGAAGATGATTTCTGAAAGAGTTGGCGGGGAGCTTGGCCATCATGAGAGAGATCTGAGATATTTCTCTCTTCAAGTTTAAAGAAAAATGATTCATGTAGATCATTTAGACTGTTGTTCCGCATACCCTAACAAGGATTTAAGCCTGAGAAACCTGAAGAACAAGAGTGAATGACTTTACAGAACAAGAGAATGGCTGCTGGCTCCTGTATTAGTGAAGCAGTACAGATGTTGGCATGTTGTCCCATGGCTTGGTAGAGCATCCAGTGCAAGGTTGTTTCCATGGCCCAAAGGTAGAATGTGCTGACCTAAGAGTATTCCATATCATGTGTGAGGACCACCCTGTACCACAAAAGGGTAAACTGAAGAAAGAACTATAAAATGGCCATTCAAAAAGAGGGATAGGCAGATGAGAGCTTCCAGTGATGGAAGTGAATTGGTGTGTTCCCCACCTCCCAACCTCCTATCCTACACCCACTAACATCCTACATGTGTCTCAAGAGAAAAGGTCAGAGGATATGTCTCAGTGTCTATGTGAGGCCCTGGGTTCTATCCCCAGCAACTCTCCCCCCACCCTGTCCCTCAATATCCAACAAAGTCCCCAAGCCTTTCTTGGATCATTGCCTATTTGTTAGTCACAGGAGTACTTCCTGCTGCCCTTTGTTCCCAGTCCCAAGAATGAAAGATAGGTTTATCAGAAACTAGGGTTGATGACTTGAGTATTCTGGAGAGCATTCATGAATATTCACGCATACCTTTCCTGGAAACAAGCGGCCATCTCCATAGGAGGGGAAGACTTTCAACTTTGCGTGAAGTTGGAAGAATTTCAGAGATGTTTTAGATTTAGACATATCAATAACACACTGAGACTGATATTTGGGGCTTGGAGTGACTTGAAAAGTTTTTGGGAATCAGAGAAGTCATGACTGTTATAAAGGACAAAGAAAGACCCATCCCTGTGTAATAAATTTAAAGTCAGCTTTCTCCTGTGTAAGAAAATCAGTGGGCTATGCATTGCTGTGTATGAGGGGATTTCTGATAGAAATTGATTCACCATATGGATCCTGGGAAATCTCCTGATTTTACTGATCACTAACTAGAGAACAAGAAAGTTGATGGTGTAATTGAGTTCACATATGAAGACCCAATAACTATAGGCTATGATATCTGTGGGTGGGAGAAGATGCATATCTCAACTCAAGGAGCAGGAGAATTTGCCTTTCCACTCCCTTTTTATTCATTGATGTCCGCATGCTTTGTCAAGGCCCACACTTTACTCAATGTGGTAATTCAAATGCTAATCTCTTCTAGAATCACCCTCATAGATAGACTCAGAAACCATATTTAACCAATAATCTGAGCCACATTTACTCCTATCAAGTTGACACATAAAAGTAACCAACACACAGGGACAATGAAGAAAAGTAATAAAATACTTTTCTGATTATAATCCACAAGCCTTACTAGGATTTTTTTTTGATTATAAGCACACATATAAAGCCCTCTATAGTTTTTTTAGTGTCATGGTAACCATTTTTGTTTCCAAAAATGATGCCAAGAGTAGTATTTTAATTAGTCAATTTAAAGGTACATTAGGTAATAAAATGAGGTTTTCAATCTGTCCCACAGCTGGGCATATGACCTGAGTGAGATACTGCATGTGTGTAATAAACACTTATTACACATTGCATGTGTAATAAACTCTTAAGACACCTTACTTCTCCTGTTTCCAGAGAATCACAGAAGCAGTAGACAGCTAGCATTCATTGTTTACCTTTTGTATTCTGCCCCTGATCAATTAAAAGAAAAATAAAGCAGGTTCCTATAAAACAAAAAAGATGGTGTCTTAAGTTACTACACTCTTGAACAAATAAGAACATTTCAGCATTTGGGAATTTTAAAAGGACTTTAAATTATTAGTTTCCAGATAACCTCCCCAGAATTTGCAATGTTATTTTGTTAAAGTCTTTTAAGGATAAAGGAATGGCAGGGGTCATAACATTTCCTGTTAATGTGTCCCTATACATTGAAGAGACAAGATGAAAAACAAATGTGAGAGAACAAGTAGCATTTATTCCATCCATATAGAAATTTGGACCTGAGATAGCATATTAGACTGTCCTGAATGGGAGACAATCATGCCATAGGGACATGCCTCGGTCTCCTCTGTTTCCAGAGGAAGCACTTAGGATTTCCAGAGCAATGTTGCCTTGTTCTAGTGCCCTTTAAAAATGCCATGTCCAGTTACTTTAGCGTAGTAAGAGCAAGCACTAGAAGTGGGCTGCTAGTCAAGTTGTGCTACCTTAGATGTAAATATCCGTTATTATTGCTTTTCCTTGGTGGCAAATTTTAAGATGTCTTCCAAGATTCCTGACTGCTGGTACACACATCTGCAAAGGAAGCATGTCCTTAATTGTGGATGACATTTGTGAAGATGGTGGAATAGTTTCTCCTGTGTTTTATCTTACATTATGTCATGTCATGCTACATGGTGTCAAATAAGCTCTGCTAAAGCCAATATTAATATTATTTATTTTGTCGGTCATGGAGCTTGAACTCAGGATCTGGGTGCATTCCCTTCAGCACTTTTATGCTCAAGGCTCATGCTTTACCACTTTGAACCCTAGCTCCACTTCTGGTTTTCTGGTGGTTAATTGGAAATAAGAGTCTCACAGACTTTCCCGCTCCTTTTGGCTTTGAACCATAATCATTGAATCTCAGCCTCCTGAATAGCTAGGATTACAAACATGAGTCACCAGTGCCCTATTAATCCCATTTATCATGAAGAAGCGAGATGCCATCTCATGAGAGGGCCATGAGACTAGAATTCTCAAGCAGTCACTGAATTCATGGTGTTTGTAGTAAGGTTTATGATTGGAAAGCAAATCCATCATCTACAGTCATCATAAGTATACACTGGAAATTCTTATTCTGTCACGATGTCTTTCAACTTCATATATACATATTATTTACCCTTCTACATTGTGTCTTGGGCTGCCAGATTTATCATTAACTTCATCAATTCTCTCTACAGCTGGCTGTACCCATCATCTTCTGCTCTGACAATGTAGTGCAATTTCACAAACACCTGTGAACTTGTTTGGCTTACAACAACAAGTATTTTTTGCTCATGTTGATGTCACTCTTAGTAGAATGGGTCCCATGTTTCTGTTCCACTGTCAAGTTGAGTTAACTCTGAATGCCTTCTCAGTCAGAGACCAAGGGTGGAGAGTGCCTTTGTGGCACATGGGGCTTCTACTATGCACAAGAAGGCTGATTCTCTATGTAACTGAAGTTCTCTGTTCATGACTGGTACTATGTTGTTAAAACAATACTGTTAGCCAAAGCAAGTCAGTAGCCAAGCTCAACATCAATGAAAGGTACCAACTGGACTCCAGGACAAGACAGCAATTCTTTTAAATAATATAGTATGTTATAGTAGCCTGCATTTTTCTCTACTAAATACTTTCAATCATCATCCTCTATTTATTTCTACTTTAAAGCTTCCTATCTTTTTATTTTTATGAAATCTTACTTTTGTTTTTAGTTTATTGAGGAAGGATTTTGCTGTACAGACTAGGCTGTATAGCCCAGGCTGGCCTTGAACTCATAATCCTCTTACCTCAGCTTCCTAAATGCTAGGATTAATGATGTATGATATATGACATAGCAAGTGTTCATTCTTTTTATTTTTGGTCAGTTGTGGGGCTTGAACTCTGGGCCTGGATGCTGTTTTTGAGCTCTTCAGCTCAAGGGTGGTAAAACTGTACCACTTGAGCCACAGCATCACTTTCAGTTTTCTGGCTTTGAGCCATGATCCTCAGATCTCAGCCTCCAGAGTAGCTAGGATTATAGGATTGAGCCACTGGCACCTGGCTCATTCTTTATTAGTGTATTCTAATTGTATAAAATAATGGGATTCATTAGGCTATCATAATGTCTAAAGTTTAAAGTTTCAAGTCCTCCAATGTCTTGTTAAACACTTTAAAAGCATTAAAATTCCTACTACTTTATCACCCATATTTTCAGTGGATGAAATGCTCCATTCTGTTCTGCCTCCATTTCTCTGTTTATTTGTTATATTTGTTTGCTTATATGTTTGTAAGTTCATCAACATGTATGTTCCTTGTATGGTGAGTTGTGGAGGTGTTTTTTGCATTGTGTTTTCAAGGCCTCGTATTTCTTAATTTTCTATCTGCTCTTTCTCCAATGCTGTGTAGTTAGAGTACATTTGAGTTGCTTCTTTGTAGTTTGCACAAACTCAAACGTCCAATTTCTCAATAGCAATTCCTTTTTGTTTATAGCCTAGGGTGAATGGCATACTTTTGCACCGCTTTTAAGAGAAAGGAGTTGTTTGAATTTGGTTTGGTTTAGTTTAGATTTTCTTTTTTCCTCCCTCCCTCCCTCCCTTCCTTCCTTCCTTTTTCTTCCTTCATTTGTGTCTGTCTGATTGTCTGTCTCTCTCTCTCTCTGTCTGTGTCTCTCTCCTTCTCCTTCTGACTTTATGTAATGTGCTTAATTCTAGCTTCAAATGTTACATAAGCCCTACACCTCAAGGTGAAAGGCCTTATTGTTATAATTCTATGTGGTATTCAGTTTTTAACTAGATAGTGATTAAAGCATTTAGCTATCTACTCAGGACTTGTGCATATTGACAGGAAAAGGTTTGGGATGTGGTAGGAGAGTGGGAAGGTTTCTCATTGGTGTAACGTGTCTTACTGAGTAGAAGTTTTTAAATCCACTTTATGATCTTCCTTCTGATGTCTTAAGTTTTATTGGAATTACATAGAGTTTGTACATTAACTTGGAGAGAGTTTACATAATTAAAATGTTGAGTCCACCTATGAATATAAATTCCTTTCTTAATGCCTTACTGAAATCATGCACTTAAAAGACAAATACTGTGTACTTCATGCTAAATATAGTTTCAGTTTTATTCATACTTATTCATAAGTATTATTCCTGGCTTGTTGAATAACCATGAACAAATGATCTAATCATTATAGTTTTGATTAGCTTCCACTATTTTTTATTTATCTCAATTGCTTAGTGAGTATAAAGTAAAAAAACTAGGTAATTCAAATTTTCATTTGATACTAAACCGTGGTTTAAGATCCTCCTTTATTAGTCTTAGGCCAGAAATTTTAAAATAAACATATCAAAATCACCTGAAATGTACACAAAACAAAACTATGAAACAATTGAAAATAAAAGACCCATAGACCTCCCTCATACATATTTATTAATACGCTATGTAATATAATAGCATGTATTGGTTATATATGATTATATAATATAGTCTTTTTTATATATGATATAGTCTTCTATATATTTTATATGTGTGTTTTTTATCAAAGAATTTATTAACGTTAATTTTTACATCATATTTCCAATGACGTGTTTAACAAACAAGTATTCAAGAAAGGAATCTATGTACAATCACTGGCACTTAGATTTTAGAACATAATCAAAATTAGGGTTTTGCTGAGGGTTTGTATGTCATGGATATATATTGATCTATGTAATAAAACATTATGTCTATAGAGTCATATGTTTTTATGTCTATGTAGTTGTGTTTATATTTCCAGTACCATGTCCATAGCATTGGGTATGCAACTATCGAGTCCTTGCTCTTGTACTGTTTGGCTCGTCCTAATAGCCACATATTAAGGATACTATGTGCCTTTTATATGTGTGTGTTTATGTGTGTCTCTGATGCATACTAGGATTATCAAAGTTACTGTTTGAAAGAAGGCCTCATAGACAACAGTGGACACTTTGGTGAGAGTCTATTCTCCTTTGTGTACAATGTTGTTTATGAAACAAGTGTAATATAAAAGCCTTTCCAACCACTATACCAACAATATAGTGATCATACATGGGTCTTATTTCATTATGAAACCATGTATAATCAATAAACTAGTATTATTTACAGAGCCTTACTGATTGAATCTATAGATCTCATCTCTCATTGGCTCCAGCTATTAATGTGTCTTTTAGAGCTTGATAGGACTTGAAATGTAGTAGTTATAAACTCCAGACATATATCCGAGTCCTCTTGTAGAATATTTTCAAGAAGCCTTCTGCTTTAGTAGGTGTGGGTGTGGGTGGGTATGTGTGTTTGGCAAAGTCCCCTAGGTAATGCAACATACTCTTTTGGAGTCATTTTTAGTCATCTTTAGGAATCATTTTTGTAGACTAACCCTTTAATTATATATATGAGAGAATCTTCTTGGAAGGAAGGACAATGCTTCTAATTTAAGATTGCCTTGGTTAACATAGGTAGTTAGAAAATGTAAGACAATATGATTTCATTTCTCTAGGTTTTTTTTTTCCTAAGTTCATATTTTACCACCATCAAGCTGTAATTTACTTTCTGACTTAATAACTTGAGGCTTTATTTTCAAAGCAAATCTCTGTTTTTCTGTAATGTTGAAGAACGAACCATGCTCTATGTGATTTAGGTTCAGAGATTGTGAGAAGCTCTTTAATTATAATGATCCAAGTTAGTTGTAAACAACAGACAACAGACTGAGCTGCAAGGTTACAAAGCCCAGTCACATCCTTTCAGTGTGCACAGGGCAAACACTGAGCCCTGGAAATAAGTTTATGAACTCACTAAGTTGATACTACACACACACACACACACACACACACACACACACACACACACACACACACACGCACACACACACATACCCCTAAAATAATGAGCAGTATATATAATTTTTTTTTGCCAGTAGTGAGACAGTAGTAGATAGGCCCTGGGAACTGTCCTTGGGCTTTCTCAAGGCTAGTACTCTAACACTTGAGCCACAGCACCACTTCTAGCTTTTTTTTCTTGTATATGTGGTACCAAGGAATCGAATCCAGGGCTTCATGCATGCTAGGCAAGCACTCTACCTCTAGGCCACGCTCCTGGCCCCAGTATATAATTTTTAACCTGGAATTGTCTCCTGTCCTGGACATGTTCAACTTTTGGCAACATGGTAGAAAAATATTGAGGTACATGCAAATATAAAGGTTTATTTTTTCCAATAAGGCAGTAGACAACTGGAAAGAAAGCAAGAATGTTCTTTCCTTGTATTGTAGAGAATTTCCACATAGAAAGGCTATCATTTATAGAAGAGTAAAGAACAGAGTTAATTTTAACCTTAGTTCTGATCATCTACCTTAAGTTAGGAAGTACCCAGGACTCTCTCATTTCATTTAGTTTCAAATTTATCTTACCCTAATAGCTAAGATACTTAATAGCATGGGATCTGAATATTTGGAGTTTTTGCTTCATAATCTTCCTTTTATTTGATGATACATTGGAACTCTTTTTCAAGGGAAGCAGAATTTCAAATTTCCTATTTTTCTTTCTCAAAGAATAATTTACACTATTTTCTTTTTATATTACATACCATAATTTTCAAGTGAAGATTAGTTGAATGCTAAGGAGTAAATCGGAGTGTTCATATCCCAATTGATTGGGCAGAATAATCCTAGTTTGAGTGAAGATGCTATAAGCTGGTTCTTAAAAGGAAATGACAGAATGCTGTATTATTGCCTCGTAGAATTTAGAATTCTGTCAACTCATAAGAAAAGCAACGAGTAGAAGCCGATAAACACAAACAACAAAGAGGTTGTACATCTAAACATGGTAATGCAAAGACAAGTCCAGGATGAGCAGAAAACTTTTGTTTTGATTAGAACAACTACTTCTATATGTTGGAGTGCGTTTACTTTGGAACAAGAATTATCCAAGCTACAAGCTACATGCTATAATTCCTTAAGCAAAAGTGTAATTTTTTATTTTAGTGATTATTAAATAAGACAAAACAAATCAAAACAAAAGCAAAAACCCTACAACCAACAGATAATCATTATTTTTGTAGGGTCTTTTTGAAATTAAGATATTTGGCATTTGAATGTTCTTTTTAAGAGAAAAATACCTTGACTTTTAGCATTACTAATGCAACTAGTGAAGACTTCTTTTCTACACACTCCTAAATTCAGGTAAGTCAGGATTATAGTTCTTTCTAAATTAAAACTTGTTTGTATTGTTTTTGTGCCAGTACTGGGTCTTGAAGGCAGGGTTTGGATGCTGCCCCTTAGATTGGTTCTCTGCCATTTAAGCCAAAGTTCCAGTTTGGCTTTTTGGGGGTTAACTGGAGTCTCATAAATGTTCTTTCCCAGTTGGAGTTGAACCATGGACTGAACTTCAGATTGCTGCCTCTTGAGTAGCAGAATTACAAGCATGGACTACTGGTACCACTGGTACCCAGCTTAGGATTGTTTTTGTGTCACTGAGGATTGAAATCAGGTCCTTGCACTTTCTAGGCAAGCACCTTATTCCTGGAGTCACACCCCAAGTCTTTGTGCTTTTCATTTGTTTTTAGATGGGTGGTTCCTTTTGCCTGTGTCCCTTAAATATCTGGCATTAAAGGTATGTGCTCTATAGGATTATAATCAATAGGCTAGAAAGAAGTGACATTATTTTATGAATAGACTTGCTGCAATCATCAGTCAGCTGGTGACGGAGCAAAGGCTTGGCTGGAGGTTGGTAGTTCTTAGTGACAGCCTCTTTAGCTTGCCTTTTAGGATTAACATTTTAGGTATGTAACAGCTGTGTGTTCAACAAGAGGCCAATGTTCTTCTTCCAGTGTGTTTCATGCGATTTGTTGTAGTTATTTGCATCACTCTCCAAATAGTTCTGCGTTCTACCTTCTGATAATGCGTTTTCTGACTCCCCATGTGGCTGAATCAGATCTTGTGACCGATTTGAGCAATGATTGGCAAACAGAATGGTATGTCTTCTGAGCAAGAGTGTAACAAAAAAATTTCTGTTTGATCTCATGACGTAACCTAGGATGGTCTGAAATTTATAATTCTCCTGCCTCTGCTTCCTGGTTGCTGGGATATAGGTGTGAACCATCATGCCTTGCCAGAAGTGTTTTTACTTGACAAAACTGTGTACATGTGACATGCAAGCTATATTATGGTTGTTTATGAAATGAGGACTTCAGACTAGCGCTAAAGTCCTAGACTCAAATGATCCTCCTGCCCCAGGCTACTCAGGAAGAATACTCAGGGGATTGCCTATAGGACTGTACCAACACCCGGCTTAATGTGATATCTGTGTACAGTGTCCATTGTGGAGTGCCCAAATTAGGCAGATTATTCCATAGTGTGACACTCTGAGGAAATTTGTCTCTGAGGGTTGTTGTAACTGTGGTTTCAAGCCTGGTGAAGACCGTTTTCTTGCAAGAAAGGAATTGCTTCTAATTTGTAGGCTATAGTCGTATGGGGAAATGAGGCATTCAGGCAGTACATGACACAGTTTTCTTGTTGTTGATGAAAGCATTTCTTTGGGGAGGAGGTTATGGTAATCTATTGTTCGATTCTCCATTAAAACAATATCTATTTTTTTGCATTAGTGTCATTTAAAATTATAATTTGGATTCAGTAAGTAAAATTAAGAGCCAACGACTCTCTAGTTTTTGTTTTTGATTTTTTGTTTTTTGTTTTGGCCAGTCCTGGGCCTTGAACTCAGGGCCTGAGCACTGTTCTTGGGTTTTCTCAAGGCTAGATAGAGCTCTACCACTTGAGCCATAGCACCATTTCCAGCTTTTTTTCTATGTATGTGGTACTGAGGAATCGATCCTGGGTCTTCATGCATGCATGCACTCTACCATTAGGCCAAAATCCAAGCCCATTTGTTTTTAATCATTGTTACCCCATCCCTCATTTTTTCCCACTTACCCCTCCTTACCTACTCCTCCCAAGTCATATGGTTCACATCCAACAGAGTGTCAAGTGAGCATCAATGCTGCATTAGTTCATCCTTTGTCCTGCTGTTTCTGTGATTCCCTTTCCCTTCCACATATTAATTAATCTTGTATACAAGACACAAGGCACAGAAAACTAAGAGAAATGAGAAAAAGAAAAGCCCTACATACAGGACATAATAAGAGCCTCTTGTTTCCATGTCTTCATTATATATGGTCCTGTGCACTAAGCGATTGTGTTGTTGAGATTTCTTGCTAAGAATGTCATAGATGTATTCTAGTTTTTACAAATGAGGGAAACCATGCAACCTACTTATCTTTGGGTCTGGCTTCACTTAATATAATTTTTCCAAGTCTTTTTCATTTCCTTATGAATGGAAGAATATCATTCTTTCTGATGGAAGCATAGAACTCTATTGTATATGTATACCTCATCTTCTGTATCCATTCATCTATTAAGGGGAAACTGGACATCACTGATTTCTTGCTTTGGTCTTTTGACTTCTGTCTTCTCAGAGCTGAAGCAAGATAACCACAGAGCCTCAAAATTATGGGCTTTGCAGAGAGATACCCATCTACATGATAATAATTTCATTTCTACCTTAACAAATTAATAAAGAGACTAAGTGATCTATAAAAATCAGACCCTGGACAATCCCACTACTTGGCATTTACCCAATCGTCTAAAAACAAGGGCATACTAAATCCACTAGCACAACGATGTTCATTTCAGCACTGTTTACCATAGCAAAGATATGGAACCAACCCAGATGTCCCTCAGTTGATGAGTGGATCAACAAGATGTGGTATTTATACACAATGGAATTCTATGCTGCTGTCAGAAAGAATGACATCGCTCCATTTGTAAGGAAATGGAAAGACTTAGAAAAAATCATATTAAATGAAGTAAGCCAGACTCAAAGGAACTTAGGCTCAATAGTCTCCTTCATTTGTCATCATCAGTAGGAACCTTGGGCTCTCCTAGCAGAGATTCACAATAGAACAAAATCTAGATACATAAGGCCATGTAGTATGACGCTAAATGTAAGGACATTCAGGGTATTTAAACAAAAGCCATATAATGAGTGATTGTTGTCCTTGATGTACTATGTTGTCTCTCATCTCTTTTGCTGTCCCTTGGTTATCGCATATTGTTACAATATTTCACCTTGTTATCTGATACATTTTGTATATGCTTAATTGGTTGTTTGAAATAGGAGAGGGAAGGGGGGAATCAAGTTGTGAGGGGGAGTGGGGGAGGGAAATGGGAAACAGGACATGAGAAAGGGTGTCAATATTTCTGAAGTAATGTACCATCTATCTGATGAATATAATGTAACCCTTCTATTAATTACAATAAAAATATATGAAAAAAATCAGACCCTGGAGGTGGGGAGAGGATGATGGAAGAGGTGAGGCTGATCAACAAGCATTGTACACATAAACTGAAACCTCTTGTACAACAATTTAAAGATAATAAAATAAATTAAAAAGTAACAACAACAACAACAAAACCAGTCTAGTTGTTTGCTTTCATGTAGGCAATCTTCTGGACTGTTCATTTATTATTTTTTGTCCTGTAAGTCACTGATGTAGTTAACATGATATTCTTAGAGACACACTAGATGAGAGAGAACTTTCTGGTTTCTGTGTAGCATCTGTCTAGTACTGTCTATGTCATGCTGTCTTAAGATAGTGAGGATCACGGTAACTCTGTCAATGGACTGCAGTACAGTAGAATTCATTTTTCTCCCATTCTACCTGGCTATAACATAGTACCTTTACAGAATAAAAAACTATCAGGAAATATAAACCTCTCACTGATAATGCATGTTCGCATCCTGTTTGACTTTAATGAAAATTAAAAGGTTCTTTACATAGAATTAATTTTTTAAGAAATCAGAGGTTTGACTTTCTTTTTTTTTTTTTTTCCCAGTCCTGGGCTTGAGCTCAGGGCCTGAGCACTGTCCTTGGACTTTCTCAAGGCTAGAGCTCTACCACTTGAGCCTCAGCACCACTTCTGGCGTTTTTCTATGTATGTGGTACTGAGGAATTGAACCCTGGTCTTCATGCATGCTAGGCAAGTACTCTACCACTAGGCCAAACTCCCTGCCCCGGCTTTCTCTTTCTTTCCTTTTTTTTTTTGTTGGTCATGGGGCTTCAACTCTGGGCTGGGTGCTGTCCCTGAGCTATTTAGCTCAAGCCTACCACCCTACCCCTGGAGCCACAGCCCCAGAAGAGGCTGAAAGGGAGATAAGAGTTTCCCTTTCTTTAATGCTCAGGCTAGCTTTGAACTGCGATCCTCAGATCTCAGTCTTCTGAGTAGCTAGGATTACAGGTGTGAGGCATTGCTCCCTGCTAGAGATTGACTTTTTAGTTACTTACTTTGAATTCCTAAACATTTTATTTATTTATTGCTTTCATCTAAAGTTTAAATATAAAAACAACTTCAGTGTGCTTCCCCGTTCCACCAGAAATAAAAATAGTCTAACATGAATGCAAACATTACTGTCCCAGAATTCTCAATGAACTTAAAAGGTTCATGTGCAAACTTATAATGCGGTGCTTTAAAAACTCAGAAATTGTGCTTTTTAGAGCTGACATACCATCCTTCACCAATCATCCCATCTGATTAAACATTGGCTAACATAGAGACTGATGGCGATGTGAATCAGAGTCTCTGCATTTCAGTCTGAAGAATGCACCAGCCCCTGAGGCCAAGGCAATATACTGGAAGCCTGCTGTCTATTTGTGGACCACAGCCCTGGGGTCTGTGGGTAGGTATGAGAAATATGTGGAGTAGGTATTTTTACTAACTCCTCTATATCACCAGGCTCACAGCATTTACACTGAGCTTAGCCAGAATCCACATATCACTACTTGGGTGGCTTAACTGCCAGGGAGTGTGAACTGGGTGGAATGCAGTCATAGAGGATGTCCTAAAATGTTCAGATTTGATGGTATGAGAGCGATGCTCATTTTGCATGCACATTCTTGCTATTCTGGTGGTTCTTAGTCTTCTAAAATACAAGTATTATTGTTTGGTTGATTTATTATTGTAGCCCTTTCTCCAACAGATAATAATAATATGAAAGCCCTAAGTAGCTACATTAGACTTTCGGTGAATGCACCTACAAGATTTCTCTTAAAGCCACAACTATTTTAAAAGAGAAAACAAGCTCCATTCCTATGGGTATTTAGCATCTGTGGTAAATGCAGTCTTTTTCCTTTCATACTTAGAAGAGGTTGCCACACTTAAGACTGTACCCAGCATGCCCTAAGGAAAGTTGACAATAATAGGTTTATGGTTTAGGGGGAAATTGTTTGAGCTCTTCAAAACAAATGCAAATCAAAGAGTGAGGAAACAACTATTCTTGCATAAGTGTTCTGTCCTGTTAACTCAGCTATGTAGGGCTCTAAAGGCAAGAGGGAGCCACTTCTGGCTGAGTGTTGGGTGCCAGCCCATGTCAGCTGCTGTTGTTAAGCGTCAGTTATGTGGGGTTCCTGACCTTCTTCCATTTTCAGAACAAGAATAGAACTAATTGTAGCATCAGGATGCAATACATTCCAAAATATATTTCCTCTGAAGCAGTCATCCTCTTTGGCATCCTGAACAGTGGAAATTTGTCATAAAAGACATAAATTTGTTACTTAAAATGTTTTTTGTCATAGAATTTGAAAGGTGCTGGTAAATTACATTCAGATCATCCAATTTGTGTATAATTCAAATATTTTAAGAATGACTACTACAAGAACACCTGTAATTTTTTTTAATACAGTGGAATCATGTATTAGCTTGTACTCAAAACCAATTTTAGAAGGTATTTTCTATCAGTGATATTTACCATAAAAGCATTGAATTGACCTTGGTCAAATCATACATTTGATAAAAGTTTTCATTTCTTTTCTTTATTCTCCCCTTCCCTCACTATTTTTTTTTTCTCATTAGTATTGGTACTTAGAATCAGGGCCTGGGCACTGTTCCTTAGCTTTTTGCTCAAGGCTAGTGCTGTACACTTCGAGCTAGAGCTCCATTTTCAGCTTTTTTGACAGTTATTTGGAGATAAGGTTCGCATCAACTTTAATTGCCTGGGCTGGTTTTGAGCCATGATTCTTACATCGCAGCCTCCTAAGTAGCTAGGATGACAAAGTATGAGCCCCTGACATTTTCTTTGTTCTTGAAATTTTCTCTCTTGCTCAGAAGCATCATTCTAAGAAACTCTCAGTAACTATTAATAAACAGAAACAGGACTCCGCCGCTTAATGCTCTTGGTCTAACTTCTTCTGACGACAGGGGTTTGTACAGTTTCCACAGAATATGGGCCCACATCCTAACTTGAACACTCTTAGCAGTTCATCTTTCGTCAACTCATTTTTTGTATTTTTACTCGGGAATTTTCATGATCCTGTGAGATGATACACACGGAACTATTTTGTAAATCACAAGGTGCCCTAAAATCTGCAAGTGTTATTTTAAACCTGTTTTAAAATCATGTAAAGAGCTCTAAGTAAGCCAAAAGCTCTATGTCTGGTCTTGTATTATGGAACATTCTGTCACTACAATAAAAGCTCAAGGCAAATTGGGCACTGGTGGCTCATATCTGTAACCCTAGCTACTCAGGAAGGCTGAGATCTGAAGATCACAGTTCAAAGCCAGCCGGGGCAGGAAAGTCCTTGAGATTCTTATCTCCAATAACCTACTCAGAAAAAGCCAGAAGTGGCACTGTGTCTCAAGTGGTAGAGTTCTAGACTTGAACATAAATGTGCTCAAAGACAGTGCCCAGGCCCTGAGTTCAAGATCCAAAACCAGCAAAAACCTAAAACTGCCAAAAAACAAAACAAAACAAAAAAACAACTTGTAAGGTAATTGATTTAGAAAATGAAAAGTTTTTTTTCTGTAAGCCACAATTTTGGAGGTGTCAGTTCATGACAACAGTTGGTTCTCCTGCTTTTGGGCCTGTAGCCTGGCAGTATATCATGGTGGAGCAGAATTGCTCATCTCATAGCCAAGAAGCATGGGTAGAGGGACCCTGTCCTGGGTTCATCCCCTATGGCCTAAAGACCTCCCACAGGTTCCATCTTTTTGAGGTCCATCACTCCCTAGTAGCAGTGCCCTGTGGGGCCCAAGCCTTTAACCCATGGGCCTTTGGGAACACATCCAAACTGTAGTTGTCCTGACTTGTTTCTCTCTGACCTTGTAGGCCTCAGAAAAGTCTCTGACCTTGCCAGACCTATTTCCTCATAATAAAACAATGCATGTTGAACCAGACCATCCCTGAAGTCCCTTTCCATATGAGACATGTTACAGTTCCATGAATCAAAACCATTTGTAAAGAAAACACTATACGGTCTAGTACCAGGAACTTAGAAGGTATGTGGGTTTGAAGGAGAGGTAAGTTGAGCAGTAGAGCTGGCAATGATGGGGGGAATAGGAGAAACTCCTTCTAGAGGAGAGCTAGAGAGCAAACAGTAAGGGGGGATCTGTATGACAAGACCTCCTAGAAAGTAGAGAGGGTTGAGATGGTTGACAGAGCCCCCGTTGCAGTGGTATTGTGAACTTGGTTGAACAGGGTTGGTAGACTTTCCTTTGAAGTAGTGGTGCCAGCCTTAGGACTGCAAGGGTTTTAGGGCCCAGTAATTGGAGGGGTAAAGGGGCAAGAAGAAGATGAATAGATGACAAGGACAATAAGGGCAAAGACAGTTTCCTCAGACCGTCACTCCCTTCAGTCCACTAGACAGCTGAGCTGTCAACTGGGAAAAAGAAACTAAATCAGAGTTGTTCTCTCCCTAATTAATTTCTTTAATGGCTTTCTTGGTATGGGGATTAAACTGCCCATTCCTTATCACTGGCTTTCAGGTCCTTGAAGGAATTTACATTGGCTTGTCTTCCTAATCCTCCTGCCCCTCTGTTTCACTCAACATCTTTCTCTCAGAGTTCCAGCCACACTGGGGACCTTGATGTCACCAAGGTAGAGGAGGCCAGCAGCCGGTGCTGCCTCTCCATTGTGTATGAAGTTATCCTGGGTTCTTTGGGAACTTAGCTTGACTTTTCCTCCAGATAGACACTCTGTGATCAGCCTATCTATAGTTGTAGCTACTTCCCCGGCTTTAACCATCTTCACAATGTGTAATTATTACACATTCCTGCACTGACTGATGGAAGAATCCTTTGCCCAAGTGAGTGTATGAATAAATGAGTTGGCATTCCTCTTCTCTTTTCATCTTTCCCTATCTGTTCTTTAAATTTATAATGTATATAACTTACCTCTGTTTTTTTCCCCTGATTTTAAAAGTGTTACCTATCTATGCCCAAAATGTAATGTGTGTGTGTGTAGAAAAATGAAATGACTGAAAGTCTATAGTCCCAAGAAAATAAGAACAGTTTTTATTCTTTAGATAGATATAAAACATAAAAATAATACATGACAATAGGCTACTATTTTCCAGTGTGTATGTACAATGTGTAATGTTTTGATGTGGTACAAAATGCTTATCTTCTCTATCAGCTATCATTTTTCTTCACATCCAATTTTTTTTCATATATTTTTTATTATAATTAATAGAAGGGTTACATTATATTCACCAGATAGAAGGTGCATTACTTCGCAAACATTGATACCCTTTCTCATGTCTTGGTCCCCATTTCCCTCCCCCCACCCCAGCCCCTCATCTTGTTTTCTCCCCTTCCCTATCCGATTTCAAATAACCAAGTAAGTATATATACAATATATCAGATGACAAAGTGAGATACTGTAACAATATGAGATAACCAAGGGACAGCAAAAGAGATGAGAGATAACATAGTACATTAAGGACAACAATCACTCATTATATGGCTTTTGTTTCTATATCCTGAAGGTCCTTACATTTAGTGTCATACTATATGGCCTTATGTATCTAGGTTTTGCTCTATTGTAAATCTCTGCAAGGAGAGCCCAAGGTTTCTACTGATTATGACAAATGATTACATCCAAATTTCTTCCAGCTTTTTAAAGACAGACTATTTAATATTCATCTGTAGTGCAATAGTCTACCATAACTCCCTCTCTGTTACTTAGCATCCATTAATATTTTACTCTTTATATTAAAGCTTTAATGCAGCTGAAACATGTATCATACACTATTGTGCTTATGCCTTATATATCATAAGCATGTACCTAAATGCTCTTTTATAGCTTCTTTTATTTCCATTTGGTAGCACTTATGTTTATTTAATTTTTTGCTACCTTTACCACATTCGTTCTCCTATAACAGGGCATAAGATAAAACTAAAATGTTTTATGCTGGACTTCCTGTGGCTCATGCCTGTAATAGGAGCTACTCAAGAGACTAAGGTCTGAGGATCACAGTTCAAAGCCATCCCAGACATCTTAGAAGACTATTAACTCCAGTTAACCAGCAAGAAGCAGGAAATGGAGGAGTGTCTCAAGAGGTAAAGTGCTAGCCTTGAGTGGAAAAACTAAGGGAAAGTGCCCAGGTTTTGAATTTAAGACCTAGTACAGGAACAACAAGAAGAATTTTGTTATTCATTGATGAATTTTAAGAGCTGGTTCATAATTTTAAAAGGCAGTTGTGAGAGATATATTTTATTTTATTTTATTTTTTTGCCAGTCCTGGGCTTGAGCTCAGGGCCTGAGCACTGTCCTTGGACTTTCTCAAGGCTAGAGCTCTACCACTTGAGCCTCAGCACCATTTCCGGCTTTTTTCTATGTATGTGGTACTGAGGAATCGAACCTGGGTCTTCATGCATGCTAGGCAAGCACTCTACCACTAGGCCAAACTCCCAGACCCAAGATATATATTTTATTCTAAAGTTTCACAGAACTTAATTTCTTGTGGATTGAAAGGCCTTTGATTAGTTGAATTTGTGTCCTTCCTGGATCATTTCATCTCTTAGACCTCAGTGCTATTCTCTGCCTGTGAGTTAGGCCCACCCTGCCTCTCAAGCCATAATCTGCCTTTCATCTGTGGTATAAAAAGGAGTGTTATTCTTGTCTTTCACTGCCAGCATTGCAGACTGGGCATTTCAGTGCCTTGGCCTGTGTATTTGGAGAGACTAACAGCTGCATATGCTATTTCTAATGCTCTTTAACATCTACTCAGGATGTGACCATGCAAATGCTTATCATACTTTTTTTTTTTAAAGAAGGAAGATAGCTGTACAATTGATGAGTGATATATAGAGGTGAAGACAAGGTGAAGAAAAAAAATCTTCAACAGATCTTTAGCTTGCCATCTGATACCTAGAAAAAGTTGTGTTCCTTTGAGCAATTCTTAGAATGCTCATCTGCCTGAACTTGGGTCGGCATAGACACTCGAGTATTACGGTGCACTTCCAGAACAAGCAAGCAGCAAAAAGTTCCACATCCCACATATGATTGTAAGATATGTATATGATAAATATATATATGTATATGTGAATACTACCCTGCATATTCCACTATGTTTTATACTTCCTGATGCTACTATATTGAAATGCTGGAGAAGTACCATCAGCCCCCAGAAGCCCTTAGTTAAAGGCTGATGGCAGTCCGCATATTATTCAAGCTAATAATTTTTTTGGCCCGGGGGGAGGGAGGAAGGCTGGTGTTAGAGCTTGAATTCAAGGTCATAGTTTTTTCACTCAAGGGCTAATCCTCTACCACTTGAGCCACAGCTCCATTTCTGGATTTTTGGTGGTTAGTTGAAGACAAGAGTCTCCCAGACTTGCCTGCCTGGGATGGTTTTGAACTGGAGTCCTCAGATCTCAGCCTTCTGAGTTGCTAGGATTGCAGGGCTGAGCCACCAGTATCCAGCTTCTGAAACAATTATCTTGCTTAGATGAGATGGAGGTGAGGAAGAGTCTGTCTCTAGTTTCCTGCTGGAATTAAATTCTACCCATTAATTTCACAGCACATCTTTGGAAGCCATTTCTCCTTTCCCTCTCACTACCAGCAAACTATGGGCTCCCTAATAAATGTTTTTAATCAGATCTTGGTTTTACATTAGGCTGGTCCCTAATTTGAAGGACACCTAGTGCACAATAAAATGTTTATCTTTTGTCAATACTTTATTATTGTAGCTGGAAAAAATAATAGTGGTTTAATTTACTACATAACAGGAACTTTATGTGTTTTCATTATCTGGGAGAACATATTGCTAATTGCCTACTTAATGTCTATTGCTTCCTTTTTATTTATTTTTAATTTTTTTTGCCAATCGTGGGGCTTGAACTCAGGGCTTGAGCAATGTCCTTGGGCTGCTTTCTCAAGGCTGGCACTCTATCGCTTGAGCCACAGCACCACTTCTGGCTTTTTTCTATGTATGTGGTACCGAGGAATCGAACCTGGATCTTTGTGCATGCTAGGCAAGTACTCTACCACTGATGTTCCCGTGTTGCTGCCCTGGAGAGGAGCAACATACCACTAGGCCAAACTCCTGGCTGTATTGCTTCCTTTTTAAAAGGAAAGCTTTTGTATATCTAAAATGTGATTGACACAATCAAATTCACAATAAAAGCATGAAAAATAAAAACCTGGGTTAATCCACATATAAAAATATACCTATAGTATATGATTGTGTATTATTCTGATAACAGAATTAGCATATAAATGTTAACATATACACTATTAATATGTTATCTAGTATCATATTATAATATATTATATATAACATATATGTATTTTCCAGTACTGGGGCTTGAACTCAGGGCCTTGTGCTCTTGCCTGGCTTTTTTGTTCACAGCTGGTGCTTTACCCCTTGAGTCACATCTTTATTTCTGTCTTTAGTGGTTAACTGGAGATAAACATCTCAGATATTTTTCTTCCTGGCCTGGATCTGAACCTCCAGCCCCAGATCTTAGCCTTTTAAGTAGTTAGGATTATAGTTGTGAGCCAGCAGTGCCTTGTTAGCACAGTCATATTTTAAGGGTTCCCTATCTCTATAGTGATACTTCTAGGCAGAGCAGAATGCATATGTAGCAAATACTAAATTTGGTGACAGAACTTATGCTTTTTACTGTTGCTTTTCAGTAGCACCAACTGGCAATGGACAGAAAAGGGCAGGCAGCATTTGGTACTGTAAGGCTCCAGGCTCTTTTTTAAAATTTCATTTAATATCAGTTTTTCTAAAAAATTGTAGTTTAGTTCTTGGCTTATTCAAACATTTGTAAATTTTGATAAATACAGCTTCTATTGAAAAATGGCACAATATTACAACTTTGGATAAATTGACACATATGTTTATACTGTCACCTTTTCCAATTTTGGTATTGCTCTGTTGAGGACCGAGTATGGGGTCAGTGACCTTGGACCTGCACAATTGAGTAGACAAAGAAGTAATCTGTTATCATGATGACTTTGGGCTGTCAGTTGCTTCTCACTTAACCTATTTGAGACTTGATTGCTGTTTTGTACGAATGTAACCCCTGGCAGTTTCCTGGTTTTAAGAAAAGTATTTAAGGTTGGAACTTGAAATAAACGGAGCTACAGTCTTCAGCTCACTGCCTTCTTGGGCTGCTGACTTGGGCTGTGGTCCTCCCAACCCCACCTTTTTCTTGTCTTCTTCTTCTTTTCCAAGTCCCTACCCCCTAAGTCAGGAATCCCCATTCGCTGCCTGCTGGCTCCGGCATTGCTCTATGTCTTAATTTAAAAAAAAAAAAAAAAAGACTGGTGCCGGTGGCTTACACCTGTAATCCTAGCTACTCAGAAGGCTGAGATTTCAGGATCATGGTTTGAAGCCAACCGAGGAAGGAAAATATATGAGACTCTGATCTCCAGTTAAAGACCAGAAAATTATAAGTGGTGCTATGGCTCAACATGATAGAATGCTAGCCTTGAGCAAAAGAGCTCAGGAATAGTGCCCAGACCTTGAGTTCAAGCCCTACTGCCAACACAAAAATGAAAACTAAAAAAAAAAATACCAGATACCTAGCTGGGCATTGGTGGCTCATGCCTGTAAGTCCTACCTACTCAAGAGGCAGAGATCTGAGGATTGTGGTTTGGAGCCAGCCTGGGCAGGAAAGTCTGTGAGATTCTTATGTCTACCAAACTACCAAAAAGCTGAAAGTGCAGCTGTGGCTCAAGTGGTAGAGCAGTAGCCTTAAGTTAAAAGAAGTTTAGCAGCAGTGCCCCCACCCTGATTTCAAACCATAGGACTGACACATACACAAAAGTAGATATATTAATTTCAGAAACTATTGTTTTTACTTTGGACACTGTGTTCTACCTAAATATATTTTTTGCTAGTCCTGGGCTTGAGCTCAGGGCTTGAGCACTGTCCTAGGACTTTTTCCAAGGCTAGAGCTCTACCACTTGAGCCTCAGTATCACTTCTTGCTTTTTTCTATGTATGTAGTACTGAGGAATCGAACCTGGGTCTTTGTACATGCTAGGCATGCACTCTACCACTAGGCAAAACTCCTAGCCTTTACCAATATTTAAAAAAAAATTATGCTAGTTACCATTCCCAAAACAAATGCTTTTGTTGTAAATGTTGAACTGGGATGGGTGGGGATGGAAGAGATAGGGGAGAATAATGAAAGGGATGATGTTAATCTAAATATATTATACTCATAACTTCATATGTTGAATTGAAACCCCTTTGTTCAACTACTTGACAATAATAAATAAATGTTTAAGTGTTAAGCCTCTCTCTCTCTCTCTCTCTCTCTCTCTCTCTCTCTCTCTCTCTCTCTCTTCTCTCTCTGTCTTCTCTCTCTCTCAGATAGAAATCCTCCCATCTTTGTCTCTTGTGTAACTGGGCTTACAAAAGGAAGGCCCAATCTTGATTTCTTTTGAGACATGGTTTTATTTATATGTCTGGATGCCCCTCAGCATAATCTTCCCAACTTAACCTTCCAGAATAGTTGGAATCACAGGTGTGAGCTATTACCATGCCTAGCCTTGGATGTTTTGTCTTAAATGGACTAATTTTCTAAACATACTAATTTGAATTCATGGATTATATTAAAAACATCAACCTTTTTGAAACGAACTATCTGTCTTGATCACCCATACACAAAATTGGCAACAGCAAACTGTTTTGTAAAAACTTTCTGCTTTTAGTACTAACATGTGTGGTTTTATACATGAACTATGGTGTAAAATAAAAAAAAAATTGGCAAAGTCAACTTGGAAGAGCCATTAGTGGATCTTGATATTATGTAATCACATCTACAGCTGCATGTGATAAATCATAGGCTACAAGGACAGAGTTCTCAAAATAGTGACTAATCTAATTCATTCTGTGGATTATAATGCTTTGTCAACAGATTTTTTTTTCGAGTTTTCATTATTGATATCCTTTTGGCCCTTCCCTACTGACTGTGGGCTGGGGAAGTAGCAAGTAATGACAATTTGTGCAGCGTGGCATTCATTATCAGCTTCCCTGAGCATCAGAAATTTATTCCTCAATATTTTACTGAGTATGCACTTCTACTTTTGAGCTCATTCTGCTGAAGGGATTTATTGCATATTAAGGCAGCATCCCTAGCTGGGTACAGGTGGCTCATGGCTATAATCCTACATAGTTAGGAGGTTGAGATTTGATGATCACAGTTCAAAGTCAGCTTAGGCAGAAAAGTCCCTGTGAGATCAATTAACCACTCAAAAACCATAAGTGGAGCTGTGGCTCAAAGTAAGAGTGCTAGCGTTGAGCAAAAGAGCTTAGGGACAGTGCCCAGTCCCTGAGTTCAAGCAGCACAACCAACCAACCAAAAAAAAAAAAGCCAACATCACAAGTCTGGTGGACATATGCCTGATTTGGCTCAAGTAAAAAAAGGCCCTGAGTTCAAATCCCAGGGTTCCATCAGAACAATATGATTTCACAATTTTAGAAGCATATCATAAAAGAAATAGCAAAGGGGTTAAATACCTGAGATAAGTCAACTAAAAAAGAGGAAAGGTTTCTTTTGGCTAATAATTTCAGAGGTTTGGATCCATGATTGCTTGGCCCTGTTGCCTCTAGGCCTGTGGTGAGGAAGAACATTGTGAGTGAGAGTATGTGGTGGAGGAAGATGTTCCTTGCACAGCAGTCAGGGAACAGACAACAGTGGGGAGAACCTGTGGCTTCAATATCCTCCTCAAGGCACACTTCCAATAGCCTAACTTCCTCCCACTAGTCTCCTGTCCCCACAAGGTTCTACCACTTTCCAACCACACCACAGTCTGGCAACATACTTGAACGCGGTGGCCCAGAGGGGGACATTTGAAGTGAAAACAGCAGCAGGTATGTCAATGTCATCTCCATTCCCTACAGCAGCACTCTCAGCCTGCCCACTGTGAATACCTCACATGCCCTTCACTTCAACTCCTCCCATTACTCCAGGGGGCGGGGCCTTCATTCCCTGGCACTTCTGTCATCTGTCAGGGATAGGAGATACAACACTGTCCTTGGAGCCGCTTACTTGGGAGTTTATTTTTAAGTTAAGCAAGCAAGTTTTTGAGAGAGAGGTTCTGTTGGGGCCATCGAGTATAAGAAGGATCAAGAAGTGAAGATTAGTCAGATTCATCCATGTGTTAACGTGACGTCTTGCACACTGCTTGTGTGTCTCATACAATACCAGACAAGACTAAGGCAGAAGCTGAAAGCCTTAAGTAGAGCGCTACTAAATCAATTTCAGCTTTTGTGTGTGTGTGTGTGTGTGTGTGTGTGTGTGTGTGTGTGTGTGCAGCTTTAGTTGCTACCCACAACTTGGAATAGCACAGTGGGGCACTGAAGCTGAAAAAATGAGAAAAGACATAGAGAGAGTAAAGATAGCAGGGA
Organism: Megascapheus bottae; assembly: GCF_031878675.1. NCBI lineage: Eukaryota > Metazoa > Chordata > Mammalia > Rodentia > Geomyidae > Megascapheus > Megascapheus bottae. The sequence continues at coordinate 22,240,171 of NC_143530.1, read as the reverse complement.
GCCAAGGAGATTCAGGGCTCACTAGCTTCTAAACCCTGAGTTCTCATAGGCAAGCTTATTTATTACCATGAGTATGTGCAGAAAACAAGGCATCTATACTGCTATTCCAATCGTAGAAACAAAACAGTTTGTGGCTCCCTTCCTGTTTTGAGAGTGAAGACTGCAACCTAGGCATAATTAAAACATGTATTCCACTTTATCTAGCTTTCAAGGCCCAGCCCTCCCAGCAGTAAGGAAGGGAGGCAGTCTTCTAGCCTCCAGAGCTCTCTGTTTTAACCTTTCATGGCCAGTTCTGAGTACTGTCAGGGTGGCATTCCAACCTCTCAAAATTTTTCTAGGTTAATGGCATTTTCTATTAATGGAAAAAAATCTAGAAAACTGTAGGGAACCAGGTAGGAAAGCAAGACAATAAGTTGAATCTAGGACTGTACAGTAAAAATTGTCCGACTTTCCTCCTCCTCCTCCTCCTCCTCCTCCTCCTCCTCCTCCTCCTCCTCCTCCTCCTCCTCCTCTTCCTCCTCCTCCTCCTCCTCCTCCTCCTCCTCCTCCTCCTCCTCCTCCTCCTCCTCCTCTTCCTTCTCTTCCTCCTCCTCCTTCTGTCATGGGGCTTGGATTCAGGGCCTTGGTGCTATCCCTAAGCTCTTTTACTCAAAGCAAGTACCCTACCACTTGAGCCACATCTCTACTTCCATCTTTCTGTGGTTAATTGGAGATAAAAGTCTCTTGGATTTTTCCTGTTTGGGCTGGATTCAAACCATGATCCTTAAATCTCAGCCTCCTAATTAGCTAGGATTATAGGCATGAGCTACCAGCACTGGGTTGGCACATTATTTTAAAAGAAGTTTATGCATACAAACACTAGAGGGCACTTCAGACTGTAATTAAGAATTCTTTGATTTCCATGAAACTTTGCATACTGTATCACAGTAATGTTTTACATTTTAATAGTAAATGGTTTATAGGAACTTAGGTAAGTCCTCTAACATATGCACATATTCAAAACAAACTTTTTAGTATTCCTTCTTCTCTCTCATTCCCGTATTCAAAGTAGAGTTTATAACCTTATTTTTGCTTTAATTCAAAAAAGTCAGAGATCTCTAAATTAGGTACAGACATGACTGTAATCTTTACTCAAAGGTATGATTTGAAATCTTTGTGTGTCTAATATAGCTAATTAAAATGACTTTGGCATCATTCTTTAATGATGATACTGTTTTTTTTTTTTTTTTTTTTTTTTTTGTCAGTTCTGGGGCTTGAACTCAGGGCCTGGGCACTATCCTTGGGCTTTCTCAAAGCTAGCACTCTACCACTTGAGCCACAGCATCACTTCCATTTTTTTTTCTGTATATGTGATATGTAGGAACTGAACCCAGGGCTTCGTGCATGCTAGGCCTGCATGATTTGTCTTTACTTTGTGTATAGGTGTCACTTCTAGAAGTTGCTTCAACTCAAGTTGTAAAGTCTGGTGGCACGCTGTGAAAGTAAAGAAGGAAGGAAGGGAGTTCCATGTGGGACTCTGATCCAGTGTTTCATAAAAAGACTCGTTTTACACTGGAAACAGACAGCTCTTTGTCAATGACTAGGAAAGAAGTATATGAATACTGCCCCTAATCTCCAGCTTTCCTTAAAGCAAAGATGATGATCAAGTAAGAGTTTCTACTTGACCGACCCACCTCCACCCCTGGCTCTGGGATGGAAGCCAGGGCTTGTCCATGCTGGGCAAATGCTTTACCATCGAGCTACCGCCCCGACTCCTCAGCTGACTGAGCAGATAAAAAGTAGGAAGCTCACATTTTTTGAGGTATGAATTTAAATCTCATTACCAAAACATCCTAGGCAAATATTTGCCAGATTGATTTAAACCCCATCTGCCCTTATATAATTGAGGCCAGACCTCAGTGGTATGATGTTTTCTAACTCCTGAAGAATGCTTTGACAGTCTTGCCTAAGTTCTACCTCTGATATTAACTCTGAATTTGGGAAAAAGAAATATTACCCATGTGCGTCCTTTTTGGAAGGAAAATAATTTGGTGATTGTGTCTTATGGTGATCTAAAGAAGTGCTTGTTCTATGTGTTTTTGAATTGGTCTAGTTTTTCCTTAGTAGGTCTTTATGTGTGTGTGTATGCATGCCCCTCCATGTAAATATCTGTGTATACATGTTTGTGTGCATTTTTCATATGTGGGCTGGTAATGGGGGCTTGAACGTAGCTTTTTCCCACTAAGACCAGAGCACTTCCAGCTTTTAATAGAAGGTAAACATTTCTATCTTCAGCTCTCACCGTCCTCAGTAGCTAGTGTTGTGCGTCTCATGTCTCGGGAAGTGTGTTTTCATGCCCAGGCTTTAGGTGCACAGTCATCTACAGTTAGTAACTCCCAACCTCCTAGCCTCAAGCTTCAAGGGAGGAACAGGAGGGAAAAGGAACCTTGGAAAGGGAGAGGGCAGAGGATCGGGCTTGGCTCTTGCCAGTGATAAACAGGAGCAGGCGGAGCCACCTCTGTAGCTGTCATTGAAGTCAGGTCAGGCTTCCACCAAGAGTTCTGAAGGGAACAGGAGAGCTAGGTTTTGTGTGTCTCACTTTTCTCTGCAGATTCTTTGATGGTTGGGACCTGAAGAAGTTTCCAAGACGGACTCTAGGTTTCTAACCTGCAACACAGAATTTCTTTATGAGGACAGTGAATGCTCCATTCAGCTCTGATTTACTATGAGGAAGATTCCAGAAAGGCTCTGGGGCAGGCTCTGGACATTTACCCCTCCAGGGAAGGAGAGGCTTGCCTTTCCCTGAGTTTTTAAGCGTCGACTGACTGGCTGGGGAGAAAGCCACCTCTGAGTGACTTCTGTGTGGAGTCTGGAGACAGGAAGGAAGCTTCTAGGTCGGGCTGTTGACCTAATTCTGGATTATGTTTTCAGTGCTTGCTGACCTAATTCTGCATTATGTTTTCATTGAATGAGTTGATTATTTTCATATCCTTTTCTGGTAAGTGAATTCCCTTCACTACTTTTCAGTTTTTCCAGTTTCCTTACCACATTTGACATGGAATTCTTTTAACCTAGTAGGAACAATTTTGTCTACTTATGACTTGAAGAACAACATTTCTTTTGGTATGCTTGCACATAGGTTAGTATTTATTGCTAAATAAATACTAATTTTAAAGGGAAAGGTGTTCTTGGTGTTGCCTGTCAATGTTTAGTATAACAGTGGAATCATTTCTTTTTAATTGCCTGCTTTGGGTGACTCAATATGCATCACCAGAGCTAGCTTTCTCTCATCTGCCTTGAAAATTAAACTAGTTCCCTGTTAAACCAGTACATTATATTCACCATGTGTTGTAATTCTTGACTTTTTGGGGGGGTCAATTTCAATGAAGAAAAATTAAATCACTTTTAAAGAGCAAAATTCCAGACTGGAGGTATGACCCAAGTGGTTGAATAGGAGATATAAGCAAGAAAAGAATGGGCTTTGAGTTCAAGTATGGGCTTTGGGTAGAAGCCCCAGTACAGATGTGCAAATAAGAAATGCAATTTTGACATTAAAATCCCATCTTTATACCATATATATATATATATGAAATCTGGTAATTTTGCTTCTTTTTCCTGTTACTAAAGGGAAAAATAAGCAGGAAAAACAGAAAAATGTTTGTTTTTTTTTGTCTGTGCCCTTAATTCTGTTTCTTTTCTGTAGCTCTATTAACTGCATAGGTTGCCCTAAGCACACAGTTCATCTTTGTAGTGGGTTCAACTAATTTAGCTTAAAGTGAGATTAAAACAACAACAACAACGAAGATTTCTTCTTGTGTGTTCAAACCCATAATTTGACTAAAGTTTTAAAAGAATGCTTAGCTAATTTTTAGTCTTCAACCACAATTCAGTATAATTTCCTCAAAAGCACGAGAATGATGCCACATTAAGCAATCCAGCCTTAGTTGTTTAGGCCTTGTTTCTGATTCTGGGGAGAATTCAGGGACCACCGTGGCAGTATTTTTCATGTGGGAAGTAGAAAGAAACCGAGGCTGAATCTGTTCCACAGGCAGGACTGGCAAGGTTGATTCCCTTATGCCTCTGTGGGTCTTTGTTTTTATATAGACTTCTTCCTCTTTTCCATTTCTTTCCCATTTGATTTCTTACCAAACTCTTCCTTTTTTTTTTCTTTCTCTAAATGTGCTAATGTTTGGATGCCCTCTGTGCTTTGGAAAGGCATTTCCTTTGGGTTCATTCCATTAAATGCATTTAGTTCTGGTATACATTGGTCAGGAAAAAAACCCAAATGAAAACAAAACTTCAGTGTAATGAAGCATGAAGAAGTATTAAAATATCCTAAGTTCTTTCTTGAGTCATTTCAACTGTAGAGTTTTTCTTCCTTTTGCCACATAGAAAATTGAGGCCTTTCAAAGTAGGGAATCCCCAAACCACACAAAAGTCTACTAGCAGTGATCCAAACCCTACAAACCACACATCTTTCTACTTCTCCATCTGTCTCTAGCAAGTAGCTTTATGATTTGGTAAGTGTGGAAAAAGAAGAAGGGGAGGGGGTTTCTGGTTTGAGATTGAGTTCCACAGAATAGCTACGGAAAAACAAAACCATGTTAACTTAAAGATTTTTACTCTACCAACTAGAGATTGGGTTAGCTAGATGACTTATGAAAAGGAAATTTAAGGATATGATTAGGAATGGAACAAATGGCATTAACTACATTTGTTTTAGAAGCTGGCCCAAGCTATGGACCAGCCAAGAGACCTTGATCTAATGGTCTTTCATCTGTAAAACATAGACAATATTTAGGGAGTATTGTAAAACAAATATACTGATTGTGATATCTTGGGAAAAGTCACTCCTTAGTAAATGGGTCATTTACTCATTAATTATTTATTCATAAAATACCTTATGTGTACAAAAATAGTTATTGCAATTTTTTGTGGTGGTGGTGTTGAATTAGGAAGGATGGATATTGGTTTTGGTATTAAATACCCTCATGGATAGTGTTAGTTAATATGATATTCTGTATTGTTGATAATGCTTCAGGCAATTTACCTGCTTTGTGTTCAGTGAATTCCTATTTGTCCTTTAAACCCTGTTCTTTCTCACCTTGACTGACTCTTCAAGATAACAATGGAGTTTGATGTTCTCAGTGTTTCTTTTGTATCTTGGCCACTATTCTGCTGTTCTGTTCTGAGTTCCTATCATTGCCATTTCTGGATGGTGAACATTTGAGACGTTATTTTATTCCATCTTCCATCTTTAACTAGCACTCCATTAATTAGTTGCATAAAATGGATTGAATTGCAAGAAATACCTAGGTGAAAAAGGGACCATGCAAAAATAATCAAAACACATAAGATTTACAGCTAATTTGGTCCCCTTGGTTTTGATCTGTGCTCATGTCTTGGTTTCACAACAGATTTCATCTCACATTTGGTGTCACTCAGGACTGTGATTGCCGACAGTGTAAGTTATTCCCCTGCCAGCAAGTGTTGGGTTTCTAGTGGCTTGCTCTTCTCTAGAATATGAATGGCTATGTAGTACTTTTCTGGAAATAAGAGAACTCTTCCGGAGTCACAATGGGGAGGAAGAGGTCAAATACAGGCTTACAAATTATGGTCAGATGTCTTAGGTTTCTTGGGACACTCCTTGAATGGATTTAGGTTTTTTTTTTTTTTTTTTGCCGGTCCTGGGCTTGAGCTCAGGGCCTGAGCACTGTCCTTGGACTTTCTCAAGGCTAGAGCTCTACCACTTGAGCCTCAGCACCACTTCCAGCTTTTTTCTATGTATGTGGTACCGAGGAATCGAACCTGGGTCTTCATGCATGCTAGGCAAGCACTTTAACCACTAGGCCAAACTCCCGGCCCTTAGGTTTTTTTTCTTTTTCCTTTTCCCTTTCCCTTTCGCATTCCCTTTCCCTTTCCCTTTCCCTTTCCCTCCCTTTCCCTTTCCCTTTCCCTTTCCCTTTCCCTTTCCCTTTCCCTTTTCCTTTCCCCTTCCCCTTCCCTTTCCCTTCTCTTTCCCTTCTTTTTCTTTCCTTTTTCTTTTTAAACCAGGGGATCTGAACTCAGGAACTCACATTTGCTCAGCTTGCTTTCCCAGCTGATATTCTACTACTTGAACTATGCCTCCATCCCAGCTTTTGGTTGGTTCTTTTCTGGCTTCAAAACAAAATACACCAGGTCTCAGTTTCCTGAGTAGCTAGGATTACAGGTGTGAGACACAAGCCCAGTCTTTCTTTTTGTTTGGTTCAGTCTGGGATATGATCCTCTAGTATATATTTTCCACATAGCTGGGACGACTGGTTTGTACCACTATGCCCAGAATTGTATTGGTTGAGATGGTGTCTCATGAACTTTTTGCCTGCGTTTGTCTGGAACTGTATTCCTTCTGATATGAATGTCTCAAGTAGCTAGGATTACAAGTGTAAGAATTCTGTTAAATTTGAATAAAATCCTTAAGAAAGAGGATTGCTGATCAAATTGCTGGGTCTGGGTTGTTTTCTTTTAATCTGTATAGCTTTCAGTATTGCTGACTTTTTATGATAATTAAGAACTTGGAAGGTGACTTCCTTATTGATTGGGCCCAGATATTTTCACTGGTTGTGCTCTTTTAGCCCTTGGGGTTTGGAATTTATTGGAAGTTTGGGAATTATCTGTAGTTCTTATTCAGCTTTGCAGGTTTGTCCCATTTTTCTTTCCCCTACCTCTTGGGGATGAAGGGAAAGTAGAAATGTTTAGAATGCTTTTTATAGAGTAATCAGTACTATCCCATCTAGAGAAGTCTATTTTTTTTTTTTTGCTTTTGCTTTTGCTTTTGCTGTCTGCCTGTGCCTGATTGTCTAATTAACTTACCTATTTGTGTTCTGCCTCTGAAGAAGTAACCCTACCTACTCTTCAGGATAAGAAATGACCAATAGGGAAGAGAGAGAGATCAGGTGGCAAGGGAAGAATGTCTGAAGAAAGCATGCTCCAATACATGCTTCAATATGTTTGTTCAATGAAGGAGCTTTTTAGACTTTCATGGAACTGCTGTCTCTTTACCTGACCTTAAGAGGTCCAGTCAAGTTCTTGGGTGTATTCATCACATTCAATCGTGAGTTTCCTCAAATGTATTTTTAGGAGTCTAGGTTGTATATAGCTCCTTTTATTAGTTTAGAACAGGAGAAAGATACCCATGTTGGTGTGGCTTGCCATCTAGTTATACCTAACATACTACCATAGGCAAGCTAGATGCTCTGTTCCCCTCCTCCCCACACCTGTCATTTATTCTTCTTTGCTTAGGCCAAGTGAGACAGCCCAGTCCATTGGTCTCTTCACACAGTCTGTTGATTGTTGAGTGACTGTAAGGATTAATCCTTTATGCTTACCTGAGCAAATACATTGGCTGAAGGATGTCATTGTCTCACATTATTAAAGGTTTTCTGTTTAAAGAGAGCAGATAATAGTGTGCATTTCAGGCACACCATTTCAGATGGAAGAATAGTGAATGATTTTTTTCTGGAGAAAGAATTCTGGTTTTGGTATTGGTAAGATTAGGATATGAACACTGATTCTCTATTAGCTGAGTGATCTAGGTCAGATGACTGACCTTTTTGAGACTTGCTTTTTCATTTCAGAATTGTAGATGACAAGAGTTGGGAATGTGACTTAGTGGTGGAATGCTTGCCTAGCATGTATGAAGGCCTGTGTTTGGTTCCTCAGAAGCACATTAACAGAAAAAGCCAGAAATGGTGTTGTTTGTGGCTCAAGCGGTAGAGTGCTAGCCTTGAGCAAAACAAGCTCAGGGACAATGCTCAGGCCCTGAGTTCAAGTCCCAGGACTGGCAAAAAAAAATTGGAAATGACGATTCCAGTTGCGAGAATTGTTTGTATTAAGTAGAGAAACAGATGGCAAAAGGTCTAGTATATTATAGATTCTATTCACAGGTAGGCAAAATTGTGAGGTTTTTTTGGTCACTTCAAGCTAATCTGAGGCTATATTTTCTATAGTATTTTTCATGAATGACTGATACTGATATAAAACCCTGGCTTTTCTTAGAATTAGCAGAAAAAGTCTTGTCAGTGGAGATAGTACCTAAGCACTTGGGAATTATCAATTTGTATGTGGGTTTTGTTATTTGCCTTATGTAGGTTGTTTTATTATTTTAAACCATCTCCCTTTGATTTATTGGTGTTTCCTTAGTATATGTGATACTGATTACAAAGCAATTTGGAGATTAAAGGAATGAAACATGCATTAGAGACACAAACTTTCCCAAAGAGGCAAACAGACCAAATTTGCCTCTTAAATTTTGGGAGTGGCTTTATATAAGGGCCACACAAAGGTAAGATAATATTTTGGAAGAATCTCTTACATTTATATATATAGGAGCAAATGGCTACCACAAGGGAGTCATAATTATAACTTGAATATACTTTTTTCATTTCGTGTGTGTGTATGTGTGTGTGTATGTATCCTGGGGCTTGAATTGAGGGCCTGGACACTGCCCCTGAGCTTTTGTGCAGTACTCTACCATTCTGTCTCAGGTCTGTTTCTGGCCCTTCAGTAGTAAATAAAAGATAAGAGTCTCACAATTTATCTTGCTTTGGCTGCCTGTTCATCCGTGATCCTCAGATCTCAGCCTCCTGAGTAGCTGGATTACAGGTGTGAGCCCCAGTGCCTAACTTGAATATAATTTAAAGTGAGTAGCCTAAGGTTTCCAGCTTGGAAGGGAAAAAGAGTCTGTTACTTCACCTTCCATAAAAATTTCAATAGAAATATTACGGAGCTGTGGAAGAGCAGGTAATCTGGACTCCTTATTTAATCCATTTGGCTATTACAATGAATTCTTTGGGGCTAGAGAGCAAAGACATTTTTTCCCTTAGTTTCCATACTAAATAAAACACAGACTCCAGTGTCTATTTTGAATGAATGAATAGGAGAGTTGGGAATGCTGTTGAATTTGTCTTACTTTTCTAAAATGAGGAAGCTGGACAGGCCATCAGACCTCTTCTGCCCTCGCAGTCTGATTGTGATGCAAATGAGCTGCTTAGAATGACCACTGAACATCTGTCAGTCATTCCATGTCCTTCAAAAGAAGCTTGTCTGGGCTCCAGACACTTCTGACATTCAAAGGGACAAACTTATTGAAACTTTTCTAAAGGGCAGGAGTAGGGGGTGGGGGATGGAGAGAGGGAACAAGAGAATTTTTTTTCCCTTAAAATTTCACTCAAAAAAGTAAGTCATTGTTGAAGTAAAATAGATGTTTCTACCGAGTTTTGCTAGCTTGCCTCTCGGAGTTGTCCTTTCATGTAATTCTTCATGGAAGAAGGAACCAGGCTTCCTCCACAGTTTTTCAAAGAATTTTATATACATGGTTTCATAAAGCCTAGGAATGCAAGTAGTCTGGTATTAAGTGGCATTTCAGGTCAGACTGTTTATCACATTTGACTTTACATTTTGCTTAGCTTTTACTAAATCTTTTGGCAGTAATTTTGAGAATAAACCATATTAACTGCTCACTTCCTCCCCCCCCCCGCAGGGTTTACATTAAATCTAAACACATCACTTTAACTTTTAAAATTCTCGTTTAAGCCAAGTGAAGTCTTACATCATGCTTAGAAAGTTAAGCATTGTTATAACAATTAACTTTTCATAGGTCAGGAGGCTGAGGAACTTGTTAGGCCTGTTAGCATGAAAATCCAGAGCCTGAATTCAAGTGTGATCTTTTTATCTCTGCCTCAGTTTCAGTCAGCAAGCATTCTCACAGTGTCATGTACCTCTTCTGTTCAAAAAGAGTTTAGGAAGAGGAGTCTCCAAGATATGAGTTCGTTTCATCCATCCATCCATCCATCCATTCATTTTTATTATCTTGTAAGTAATTGTATAAAGGTGTTTTAATTCAACATATCAAAATCTGAATACAGTACATGTACTCCATCTTAAAAGAAATGAATTTGTAAAGTTAGAATTTTACTTATCTTTATACTCCAGACAAATTGACTCTTTCTCTCTTCTCTCTCTCCTCTCCCTCTCCCTCTTCCTCTCCCTCTCCCTCTCCCTCTCCCCCCCCCCCTCTCTCTCTTTCTCTTTCTCTCTCTCTCTGTCTGTCTCCCTCTCCCTCCTCTCTCTCTCCTCTCCCTCCCTCTCTCCCTTTCCTCCTCTCTCTCTCTCTCTCTCTCTCTCTCTCTCTCTCTCTCTCTCTCTCTCTCTCTCTCTCTCTCTCTCTCTCTGTACTGGGCATTGAACTCAAGCTCTTGCCCTTGTTGGTCAGTTGTTCCACGGTTTGAATCATTCCTCCAGCCCCTTTTTGCATTGGTGCTTTTCTTTTTTCTTGTCGGGATGATGTATAGAAGGGTTACAGTTCCATTCATCAGGTAGTGGGTGCATTACTTCTTGAACATTGATGACCCCTTCCTGTGTTTTTCTTTTTTTTTTGTATAACTATTTTAATAACCTCATATAACATTCTGATTTACATGTCTATACATAGACTTAATAGACTAAAATTCAAATGTAACTTAAATTTCTAAAAGTAAAGCTCACCTGAGAAAAAATATTCAATACAAACTTTTGTAGCTGAAACAAAGGGAAAAATAATCATTTTTGAGATATTAATAACATAATTCTGATAAGAATTAATATATAAGCTGGAAGAGTATAAAAACATTTAAATGTTTCAATAAGGCAGATATGGAAAAGAAATTACATAGTACTAAAATACAATGAAAACAGGAACTGAGAAGCAAAATGAAATTTGATTTTGAAGATTTCTGCCAAATTTGGGGAGAATGAAGTTTTCCCTTGTTACCATGTGGGCTAGTGGAGGAAAATTCTTTTAGTGTGTTAACAAGTAATCTAATATCACATGCCTGATAAATTTAGAAACCCAAGAGCCAAAAAAAAGAGAAAAAAAAGAAACCCAAGAGTCATACTTACAGTAAAAGAATGAATGAGAAAAATAAGCCCATTTTACAGAAAGGACTGAAAATGTCCATTTTTTAAAATTTTTTTAATTTATTTTTTATTTTTTAATTTTTTTATTGTAATTAGTAAAAGGGTTACATGATATTTGCCAGATAGAAGGTGAATTAATTCACATACATTGATACCCTTTCACATGTCTTGGTACCCATTTCCCTCCACCCCCCCACACCCCCCACCCATCTTGGTTTTCCCCCCTTCCCTATCAAATTTCAAATATCCAAATACAAATAAATTCAATATATCAGATAACAAAGTGAGATACGATACCAATATGAGATAACCAAGGGACAGCAAAGGAGATGAGAGACAACATAGTACATTAAGGACAACAATCATTCATTATATGGCTTTTGTTTCAATATCCTGGAGGTCCTTTCAATTAGCTTCACATTATATGGCCTTATGTATCAAGATTTTGCTCTATTGCAAATCTCTGCTAGTAGGGCCCAAGGTTTCTACTGATTATGATGAATGAGGGAAACCATTGAGCCTAAGTTCCTTTGAGTCTGGCTTACTTCACTTAATATGATTTTTTCTAAGTCTTTCCATTTCCTAACAAATGGGGTGATGTCATTCTTTCTGACAGCAGCATAGAATTCCATTGTGTACAAATACCACAACTTGTTGATCCACTCGTCAACTGAGGGACATCTAGGTTGGTTCCATATCTTTGCTATGGTGAATAGTGCTGCAATGAACATTGTTGTGCTAGTGGGTTTAGTATGTCCTTGTTTCTGGATGGTTGGGTAAATGCCAAGTAGTGGAATTGCTGGGTCATAGGGGAGCTCTATGTTTAGCCTTTTGAGGCACTGCCATACTGCTTTCCATAGTGGTTGAACGAGTTTGCACTCCCACCAACAGTGTAGTAGTGATCCCTCCTGGCCACATCCCCTCCAGCATCTGTTGTCTTTCGTTTTCCTGATCCTGGCCATTCTAACTGGAGTGAGGTGGAATCTTAGAGTTGTTTTGATTTGCATTTCTTTTATGACCAGAGATGTTGAGCATCCTTCCTGTGTTTTTCTTCCAATTTCCCTCCCCTTATCCACTCCCAATCATCTTCTTTTCCCCCTTCCCTTCCCTATTTTAAATAAACAAATGTATATACAATATAACAGGTAACAAAGTCAGATACATTAATCACATGAGACAAACCATAAGGGGGAAAAAAGAGAAAAGAAATAACTTCACCTAGTACCCTAAGAACACCAATCACAGAGGTAAACCTCTTGTTTCCATATCCTGGTGTTCATTTTGCTTGGCCTCACCCTGTATATAGGGCATAGGCACATAGCTTTTGAGCTATTGTGGTGCTCTGCTAGGAGGATCCTAGATGTATGCGTTGATCATTTTCAGGGCCTCACATTAGGGCCCCTGTGGACTGCACCCTCCTACTGAGGCTGGCAGCCATTATGCTTCCCCCATAGTTGGGCTGTTGCCCAGTCAAAGGCTGAGATGGTGTCTTGAGAACTTTATACCCAGACTGCCTCAAGAGGTGATCTTTGTCTCCCAAATAGCTAGGATTACAGAGATTATGCACCACAGTGCCTGGCTTCTATTTCTGTTCTACTCTTGTACTCATTCACTGTCTCTTTTGTTAAAATCACCCTGGAAAATGAATATAATTCTTTTTTTTATGGCACTAGCCTTGAGCTAGCCAAACACTATATGCCACTTGACTACCCTTCCATCTTTGTTAGATATACTTTATTTTCTAGATAGGTTCTGTCTTTGGACTTTGATCCTCCTATTAGAAGCCTATAACACTATATGCAGCTCAATACGATCCATTTTTTTTAAAAGGAAGAATTCTAAAACATTCAATTAGTGAGGGTTCCGTAGCCCACAGTCATTGCATTCAATCCACGGTTAAATAAATAGGGCTCTAACCCTACTCTAAGGGGTTTAAAAAGGCAGCAAATAGAAGCGGGGAATGTTCTACTCCTCATGAAGCTGAGATTCTAAGGGCTTGGGGTAGAAGACAGAGCATGATCAATAAAATGTATATTGTGATATCTGATGGTGATCCATGCTATGGAAGAAAATGAAGGGATTGCAGTTGAAGCAGTGTAATGAAGAAGAGGTGTTTGTATTGTTTCTGTTTGAAGGAGGCAAGGAGGGAGCAGTGTGGGTACATTGGAGGTGAAGGCTCCTGGTGAGGGAACAAATGCCAAAGCCCTAAGGCAGACACTGTCCTGGTGTTCAATGAAAGCTTTGTAAGTGGTGAAGACCACTTACAAACCCAAAAGACCCATGCTCCAATTATATCAGAACCTTTAGCATACGTTCAGTAGATGCCTGCATGGACCTATGTGGGGGATATGAGATTTCCTCACATTTTTAGTGCTAAATTGTGCAAGTATTCTTCCTCATCCACTCTTTAAATGAGAATTAGTATTTTGATTTTTATCAACACTTTTGCCAGTTTCAATTTTAGTACATCATTTTTTAAAATAGACAATATATTCATAAAGTATATAGTTGGGTGTGTGTGTGTGTATGTTAGCTACTCAGGAGCCTGAGATCTGAAGATTGTAGTTCAAAGCCAACCCAGGCAGAAAAGGTCTTAATCCCCAATTAACCAGCAAAAGCAGACAGAAAGTGGCGAGTGGAGGCATGGTTCATTTAATAGAGCCCCAGACTTGAGCAAAAAAGGCTAAGCAAGAGGGCAGAGCCCTCTTGAGTTCAAGCTTCAATATTAGCATAAAACAAAAATCACACACACACACACACACACACACACACGTACACAAAATATAAAGTTTAAGGAATGCATATAGGGGTATAAATTTGTTTTTCTTCTTAATTACTACTATTTTATTATTATTATAAAGGTGACATACAGAGGGGTTGCCATTTTACAAATCGAGTACATTTCTTTTGTTCCTTAATTCCTTCCTTTGTTTTCTCTCAGTTTTTCCCTCCCATCCCCACTCACAAGTAGTTTCTATTGAGTACCACTGCTGCATAGATGCACAGATTCAAAGTAGATTTTCAGTCCCTCAGATACCCAGGTTATTTCCTGGGAAGCTAAGATGCCATCCCTCTTTGTACCTGTACACAGTCTAGCTGCCCAGACCTATAGCCTAGGGGTGATTACACATATTGCAGAGCCAGAATTCCTGTTTATCTGTCCTTGGCTCGTTTACCCTGGATTACCTTGTGTTAGTATCCAAATGTCTGTTTCTATTGAAGAAATAATCACTGGGTTGCTCTGCAGATTTTCTCTATAAAATAATATTAAAATGTAAAGATGTAAAGAATGTATTTATGCAAACAAGACATAGCCAGTAGAGCATATTCAGTTCTCATAGAAAGTGTTTCTAGTGCTGGGAGTTTGGCCAAGTGGCAGAGTGCTTGCCTAGCATGCCCAAAGACCCGGGCTCGATTCCTTGGTACCATATATATAGAAAAAAAAGTGTTTCTGATCATCTTGCTATATAGATGAGTGAAATGCATCTTAAAAAGGTGAAGTTATTTTCTGGGAAATTGTGGCTAGCAGACAGAGTAATACTTGGTACAAATTCCAGTGGTACACACCTGGTTCCTTGAAGGTGTTCCTTTGAAGAGCTGGCTCGCTCTCTAATGAATGTAGGTCACATGGCCTAAGTCATGTATAATGTTTGCTTGAGTGCTTAGGCAAATTTCCTTCTTGTAGTTTTAAAGGGTCCTGTCAAGAATATTTCACAAATGCATTTGTCTTTTTGTTTTTACTTTGGATGACGCCTTCCTTTTCATGGATGTTTACTGAGCATTTATTATGTTCCATAGAGCATATTGAGGCTGTGGTGAAAAACTAGACATTTTTTTGTGATGGTTACAGTTAAGTAAAAGACATTGACAAATAGATTTTTTCCTTTTCTTTCTGGTGTTGGGTCTTGTGTTTTTGCTTTGACTTTTTCCTGCTCGAAGCTGGTGCTCTACCACTTGAGCCACACTTCTATTTCTGGCTTTTTCTGTTCAATTGGAGATAAGATTCTGGCGGAAGGCCAGGAGTATGGCCTACTGATAGAGTGCTTGCCCATCATGCATGAAGCCCTGGGTTTGATTCTCCAGTACCATATACACAGAAAAAGCTGGAAGTGGTGCTGTGGTGGCTCAAGTGGTAGAGCACTAACCTTGAGAAAGCTCAAGGACAGTGCCCAGGCCCTGAGTTCAAGCCCCAGGATGGCTAAAAAAAAAAAAAAAAGAATCTGGTAGATTTTTCTCTCTCTGGGGATAGCTGGAAACTGCAGGACTCAGATCTTAGCTTCCTGCTAGGATTATAGGTGTGAGCCATCTGCGCCTTGCTGACAGATATTTATAATATTGCGTGATATTTGTTCTCATAGAAATTTGGCCAAAGTAGGGAAAGGATAATTTTCATAAATAAAAAATGTTTTTCTAAAACTTTTTTTTGAGCAACCAGTAGGTTTATTACTCATGGATGCACATCAAATAATTCTTGCAAACAATAGACTTGCTTTTTTTTGTGACGCCTAAGAATGTACTAAACATTTGTTTGTGCTGCTTGCTTTGAAAGTTCAGTGAGTTGCAAATAAGTCTCATACATCAGCAGCGTAGCTATTATCCATGATGAACCCGGACAAATGTCAGAATTGTTGTACAGAGGGATAACAATATGTATGCATTTAAACTGGCTTGGACTAAAGGTAGCAAATGTGAATGAAGTCTGTCTTGAAACAGTGTTCAACCATATTTCCAGGATGGAGGAAGTTTTAAAAATAAGGAAAGAGGGCCAGGAGTTTGGCCTAGTGGTAGAGTACTTGCCTAGCATGCACAAAGACCCGGGTTCAATTCCTTGGTACCATACACATAGAAAAAGTCAAAAGTGGTGCTGTGCTCAAGTGGCAGAGTGCTAGCTTTGAGGAAAAAGCCCAAGGACAGTGCTCAGGCCCTGAGTTCAAGCCCCAGGACTGGCACAAAAAAAATAAAAATAAGGAAAGAAAAATCTTAACTCATGAATTCTGATCTGTCTGGTATAACTATACATGGTCTACTGGCTTCTCTGTGCCAAAGAGAAAGAAAACACATAGATTATTTGCAAAATAATACAGTCTTCAGGCAGCATCAGTATGATTTATTTCTCTCAGGTTTGTAAATTTGGAAGTAACTCATGGGAGGAGTTCGATTAAAAAAATGAAATAGGAGATGATTTTATTCAGAGAAATGAGTTGCTTACTATTTTCTGCCTTCAGTGAAAAATTGTTACTTGTGAAGCTTTTATTCTTTGGCCTTTCCTTTAAACCTGACTGTCCAGCACACCTATCATCTTGCCATTCCTGTTTATTCACTTGCATGCCCTTGGCCTTGTGAGAGAACGCCTGTCTCTAGAGACTCTAGCATCTCTCTCTTTGCTTTACTTAAGCGTAGGATTTGCTTGCAGAATGTTGACTGTCTTCTCATTCTATGTCATGTCTTTGAGACCAGAGCTGTCCATAAGCCACATGAAGTGGACGCAGTGGTTTATATTCTGGATTCAGATCGGTGCCATCTGAAATGCTATCGGCCCTATATCTTCCTGCTATGGTCTGAATGTTTGCATGCCTCTAACATTCATGTCGTTTAATCCTGGGAAGTGGGACTTAAGGTGGTGGTTTGATCTCTACAGGAAGAGCTTTCATGACTGGAGTTAATGTCCTTATAAAGACATCAGAGACATCCTTCATCCTTTCTGCCCAGAGAGGTTATAGTGAGAAAGTGGTTTTCTGTAAACTAGGAAGTAAGTCCTCCCTAGGTACTGAATCAGCTTTGGTCTTGGACTTCTAGCCTCCAGAATCACGATAAGTTTATGTTGCTTGTAATCTATTCAATTTGTGGTATGTTACAGCAGCCTTAAATGGACTATGTCTCCTTTTTTTCTCATTTTCTCTGAAATTCATCTTTGTGCATCTAATCCTGATTTCTTTTAGACTCTGTGCATTTAACTATTGAGCCTAGTGTTTCTATTACCAATAACTCAATGTATGCCTGTTGGTCAGGCAAATACTGTTGCACCTCAAAAATGTAGAAAGCCAGGCAAATTTCCTTCAGGCTGATCAATAGTGTGGCTCTTCTTCTATAGATGTGCTATTTGGAATTAGAAAAGCAAGGTCCCTGAGCAGAGGAGATAGGAAAATGGTAGCATTTAACAGCTACTCATTGTTGTTTTTCCAAAAGACACAAGCAAGTTCTCCAGGTCATTGGTCAGATGTGCAAATAGAATTGAGACCTTGGGATTGCCACCTCTTTCTCCCTTTGGCACCACTCACTCTTCAGGAAGAATTCTAAGTCAGGACAAAGAAATTGCTGTTGTATTTCCCTACATGCGTTGAAGACATCAGATTTTCTGTGAAGGCCACATCTTGTCTTGTCATTCCTCAGAGTGGGTGGTCCTCAGTCATTCGTCCTGACCTGTTAAGATTTGCCCTGAGAAGCTATGTCTGAATGAATCTCCTGTCCCCTTTCCAGAACTCAGGAAGCCCTGTGCTTTCTCTCTCTGAGTCAAAGAGCTCCACACCTCCCCTTCCTGTAAGACTCCTTCTCTAGCCAGCTCCAGTCACTGCTCAGCCTGCTTCCGCCCCAACATGCATCCTACAACTGGCTCTTTCTTTAGTCTTCCAGCCTGCCAAATCCACTTGGAAGATTTCTTTGGCTGCTTTATTTGCCCTTTGCATACTGCTCTACAAGGACTTGATTCTTTCGGTGCTTGGATAAATCAGTGTCTGTCGTGTGTCCTTGACAATAGGGATTATGTCTGACTTTCTGATTAAGTGAAAGAATTCATATATAGCTAGAAGCCCAGCACTTGGTACACATGGGAGGAATGCAATAAATCTTGGCCTGCTGGATTCTTTATTTTTTTTTTTAGCAGCAAATGACTTATGGCAGCATTTACAATGGTTCCTATTCATAACATTGTGAACATTAAATTAGTAAATATATTAACATATGCTGGATGCATATGCTAAGTGTTACCTACTTAACTATTTAAATCAGGGAAGAATATCCTGTGTACTAGTAGAAAATGTGGGGCTGCAGAGTTTCTTGGCTGTATAAAGTACTGGGCTTTCATTGCTATGGTGCATGAAGTAAGGAACAACTGTCTTAGTCTAGTGTGGAGTTTGAAGGCTCCAAAACTTGGAGTAAAGGCATCTCTTGAATGGGGATCAGAGTATCTGACTCAGCTGAGTAAAACAGACACAGTTTTCAAATCCCATGATGAGGATCACCTGGGACAAAAGGCAGACAACCAGATTCCAGGACCTTGTCCTAGACCTGAGTCAGAATCTTCAGAGATGGGCCTTGTTGTTAGACTCTGATGTCTAATAACCCAGGCAAATAATATGACCTGGAGACACTAAGTAACACACCTGGGAAGCTTCCAGAAACACTGGTGATGGAGTCTTGCCCACTAATGTTCTCATTTGATTGTTTTGGGGGCTTTGGCTTATACACGTAAAGACTCCTCCCTCCATTCCTGGTTCAATTGTGAACTAGGATTAAAGCCCATCACAACAATTAGACTAAGTCCATATTTTCCAGAAGCAATTGGTGTGTGTATTAAAAATGCTGATTTCTAAAGGCTAGCCTAGCCTGTTAAATTGACTCTAGTTACAGGGGTTAATATAGGGAACGAGGTACCAGAATTCACGTTTAAAACAGACATTCTTTGTAATTCTTCTGTAAGGAAGAATTTTTTTTTAAACTACCAGCTAAATAGAATATCCACATAGTTGGCATTCATTAAAAGTTGTTCAATAAATGATACCAGTTCATTTTTTTTCTTTCTCTAGAACTGATCTATTAGAAACGTATTTACTCATGTACTATAGATACATTTATTAGTTGCTTTTCATCAAGTGGTATAGTTTCTAGATAGTTATATCATTTTTAATATGCGTTGATTATCCTTGGCATGAATTTATGGGAGTTCTTTTTGGGCTTCTGTATGAATGTAACGTGTCAGATGATGAAATCAGGTAAACAGGCTGAGGAAACAGTAGACTGGTTGAGCAGGTTCTAGTTCAGTGTAGGCTGATTATATTCTCAAAGCTGTTAAGCCATGACTTTGGAACCACCAAATGACAGTAGTGGCTTCATTTCGATTATGGAGATTGATGAATTAGATAGCCAAAGCTTGATACATTAAAACAATCATGTGCTCAACCTTTTCAGTGATCAAATTCAAATTTCGTTTACCAATAAACTCAGATGCTTGGGGTTTACACGCTATTTATCTAGATTCTTACTATTTAAGTGCTAGTCCATGATTGCAGTTTAAGAACTTTGACACCCTGTCTCAAAAATAACTAGCAAAAACAGGACTGGAGATGTAGCTCAAGTGATATAGTACAAGTCTAGCAATTTTGCAGCAGCCCTGAGTTCAAACCTGGTACTGAGGGAAAAAAGTGGAGTCCATGGGCTAGTAGGATTGACATTATCTGAAAACTTGTTAGAAATATACTTAGGCTCAATGGTTGCCCTCATTCGTCATAATCAGTAGAAACCTTGGGCTCTACCAGCAGAGATCTGCAATTGAGCAAAATCTTGATACATAAGGCCATATAGTATGAAGCTAATTGAAAGGACCTCCAGGATATTGAAACAAAAGCCATATAACGAATGATTGTTGTCCTTAATGTACTATGTTGTCTCTCATCTCCTTTGCTGTCCCTTGGTTATCTCATATTGTTATAGTATCTCACTTTGTTATCTGATATATTGAATTTATTTGTATTTGGATATTTGAAATTTGATAGGGAAGGGGGGAAAACCAAGACGGGTGGGGGGTGTGGGGGGGGAGGGAAATGGGTACCAAGACATGTGAAAGGGTATCAATGTACGTGAATTAATGCACCTTCTATCTGGCAAATATCATGTAACCCTTTTACTAATTACAATAAAAAATGCAAAAAAAAAAGAAATATACTCTCAGGCCGCGGTCAGTCTGTTAGGTTTGCCTGACAATGTGGCATCCTGTTTTCTGTTATTTTACACTCACTGATTTCTGTCAGTGTAAGTCAGTATCCATGAGTTTGACTAACTTTAGGATATTATAAAAGGAATGGCTGAGCAAACTGGGCAGAGATGAATCTGTCAAAAGAATGTCACTGAACTGGTGGCTGGCTGCCTTTCCTTTATGACCTGTCAGCACCGAAAAGCCACCTCAGTTACTGGAGATAAAACACTGTGGCGCTTGTTTCCATTCTGCCTTGGGCACTGTAATGAAGTCTCCCTTCTAGTGGGAGGCACATGGGTTTCATGTTGGCAGCACTGGAAGTCTTTGTAAATGGTGAAGAAGGGAATCTCCTGGAAATTCCATGGTGTACATCTATCTATCTATCTAAATTATTGACAATTTTTTTTATCTTAAAGGCTATTTAATTAGGTGAGTTTTAGGTTTACAGCAGAATTGAAAAGAAGGTACACAGACACACACATATAGACACACACACACACACACACACACATACACACACACACACACACACTACCATCTCTCATCTCAGATATCCGCATTACCAATATCCCCCATCCAAGTGATACATTTATCTTTCTTAATTAAATGAAGTCAATACTTTATTCAGACTTCCTTAGCTTTTACCTAATATCCTTTTTCTGTTTCATGATCCTCTCCAGGACACTACATTGCATTTAGTCAACATCTCTCATCTTAGGCTATTCTTGGCTAAGTTTCTCCAATTTCCTTTATTTTTGATGACCTGGGCACTTTTGAAGAGTAGATTGCCCTCCCGTTGGAATTTGTCTTGAGTGTTTCTCACGATTAGACCATGGCATTATGAATTCTAAGGAGGAAGACCAGAGAAATAGAGGCAGTCTGATCACATCATATCCAGGGTATGGACTCTCAGCAAGTATGACTTATCACTGTGGCACCTGGCTGAGGTTGTATGTTGTTTTTTACCACTTATAAAGTTATTCTTTTTCCACTTTTCTCTACAGTACTCATTAGAGGGAAGCTGCTATCCGTCACCTGCACTTAAGGGGTGTTATGTTCCACTTCCTTGATTGTATGTGCATACTGTTTGGAATTTTTTCTACATGGAAGATGGGTTTATTCTTTACTACTTGTTTTTCTATTGCTTATTTATATCGGTGTGGATATCTGATTATTTCATGCTTTGTGCTGTACATTTGGGCCATTTTCTTGCCTAAATAAAAGGCTGTTCCTTTGATGATTTTGGTGTCTCTTAGAAACATAGGAGTTTTGCCTTTGAGTTGGGCTCAGATCCATTCTCACAAAGGAAGAAAGTGCTAACTGGTGTGGTTTCAGTCTTCATCTTCTCCCTCTTCCTCCTCCTCTTCTTCTTCTTCTTCTTCTTCTTCTTCTTCTTCTTCTTCTTCTTCTTCTTCTTCTTCTTCTTCTTCTTCTTCTTTAAATCAACAATACTAGAAGTAGGATTGCTTGAAATAGTTACTCCTTAGTCTACTAAGGCTGTCATAACCAAGTACCACAGCCTGTATGTCTTACATAGCCAAAACTTATTTTCTCACAGTTCTGACAGCTACAAGTTTAAGAGCAAAGTATCAACAGAGCTGATTTATGTTGACTTGTAGATGGTCATCTTTTCACTGTTCTGTGTGTCTGTGTCTTAGTCTCCTGTTGTACAGAGGGGAGTGGTCATTTTAGATTAGGCACTTCCCCCAGGGATTACATTATAGTCTAATTACTTCTCTTGAAATACAGTCAGAATTCTGAGTTACTTGTAGTTAAAGTTTGTAAATGTTAGAGGAGTATCAAAACATTCTTTAAGAGATAACCACATTTGCTAAGCATTAACTAGATGAGATGTCCATTGGTGATATTATTTAGTTTAATTAATGGTACCATCACTACCAAGAGTAAATACAATTTTTGTTTTCTCTTCTAGAACATCTTCAGACACAAAGAGTTGGGTGTGGGGACTTGGAAACCAGCTGCTTTGCAATGGAAATATTATGACTGAGGATGCTGAGCTAAGGCCACCACTAGGGGCCTAAATGGAGAAACTTGTGACCTGGGAGTTAGTGGGGCTTTAAGTAGAAAAGTTTGCAGCACCATACTTAAGACAGCCCTGCTCACAACTAAAGAGCATGGTCCTTCGGCTGCCTAATCACATCCAGAATCTATAAGAATGACCTTAGGGTCAAACATATGTAAGAAAATTGGGTGATTGTTTTTGCAAGGGTGACTGTTTCTTTGTATACTTTTCCACTCAGCATGCTGTAGAAGAATCTCTGTCTCTATTCTTAGCTTAGGTTATGCTATGAAAGGCCTTCTGGCTTGATGTGTACCTTGCTCAGATTGGGTGTGGGTATTGTGCAATGATATGCATCCCTTGGTCCAAAGCCCAACCTTTGAAGCTGAGTTCATTGTGACCTGAAAGACAACAGATTCCCCTGACAAATGTGGGTCTGTGCCTCCAATGGGTTCAACCATAGCAGAAAATAATGGGGACACTTTATATTTTATGTCATGCAAATTTTTTTGCTGAATCTAGAACAGCGATTACTATTGGCTGGAAAAGTAGTAGGATCTGGGTATAATAGATGAAAGGGAAATTAGATTATGGATACAAACAACACAGCAAGAGTAAGTTCTGTTGTTTCATAGCATAGAGGATGGTAATAGTTGGTAATTAGTGTACATTTATGACGATATGGAAGAGGAGATTGAAAGCTCTAAACATAAAGAAATAATAAGGAAACAGAAATTCATGTTGAAATATCCCATTGAACACAGTATATACATTTTAATACATATAATATATTTTTAAATGAGGTTCATATGTTAAAAAAGAGTGCAAATTTGAATAGATAGAATCTGAGCTCTGTTGCTCATTTATGTTAGTGATTGCTAGTTGCCTTCTACTTCTTTTTCTTTCTTCTTCTTCTTCTTTCTTTTTTTTTTTGTTAGTCATAGGGCTTGAACTCTGCCTGGTTGCTGTCCCTGAGCTGGCTTTGAACCTTGATCCTCAGATCTCAGCCTCCTGAGTAGCTAGGATTACAGGCGTGAGCCACCACACCGGCTTAACACGTAATTCTTTTTTTTTTTATTGTAATATAACTTTATTAGCAATAAAGCTGTAACTATTTAGCAATGGCTAGAGGCCATGATGATCATATGCCTTTTGGGCCTTGTTAAGAACAGGCCTTTCCAATGAGTCCTCCCTTGGTTTCCCTCACTGTATTTTTCCTAAATGATGTACTAGGTGGTTGGGGGGAGGGTTAGAAACATAATGATAAAGACTCGTACAACTGAAATTTTTCATACTGGGGAGAGCCCAGCCTCCCTGACCCTGTCACTTTGGGTTGCCTGTGACAGAATTCTGTTGTCCAAGAGCCATTACTACTAGTAAAGAATAGGTATGAGGGCCTGGAGCAGTGGCTCACGCCTGTAATCCTGGCTACTCAGGAAGCTGAAATCTGAGGATCATGGTTTGAAGTCAGCCTAGGCAAGAAAGTCTGTGAGACTCTTATCTCCAGTTCACCACAGAAAAAGCCGGAAGTGGAGCTCTGGATCAAATGGTAGAGTAGAGCATAGGTCCAGAGTTCAAGCTGCAGGACTAGTTAAAAAAAAAAGTACGATGTTAGAAAGACTGTGTATGATTGCAACATAATACTATAAATGTCATCTACATGTTTATATTACTGTGTACGCATGATAATACATAACATGAAACCCTGTACACTTAGACTCATATGGTCCTCATACACATACACATGGGGAAATGCAGGTGAAATGACAGGAGCTAGAAGGTGACTGGTAGAAGCATAAGAAAAGGAGCAGGTAGAATACGGGGAATGGCCCAGATTCCGGAGCCTTTTCCTATGTTGCCAGCAATGTGGGTATTCATCCTGCTTCAGCTTCACTGAGATGTAGACATGTTTTCCTATTAAGACTGCCTCAAATCTTTGCCAGTGACTATTGATATGTGTGAGTTTGGAGGAACTCTGAATACCTGTGGGAATGGGGACTCATCTCAGCAGCTCTTCCTAGATGGTTTAAATGTAACTTCCAGAAAGCATTAACTTTTGCATGAGATGTTTTCTCGTATTGAGTTTGATGGTTCAAATAGATGCAGAATTTGCTTTCTCAATGGACAATTTATATTTGCCAAAACAGCTTGCTTTGGCCTAGTTTTTAACTGAACTACATCGGTTTAGTTATTCTTATTTGTATTGCTGTTGTTGTTGGTGGTGGTCATGGAATTTGGGCTCAGGACCTGGGTGTTGTCACCAAACTCTTTCTCTAAAGTCTAGCATTCTACCACTTTGAGCTATAGAGCTACTTCTGGATTTCTGGTGATTAATTGGAAATAGGAGTCTCATAGACTTTCCTGCCGGGGCTGGCTTCTAACTGCTAGCCTCAGATCTCACCTTCTGAGTAGTTAGGAGGACAGGTATGAGCCACCAGTGCCTAGCTTAGTTATTTCCTGAAGAATTGAAGAGGAAACATATATTCCTAGTTTTTGTATTTTGTATGTAACCTATTAAGATGCTCCTCATCATGTGTTTTGACAGGCCTCATGCAGCTAGAAACCCTTCCCTAATAGAAAGAGAATGGGAGCTGGATGTGGGTACAGTGTGCCATTCGTAGAATCCCTCTTCTCCCTAGCAGATGGCTTAACACTTAGTTGTCTAACCTCGTTTATGCTGACAGTTGCTTGTGTGGCTCTTGATTCATTAGGTTATGCCTGCCTGACCATTGCTCTGGAACTGGAACCCTCATCTTGGGTTCTGTCATCTCATCCATCACCCTGGGTGGCCCCTGGATCTGCTGATGGGAGGCCCCAATTCAGCACCCCTCCACAGTAACAGATCCTAAGCAGGGATCTTGTGATGAGAAGGAGGACAAGATTCTCACCTGGTGTCACATTGGGTAGGGGAAGAGTGGACAGCATGCTCAACAGAGCATGGTGACTTTAAATGTGTAGGATGTCACCTTCAAATGCCTGAATGATCCCTTTTGGAAGCTGCAAGAAAGTGGTGAGCTCAGGATCCTAGACAGAAGGCATTTCCTTGACTTCTTATCTCTGACTGAAGCCTTGAGCCCTTTGGATATGGTGTTCCAATTCTAATGCCTAGGCAGCAACCTTTGCTGTGTTATACAATGCCACGCAGTGCCACTGAATTCAGCTAAGAGTCATAATTCATGCTCACTGTGTGCCAAGTCCTACACAATTTCCTGATTTTTCATAAGAACTGTACATGGCAATCATCAACATCTTCTAGATAAGGAAACGAAGACTCAGACATCCTAGGAAACTTACTCCAGACCAAACAGCTCATATTCACAATTTGAACCCAGCTTTGGCAGATTCTAAAGCTGATTTCCCGTTCATAGCACAATCCTGGTTTATTTAATGGTAATATGGTTTAATCAGGGAGTTAAGAGCTTCAAACAACTGAAATAAATTCAGACAAGCTTCAACAAAAAAGGAAAAGTTATTATAGGGATAGCAAGTGTCTTGAGGAACTGAAAGCTAGGAATGCAGACAGCTTCCAGAAGAAACTGGAACTGAGAGCAAGCAAGCTATAATTCTCTCTCTTTCACATCTGCTTTATTGTTCTCTCTCTGGCTTTCTCTGCTGCTTATGATGATGATGGATATAGCTGCTGCTGTTGCAACCAAGCAGAGATTAGCTGTCCCTAAATCTGAATTCCTGCTGGAGAAATCTGATTGGCTCTGCTTCAGATAGGCATCCCTCCCGGATCCAATCAGCTTTAACCAAAGAGGAAGAATGATATGACAGCCATGGACCTGGAAGGCACCATCCTTTTGTGTTAGGAAGGTCTGATTCTTGTTCTTTTTCACCCATTTGGTTTGGCTACCACTCACTCTGCCTGCTCTGGTACATGAAGAAGTCTTAAGAATTTCTTTCTACAACTGACTCATGATTGTAATTCTTCAAGATGGAGGCAATTCTGGGGTAGGACTCACCAATAAGTTGTGTGCCAATGATTTTTCTCTTTTGAAGCACTGTTATTTGTTCCTCTTACTCATTTAGTATAGCCCTAATGTTGTGTTGTTCACTTGTACACACCCCACACACCCCAGAAGTGTGGTATCTACTCAGAAGAAATTATTTACCTTTCTTCTTTTTTCTTTCCTTCTGATACAGGGTAGCCTCAAACTCATGATCCTCTTGCTTTAGCTTCCGCCCGTGCTGGGACTATAGGCATGTGCCATCATGCCTGGCTTCCTTCTACAGTTCAGTCAAACCTTCACACATGCTTTTGGTTCATGTACAATGACTGAAACCCTCCACAAACTCATGATCTTACTACCTCCTTCTAATGTTGTCCTTTCCTTGACACTTGTTGTCCTTTCCTTTTGCTCATCTAGAAGTGTGTCCACTTAGCCTCATTGGACATATTGGGGACAGTAATTCACCTGGGGTCTTTGCAGGAGATTGTCACCAACTCTTGTCTCAGTTGAAGGAGGTCAGATGCCATCACCTATCTATACATCTATATACTTTCTGTGTTTTTCTCTCTGCAGTTGTAAAGATAAAGAAATTCAAGGGGAAATAACAACTTTTTAATATTTTTTTGTAGGCGATCCAAACTGATGAAAGTTTAGTGTTCCAAGAGTTGGTTTTCAGGTCAGTTGCTTTGGATGTAAGAGTTCCTTTTACTATGGAACAATGTTGTTATTGATAGTTGAGCTTTCTAGCCCAGGTATCTGTGGTCATTTATCCTTTAACATTGCCAAAATGGTAGCGGTGGAGTTGACATTTTCTTAAACTACCCTTAAAACTGGCATGTGAGCTGCTTTTGTGAATAGTTCTAAATTCATTAGCTACCTGAATACTCACCTCCTGAGCTTCTCCTTTGAACCTCTTTGGTCTCTGACTCTATTGGAGGTATGTAGAACCAAGGTGTGTAAATGGGGTGTTAGTATGGCTTCCAGGTATTAAAAGTTGCTAGGATAGTAGATGGTACAAAGTGAAGGGTGGGTCTATGTAGAAAGTTGTAAACTTTATGTTCTCAGTGACTTTTATAGGAAAGTTAGAAGAGGCTGGGGAAGAGAAAAAAGAATGGTTGTCTACAATTCTTGATAAACTGGCTCTGCATTTGTCAATATCTGTGTTTAAAACACTCATCGGTGTTTTTTCTGGTATGCAATTCTTTGAGTTGTTCTTTCCCTTTTGTAAGCCTGCAGTAAATGCACAATGGATTGTGTAGCATTTCTTTTCTTTTTTCTTTGCCGGTCCTGGGGTTTGAACTCTGGGCCTGGGCACTGCCCCTGAGTTTCTTTTGCTCAAGGCGAGTGCTCTACCACTTGAGCCACAGCATCCACTTCCAGCTTTTTCGCAGTAATTTATTGGGGACCAGTCCTGCTCAAGCTGGCTTTGCACTGAGATCCTCAGATCTCAGCCTCCAGAATAGGTAGGATTGCAGGTATGAACCACTGGTACTTGCCTTATAGAACATTTGTTAGTTGTTTAGCTAGACCCTTAGACTGACCTTCTTGGGATAAGGTATCATACTCGCGCAAAAGTCCAATAGGGTAGCCAGAAGGTATGAAGCAGCCTGTAATTACATGGCCATGTTATATAACCACAACATACTTTTGTGGAGTTCTTACTTAGGTGGCTTTGGTGGGACTATTTAATTCTATTTCCTAACTTGGAACCAACTTATGTTCTTAGGTAACAGATGGGCAACAAGGTTGAAACAAGATCTTGTACTGAAATAGTCTTTGAGTCACACTCTTTGACTGTTCACTCCTAGAGGAAATTTGTGTTTTGCTCCTTGCAGAAGGCCAAGGCTGATAATTCATTGCACTCAGGGTTGTTGGCTTCTCTTCTCAAAATATGTATTAGATTCTTCTTCTTGGTCAAAGTTCAAGTTCTGCTAATAGAAGAATACTAGCTAATTTATTCTGGCAGGGCACCAGGCCCTTTGCCCTGTGTAGATGCTTAAAAATAGCATTAAACATTTTACGTGAACCTTCTATTTTAGTCTTTCCAAAAACGGCCAAGGACATGGGTAAAGGGGAGCTTGATTTCAGTTGAGTTTATTTTGGAAAGTAAAGGTGCTCTGGCCACAACTCAGTTGACCTGGTTGTTGGGTTGTAGTGCTTACTTGGGTCAGTTCATCTTCCTGTGTTCATGTCTCTCATCTGTGAAATGGGCATAAGACCTCTACCAAAGGGTTCCTGGGAGCTTTTGTTTAGGTAAGGTGTGAAAACACTCAGATGAGATCACATTGCTAGATGAAAATGAATTTTTTAAAAAAAATCTTTTTGTTTTGTGCCAGTTCTGAGGCTTGAACTCGGGGTCTCTTATTGTTGCTTGGCAGGCATGCAAGGCAGGCAAATCTACCATACCTTTCAGCTTTCTGCTGATTAATTGGAGATAAGCATTTCATAAATTTGTCTGTCTTGTTTGGTTTCGAACCACAAATCCTCAGATCTCCATCTCCTGAGTAACTCCTATTCCAGGTGATGACTGTTGCCTGGCAGAATACAGATTTTGATGGGTTTTTGAAGATAAGAACTCTCCTGGTGTAGCAAAGTAGTTTATAATAAACAAGTAGTAGTAACTCTACTTGAACAACTTACTTATTTGAAACTAGGTGTATCCTCAAGTTCTTTTATTTTATTCTTGCTGGAAAGGACTCATACTGTTCACTCCTTTGTGACTCCATCTTCCACTTGCTTGTTTCTTTACTTCTTAATTAATCTAGTTTTTGTGCTAGGAATTGAACTCAAGGACACATGCATGCTGAGCGTATGGCTCTACCATAGGGCTGCATTTCATCCCTGCATTTTACCTTTTATAACTGTATAAAATGCAGCAGAATCTGATTCAGGACATAATGTTGTTCATCATGTGTATTTGGGAGTATTTATTGCTGTTAAGCTTTCTTGTAAGAGCCAAGGAAGTTGAAATAATATCACGGGAACATCAAGAGCAATTTGAATTATTGAACCGAAACAGTCAGTGTGAAGCAGGCAGGTGACTGCCCAGGTTTACAGTGTTATTTTGAGGACGATGTTATCTGACTTTTATTTCCTTGTTTCTGATTTTAATGGACAAAGTGGGTATTATAAGTATATTGTCCAAAATCCTGCACAATTATGTGTAAAATTTGCAAGTTAGTGCCAAATGCCAGTAGCTTATACTCATAATCCCAACTACTTAGTAGGCTGAGATTTTAGGCTCATGCTTCAAAAGCCAGCCTGAGAAGGAAAGTCTGTAAGACTCTACTCTCCAATTAAATACAGAAAAAAAATCTGGAAGTGAAGCTCAAGTGGTAGAGCACTAGCATTGAGCACAAAAAAGCGCAGGGACAATACCTAGGTCCTGAGTTCAAGCCCTAGGACTGATGCCATTTTTTTTTTTTTTTTACTGCAAGTTGCAAAAGACAAATACTTTCTGGATTAAGTAACTCCTGTTGACTCCCCAGTGTTTTGTCTGTGTTGGTTTTCTTATGGATATGGGTTACTCCAGACTAGAGAAGATAACATTCTGGAATGGTGATTTTTCTTTTTTCCTACTAGTAGTAATGGTGTTTGAACTCAGAGTCTCATGCTTTCTAGGTAAGCTCTTGAATCACTTGAACTATGCCCACAACTTTGTTCCTTTGGTTGTTATTTTAGATTAGATCTCTTCTTTTTTTTTAAACTTGATTTTTTATATTAAGTGGCATGTTTTTGCCTAGGCAAGTCTTGAATGAATGTCTTACATACAGCCTCTGGGTAGTTTGGGACTACAGGCATGAATCACCATACTCAGCTAGATTAGTGATTATTTTTCTTCTTTTGTACCTATACTTGTATTTTATGCACTTAATTTTGTTGACCTACATGCTTTAGTGCCCAGGCTCGCTTTGAACCTCGATCCTCAGATTTCAGCATCCTGAGTAGTTAGAATTACAGGCGTGAGCCATTGTGCCCGGCAAGATTGGTAATTGAGGGGGAAAACTTCAGCCTGTTGTGTGTACACTAAGTAGTATGGAAGGAAAGAAGGTTCTTCAAAAGGGCCCCTATTTTCACCCTTGGGTTTTGAGTGAAGCTTTCTTTTTCAAGCCAATCCTCAGTATGCTAGGTTGATGTTTTACAGGAGTAGTTCTGTTCTACGGAGTCATAAAATATCCTTTTTGTCTTTAGATAAAATGAAAGTTTAATGTGGTGTTAACATCTCACTAACAAGCCTCCGGGAATTTAAGAAACCAGTGTATCTGAATGTACAATTAGAAATAAAGTTAGGGTTGACTTTTTGTAATTATCTTCTGCTTTTATTACAGCTTGAAAGAATTTACGAAAGAGTAGGTCCTCTACTTCCTCCTCCCCTCCTCCTCTCTTCTTCTTCCCTCCTCAGAGTTGTCTCCCACACTCCTTCCCATTAAATGCTGCAGGTCCTGAAGGGCTGGGCTCCAAATGCTGCTTGCCTAGCTGGATCTCACTGCCAAGCACTGCCCTGACTCACCTATCTTTTCCATCAGTATCAGATTTATTTATCTTTGCATTCCCAGCACATGATGAAGAAGCTAGTAGGTAATAGGAACTTCATAAATGCTCTTTGAGTGAAGCCATCAGGGTGAGTATTATACTGAGAGAGGAAGGTAGAAAAAAAGGTATCGAGGTGGAGCAGGGGAAAGGAAAGTGGTAGGGAAAGTATTCTAGGAAAGTGGTACACTGAGTGACATTTCTTGGGTGATTAGGTGGAAAAGGTGGGAGGAATAGCCTTGGTAAATAGAAAACTGGACAAATGTGTGAATGAGACATTTGGAGAACTTAGAAAAATCATGTCATATGGCAGTGTAATTAAATGCAACGTGAAAAGGGAGGAAAATATGAATGGAAAAAGGAAGGCAGGTTACATTGCTGTGAAATTTGTGGCCGTTAAAAGAAGGACTTCGGTTCTCCGCCAGAAGTGCCTGTATGCGTGGCTGATCAATAGTGTGAAAGGCAGTTGTGGAGTTGGACTTCAAAAGGTCATTTGATTAGAAGAGCTTCAATATTTATTTTTATTTAATAATTACTTCAAAGTAAATGGATAGGTATATCAGCCTTTATTTGACACAAATGTTTGCTGCAAGCACAAAGTGAATTTTTAGAAGGTTCAAGGACATAACTCCAAATTGAGAGGTAAAAATACTAGAATCTCAACCCTCATGGTTATTTCTCATATCATGGGACAACTTACAGCTTATGCTAATGTTAAAGGAAGCATTCTTGGTATAACTATTATGGACCATTTAAAGGTATGACACTTACTGGGCACCAGGGATTCAAGTCTGTAGTCAGTCCTGGATACTCAGGAGGCTGAGATCTGAGGATTAAGGTTTGAAGCTAGTTGTTTTCAGCTAGTCCGGGCAAGAAATTCTGTGAGATTCTTTATCTCTCATTAAACACCAAACAACAACAACAACGACCACAAACAAAATATCTAGACACTGGCAGTTTGTCAGTAGATAGACCTAGATTATTTTTTCTACCATGACTACTTTTGTGATATTGATAAATATTGATAAATGCAAAATGCTTTGCCCCAATTGCCCCACCTAGCACAGAATAGGTGCTCAGTCAATATAGTTACTTTCTCCCTTAGACTTCCACAGCTGAGCAGTCTCCCATTTAATCATTCTGAGCTTTCAGAAGAACTTTTTAGAAAAACAACTCCCTGTTTCCAATTGTTCCCTGCCCTGCTGAAATATCTGCTAATCGTTTCTAAGAGTCTGGAATTTCCTTGGTAATTTTAAACAAGACTTCCTCTTTCAGTGTGCTTATTGTATGATTCTTAGATCATCAAGGCTGATCTGAGTACAGAATCTTCAAGCCTGAGGAACTAAGTATAGCAGCAGTACAAGTAAGTATTACAGAAGTGAGACCTTCCTTTTTTATGAGATACCCTGGGAATACTTTTCATGCATGGACCTCGTGGATCTGTGATTTTGTGTGGAAACTGGGAAGCTGAGGGAACCCATCATTCATTCTCAGGCCACGGTGTTGTGTTGGAAAATGAAAATTCAAACCAAGTTTTTTTTTTTTTTTTGCCATGACATGACGTTGGTTTGTTTTGATTAAATTCCAAGGTGATACAATCATCTGACTATTAAAAATAATTAATGACCTTGTTTTGCATCTAAAGGTATAATGGTTCCAGATTTGCAAGTTATAGAATGTATTTTGTAATAGGACAATGAAACATGAGCAATTGATGTGATTTATTCTTCAGAAGGGTTGAACAGTTTACCTGGTCATGTTACCTGTGGGTGGTCTTGGAGGTGAAGATTGCAGATGCTTATCATCTCCAACAAAGAACTGAAGAGGGCTTGGAATATAACTTAGTGCTGAAGTGCTTGCCTAGCATGCATGAAGCCCTGGGTTCTATTCCTCAGTACCACATAAACAGAAAAAGCCAGAAATGGCACTGTGGCTCAAGTGATAGAGTACTAACTAGCCTTGAGAAAAAGGTCAGGGACAGTGCCTAGGTCCTAAGGCCCAAGGAGATGAGCATGGTTAAAATGTTCAGTGTTCTAGGATTTAGAGAGTGTTGGAGAGTTCGTGGTAGTTGCTCATGGGCGGGCTGATTTTAGAGAATTGAGGAATCATGGATTCCTCAGATTTTGGAAAAGATCTCCAATGTACCAAGTTGCTACCATCCCATGGTTTAAAAAGTGTATGTAAGAGATGACAATGCACATGCATGAAACCTGAAGTAGGAGTTTGTTGTACATGAATCAAGCTAAGGAAGCAAGGGCTTCAACTGTGCAGGTTACAATTGGCTCAGAGATTTCTTTCCCCATAGAGAACTCCCAGCTGTGAACTGTCCATCTATAACTCCCAAGGAGGTGTGGCTAGTTGGGAGGTACAAGGGAAGAGATATGATCCTAAGGTATGATTAGGAGAAAGGGGATGGGTTTTAGCATTCTTTTCCTACAGCTGACCTAAGTTAGTTACTTTACCATGATACATTTCAGGAAGCATTTCCTTTGGAAATGTGCAATTTTCCAAATCCTAATGCAAGAAAAGTAGAATTATTTAACCTACTTAGCCAAAATATAGTAAAGATATAACAAATAGAGGAAGTAGAGATTTTGTAGATCACATTCTTTTCTATAATCTGATTAATTTAGAAACTATTACTAAATATTCTTTTTTGCCAGTCCTGGTGCTTGAACTCAGGGCCTGGACACTGTCCTTGGGTTTTCTCAAGGCTATTGCTCTGCCACCTGAGCTACAGTGCCACTTCCAGCCTTTTCTGTGCACCAAGGAGTTGAATCCAGGGCTTTGTGCATGCTAGGCAAGCACTCTATCACTAGGCTATACTCTGGAAATTGAGAAATACTCTCTCATATTTAGCTTTTGATGAAGAAGATCAAAGAGAACCAATTGGTTCTTTAGAGTCATAAAAAGTGTGCTTTCGTTGGACCTCATGGCTCATGCCTGTAACCATATCAGGATTATGAGATCAAGGCCTTCTTGGCTTCTGTAGTAATGCCCAATTTTAAAAAACAAACAAGAAGTACTTTATGCTCAAACCTTTAGGTAATTGTGAGGCAGGATAGGTAGGACTGGGAACTATTACTAGTTTTTTTTTTTTTTGCCAGTCCTGGGACTTGAACACAGGGCCTGAGCACTGTCATTGTGATTTTCTCAAGACCAGAGCTCTACTACTTGAGCCACAGCATCACTTCTGCCTTTTTTCTATGTATGTGGTACCATACATAGAATCCAGCTTGGGTCTTTGTGCATGCTAGGCAAGCACTCTACCACTAGGCCATGCTCCCAGCCCTGATATTACTTTTAAGGCTTGGAAATTAAAACCAGAAAGTCAACTGAGAAAGTAAGTAGTTCTAAGTTCCTCTACCACCACAATTACTTCTAGAAATTTAAGTTACCAGAGTAGGAGGTTTGAGGGGGATAGCTAAACCCTGAGATAATATTTAAATTTTCTGAGATTATTAAAAAAAAGTCCAAACTCTTCATGAATGGGTAGATGTAGAAAAATGAAAACCAGACCTGGAGAAAAAAACCCATTAAAACTCACCTATTGTTCCTGTTTTTTTTTTTTAGGTAGGATCCATCTCTATTTTGGATTAATAAATAGCATACATCTCACATACTCAGAAGTACTGTGTTAAGGGGTAAGAGTTGCCAAAGGATTGGACTATGTTGTTTTTCCTCAGGTCAGGAAGTATGAAGACTATAGATAGGAACCACCAGCTTGAGATTTTACAATTATTTCCTGTCTTGGAGCAGTTAATGTTTCTTTTCATTTCTCCTTACTTTATCCTTTAGACAAAAATAAACCAGCTTTTACCTTATGAGACTTTCCTCTTAGTGAGACACCTATTTTTCATGCATGCATTTCAAGGGCTAGTGACTATTTGTGAAAAACTGGGAAGTAGAAGGAACCTCTTCAGTGGTGACAATAGTGTATACTCATCACTCTATAGTCAGAGAAGACATTGTACAACTCAGTGTTTTCATTCAAAGAGAAAAGACCAGCAAGACAAGGATACAGCCAGAGCTCAAATGGTAAAGTACTTGCCTAGCATTCATAAGTCCTTGGGTTTAATTCCCAGTACAAATAAATAAACAAAGGGAACAAAAACCAACAAAAATAACTACAACAAAGCAAAACAAAGACCCAGCAAGATGCCTGCCTGCAATAAAAGAAAATCCCTCACAAAATCCCCAAAACAACACATACACACATGCGAACTAGGAAAAGGAAATGAAGAAGTTAAAAGCTGGCAAGAATGGAATAGGGAAAAAAACTAAAGTAAATAATACATTGTGAAAATGAATAAAAACATGCAAGATTAGAAATGAGGATATAGACATTATCACAAGCTCAAGACCTATGGAAAAAATTGGAAAAGTTCAATATGAAGACCAAGTATAAACTCCAAATGGGATGAATTAACATAAACAAAATATAAATGACAAAAAATTCAAATAGAAAATTCAAATGGATTAATTACTATAGAAATCCTAGTCTGTGCTCTTTTGTGTGTGACATTTGGTATTCGTTCTTTGAATACATTTTAAAATTAAAACTAAACTTAAAATTAATTTTAAGTTCAGAGCTGGACACTGTCCCTGAGATTTTATTTTAAAAAATATATATTTTTTAATGTGTCAATTCTGGGACTTGAACTCAGGTCTGAGCACTGTCCTGGAGCTTCTTTTGCTCAAGGCTACCACTCTACCACAGCTCTGCTTTAAGTTTTTTTGATGATTAATGGGTGATAAGAGTCTCACTCACTTTCCTGCCTGGGCTAATTTGGAACCAGAATCCTCAGATCTCAGCCTACTGAATAGCTAGGATTACAAATATGAGCCACAGTGGCCCACTTAATTTTGTATTCTTTAAGAAATGATTTTATTTAACAATGCAGTTAAGAAGAGATATGGTTTCTTCTTTGTGTATCA
The DNA here is from genome assembly GCF_031878675.1 of Megascapheus bottae. Lineage (NCBI taxonomy): Eukaryota > Metazoa > Chordata > Mammalia > Rodentia > Geomyidae > Megascapheus > Megascapheus bottae. The sequence goes on along the minus strand of NC_143530.1, from coordinate 22,204,848 downwards.
GGTTTGCTATTGTCTTCATTGCATGTTCTACTGTGAAGAGTGATTTACTTCTTAACTTTGAAAGATTAGTAGGTTTATACCTCACTCGGCCCAATTCTCTCCAAATGCAAGTGCAATTATACCTGTTTTATGTTTCCCTTTTTGTTTATTTTTATTAGCACATATTAGTTACATAAAACAGCTCCTCTTTAAGAAGAGAATGTAAGGCACGTGCGGATAACATGGAAAATACTCCTACCTTGATGACTAATAGCAGCTAACGTATTCTGTTCCACATGGTGGTGGGACCTCACTCTTGGTGAGGTCAGTTGGAAATGTGGGATGTCTTGTATGGTTGGAATTTATAACTACTTATTAGTTCATAAGTTCCAAATTATTTTGGAATAATCTTTTTTGGCAGAAAGAGTTAAAAGGTACTAGTTAAATGAAAAACGAAGTACTGGGTAGCTATGAATCCATGAAGGTGGAGATGAATACATAATTTTCAAATCAGCTGAAGCAGCCTCAATATCTGCCTCAAAATCTTGTGACTATTTTAAGAATATTTTGCCCAAAGTCAATGATTTTTTTTTAAACATCGGTGGCTGCAGAAGGGGTCCTTAATGTTGCATTCTGGGAAGTATAACTTTTCATTTGGATCAAGTGATTCCTCTTAATCACCCATTTGCAGTATTAAATTTTATGAGTATAGATGAAAAGTGAAATCAGCTCTTACAGGAGCTGGCTGCCTTTCAACGAGGAGGAATTTGCACAGTGTTGTGGGAGTTTTATATTATTATTATTTTTTTTGCCAGTCCCGGGGCTTGAACTCAGGGCCTGGGCACTGTCCTCGGACTTTCTCAAGGCTAGAGCTCTACCACTTGAGCCACAGCACCATTTCTGGCTTTTTTCTATGTATGTGGCACAGAAGAATCGAACCTGGGTCTTTGTGCATGCTAGGTAAGCACTCTACCATTAGGCCAACTCACGGCCCCAAGTTTTATATTATTAATATCACCAAATACTTAATGTAAAAATGTGGTGGTTTGCTACATGAAGTTTTTTATATTAAATAATTTTTATTGTGATTAATAGAAGGGTTACATTATATTTGCCAGATAGAAGGTGCATAACTTCACATTGATACCCTTTCTCATGACATGGTCCACGTTTCCCCCCCCCCCCCCCCACTTATCTTGATTTCCCCCCTTCCCTATCCAATTTCAAATAACCAATTAAGCACATATAAAATATATCAGATAACAAGGTGAAAAATTGTAACAATATGAGATAACCAAGGGATGGCAAAAGAGATGAGAGATAACATAGTACCTTAAGGACAACAGTCACTCATTATATGGCTTTTGTTTCCTTATCCTGGAGGTCCTTACATTTAGTGTCATACTATTTGGCCTAATGTCTCTAGATTTTGTTCTATTGTAAATCTCTGCTAGGAGAGTGCAAGGTTTCTACTGATTATGACAAATGAGGGAGACTCTTGGGCCTATGTTCCTTTGAGTCTGGCTTACTTCACTTAATAGCTACATGAAAAGTTTTATTTCCACTGGTCATGGTGGAACCTGTCTGTAATCTCTGCTACTCAGGAGGCAGAGACAAGAGGATCAGGACCCTAGAGACCAGTGCAGACAAAGTTAGTATGATCTCCTCCTCCCCATCTTAAAAACAAAATATCAGGACCAGCTGAAGTCGTATAGAACACTCACCGCATGTGCGAATTCCCCAGGACCACACAGAAAAAAAAGTGTATTTTTCATCTGATTTATGAAATTTTACAAAAATTTCACTGAAGCTTAAAATACTTAATGTGGTTGTGACTTTCTCTTGTAAATTTGATTTAGAAGTTTAGAATCAAGAGTATTTTTTTAAAAAAAATATTTAAATTATTTATGTTTTCCAGTCCTGGGGCTTGAACTCAGGGCCTGGGCACTGTCCTTGAGTACTTTTGCTCGACTAGTGCTCTGCCACTTGAGCCACAGCACCACTTCCAGCCTTTTCTGTGTGTGGTACCAAGGAATTGAACTCAGGGCTTTGTAGATGCTAGGCAAGCAACCTATTAATAGGCCACACTCCCAGCCCTTTATTCTTTTTTTAATTTCCTATTTTATTGAGACAAGATTACACTATAGAGACCAGGCTAGCTTGAAACTTGAAATCCTACTGCCTCAGTCTCTGGGTTTATAGATATATGCCACTACAATTGGGATAAAATTATTTTTAGCAGTACTGATGTAGAATTTAGATACCAGAAGTTTCACTCACTTTAGGCATGCAGTATGGTAACTTTATTCAGTTGTGCAACCACCACTATAACTCAGCTTTAGAATAATCCTATTCCTCTATAGCTTAGATGGTTACCTTTGCAATCAGTTCCTACTTGCCCATCCAGTCCCAAGTAAACCAACAGAAGTGATTTGTCTTCTAGTGAAAAATGCAAATCAAGATTTTTGGGGGTGAATATGTATTCATGTCAGAATGTAAACAAAGAAATCTATGGAGTAGAAAACTGTACAAAATGGCTCCTGAATTACAAACTACGTTAGAAATCTACTTGCCCATTTGCAAATATTTTTTGTCTATATACTAAATAGTTGGATTCCAACTATTGGGTAGGAGAAAGAAAATCTGTCTGTGTGCAGTATACACTTCCTCTTTGTGGGCCCTTGTCAGTCAGAGTTTAATACTGTTTTTAGTCCCAAAGCGCCACCCCCCCCACGCCACATTTCCCTCTCTCAGTGGCCACTAGATAATTCTTCCTGTACATCTAAAGAAACACGAAATTCTGCATGATTGAAGTTAATGCTTCCTGGTTTTCCTGATCATATCGTGTTTGCAGTTCCTATGGAGGGTAGTAGCAGCGTGGGCTATCCAATTAGATACCACATCCCATCCCTTCTGCTTCTGAAATCTCTCTCCATTCATTCCTTTTCTTGCTCAAATTGTTATTACACTAGCTTAGGCCTTCATTCTTTTGTTTTGAATGCATTGGTTCTAAGTTATAAAAAGCTTTTTGGAAAAATCTGATGCGTAAGCTTTGGTTCTTAGTGTTGCTCTGCTCTGTTAGTATTCAACTTCCTGACTCGGACCCAGATTTTAATTATGATTTCAGGGGAATCTACATAGATTCATCAATTATTAGGCTGTGCTTTATAACATATGATGCCTATCTATCTAGATGGCTCTTTAGGATATCTTGCTAAGAGATTAACTCTTAACCTGGATGTAGTAGTCTTGGTGTATAATTTATCTTTCTCTTCCTCTCATCCTACAGTTTGTCTGAGCTATCAATAAAGGCTTGAGGGGATAAATGTTTATTCTGATAGTGAACTCCTTAGGCAGATCTTTGTTTGCACAACATTATGACTTTCCACATATTTATTATTCAGTCTTACTAAATTTTGGCTATGATCTTTGTAAGTCTGCATGGTTGAAAATAACCTATGATGATGTTATTTAATTATAAAATTATTTATGCAGTAGGCAGTGTGATTATTGCCTAACCTGTGTTTTCATTCATTCTTGGCAGCAGATTCTTCTCTTATCCTGCTGATAAGAGATGGAAACTTAATTGCATGGTAATTTAAAAAGTGGACTTTTGCGTTGAACTTTGGTTTAAGACTCAGGAGATTTGCACCAACACTAATGGAGTAAACAAACCTTGTAGAAGGCCTCTTGCTTATCTTTCCTTTAAAGAAGTGTTACTATGTCACACAAAGAAAATTCCTTGAGCAAGGATACTTGGGGATCTGTAGCCTGTGCTGACTGAAGGTCGATTTTCATTCATGTCTCTTTGACTTGTAGCTGTCGTTTTACGGTCTCCTTCCAGCCTTGAATGCTCTAGTCTGTTTTGGGCCAGCTACTTAAATCTGTCCAGACACTAGTTTCCTCATCTTTGTAGTTAGGGGTTTGGACTGACATACATAGATGTTACAAATTCACATGTCTTTTGATTTTATTACTTTGTGTTCATTCTCAGTTTGAGTTCCCCTGAGCTCCTCTGCCTCCCAGGTGGTTTGTACTTCTGCCTGGTCCAGCGACACTCACTCAGATTCACTGTGTTCTTCAGCACTTGGCTTTGACCTAGACATTGTCTTTGACACGAACTGAGAAACAGATTGCTGTGTCTTTTGGATGGATGCCCACGGTGGCTACTTTACCACACAGACGCATATCTGTTCTGCAAAAGGATTTGGGCTTCCTTTTAGGAAGCACAATCCTTATCGTGATTGCAAAAGTGAACATGGAAAAAGTTCTACAGATTTGAAGCTGGAACTGTGACCTAGGGATTGGTACAGAAACTTTCTGACACTTGATTTTATTTGATCATCCATTGTAAACATCTAACAAAATCAAGTGTCAGAAAGTTTTGGAAAGAGGAAAGCATGTGACAGGACCCCACAACAAATGGATTATGTTCTTAGACTTCCTTTAACTGAGTGTACAATTAATTAAACCACCACGTGTTTCTCATATAATTTATGGACCACGCATTTGAAAGGCATGGTAAAAAAAATCATTGTTTTACAAAGACCAGAGCCTGTATTTTTTTTTTTTTGAGGTATTATTGAGACTGTTCCTGACTCGATTTGCCTTCCTTCTAACTTTACCATTACATGTGAAAGGACATGGTGTACGTGACAAATCTTGCCAGCAAGACATTCTGGTGAGGTGGGAAGGTAGGGCGTGGGCTGACAGAAGAAAGAGATTTAAAGAGCTCTCTAAAGGAAGGAAGGAGACAAGGTTACCCTGTAAAGATACGTGCAAGAAGTAGCAAGCACACTGCTCCAGATTCCTTCAGTAGCTGTCCCCAAAGAAACAAGCCCAGGGGTTCTGACCAGCAGAAAGGGGCGACAGAAGCCCTGGATTGTCAGGCTGGCTGCTGGGTTCCATAGGGTTAAGGCCATCACCTGCAACTGAAGTGCAACCCAGATGGGAAGTAGGAAGTGAGGCGCCTGAGCTTCCTGTATAAATAAACGCAGGACTTCTAACTGCTGCTGCTGTTGCTGCTGCTGCGTTGCTGCTGGCGATCTGCGCCCCATAGTTCCTTCGTGGGGCTCCGTCAGGTTCCTGGGGCGGCGTAACTGTCCATGCGGACCCAGCGTCGGGTTAAGGACTCCTCCTCTTCTCCACCAGTAGGTCTGGGCGTGGAGTCCTGAGGCTATCCTGCCAAGTGTAAAGCTGTCAGGCCGAGCACTGAGGCTACGAGAACAGAATGAAAGAGCTCCTCCTCCTCCTCCTCCCGGGTGTGTGAGCCACCCCGCTGCCTGTGCGCCCCAGACAGGCTGCGGAGAAGCCCAAGCCACACGGTCACAGATCTCTGCCAGGTAGGTTGAGTGAGCATTTTGGGGTGTGTGTGTGTGTGTGTGTGTGTGTGTGTGTGTGTGTGTGTGATTTATTTATTTATTTTGTTTTTTTTTTTTTAAGCAGGTTGCAGACTATACACGTCAGGAATGGTGGCTAGCCTCAGAGCCTAGAGAAGGATGTCAGTCTAGCAGTGACAAAACCAAGGGGTTAGGCTTTATTTTCTTTCAGTTCTCAAGGCATACAGCATTTGTGAGCGTGCGTGCAGAATGCCTTAAACACCTGTTAACTTCCAAAAAAAAAAAAAAGAGATGCCTTTGTAAATAAAATTAATTTCATTTTTAATAAGACAGACTTTGTAGGATGTATAGTAATATTGAAGATTAGACCTAAATCTGTTTTTACATCATATTTTTTTGAGGGGGGAGAGGGTGGGAGAGATCCAAGCTTGCCATAATCCACTGTCTACTGTATCCTGTTCTTTAGAAATGTATAAGCAAGTATGTTGATAGACTTAGTTATGGATAAGATGATTTGTTAAGTGGAATCTTGGTCTTAGGTTACGGAGGTTCCTTTTTTTTTGTTTTTAAATCTTATCATTACTGATGACGTAGGGAGGGGGGATTCTGACCATATTCTCAAGTTTAAGTAAAAATGAAGCTGGGTCCCGTGTCAGAAAGGTCATAGTCATCTTATGCTTGCCCACCTTTCCCTTTTCATATTTGCTTCAGAGCTCCTGTTGTAAATACGCTTCACATGCAGGTACTTCCTACATTTGGATTTCACAGAATGACTTCTGAGTTCTCTTTCTTCACGTTTCCTTTGGCACACTGTCCGTTTCTTCTTGCTTCCCAGTCCAGGTATCTATCTCATCAAAACATAAGCGGGAGACTGCCAGTGTTTTCTGATTTCGCATTTCTGGCTGTTTATTTGAACAGGGAAGAGGTTCCAAAGAAAAGATAATGTCTTTTAACATTTCTGAAGCAGCAGATTAAGGGGGTGTCTCTTCCCAGAAGCAAAATAAATGAACTTTGGGATGACTCAGTTTTTAGGGTGTGGATAAGAGGAACTCAGCCAGTCTTAAGCGAGTGACTGGCTAATTAAAGTTTCTGTTGCAGCTTTCACTGAAGTTAGCTTCTTGGGCTCCGGTTCCTTGAACCTGTTACTTCTCTGTCTCTACTCAAGTTACCTTCCCTTCTTCACCTTAGTTCTTTCATGGGTAGCAGTCACTGAAGTATTTCTGAAGCTATTTTGAGAAGGCAAAAAGAGAAAAAGAAAGATATCTGTGGCAGGCCCAGGAAGCCACTTGGAGAGAGGTGCATATTATGAAATCGGCAGCTATGATTTCACCCAGCTCCTGCCCTGGCCTCCGGCACCTGTGGCAGGTATTTTACTCTTTGTGGCAGACATCAACTTGGAAAAATGAGAAAGAAAGAAAGAAAAAAGTCTCAGTTTCAAAAGCAGCTTCCCTAATGGCTATAACAGTAATGTGAAAAAGATGTAAAGTAGTAGAATTGGGTTGCTTGGCTTTTTATTTAAAACAGAGAGAGAGAGAGAGAGAGAGAGAGAGAGAGAGAGAGAGAGAGAGAGAGAGAGAGAGAGAGAGAGAGAGAGAGAGAGAGAGAGAGAGAAACTTAATCAAAACCCCCCAAGCAATCACCTTAGATAACTTGCTTCTTTACTACTGTGCTGGAAGGAAGGTCCAACTGTGGTCAAACCCCATCCATTTACCCAGGCTTTTACAAATATTTACAGTCATCCATGCCAATATCTCTCTGTTGGGCACCGAAGGACATTCTCGGCACTCAAAGGCCCTATTCTCAAGAATGGTTTCAGTTCACTGAAACATCCAGGTTTCCAAACTAGGCCAGTTTTAACACATTTTTTAAAAAACCATCAGTTTTTAAACCTCAGCTAACATACCAGGATTTTGTAAACAATGTGGATCCTTCTAGTCAGAGAAAGTGTATTTAATTTTTCCTTCTGCAAAATTGTTTCAGTATTTTAATGCTTGGAAGCAATTGTCCATCGAAATCATTTCTCGGAGCTGTTGGCTCCCAATCCTGGCTTCTGTTTCCCCTTGCCCTTGTCATGGTACTGTATCCGTGTTGAGTGAGCTTTGTGTGTTTGATATCTCCAGTTTGGGGTAGAGGTCAGGAATTGTGCTGAATCCAGATGTTGGTGGCAAGGCAAAGTCCATACTGTTTGGAGACTGACCTTACTTTGTACAAATTTGATGACTTGGAAGGTGGCAAATGGCTAAGCTTCCCTACAGATCCTACCTCACTACAGAGATATTTCTTCCAGGGATTCCTGTGTTTAACTTACAGAAGCTCCTTAGTGACACTAAATGATGATTATTTTGGGGGTGTACCTTTTTTTTTCTCTATGTGCATTCAGAAAACTTATCCATTCTGCTGGCGAGTGACTTGTTTTCAAGGTACCATGCTGGACACTAGTGATAGAAACATATATATATATATATGTATATATATATATATATATATATGAAGTGGTTGATTGTAAAAGAATTCTCATCAACTTGAAATTGACTTTGGGTGGGATTGTAAATTCAAATTCACAGTGTTTTATGAGAATGTGAAAATGACTTTGATGTGTTTCATTGAAACCCTGTGTTTTATTTGGGAGTAACAGCATATAAGTTATATTTATTTTGCAGTGTGAAGGATCAAGCCCAGGGTCAGGTATGCTAGGCAGCTGTTCTTACTACTGAGTGACTTCCCCAACTCTTAAACTATTTTAAGTATTTTAATTTTGTTTTATTTATTTTGGCATTTTGCTATTTACTTGATTAATGGATATTTCTAAACCTATCACATCCTCTCATGGTGGTGCCTAAAGAATGGATAGCAGGGGCCAGGAGTTTGGCCTAGTGGTAGAGTGTTTGCCTAGCATGCATGAAAAAAGCCAGAAGTGGTCCTGTGGCTCAAGTGGTAGAGCTCTAGCCTTGAGAAAACCCAAGGATAGTGCTCAGACCCTGAGCACGAGCCCAGGACTGGAAAAAAAAAGAAAAGAAAAGAAAAAGAGAAGAATGGTTGGCAGATATATTGCAATACATTACAGATGGGGAAAGTGTCTGTGTTTCTGCAATCGGGAATGAGAAACTTCTCATGGTCTGATCCATTTTTAATTTTTTTTGTCAGTCAAGGGGTTTGAACTCTGGACCTGGGTGCTGTCCCTGAGTTCTTCAGCTCATAGATACCACTCTACCACGTTGAGACATAGCATCACTTCCAGTTTTCTGGTAGTTAATTGGAGATGAGTCTCTTGGACTTTTGTGTCTGGGCTGGCTTTGAACTATGAACCTCAGATTTCAGCCTCCTGAGTGGTTAGGATTATAGGTGTGAGCCACTGGCACCCGGCCCTGATCCATTCTTGAACTTGAAACACAGCCTAAGTAAAATACATGCCCCATCTTCATAGCTGGAGATCTGATTCTGTAGCTTGTAGTATTGATCAAGGACATATTTTGAAAGTGATTCCCTTTTTTTTCTATTTCCTTTGCAGTCATGAGTTTGAGTCTGATCATTTAGCCAACCTGCTCTTTTGTTTTCTTGGGAAGATAGAATGAGGTAACACACCCATCTGTTTGATAGATTTGAGGTTGAAACCATATATCCACAGGTATCCTCCTGTATAGGATTAAATGAAATCCTCTGTTGACAGCCTACCTCCTCAACCCATTTCCACTTTATAAGTAGGCCTGGGTTTCACCTCTTTTAAGTCTCTACCAGCTAACATGTGTGGTAGTTGGTTCTTTGTGGGTTGACTTTGTTTCCTGCATATGTATTCCTGTTAAAAGAATCTCATTTGGCGAAGGCCTATAAAAATACCCACTCTGAATCTCACCCAGTGTGGGAGGGTAGAGAATCCTCTTTCAAACTAGTTTTAAAAATGTGTCTAGTTAAACTTGCCATATGAAGCTTTCAGTTTTTATAGGACGGATATATTTACATATGCTTTTCTTCACTTGGAGAAAAAACAATTTTGATTTTATACTTAAGGTGACTATAGTTTTCCTGATAATATTGGAGCCCTAGAAGTCAGCCAGATAGAGTCTTGCTCCATGGGGCTTTCTGCAATTCCCATTCTCTGAGATCTGTTAATTACACCATCGTCAGACCTGCCTGTGAAATGGAGTTCCTCCTTGCTTCTGGGCTTTGTTGTTAGTGCCAGGCGGAGAGGTTGAGGATTATTCTGCAGAGCTGTTGTAGTAGTTGTGGGAGAAGCAGATTCAAAAGCAGTAGGTTGGGCACTGTGGTGAGTGCAAAATCACAAAACCAAGAATATGCCAAGAGCTCTCCTGTTCCCTCCCACTTCCCTTGAGAACTTCATGGAAAAGAAGGCTGCAATGGATTTCTATCTCTTGGGCCCCACCTACCATGCAGTATAATGACAACATGAAACAAAGACAAGAAAAAAGAATTAGGCTTCTTTTTTTAAAAAAGAAAATTAACATTTTGTAAATGTTAAAATTTGATGCCTTAGATGCTGGTACTCTAGGGTTTATTTTGTAGTTAGCTTTACATGTTGTCATATATTTTGTGGGCCAGCTTTGTGTATCTCCTGCAGTATATATTTTATAGGGCAAGAATAAAAGTGATTAGCTCTTAGCTGGGCACTGGTAGCTTATGTATGCCTATAATCCTAGCTACTCTGAAGGCTAAGATCTGAGGTTAAGGTCTTCCAGACTGGCTAAGATCCTCAGATCTGGGAAGATAAATTTTGACAGAATAAACTAGCAAAAATCCAGAAGTGAGAGTGTGGCTGAAGAGGAGCAAAAAGCCAAGGGAAAATTCGAGGCGCTGAGTTCAAGCCTTAGCACTGGTGTAATAAAGTTATATCTCATTAAAATATTTGCATGTATTTCAGCCTAATTTCTAACAGTTTTTTCCCTCACTGTAGTCTATAATCTAATTTTAAAAAGCAAAGGGATTGCTTAGAAAACTAAAATTCTTTGTTCTAGGTCATATTTAAGCTATTGTTATTTTCTAAAGGAATATATATCTATTCTGTATTCAGTGGTTAATAGGGATACCAGCCATGCTCTGTGTAACCAAGTTTTGGTCACAGAGGACTGACTGTGTATGTGGTAAAAGTCTTGTAAACTTTCTTATTGCCCAGTGATGTCATCATCTAATTGTGCAAGACTTTCCTCCTGTGTTTGGAGTGGTTCTGGTGTAAACTGACTGCAATGCTAGTTGCTGGTAGCTCATAACTGTAGTGTTGGCTACTCATACAGGTTACATCTGTAACCCTCGCTACTCAGATTGATGACCTGGAAGATAACTGTTTGAAGACAGCCCAGGCAGGAACCAAGACTTTATATCCACTTAACCAGCAAAAATGCTCATGGGAGACATGGTTCATGTGGCAGATTGCCAGCCATGAACAAGGAAGCTAAGCAAGAGCTTGAGGCACTGTATTCAAGGCTGGGTCCATACAAACTATACAAACTATAGCAAATAGAATTATATTCAATACTTAATGCTTGGTTTTAGTGATACATGACGATGTTGCTGATTTATATAGTTATATATTTATGTATCTTACACTTTTTCTTGTTACTTGAGGATGCATTCTTCTACGTCTTTTAAAAAGAATATAAAATATAAGGTGATATCACATAAGAGCCACCTCATACACTGTGTTCACTGTTCCCTTAGGAGTCCATAATTTATATCAAATATTTATATATGTATCTGTATCAAGTATCTATCTATCTATCTATCTATCTATCTATCTATCTATCTATCTATCTCTATCCATCTATCTCAAGAGACTATGTCAAGTAGCTGACCCATATATATCATCTGAATTTGCACCACACAGTTTGTGGGGGTCACACAATGCCACAGTCATCCATTATTAAGGGATGCATGATTGGTTTTGCCATCAGTTCATCTTTAGAAGTAAATGGCCTGCAAGCTTTGAAGCTATGGTTTTTATTATTTGTTTGCTTATTGTGCTGGTCCTGAGGCTTCAACTCAGGGCCACGGTGTTGTCCCTAAGCTTTTGAGCTCATGACTACTGCTCTACCACTTTGAGCCACAGTGCCATTTCTGGCTTTTTAATGGTTAATTGGATATGAGTCTCATGGACTCTCTGTAGCTTTGGGCTGTAGTTCTCAGATCTTAGCCTGTGGAATAGCTAGGATTATAAGTGTGAACTGCCAGTGCCTGGCTTAAAACTATGATAATATGCTATCCTGGAAACTGTTGATCATTGTGACGAAGATATTAACACTAAGTCCTGGGCTTGAGCTCAGGGCCTGAGCACTGTCCTTGGACTTTCTCAAGGCTAGAGCTCTACCACTTGAGCCTCAGCACCACTTCCAGCTTTTTTCTATGTATGTGGTGCCGAGGAATCGAACCCGGGTCTTTGTGCATGCTAGGCAGGCACTCTACCACTAGGCCAAACTCCCGGCCCCTTTAGCCACATTTCTGTCTTGAGTTACATTTCTGTCTTTTGTGTGGTTAAGTGGAGATAAGAGTCACAGACTTTTTTGTTGTTGTTGTTGTCCAGGGCTGGTTTTGAGCCACAATTCTCAGATCTCGGATCTCTCTGGAGGAGCTAGGATCACAGGCATGAGTCACCAGTGACCAGCCTGAGGTATTTTTTTTTTTAATCTCTTGGTTTTCTCTGAATGAAGCTAGCAAACAGTAAAGAGGATAGAAGGTCCTTGTCTTGCCCTACAAGGCACAATGACAAGTTGTGTTTGACATCCCTGCCCCCTATCAGAACCTGAGTAGGTGAATATTTACTTCCATCACATATTTTTAAAATCTATGTTATTATTGAAAATATACTGTGACTGATAGCATACTGGGATCCCATGAATAATACCTTGAGCATTATTTAGTTTAAAACTAATCATATGAATAAAAAAACTATACTGTAGTAACTGCTGAAGCAGCCTACATTCCATCTGCTCTTGCTCTCCTGGGGCACACAGGAGAGCTGGTTTTCTGTTTCTGATATATACTAGCTCATCTTGTCCCTAAATGACCAGAACACCAGGCAGAGATTCCTGGTGTATAAGCAGAGAGTATAAGCACATGCTGACCAGGACAGAGAGCTAATGGGAAGTCCTTGCCCTATTGAACAGTACACTCACTGCCCTCTCCACTGATCTTGTGACCGCAACCAACAGCAAGTTTGTCTTTCACTGTAGGCTGTATTCAGGAGGGAGCCTGAGCACAGGGCTAATAGCGGATGGTGGTCAGCCCTTTACTGACCTCAGTGAGCATTCTCTGGGTCACCAATAACAGCCCTTCTCTCACTATCTATAGCTGGAAAGACCAATCTACCAGGATGTCTGCAAAGGTTAATGTCATACTGTCACACAGGGAGCCTTCTATATCTGCTGGTTCCCCCTCAGTGGATCCAGCCTAAGGTGTGCAGAAAACATTTGCCTCTGGACTGGTCATGTACAGGTTCTACCCCTCCTCTCTCCCCCCGCACTGTGGTCTTCTTCCTTAAGCAATTCAGTATGGCAGTTATAGACATATTTTCATTGTATTTGATACTGTAAATAAAATCTACAAATGACTTAAGGAATGCAGGAGAATTGTATGTAGATAATGTATGGCTCTATGCAATTTTATTTAAGGGACTTGAGCACTCTTGGACTTTAGTATACATAGCAGGGTCTGGAAGCAATGCCTCATGGGTACTAAGGGATTATCATATTGTTTTCAAATTGGACTCTAGTTTCCTGGTGCATTGTTTTTAGCTGGTATATCCCTTCTCTCCCCTCCCCTCCTCTCCCTTTTCTTCCCCTCCCTTTCCCTTCCATTTTATTGGAGATACTGGGGATTGAACTCTGGACTTCATGTGTGCTAGGCAAATGCTATATCACTTGAGCCTATGCTCCCAGCCCTTTTTGCTTTAGTGTATTTATTTTTTGCCAATCCTGGGCTTGAGCTCAGGGCCTGAGCACTGTCCTTGGACTTTTTCAAGGCTCACCACTTCTGGCTTTTTTTTTTCTATGTATATGGTACCGAGGAATTGAACCTGGGTCTTTGTGCTTGCTAGGCAAGCACTCTACTATGCCAAACTCCCGGACCTTTAGTGTATTTTTGATAGGGTTTTGTGCATTTGCCTGGGCCAGCCTTGAACACGATTTCCCTACTTAAGCCCCCACAGTAGCTGGTATTATGGGTATGTTCCACAAAATCTGGCCTGGAAGCGCTTTCGCAATAAGGCAAAAATGTGATCTTCAGATTGCTGCTTCTTTCAACTTAGTAGAACGTTGACTTCTGGGGCATTATTGAACAGTGGTTCAGTCTCAGTTGCCCACCACCTACCTTTCCTGAAACCCTTCTTTCTGCTAACTCCCTCTGGTTGTCAGGCATTCACAAATCTGTTATTCCAGCTACTTCACAGGGTGCTTTGCAAGGGCATAGAAACATTTTGAGAGTACTCATGTGTCTCTTCTGTTTTTGTAATTTTTTTCCCTTGAGTAACAGGCTTGCATAGCATAAACCAGAATCAAGACCTCAGCATAGATCAGCTCACATTGTTATATCAGAAACATCCAGTTAACTCCTTTTACCAGCTTTCTCTGTCCCTTATTCTCTTTAGTGAGTCCTCTATAAGTTTACCTGAACTTTAAAAGGTTTTGTAGCATTCTATAAAAATGTCTAAACAGCTAGAGAATTATCGAAATACAGCACTATCTTTTCTAATGACATAATCTTTTGTGTTTTGCTTTTGGAGAATCCAACAGGCATCCGCACCAGTGGTTAAAAAATACTCTGATCACTGTTTCTTTTGCTCTCTGCATTTCTGGAACAAGATTTTCTTTTTTTCCTGGCTGCCAGCAGCATATGGAAATTTCTTATCATCTTGGGTTTGTAGTGGAGCGTCTAAATTTTCCTTACTTTGGCAAGTCTAACGAAAAAGACACATAGGGAAAATCACTTTCCTCTTCTTTCCTATCAGACTCTTGTAGCAGGTAGAAGGGTAAGTTTACTTTGCCTGGGAATTTGGTGGAAAATCAGAGTGTTTCTAGTAGCTTTCCTTCCTTCCATGGCCTGGCCAGTCACATAGTCCTGCTATGGCTGGGTTTATGTAGAAAAGTGAAACCTGCCACCAGTGTCACAGAGACAAAACCTGTAGGCAGCTGCCAGATTTCTCTTTTTCCTAACATACTTCTGTATGCCAAAATTCTTTTTCCACAGGATTCTGGACACCCAATGAGAGGTACAGTTAAGTTGCAACTGTAATAACTGTAAAAGTAATTAGAATTGTTACCTTTGAAAACGGAGTGGTAGGGTGGATAATTCAAGCCTTTTCTTTATTTCTTTTTTTTTTAATCTTAGATTTGAAAAGAAAAAAAATGTGAGGTATGAGGCAAAACAAGTCAAGCAGGTGTGCAAAGCAGTGAGATTGGAGTCTCTCTGGAAGGATGATTTCTCAGAGGGGAATGGCCTGACTTGCTGCAGTACCTGTTAAAGTGTGGCCTGTGAGAGGCAGGAGGAGCTGAGGGTGGGGGGACGCCCTCTGAGCTTTAAGTCCTCTACTAGCATAGCTTGGGTGAAAGGACGAAGTTCTGCTATTGGTGGCTTCAGGTGGAGAGACTGCTAAATATTTGAACATTCATGAAGAAATACTAGGAAACTTTGGAGCAATTCCCAGCATACTACGTATAGAGAAATTCATTACAGGACTTCATGATTCTTCTGTTTACTGAAAGCTTGATTTTTGTTGAACCATGGTAAAAGGATTTCTGTTAGATACTACTTTCTTTTCCCTTTCCCCTTTTCTCTTTCCTTTTCTTTCCATTCCTTTCCCTCTCCCTCTCCTCCCCTCCCCCTTCCCCTTCCCCTCCCCTCCTCTCTTCTCCCCTCTCCCCCCTCTCCCCCCTTCCCTTCCCTTCCATTTTTTTTATTTGGTAGTACTGGGGTTCAAGTTCAATGCTTTGTTCCTGTTGGCTTGGTCACTCTAGCACTTGTGCCATTGCCATTTTGGCTTTAATTATTTAGAATTTTTAATTATTTTGGATTTTTAACTATTTTAATTGTTTGGATCAGTCTTGGCCATAATCCTTCTCTCTCCTGCGTAGTTGGGATTACAGATACATGTCACCATACCCAACGTATTGGACTGGCTGATGTGGGTCTTGCTACTATTTTGCCTGAGTTAGCCCTGAACTGCTATCCTGTTCTCAGCCTCTTATTATGCCTAGCTCTATGCCTAGTTGTTTTCCTAATCTTGGTTTTCCTTTTCTTCATCCTTTCCTTCCCTCTTTTCTCCTATCTCCTTTCCTTCTTCTATTATGTGTCTGCTATATGTCATTAAAAATTCATTGTTTACTCTGCCCGAAGTGAGAATCCAAAGGGCTAGATATCTGTCCATGCATGGCATGGCTGTGGGCTTTGCAGTGGTGTCTGGGAGGTTGTGAGGGAATGGCAGAGAACTGGCCAGGACCTATTAACTTCGAGCTACTCCCCCACCCCATCTACTGTAGTATTTCTTATATAGTATCAGTTTGATAAAGCTTCTCATTTTTAATTGCCTCACTTGAGAAAACTGGTGCTCTCATGACAGAGCCATGGAGGAGTCATTGTGTGTCACTCATATCCCAAAGCATTGAGATGCATGGCTTCTTTGCTGTCTCCCCGAGTCATAGGTGCCATCTGTGGGGAAGCTTATAATTCTTTTCATTTTTTGTGAATAAAATGGGTCTGAAGAGAAGTCTTATATCTCAAAATCCTAAGTGTGCATGCCGAACCTGCTCTGGCCTCTAATTTGCTCTTGGCTTATAGCTAGTGTACTAAGAACATAATATCTTGCACCTCATTGGACTTTTGCCAACAAATATCATGCCTTCCATATTGGGAGCTAATCTTTGTTTAGTTTTCTGTTTAATCTATTTTGAACCAAGTCTTCTGCTACTACTCAGAGAGACTGTGCAAAATCTTAAACACTAGTATCTACTAGAATTCGTGACTGTTGGCTTTACAGTGGATGTCAGCAAGTTGACGAGAAAAGATTTCACCAACTATTTTTTTCATTCCATGGAATGTCCCTCCCAGCTTTTTTTTTGGTGTTTTGATTTTGGTACTTTTTGTACCTGTAGAGAACATCATTGTGATATTTTTGATCAACGAGGCATCATCTATAGGGTGGCAGTCCATAACCTGAAGATTTCCTATTACCTAGTGGTGTCATAGCTGTCATGATGTTGTCAGTCAGTTCATTAATCCCATTTGTGTGATGCTAATCAGATCAGTCCTTTAGTACTGCCTGTCACATATGAGTGTATCATGTGCAAGTATGTACAGTACTTAATGGCTGATGACAACGATAGGTGACTATGGGAATGGTTTGTGTGTTTACTTTGCTTCTCAATGTTTAGAATGCATTATTGTTGAACCATTCACTGTACAACCCAATTCTGTTATTCTGTGATACAAATACATTATTTATTGTGCATATACACACATCATAATATTCAGTAGCACTTATTGCTATATGCCATATATAAATGTATATATATACTAGATATAATATTATATATATTAGCTTGTGGTAGACTCTTCCCACATAGACTCTTCCATAGTGTGAAAGTACACTGTATGATGCTCATGCTTCTTAGGATGTATTAAATGTTAAGCAACACATAACTGCCATGAGACTATGATACACCTAGGTAGCAACTATTATCTATACAGTTTCT
Organism: Megascapheus bottae; assembly: GCF_031878675.1. Lineage (NCBI taxonomy): Eukaryota > Metazoa > Chordata > Mammalia > Rodentia > Geomyidae > Megascapheus > Megascapheus bottae. Next base: position 22,187,843 of record NC_143530.1, on the reverse strand, counting down.
TTTGGCAAAAAAGAGGATTGTTTCTTAGAGGGGAGAGATATTTTTAATTATTTCTTTGCCAAACTTGAATGGAATTGGACACGTTTGTTTTGAAACTAGTAGGAATACTATGGTTTTGAAAGTTTTACCAAGGATTTATTCTAGGAATGACAGAGTTAAAGTAGGAAGAAATGAATATAGAGACAGAACATTTCCTGTTTCTCACAGGAAAATGGATGTTAAAGATTTTTACTTTATTTTTTCTTAATCGGAGCATGAAATTTCTTGATATGATAGAGAATAAACAGTGCCAGAAGATTATTTCCACTCTTTGAATGATAAAGATCTTAAATTAGAAACAAACTCATTGAAACATTTGGTTGCATTTTTTTTATTTTTCCATATACAGATCTGTTATGTGTAGAGGCAGATTTTATTGCTGTACCTTAATGATAGCTGCAGTTAGAGGCTTCATCTTTTTCCTCTCTTCCCCTACCTCGCCTCTCCTTATAGTATCCAGGGCAGCCCAGTTGTAGCATATCAGATACTAGGCTCTGCCAAAAGGTAGAGATTTATGCTGTGACATGTCCCAATTATGGGAGCATTGGCCAGTGATTTAATTTACCAACATCTCAATGAATCTCTAAAATAAAGAACATAATCTTTATAGTTGCAAAAGTTTAAATGAAGCAATATGTGTGAAGATACACATTGCACACACTGGCACTCTTTTTAAAATTGAATAAAGGGCCGGGAGTTTGGCCTAGTGGTTAAAGTGCTTGCCTAGCATGCATGAAGACCTGGGTTCGATTCCTCGGTACCACATACATAGAAAAAAAGCCGGAAGTGGTGCTGAGGCTCAAGTGGTAGAGCTCTAGCCTTGAGAAAATCCAAGGACAGTGCTCAGGCCCTGAGCTCAAGCCCAGGACTGGCAAAAAAAATATGAATAAAATGTACACTTTAGCTGTAGAATTCAGTAGTACCAAATACTTTCGCAGCAGTGTGCAGCCATCACCACTGTCCATTTCCAGAACTTAAATTCAGGGCCTAAACCTTGTCCTTGGGCTTTCTCAAGGCTAGAGCTCTATCACTTGAGCCACAGTACCACTTCTGGCTTTTTCTGTGTATGTGGTACCAAGGAATCGAACCTGGATTTTTGTGCTTGCTAGGCAAGCACTCTTACCACTAGGCCAAACTCCTGGTCCTCCAGAACTTTTCATCATCCTAAGTGGGGGTACTCTGTGGTCACCAAACAGTAATTCTCCCACATTCCTCCTCAGCCCCTGGTAGCCTCTGGTCTTCTTTTCATCTCTTTTATAAATCTAGGTACCTCCTATAAATGGAATCATAGAATTTGCTATCTTCAGTCTGGCTTTTTCATTAGCATAATGTCTTCTCAAGATTCATTTATTATAGCTGATGTCAGAATTTCATTTCTTTTCTTTTTCTTATCCTTCCTTCCCCTCCCTCCCCTCTCTCCCTTCCCTCTCCTTCCTTCCCTCCCTCCCTCCCTCCCTCTCTCTCCTCCCTCCTTTCCTCCTTCTTTCCCTCCTTCCCTTTCTCCCTCCTTCCCTTCCTCTCTTCCTTCCTTCCTCTTTTTGTGCTTCCTCTTTTTGAACTCTGAACTACGTGGCTTTTCTACTCATGGCTGGTGCTTTACCTCTCACTGAAGCCACATCTTTATTTTTGTTTTCTGCTGATAACTGGAAATAAGAGTCTCTGCTGGGCTGGCTTTGAACCATAGTTTCAGATCTCAGCATCCTGAGTAGACTAGGATTATAGGTGTAAATCACCAGCCCCTGGCTCTTTTGTTTCTTTTGAGGGTTGTATAATATTTTATTGTAGGTATCGTATTTTGTAGATTTAGCTGTTGTTGAATAGTTGGATTACTTTTAGCCTTTGACTATTATGATAAATGCTGTTAGGAAGATAGATATCCAGGTATTTTTGAGTCTCTGATCTCAGTACTTTGGAGCATAAACTTGGAAGTAAAATTTTTAAATAGTGTGGTGATGGTTTTTACATTAATGTTCTCTTTTGGTGGTGCGGGGGCTTTAGCCCAGGAGCTTGTGTATTGTGGGCAAGTGCTCAGCTACTGAGAACCACACCCCTCCCAACACACATGGTAATTCTTTAACCATTTTTGTCTTAAATGACACCCTATTTTCAATACCTACCTGTTATTTGGTTGTCATGGTCTAACTCTCAAGTGGCCTGGTTATTTATAGTAGCAATCCCCTCTTTTCTCTGCCAGTCTTATTATGGGATAACTGACAATTAAAAATCACTACATGTATGATGTACAATAGAATACTTGGATATACTCTATATACATGGGAAGCAAGTACACTAAGTTAATTAACATCATCACCTTGCATAATCTTTTGTGTGTGTATGTGTGTGTGTGTGCATGTGTGTGTGTGGTGAGAACATTGAAAGTGCACTCTCACCACTTTTCAAGTGTTGTCACCATGTTTCAGGGCAGGTCTCCCAAACTCCTCATCTCCTCCAACTGAAAAGTTGTTCCCTTGACCATTTATGATGGCCTCCCTTCCTCCCTCTCCAACATGATCTTCTAAGTTTCAGAGCTAAGAAGATATGAATCAGGATAGCACAGTGAAGTCAGCTTTCATTTCGGGACTCCCTCAGCACCTTGCCAAGACAGCAAACTCCACAGTCCTTAGTTCTCAGAAATATATTAGTTGTACTTTGAGAAATCATGGAGAGGGGAGGATTTGCTCAGTTGGTTCTCCCGAAGAGTTTGGGAAATGATACCCATAGCACCATGGGTATAACACCTTCTGTTCTGGATCTGTGTATGTAGGGGCTGAGGAGACTGAAGAGGGCTGAAGACAGGTTGATGGCTTCGGATACTGGGTTCCAGTATCTCACCATGACAGCTGAAAATCCAGCACCGGGAGACCTGTCTCCGGCCCCCCTCATCACTTGCAAGCTCTGCCTGTGTGAACAGTCTGTGGACAAGATGACGACACTCCAGGAATGTCAGTGCATCTTCTGCACTGCGGTGAGTGCAAAGGGAGAGGTGTGTGTATGGGGGGGGGATGATACAAGTCCAGGAAACATTTCTGTAGCTTACTGAGAAGCCTAGATTTGTTACAGTACTGTCCTGCTCTGGAAAGGATTGAAATCAGGTCCCACTCACATATAATGAAAAAGGAAATTCAATGTTTATTATTCTTCTTCAGTAAATTTAATGGGTATCTGGAATGCGATGTGTAGATGAGATATAATGAGTGTATGAAATGCAATTATTGATTGCATTAGTAGTCCGTTCTCTCTGTAAGAAATCAAATAGGGACTTCTCAGGTTGGTAGAGTTCTCTCCTAGAATGGGCAAAGTCCCAAGTTAAATTCTCAATATGGGAGTGGGGGAAGAAAAAATAGAGAATCTTCATTATGTTTTAGTTAATTGCCATCTCTGAAAAGCTACTGAACAGTTTGAGTGATAGAGAAATCGGTTAACAGTTTATGTCATATATTTTCTTCATATTCTTACTCACTTCTTACAAAGATCATGATGTACAAATTTTTGCCTTATATAACTTCTCTCCTTCCTTCCTTCCTTCTCTCTTCCTTCCATCCCTTTGTCCCTTATGCTAGTACTGGATTTGAACTCAGAACCTCAAGCTCTGGCTTAGTTTTTTGCTGAAGGCTAGTGTTCTACCACTTGAGCGATGTCTCCACTTCAGGTTTTTTGCTAGTTAAGTTTCTTAGATTCGTCTGCCTGGGATAACTTGAAACTGGGATCTTCAGGTTTCAGCCTCCCAAGTCCCTAAGATTACAGGCTTGAAACATTAGCACCAGGCCTCTTCTTTAATTCTGGTTCCATGATGTGCCAGATGCCTTCTTAATAAAGGAGGCCCCATAGATTCCAAGGGGGAAGCTTGCTTCTTTTTTAGTGTGGTACCAGCATTATAACACTAAAAGAGATTTTTATTGAGATAGGAGACAGATGGATGAGTTTCCATAGAATGCAAAGATATTATAGAATGGTATTATTTGTTCATTCAAAACAGCAACTGTGGGGCTGGGAGTTTGGCCTAGTGGTAGAGTGCTTGCCTAGCAAACACGAAGACCCAGGTTCGATTCCTCAGTACCACATACATAGAAAAAAGCCAGAAATGGTGCTGAGGATCAAGTGGTAGAGCTCTAGCCTTGAGAAAGTCCAAGGACAGTGCTCAGGCCCTGAGCCCAAGCCCAGGACTGGCAAACCCCCCCCCAAAAAACCCCAAAACAAAAAAACAACAACAAAAAAACCCCCCAGCAACTGTGTCCAAGAACTCTTATGAGAGGAAAGGTCTTTTCTATCAAAGTGAGTTGCTAAAGAGTTCCTATTTTGGAATGGTAGCTTGACTCTTGCTGATTATTCTGCTAAGACAATATCAGCAAGTACTGCAGGAAAAGAGGAACTGCTTTTGGACAAGGAAGGAATTTTAAGATTTTGTCTTACCTGGGTTTTCCCCTGATGGAATAAAGACACATCTCAGAAGATATACCTCAGATTGTTCAAGAAATAGCAGAAAGCATGGGTATGTGCTGAGATTACTTGTGTATTACTAATCTTATTTCAAAGTCTGTTAATGGTCCCCTTATGTAAATGCCTTTTACCCTATTAAAACTAGCCAATCACAAGCAATTGTGAACCTGAACCCAACCAATCTGAGCAGAGGGGCCAGGCCTGCTGGTTAGGGATAAATAGAGAAGCTTTCCTGCTCTGTGTGCTTGCTTGCTAGATTTGTGGTTGACAGCACACCCTTCTACAGGAGTAAGTTTTGCCTCAGTGAGATAATTCTTTATTTTCATGTTTACCATTGTGATTCTAGTGGTTCTTAGAAAGCACATTCATAGCACTCACGTGGGCACCAGGAATCACTTAAAGATACAAAACTCAGTAAAGATCCTTCCTTTTAGGAGCTTATCATCTTATCAAACAAGGTTACGTGATGAACAAAAATCATAGTAAGTAGATCCTGGATAACAGAGTTTAGGAATAAGATAGAGCCTAACAAAGAATAGGAATGTAGGGTTTGGGGAGACTGAGTTTTCAGTATAATATTTAGAAGCAAGGTCCTTGGAGGGGCCATGTAGATGCCTCTTCTTCCTCATCTTGCCTGCCTGTGTTGCTTTATAGCAAGACAGGAAGTGGCCTTGTCATTCTAGAACAACTTCAGTTTCTGTTGCTCTTGCTTTGTTTCTGATAATGCCCTTCACAAAGGATGACTTCTCTGTCTTTCTCAGACACGTTTCTAACCTTTGCTAAGCCTTGAAACACATGAGTCAGAAGCAACATTTGGTGGAAACCAGAATGGAAAAATTTCTCGGAAGGAAGGTTACTGGTGTTTAAAAGCAGGAGATGGAATTCAGTTTTCTTGCTATGAAATTTCATAATGCAGAATTCAAGACTGTGCATCAAACAAAAGGCATTTCACATTCACAAAGAAGCTCATGCTGACATATTATTGTTTCAATAGATTTTTTTTATCAAGTTCCTAATTAAAGATAGCACAAGTGCTTCTCATTTCTCCAGTGACTTGGGGGCGTGGGGAGTTCATGTAATGAGATCATTGTGTCATCTAGATTCATGTGTCTTTATTGTGAGAGAGTCCTCAAATGCAGAAAGTCAAATGGTTTGATGTTTTTCTGATACTTTTCCAATGTACTTTTTGGACTTGTAAGTATGTACCTTGCCTGGCTTCCATTACCTAGGATCTACCAAAATAGCTACATGTCTATGGTTACATGAGTATTTGTAAATTTGCAATTGGGAGAATTAGACTTGTCTGAAATGCTGCTTCAACTTTCTTTCTTTTTGGTTGTGGGGGCCGTATGCTGTCCTTGAGCTCTTTTGCCCAAGGCTAGCACTACCACTTGAGCCACTATACCACTTCTGGTTTTCTGGTAGTTAATTGGAGATAAAGAGTCTCAAGGACTTTCCTGACCAGGCTGGCTTTGAACAGTAATCCTCAGATCTCAACCTCCTGAGTAGCTAGGATTCAGGCATGAGCCACCAGAGCCTGGATAACATTTTGCTTTATTAGAGATTTATCTTTTTAAAATATATTTTTATTGTAATTAATAGAAGGGTTACATTATATTCACCAGATAGAAGGTGCATTACTTCACAAACATTGTATTAGAGATTTATCTTATTCTTTCCTTTGGTGCCTCCTCCTTTTCCTCCTCCTCTCCTCCTCCTCCTCCTCCTTGTCCTCCTCCTCCTCCTCCCTCCTCCTCCTCCCTCCTCTTTGTCCTCCTCTTTTTGTTTTGGAAGAAACACTGTAGACTTCATTTAATTTGCACCAAAACTAAAGACATCAAAAAACTTCTGTGTTTTCAAGATAAAAAACAAAAAATAATCCTACTTTTTTCTTTTTAACAATAATTGGGTGGGAAAGATTTCTCCTGTAAAATGTTTCTGAAATGGTTTCTACTAAGAATTCCCCCATCTCCACCTCAGTGGAAGTCTGCAAGTGTTGATCTTCCTGCTAGATTTGGTGCTATGCCATCTCTATTCATGGATTTAATGGAGCTGTGTAAACATCGAATCTTTGTCCCATCCTCCCTGTAGGTATCCCTGACCATTTTGTTGAGAGCTTAAGTTCTTTCTGCTTCCAAGGTCACTGTGTTCCAGCTCTAGCTCTGCCCAGTTTAGCTGTGTGGTTAAGCAAATGATTAATCTCTTTGGACCTCAGATTTCTCATTTGTAGAACAAAAGTGCTAGACTGGACCCTTGGGGGTGCTGCACCTATGGGTTTAACATAGTCTGCATGCCATATGGGCAGATATGAAATTTGACTTGTAGTGTGTGGGTTTGCTTTTTTTTTTTCTCTGTATGTGGTACGGAGGAATCGAACCTGGGTTTTCGTGCATGCTAGGCAAGCACCCTGCCAGTAGGCCAAACTCTCAGCCCATCCCTGAGCTTTTTTTACTCAAAGTTAGTGTGCTTACCACTTGAGCCACAGTTCCATTTCCAGCTTTTCTGTGGTTAATTGAATATAAGGATCTCATGGACTTTACTGCCCAGACTGGCTTTGAATGAGCTGCTATCTTCAGATGATCTCAGCCTTCTGATTACAAAGTAGGATGTCAGGTAGTGAGAATTCTGTGGAATTGCTGGTTTGTGGGCAGTATAACCTTCTGATTTATTTTGGCCACTATTTCTGTCTGCTGGGAACTAAGGAATAATGAAGACACAGTTGTTGCTTGTTTTTATAACCTAGATAATTTCACCTGAAAAGAAGGTGGTATGTTGGGCCTGGCCTATTTGCCTTTCAGATTAAAGACGGGATATGCAGAATGAAAGGAAAATAAAGTCCTGCCATATTCTCGCCTTTATTTTCCATTAAGGTTTATTGGCTCTAGGTAGTTAGAACTTCTTTTACTATTCATTTCTCTGGGCCAAATAGATTTTCCAATGTTTAAAAAGTGAGAGGAAATATTTAAAAAAATGTTTCAGACTAAGCCCTTGTTTCCCTTAGGGCCTGATGGGTGACCTTTAAGAAAAGTGAACAGATACCCTGGCAGACATTTACAGTTCTGGAAGATCTTCATCGTGTGTACTTGTGCAGTGTATATGCGTGTGTGCTCATGTGTGACAGGCAATGGTTCCTTCTTTCCTGGGTTCTAATTGATGTCTGTACTAGGGAAAGGAATGCCATTCTCCTACCCTTTTACCATGTTTCCACTGCCATATAATATAGTGGTGAAGGCTCAGATATAGAATCAGGAAGACTGAGACTCATGCTCATCCTTTGCCATTTACTGGTGTATGACTTTGGACAAGTACTTTAGCTCTCTAATGCTTAGGGTTTTTACTAGATAGATGGAGAATGGAGGGACAGATAATACTTGTCTCTGTTCTTTTGGGAGGCATCACAAGAATTCTAGGAAAGCATTTAACTCAGTGCTAAGTCTGTGGTAAGTTGATATCTTCTTTCTCCTCCCCCTCCCCCTCCTTCTCCTCTTCTCTCCTTTCCTTTCTATGGTCCATCTTTCTGGCTTTCAGAAATGTATATCTGGGTACCAGTTGCTCACACCTGTAATCCTTGCTGCTCAGGAGGTTGACATCTGAGGATCACAGTTTAAAGCCAATGTAAGCAGGAAAGTCTTTGAGACTCTTTGGAAGTAGGACTGTGGCTCAAGTGGTAGAATGCTAGCCTTGAGCTAAAGAATTAGCTCAATGACAGCACCAAGACCTGGAGTCCAAGTCCCAGGGATGGACACACACACACACACACACACACACACACACACACACACACACGATTCAAAAGTGTTGTAGAAATCATGTAATCCTAGCTATAATAGGAAGCTGAGATATGAGAATTCCAGTTTGAAGCCAGCTTAGACAGGGACATTTATGAGACTTCTATCTCCAATTAATCAGCAAGAAGTCAGAGTGAAGTTATGGCTCAAGTAGAATAGTGTCAATCATGAGTGAAAAATCTAAGGGACAGTGTCTAGGTCCTCAGTTCAAGCCCAAGTACTGGCACACACACATACACACACACATACACACACACACACACACACACACACACACACAGAAATATTGTAGAGCAAGCAGAGCCTATAACTAGCTTTCATATTGGCTTTTTGTAAAACGCTTATGATATATGTTATTTCAAATTCATGACTATTCTGATCCAGAGACAGGCAATTAGGAGTGAAAGAGAAGAAGCAAGAAGGAGCTGAGGAGAAGGAAGAAAAGGGAACGAAGAGAGGAAAGAAGAAGAAAAGGAGAGGATGAGGAAGAAGAAAGAGGAATAGAATTAAATTTATCCAAAGTGGGGCTTGCAGCTAGTCTTCTGAAACTGAAGTTCCAAAAGTAGGTCAGGATAGAAATAGCAATACAAGTTTAAAAGTGAATCAATGAACACATTTCTGATGGATGTAAACAATTCAAATGGAAGAGCTATTTACTCCTATGATTGTGATAATAATAATAATAGTGTAATTATTTGTTTCCATGATGTATTAATGTAGTGTCACTTTAAGAACACTTCATGGAGAACTTTCTGGGTCTGCAAGAAATAGTGAGGTATCCTCTTCCAGGCAAATGTTTTCTGTATTCTGTTCTGGTCATATGACCTGCCAGTCTTTCATTTGGCTCTGACGTACTCTGTCTCTCTAGATTCCCACATGTTCTAGTCTTATTACATGGATAGAAGGAAATTTTGCCTGTTCAAAACACTACTGGCAAGGTGCCAGAGGCTCACACCTAGAATTCTAGCTTCTCAAGAGGCTGAGAATTGAGGATCCTAGTTTGAAGTCAGCCTGGACAGACAAATCCAAGAGATTCTTACTAATAATTAAACAACCAAAAAGCTAGAAGTAGAGCTGTGGCTCAAGTGAATTTATTCTTGTCTTTATAACGTTACTCTAATATATTCACTGTTTATAGCTGTTGAAAGTAATAATAATAATAATAATAATAGGATGACTTGTATTTATCTGTGAAGTCACTGGTTTAAAATGCCAGTTTCAGTGTGTTATATTTTTCCACTGACAACATTGCTGCTTGCAGATCAGGTGGCATCTAAAGGGTAAGAGCAAATGCTACTGCATGGGAAACGTGTTAGAGATGACTCAGGGAGGTGTTGGCTACTGAACACCCACGATTTCATCCACACCCAGTGCTCACTAGTCACTTATTCAAAGTAAGTAGTGAAATGGGGTAAGAGAGGGGAGAACAGCAGCAGAAAACCATACTGTAAAGGCCCAAGAACTTTGACATAATCTTAGAATTGGAAAGAAGCTTTACTTAGGCCTTCTAGTTTACCTTCACTGCATGAAAAATACCCTTTCCTTGGTTTGTTTCCTAATGAGGGGAGGGTCTCAATGGTTGCCCAGGAGTCATTTATTTATTATTACTGTATAATTCTGGTGTATAGAATACAATGGTGAACAATTAGATCAGGGTGTTTTTTTTTTTTTTCCCAACAGCTCAACTTTCAGTATACAAAACAAATGCTAACAAGTCAATGCAGAACTGAGGTGACGGTGGGCCAGGAGTTTGGCCTAGTGGTAGAGAGCTTGCCTAGCATGCAAAGACCTGGGTTCAATTCCTTGGAACCACATACGTAGTAAAAAAAGCCAGAAGTGGTGCTGAGGCTCACATGGTTGAGCGTTAGCCTTGAGAAAGCCCAAGGGCAGCGCTCAGGCCCCGAGTTCAAGTCCCAGGACTGGCCAAAAAAATGAGGTGATGGTGGGTGCTTTTGAGACACAAAGCAAGACATGCTGAATGGTCAGAGATGTCTTACTGGGAAAGCGTCATTTGAAGAAGACCTTGGAGGAAGTGAGGACCAAGCTGTATAAATATTTAGGAGAGGATTAGGCAGCGGCAAGCAATGTGGTAGTCTCAGGGTTGGGAGAGTACCTGGCATGTTTTTATCCAGTCAGGGTAGGTGGAGAAGAGCATGTATACATGCACGTATGTTGCACACATGTACACATGGGCATATTGCAGACATGAAGTGAGAGGTGATGTGTTTTGTGTAGAGTGTGAAGGGCCTTGCAGATTGGGGTGAGGATTTTGGCGCCAGTCTAATTTGAGAACAGAGTTTTGGGTGAGTTTTGACTCTGAGTGAAATGATCTGACTGTGTTTTAAGTGGATTACTAGGTTTCTGTGTGTGTGTGTGTGTGTGTGTGTGTGTGTGTGTGTGTAATTATTATTTTTCTCTTGTTGCTGACCTCTCTCTCTCTCTCTCTCTCTCTCTCTCTCTCTCTCTCTCTCTCTCTCTCTCTCTCTCTCTCTCTCTCTCTAGCTCAAGCTCTGTCTTGAGTTTAGGGTCTTGTGTTTTTGCTTGTCTGGCATTTTATCACTTAAGCCATACTTCTAAGTTTGGCTTTTTTTTTTTTTTTGCTAGTTAACTGGAGCTAAGAGTAGAGGGTTTTTCTGCCCTAGTTGTGTCTAAATTGGGATCCTTAGGTCTCAGCTTCCTCCGTTGCTGGGATTGTAGGTATAAACCACTGTGCATACTATTTGTTTTTGAAGGCAGTGTTTCTCAATCTTCCCAGGATCCTCCTTTCCTCCCATGGACTCTAAACAAGATGTGGCTAAAAATGCTTGCGTGTGCTGTATCCCTGCCTTGTTAGTACATTTACACACTTCTGTAAACATTGGAAAACATCTCCTCTTCATTTTCTTCTTTCTAGATAAGAGTTCTTTGAATGTACTCACCTCCTTGGAATACATACGTTATCAAATCGTACTTTATACCCCACCACCCCCATCCTACTCACACAAAACTTTTGAAATAAGCATCACTTGCACAACCACTTGACTTTGTTCATGGGTTTAATGAGTACTTCAGGCTTTTTTCTGTGTTGTTTGACAGAAGTAGAGTTATAGGAAGTGTTATAGAACAAGATTTTCTTCATTTTCCACCAAGAGTATTAGGGAGAGATGAGAGATTACTGATCCATAGTTGAATGTTATGTAGAATTTTTTTAAAAAGTTTAAAACAATGTTTATTTTTATTTTATTTCTTACTTTTTTAATGCTTGAACTGGAGCTTAAACTTGGGGTCTCGGCATTTAGTTCCTTAGTGCTATATCTTGTTCAAGGCTAATGCTCTACCATTAGAGCTGTAGCTTCATTTCCAGCTTTTTATCTGAGCCTTTTTTTTTTTTTTTAGTCCTGGGCTTGAGCTCAGGGCCTGAGCACTGTCCTTGGACTTTCTCAAGGCTAGAGCTCTACCACTTGAGCCTCAGCACCACTCCAGCTTTTTTGTATGTATGTGATACTGAGGAATCGAACCCGGGCCCTTGTGCATGCTAGGCAAGCACTCTACCACTATGCCAAACTCCCAGCTCCATTTCCAGCTTTTTAGTAGTTAATTGGAGAGAAAAGTCTCATGGACTTTTCTTGCCTGGGCTGATTTTGAACCTCAAAAACTTAGATCTCAGTCTGGTGAATAGCTAGGGTAATAGATATGAGCTACTAACTTCTAGCTTTTTAGTGGCTAATTAGAGATAAGAGCCTCACAGACTTTCCCTGCCTGGGCTAGTTTATAACTGCGAGCCTCCGATGTCAAGGTTCTGATACGCTAGGATTACAGATGTGACCCCTCCCACAGGGCCCAGTAAAAAATACCATTTAAGAGCAGTCAAAAGTGGCTGATCATGAGAGAATGTTTCCCTATTAAGACATCAAACATCTTTTCTTTATTCTTTTGGAATGGTACCCCTTTTCCCAATATGTTCTAAGTCTCTTCTCATCTTCATCCAGTTTCTTCCCCACCTCCTCATTTTGGTACTGCTGTGGTGGTGTGACATTCATAGAGAAAATGGGGCATGGCAGGTATAACCAGTGCTCACACAGGGGCTGCTGTTCTCTCCAAGAACATGTGAGAATTCCCGCAGAACTAAACTGAAGAGGTGGTAAAGGTTTCCTGAGGGCTGAGACTGACAGGTGAGCGGTAAGATGAACTTCTGGAAGACAGGGATCGTGGGCCCAAGCTTAAGTGGGAAGTCACAGGGAGATGGGAGGAAGCCATTGAGGGAGGGCACAAGACAAACACATGGCTGAAAATGCAGGAATGCTTATCCAGACAGGTAAGCAAACACGGGATGGAGCCACTGGAAGACAGAAGACTTACTTGAGATTTGGGTATTGAGGATAGTTTGGGAGTAGAGGAGAACTCAGACTGAAAGAGAGCGGGAGGAAAGGATGAAGGAAGTCCTGTAGGGTGGAGGTTGAGGCAAAGCTCAGGCAACAAAATTCTTAGGTCGTGCCACATACATCATGACAGACTCCAGTCTTGTTGTCTACAACTGGTTCCTGTGTCTCTGATTTCTTCCCTCTTCTATCCATTTAGGATATGCATATCAGTTTAAGAGACATTGTTGCTGATTCCTTGCCTCCGTGACTAGTGAGGGTGCATGTGCGCGTATTTGTACCAAGTCCTTGGTGCTGACACTTGGTTTCCCCTGCTAGCTGTCCCCTAGTCACCTTGGCCCTCTTTCACCAAGAGGCAGCTCGACACTCCTTGTCTTTTCTTCTTCAGGGTGCTGCCCCTGAGCTTTTTTGCTCAAGGCTAGATCTGCTCTACTGCTTTGAGCCACAGCTTCATTTCTGGCTTTTTAAAGTTGTAGGTAAGAGTCTCAGAGACTTTGCTGCAGTTCTTAGTTAATTTTATACCTTAACATTTTAAATACTGTTGAGTCACACAGAAACAGAAACAGGGGAGGCATGAGCAAATAACCATGTTTATGAACTTGGTTCTAAGGCAGTAAGGCGTGCTTAATCATGGAAAAGGTTCCTTCAGTGACAAGATGTTTTGTATTGTCAGGAGGTATGGGGTTAAGGGAAGGGAGGGCAATAAATGGAGACAGGAGAGATAGCAAATGCAGCCCTGATAATCAATGTATATGTGTGAAAATGGAACCAGGTAATTTGAGGGGATAGGTGGGGTCGGGAGAGATGAGGGGAGAATGACAGAAGGGGGGTAATTGTATTCCTACACTGATTCATATGTTAAAACTCATTTGTACTTAAAGAAAAAGTATACAAAAATTAATGTTACTAAGTGAAAAGCAAAATTTCAAAATGTTAGTTCAGTTGAAGCCCCCCAAACTTATAGTTTGCCAGAAAACCTAAAATCTCTGTTTGTAAAGGGATTCTGCACGATTTCTGCTGTGGATTCCACATATACAGTGTCCCCCGTGGAGTCAGATTTGACACGTGGTGCCTCATTTCCATGGGAAGGAAAATGAACATAAAGGCATCAGTGGTTTTGAATCACCTCTTTGTCCTCAATTTGTGGCTCCTGAGAGTTTGCCTCTTACTTCCCTCGTGAACACCTGCTCAACCTCTCTGAAACTGAGCTTATTCATCTATAAAGTGAAATCCAGGAAGAAAGAAAAATAAAGACATTTGCATATCCACCATGCTGTGCATATTACACATGGGACTATTTTTTTTTCTGTTGACTTTTAACCTTCAGTTTACATATGAGGAAATAAATGCGGAGTTAAGAAATTTGCTTAAGATCCATACTTGTCATTCCTAGATGTTAGAATTGTTTCAGTGACCTAAGAACCATTTCTCTCAAAATTCTGGTGTATGGTCCCTCTGGCTTTGGTGGTGTCCCTTAGATTTTGCTTATCAGTGTACACCATGAATTAGATCTTTTAGCTCTAATAAACTAGAAGTCATTGTGATGTAGTGGGAAAACAAACAAGGATGGAGTCTCATACGTACCTTGGTTAACATCTCAACTCCTATAGTTTAGTATATGAGAAATGTAGGTAAGTTATACAACTGGTCTGTGTGAAATGGGATGGTCCCAGTCTTATGGTTGCTTTGATGGACAAATGAGAAAATTTTCAGATACTTAACGTTACTCAGCTCCCTTGTCACAGTATGAAAGATTTGATACAATCTAGAAAAGATTTATTTTGCACTATGTTGGGAGGTCTTTGCTCAGGATCAGTTGGTACTATTTCTTTTGGCCTGTGATAAGGCAGCACATTGTGGCAGAAAACGCTCATTTCATGGGCAAGGAAACAAAACAGAAAGAACTCAGTTCTCACAATACCCTCAAAACTCCTCCCCTCCTGCTCTGTGGTCTGAAGAAATTCCATTAGGCCCTACCTTTTAGGCCTCACCTCTTAGAGTTTCCACAGCCCCCCAATGTACTGCTGTGGGAAAGAAAGGCTTTGGGAGACATTCAAGTTCCAAATTTTAGCATGTACAATAGCCATCATAAGAATATGACAACTATTCCCATTATCTCCTCCCTTTCCCTGGTCCCTCATATATAATGAGTATTTTAGTTCTGACATAATGAAAACTTGGTTCTCAAAGTGCAGTACTTCCACCGGCAGCACCTGTGACCTTCTTAAGGTCTCCCTCAGACCCGTTGAATCAGAAGCTGAGATTAGAGCTAGTGATCTTTTGGTTCATCCTCCATAAGTCTAGGGCTTTTGCAGAACACTGTATAGATTAATTGCTCTAGATGGTGTGCTCTGAGGTAGATGGGCTTCTGTCTCTTTCGTGCATATCTCTGAAGCATATAGTCATATGGTCTAAGGGAAAGGAAGACTGGTCCAAATGATGGTAATTAAAATGAAAAACAAAGTCAAATGCAAAAAAAAACAAACCCAAAATAAAAAAACTACAGTTTTGCAGAATAAACTCTTGGAAAGACTTCAGGAAGTAAGGAATAGTTGCAGCATTGGGACAATGGGGATTATAATTGGGCAGCCACATAAGTTGTGAGATCTAGTACTAAGGATATATAGCCCACTGTCCAAAATTGTTAAGGAAAACAAATAGGAGGGTATTCTTAGTTTTCTAGGGAGTAATTAAATAGAAGAACTGGAGGTTAATTTGAGGAAAACAAGCTTCCTACTAATGAACCCAGTCTATTATCTCATTGTCTGAACTTTTCTACTTTTTTGGAGTTCATGTTCTTTTTCTTTTCTTTTTTTTCCTCTTTTTTCCTCTTTCTTTCTTTCTCTCTTTCTCTCTTTTTCTCTTTCTTTCTTTCTTTCTCTCTCTCTCCCTCCCTTCCTCCCTCCCTCCCTCCCTCCCTTCCTTCCTTCCTTCCTTCCTTCCTTCCTTCCTTCCTTCCTTCCTTCCTTCCTTCCTTCCTTCCTTCCTTCCTCTCTCTCTCTCTCTCTCTCTCTCTCTCTCTCTCTCTCTCTCTCTCTCTCTCTCTCTCTCTCTCTCTCTCTCTCTTTTCTATGTATGTGATTTTTTTCTGTGTATGTGGTACTGAGGAATTGAACCTGGGTCTTCATGCATGCTAGGCAAGCATGCTACCACTAGCCAAACTCCCAGCCCCAATTCCATGTTCTTTTGTCTTTGTTTTTTTGTATGTGTGTTGGGGGGGGGGTGAGGGGGCGTCATTAGGCTTGAACTCAGCCTGGGTGCTGTCCCTGAGCTCTTCAGCTCAAGGCTACTGTCCTACAAGCCCCACTTCCCATTTTCTAGAGGTTAATTGGAGATAAGAGTCTCAGGTGCTTTTGTGCCGGGGCCAGATTTGAATCTTGATCCTCAGATCTCAGACTCCTGAGTAGCTAGGATTATAAGCATGATTTTTTTTTCTTTGTGATGGTACTAGGGATTGAACCTAGTCCCCAAATATTATTCTAAATTAGCAAAACAATGGTCTCTTGAGGAAACTTTCACAGTGTCACTTCCAGGTCATTAGTGTAAGCTATTTTGTATGCTGGCTTCCAGAGGTTAAGTCCTATTGATAAATATGTAGCTAGTTATTGCTGAGTTAGCCTTATCCTTTTATTTGTACAGTATAATGTTCTTTCAGAGTTTGAAAAGTTTAGATAGCCTTTCATTGAGATTGCTACCTTTCACTTTGTAAGATGCTTTATTATAATTTACTCAAACTATTTTATTTATTATTATAACAAATAATTTTTACCTAACAAACATTAACATTTGTGACTTGATGAATAATGTCAATTTTTTCCTTTGTCTTTTTAGTGTCAAGAATGATAACATTGGTTTTACTATGAAACTCTTCAAATACAGGGGAAAGGTGGAATAATTTTCCCGTGCACATTTGAATTCCACAATTTCTTAGATCATTTGTGCTGCTATACAAAAATATCCAAGACTGGGTAACTTCTAAAGAACAGACGTTTATTTCCTAGTCTTTGGGAGGCTGAGAAATCTGAAGATCAAGAAAGGGACAGGGCTAGTTTCTGCTTTTGCAATGGCATCTTGTTGCTAGGTCCTCTGGAGAGCTGGGGAACATGTGTCTGCACAAGACATATGGGAAAGAATGGCAAGAATGAATCTCTTGGATTTCAAGCCAGAATAGAGAGTTCTTATGACTTAATCCCTTTGCAAAGGCCACACCTTGTACTACTGTCATGTTGAGAATTGAGTTTCAACATGGGGACATGGTGTTTCAAACCATGGCAGAGGCATGTCTCTACTGTGCCTTGATTTGCATGGCACAGTTTTAATATTCATTCTGAATTCTCCAGTGAAATTTAGCATGTTTGCTTAGATTGGGTTCCATGGTGATAGTTTTTTTTTTCCCTTCAAATAACTTGTATAATTCTACATCATGGCTGAGTTTCTTGATCCTTTCTTGATGAGGGGTTTATTTCTTCTTATGTTGAACTTTCTTAGACATCTGGACATGTTGCTGAGAGAGTTCATGTAGGGACTGACCCAGGAGGAGGAATGAGACAGACAGATGGATTCAGCCAGCTCTGAATCCAGGGTGTGTTTATTCTCTCAGGTTTTGTTGGGCATGCCTGCTAGGATTTTGATGCCAACCTGAAGGCTTGCAGTTCCTAGGGGGTAATGTTTCTTTGGAGGAGATGGAAGGATGTAAACTTGGCAGGCTCCCTTGTTTTCTCTCTCTTAGAGCCATCAGTTGCTTCTCTGAGTGTACTGTGTCATGAGGTAGCACCTGGCCGAGAGAGATCTCTTTGGGAGTAGTGTAAGAACCGGTGCCTCCCTCTGTGAAGAAAAGCAGCCTGGGTGGGAAGAAAGGAAAAGCCTTCAAAAGGTCAGTGGAAGAGCTATTGAATTACTTACGTTGGAAACAGATCTCTCCAGGCTTAGAGCTGGTGGCTTTCTCTGATTGGAGCAGTTTGGCAGATTCTAAAACTTCTTTGTAAAGACTGGTTGTAGCATTTCCAGTGAATTTCTCCTGAGTTATTTCTACCACTGAGTTTCTTAATTTAGGTGGCTTCATGATCACTGGTGATAAAGATAGAAGTGTTTGATTGCTCTTGTTTGGTGGGAACTGGAGGTACTTTTGATTGGAGTCCAGACTTAATCTCCTATATCTAATGACTGTTCTCAAACTTACTTCCAGGTGGACCTGTGTACTCTTTTCTAGAAAAAGTGTAACAGCACTATTTTGGGGTCAAGTATTTAAAGGCTCTCCCATCAGAATTTTCAAATTTTTCATGTCTAATTTTTCACTATGTTTTGGTGACAATTTCTTTTGGAACTAACTGAAGGCGTGTATGATCTATGGGGATGTGGGTGAGAAATCACTCCTTCCTTTTTGTGGAGCCCATGTAGATCAACATTAAGTGACCAAAAAGCATTGATGATGGACATAAAAAGGAAAGTAGCTTTCCTGATTAAAATTGGAAGGCATGGTTACTATTGAATTAGTGATTCTGCATAGGAATGACTTTAAACATGTTAAAACAATTTAGCAGGGTTACAGAATACAATATGAATATACAAAACTCAATAGTGTTTCTACATTCCAGGAAAGAATAATGCAATAATTGAATTAAGACAATTCCACTTATAGTAGCATGAAAAGGAATAATATACTCAGGAATAGATTTAACAAAAAGTTCTGAAACACTTGTACTGAAAGAACTACAAAACGTTACTGAAGAAAGAAAGACTAAATAAAACGTGACTCCATGTTCATGGGTTGGAGGCCTCAGTATTGTTAAGATGACAATACATTCCACATGGCTCTCCCAAGTAAGTTGTCTTTACAGAGACCGAGAAGGTGATCCTGCAACTCATGTGGAAACAGGAAGGAGTTTGAATAAGCCAAAGAATCATGAAAAAGAACAAGGATGAAGTACTTGTTCCCTGATTTTAGAACTTACTCTAAAGCCAGAGCAATTAAAATACCATGATATTGTCAGGAGGATAGATAGGTAGGTAGATAGATAGACAGACAGACAGACGGACAGACAGATAGGAGTGGAATAGAATTCAGAGCATGTTCATCAGTTACTGATGTGTTACTATTTGTTCATTAACTCCAAGAGATAAACACACATTGTTAATAACAGGGGAGAGGAGATGGGTTGTTATTCTCTGAACTATTTCCTTAAGTTTTGTGTAAATCAAAACTTTTTCCCCAAAGAAAGTCTGTTTCTTTTTTTTTATTGTAATGTATAAAGGGGTTACAGTTATAGTCGCCAGATAGTAGATACATTACTTCTCACACATTGATGTCCCTTCTCATGTTTTTGTCCCCATTTCCCTCCCTCCAGCCCCTCCCAATCATCTTGTTTTCCCCTCTTCCCTTTCCTATTTCAAATAAACAAACATATATACAATATATACCAGGTAGCAAAGTCAGATATAATAGCAATATGAGATTAACCAAAGGGCCACAAAAGAGAAAGAGAAATAACATAGTACATTAAGAACAACAATCACACAAGATAAAGCTCTTGTTTCCATATCCTGGAGATCCTTTCATTTAGTCTCATCCTATATGGCCTTATGTATCTAGATTTTGCGCTATTATAAACCTCTGCTAGGAGAGCCCAAAGATTGTACTAATTATTACAAATGAGGGAAGTCATTGAGCCTATGTTCCTTTGGGTCTGGCTTACTTCACTTAATATGATTGTTTCCAAGTCTTTCCATTTCCTTACAAATGGGGCAATGTCATTCTTCCTAATGACAGCACAGAATTCTATTGTGTATAAATACCATATCTTCTTGGTCAAGTCATTTACTGAGGGGCATCTGGGTTGGTTCCATATCTTTGCTATGGTAAATAGTGCTGCAGTGAACATCGTCGTGCTAGTGGATTTAGTATGTCCTTGTTTCTGGACGGTTGGGTAAATGCCTAGTAGTGGAATTGCTGGGTCATAGGGGAGCTCTATGTTTAGTCTTTTGAGGAATCACCATACTGCTTTCCATAATGGTTGAAAGAGTTTGCACTCCTACCAACAGTGTAGTAGTGATCCCTCCTGGCCATATCCCCAGCAGCATCTGTTGTTATTAGATTTTTTTGATCATGGCCATTCTAACTGGAGTGAGGTAGAATCTTAGAGTTGTTTTGATTTGCATTTCTTTTATGGCCAGATATGTGAGAGTTGATCAAGTTTTAAAAAGCATTATTATTCTATGGATGTCATCAAGAAAGTTAAAATATAACCCAGAGTGGGAGAAAATATTTACAAATCATCTCTTAAGAGATGCATGCAGCCTAACAAATACTTATTTATAACTCAATGAAATAAAAACACAATTAGCACAGTGAAAAACTGGCAAAGAGATGGGTGCCTGTGGTTACTCAGGAAGCTGAGATGTGAGGATCGCAGTTCAAAACCTGCTCAGGCAGGAAAGTCCATGAGACTCTTACCTCCAGATAAGTTCCATAAATCTGGAAGTGGAGCCGGGGCTCAAAGTGGTAGAGCTAGACTAGCCTTAAGCATAAAAGCTCAGGGATAGCACCCAGGTCCTGAATATGTGTATGTACGTATGCGTACAAATGCGTGCATTTGCACATGCGCGCACACACACAAATATTGACAAAACCAGACAATTCAAGCCTTCTCTGATGTTCCCCTGCAACAACACCTGTTGTCTTATCTCCCTGCTTCATCCACATGAGGCTGAGGCTCACATCGGTTTAGGGATTTTCATTTCTGCATGCATATCTTCAGCATACTTTAATCTAACATTCTAATTGCACAATGTATCCACCAACCCTTTTCACTTTGGCAAAGGGATTTTCATTTATTTACTCTAATGGGAGACTGTTTCCCTGGCACGGCCAGGTAGTATTGTTCCATTTTAATGAACAATGACTTGCCAAACTAGTTCATCATTAACACCAGTTCCCTTCGCTATTCATTGTGAAATTTGTTTTATTGATAGAAGGAAACTCTATAGAAATGTCTAATTTAGTGAAAGAAAATGAAGATTGTTATAGTAAATATACACATATATTTCCTGCTCCCTGTGGTTGGTTCTTGGATGGAGGAGCCATGTTGTGACATTGTAACCCCTTTTGCAGTGTTTGTTGTAATAGATTAACAAGCTCTTAGGAAGAATGCATCTTTGACATGTTAGAATTTAAAATCTGTTAAAGGGCCCCAGAGAAACCCTATACTTGAAAAAATATTAAATTATTTGCAAGAAACAGTAGAAATCATCTGGTAGTTTGCTAGTAAAATCCTCAGAACCCCTTGGAACTCTGAGAGTGATGGAGTGAGTTAAAATAGTCCTTGGTACATAATCTTATGGCCTTATAAAACTTGTATAATAGCTGTGCACTGGTGGCCCATGCCTGTAATCAGGAGGCTAAGATCTGAGATCACTGTTAGAGACCAACTGGGGCAGGAAAGTGCATGAGTCTCTTTTTGCCTTCTATCGGAAAACTACAACTGGCACTGTGACTCAAAGTGGTAGAATGCTGGCTTTGAGCAAAAGAGCTCAAAGATAGCACTGATGCCCTGGGGTCAAGCCCTGAGACTGACCAAAACAAAAAAAGAAAAAGACTGTATATTCTACCAAATCATTTAAGTAAAATGTTGACTATTCAAAAAAAACCCCAAGTATTTTCTTTCTTTGTTTAGGTCACACAGGCTTATGAAATATCTCATTTGAAATCTTTCCTTTAGAATTTGTTAGCTGTGAAGGAAATTGTATACTTAGACATCAGTGTAATGCTACTGTTTAATGCAATGACTACGTGACTGGTAGTTTTTTTTTTCTGTGTTTAAGAGCTAGATGTTGGATTTTCTCTTTAGAATTAGTAATTATTTATATACTTGGTTTGTAAAATGTGCACGGGAATTATGGGAATGTTTTTGATTATTTTGTGCAATATGAGAAAGAAGCATTGACATCTTCAAATGAGGAAGACCTTGAGATTAGATTGTGTGTGTGTGTGTGTGTGTGTGTGTGTGTGTGTGTGTGTCTGTGTGTGTGTGTGTGTGTGAAAGCCAATGGAAGGAAAATAATGAACTCATGGCCCTTGGAAATTCAGTATGAAGCAATCACTAGGACTAATTGTTTTTCCTCACAGGGTGGCATGTCAAGTGTCTGAGTGTCTATTCTAAATGGATTTTAGAATAAAAACAGAGTGTGTATGTACTTAAACCTTGTAGTCAGAGCTCTAACTGTGCAGAGCTCTAACTTTTCACCAGAAAAATCTTAGATCACATAATATTATTTGCAGACAAGTTGGTGCTTGTGGGAAACTTCAGAATTCATTAGGAAGATTCATCGCTGTCGACAATGTACCAAACACTATTGTGTTAGCAAATGGAATGTTCAGTGTGACCTCTTTTGAAAGCTTAATATTTTGTCTTTTATACAAATTTCAGCATAAGTTTAAGTGATTTTTTTGTCTATGAATATTCACATAGTGTCTCTAGTCCCTATTTTTGACATTAAGCTTTTTCTATAGCACTTTTTTTCCCCCTCAAGGCTAACACACTACCTCTTGCAGAACCACTTCCGGCCTTTTCTGTTGATGTGGTACTGAGGAATTGAACCCAAGGCTTCATGCATGCTAGGCAAGCACTCTACCACTAAGCCACACTCCCAGTCCCAAATAGTTCTAAAGAGAAGCTGGCTTAGAGATGAGTGGATGCTTGTTGTACATGTATCCATTCTGTCCATGTATCTGCTCTCCACCCTAACTGGTGTATCACTAGGTCCTCTACAGGAAGTGGAGAGCGGGTATCAGAAGGCCAGTGGATTAACTGTTCCCCCACATATTCTAATCGAAAGTCGAAGTCCAACTGAAGAGAGTAAAAACATAACCTGACATTCTGTAATTAGTGGATCTAATTTTTCTGTGTCCATATGTTTTAAGTCCTGTGAGGTGACCCATTATAGGCTTTAATGTCCTTATATGAAAAATGAAGTCTAGGTCTAAAGTAAAGTCATTTTCCTATTGTCATGGGGCAGAATAGAGCCAGGTCTAGACCCCCAACTTCTAGAACCTGAAGTTCATTGCCTCATTCACTTTGGTTTCCTCACACACTCTCCTTGAGACCAAATTTAGAGTCTGTCAGTGGCAGCTAGGGAGGAATATAGGTAGGAACGCTGGCCTTGGCATGGCTGATGGAAGGTGGAGAGGTATCCAGAAGCAGAAAGGTGGGTAGGCCTTCACATTGTTCATTTATTTGTCCCTTGGTATGGCATCACTTTGCATGTGAATTTGCCTACTCATGATATGATGTTCTTCTCCACCTTGTCTTTGCCTTACTTGCTTCTGGTCCTGAAGACTGTGCTGGGCACCGTAAACCTCAGAGCAAGTGGTTTCTTATCTTTCTCTTCCTTTTTTTAATTGGGGCAGGAGTGGGAGGGGAAAGAATCAAAACTGGGGGTTGAGCTCAGGGTCTGTTACTTGCTAAGCAGATGCTGTACTGCTGAACCACAGCTCTAGCCCTTTTTCTCTTGAAGAGAGTGAATGTGAAAATCTATCATTTCAGTCTATGATCAGTCATAGGGTAAAGTGGCTAAAAGGACCACTTTATCTACCAGCTTATCCCAGTTTCTGAGCATTTCCTCAGAAACCATTTGAACATACATATTCATGATCCTGAAACATCTTGTTGTGTGATTTTTTTTTTGCCCGTCCTCAGGCTTTACCAGTAGAGAAAAAGTCAATGAAAGCCTTAGATTTCACTATTGCGTTGTACATATTCTGACCATACCCTTTTATTTAATGGTTTGTGCAATGGTGTATGATGATATTTTTGAGGTACTAGGTTGAATTATGTAAGTGAATGAATTTGGAAAAGAATCTCATCTGAAATAAATAACCATTGTTTTGTAAGAGTCATCATTTCATCCATTAGTTTATGTACTTCTAGTAAAGGATAGTTGGCAAATATCTGAGCTTAAATTTTCTTGGTCACATAAATAGAAGAGGGCAGGTCAACTTTCATCTTTCTTAGTGCTATTTGCCGAGTTGCAGTGGTACCTTGATCTGCAGAGTAGCAATTCTAGGACTCCTCATAAATACCCAAATATCTAGACACTCAAATCCCTTATGTAAAATGGCAAAACATTTCCATAGAACCCACACCCATTAGATGATGTATCCTGCCTAATCCAATGAAAATGATGCCTTTCTTGTCTTTTATGGGGGAATAATGAGAAGAAGAAAGTCTGTACATGTTCAGTAGGGATAGAACCATCAGAGATCCTCCCACTATATAATAACATTGTATCTTTTTTGTCTGAATATTTGCAACCTGAGTTTGATTGGGTATGCAGGTGTGGATGCCACAGGTACAGGGAGTCTGCTGTACTGCCTTCCAGCTACACTGGAAGGGAGAAAGAATTCACTGAAGGTCTTATTATACCATCAATTTTTCTGGTACAATCTTAGATTCCTGTCTCCATTCACTGCCCAAAGTCCCTGGCACACAAGCCATGAGTAGACCTGCTTGCAATTCCAGCCCACCTATCTTTTCCCTTGAGTTTCATTTCTTAAATTCAATTTTTTTCAATTTCTTTTTTTCTCCAGTTGATCAGTGCCTTTTTTTCCTCCTCAGCATGGCAGCCACTGATCCCTGTTTTTCAAAAGGGTCTCATTCTTCCAAATTCTCTTTGCTGTCTCCAATCAACAGGCAGCCATTCTACTTTCCCAAATCTGACATTCTTTTGATTTTAAGCATACTCCTGGTTAAGTCACTGCCTTATTAGTCTTACTTCAGTTCAGTATGGGTAGCTCAGTGTCAGGTTCATTGGGTTCCACCCTATGTTTGGATAAACTTAGAAGGAATGGACCAAAAGATAAAAATAGAATTACAAAGTCACATCAGTTTAAAATAATAATAATAACAATATTCAGAAGTCTTTTGCCTTGAGTACAAAAGAATTTGTTTCCCAGTCTATGATGGATGGATTGTGTGAACATAGGGGAATTTGACTTGAATAAACTCTTAGGATGAAGTCATGTATAATTAATTGTCTGTCTCTGTATTCTTTCCAGAGTGATGGCTCTTAGTCTTCACACTTGTGATGACTTATGTCTCTTGAGTGCAAGAATGCCAGGACAGCCAATTAAGGGAAGAGGCAGGGGTGATTTCTTATGTAACCTTGTTCCACAGTAATGTTGTGGCTAATTGTCTGCTGCTTTTCTTCTTCCCCTATAGTGCCTGAAACAGTACATGCAGCTGGCAATCCGAGAAGGATGTGGGTCTCCTATCACTTGCCCCGACATGGTGTGCCTAAACCACGGGACCCTGCAGGAAGCCGAGGTATGGGTGTATGCCATGACTTTCCCTTTGCCTCTTGCTGTTATTTATTAGGATCTTCTACTCTTTAAGTACCTCCTTACTAGGGAAGCTAGCCATATAATACAGAAGTTACCTTTTTAAAGGAGTACTTTATTGCTACATACCGTTGGATTCTTTATACAGACTGTGAAAGCTGTCGTTTATCTCAGTACTGTTTATATATGTCATCCTGCAAGTAGAAGAAGCTCTAAAATAGGCAAGGGCATTTCGAAATCAAACTGATCCGAAGAGAGGTTTAGAGGCTGAGTAATGAGTGGTCTTCAAACCCTGTGTACTTTAAGGAGAAAGAGGCCACAGATTATCCACAGCTGTGGAATATACAAACCATTGTGGTTCTGTAGTAGTTTATGTCTTCCATAGTACTTGCCTGCTTTAGGGATAGTCGGAGAGAACCATTTCCAAACAGCAAAGAGAAGCTGTGTGCTGGTGGCTCATGCCTGTCATCCTAGGTTCTCAGGAGATTGAGATCAAGGTTTGAAGCCAGCTTGGGTAAAAAACTTCAAGAGACTCTTCTTTTCAATGACCAGCACAATGGCCAGAAATCCATGGAGTTGTAGCTCAAGTGTTTAATCACCAGCCGAGGGGCAGTGCCTAGGCTCTGAGTTCAAGCTCCCACCCCTCCACTCCAGTACTGGTTTGAAGAATAAAAAAAGAGAAAGAATATATTTTTTAAATAAAAAGGGCATTATTATTGAAGAATTTACTAAAATAAATTTAGGAAATTAAAGTTCAGAGAAGTTACACAAGACATTTACGGGCATTGTTGATGCATGAGAGAGACTTCATAGTGAGACTCAAGTATTTGAGCACAACTTTTTTTTTTACACAATCCTTTCAGGACAGAAGCTTCTTTATGACTTGCTCCTTTGCTATATGTCAATTGAGGCTGTGGGCCCCACATGCTGGGGCTGGGATAGAGCAGAGGCTACAGCAGGCCTGACACTGTTCTGGTGGAACTTCTGGCCTAGTAGAGAGATATTAAACAGATGATTGTAAATGTGAAATGGGAGAAACAGGGCAGAGGCAGCAAGAGTTGGGTCTGGTATGAAATCTCACCTAATTCCTATATACAAAACATAAACCAGTCATTCTGAAGTTTGAAGACATGACTGTGAAATGAACCAGGTATTGTTTTTTTACTCTACACCGTGCTGTCCAACCTGCTACCTAGGGATTTAACTTTACTTCAAATGAAATATAATTTAAAACCCAGTTCTTCTATTTTGCTATTTGATAATTGTGTTTCTTTTATTACAGAAACTATTATCCTTATGTAGTTGTACTAGGGGATTTCAATTCAACATGTCAGTTTGTGAATATAGTGTATCATGATCAGTGTCATGATCATTGTTTTTTTCCTCTCCCTCCTCCTCTTCCTCCTTCTTCGTGTGTGTGTGTCCTGGGACTTGAATTCAGTGCCTGAGCACTATCCCTAAGCTTCTTTTGCTCAAGGCTAGCACTCTTCCATTTAAGCCACAGTGTCAGTTTCAGCTTTTTCTGTGTATGTGGTACTGAGGAATTGAACCCAGAGCTTCATGAATGCTAGGCAAGCACTCTCCCACTAAGCCATATTTCCAACCCAACTGTTCTTTTTTGTTTGTTTGCTGGTTCTGGGCTTGAACTCAGGGTCTAAGTGCTGTTCTGTAAGCCTCTCTGTGTTCAAAGCTACCACATGAACCACAGCACCACATCTGGCTTTTTCTGATTTTATTGGAGATAAGAGTCTCATAGACTTTTCTGCCCTGGTTGGCTTCATACCATGGTCCTCAGATCTCAGCCTCCTGAATTAGCTAGGATTATAGGCATGAACCACTAGTTCTTGGCTGACTTGTGGGGAGTGGCTACCTGACTAGACAGCACAGAATAGAGCTGTCATTCAGAAAGCTCAGTTGCTTGGCATTGGCCAAGACTTTTCAGAAAACAATAACTATTAGCCATATTCACTTTGACCTTAAGTGTTAGGGCTGTCGTGTCTGCGTGCATAGTGAAGACAGGCTGTGCAAGAGAGACTCAACTTGTCTGACTTTCAGTATATAGATATTTTTTTCTTCATGTTTTTCAAATCTGTTTTCCATTGTGGACATCATCATTCATCCTTTCCTGTTTCTAATTCTATTTACTCCATTTTCCTCTAAAAGCAATTTTACTTTAGGCTGTACCGAAACCAAACAAACCCATAAAGTCCCCCAAAGATTACAAAAGCCTATTTGGAAAAAATACCAAGAACAAAGCTATTTCATACAATTCTTCAATCTTTTTCTTATGAGATGGGTAATAAGACACTGTAGGGCATTAAGGAGCCATTGGTTTTGCTGAGATCCTGGTCCAAAATGGGCATCCGTCAGTGGGCATCAGTCAGTATGCAGCAGCCAAATGTCCTTAATCAACTTGTCTACCTGTCCTCCTTTCCTTTCCCTCTCCCCTTCCTTCCTTCTTTCTTTCCTTCCTTCCTTCAGAATGGTGAAAGTGTGCTGTGGGGATTGTTTTCTTTCTGAACTGATAGATAAATAGAAGATAATCTTGGAGATCTGAAGTGCTTTATTGGCTTATATGGGCGTTCTCCTTTGATAAATTAATACTACACAGATATGAAAACAGTACATACAACCACACAGGGACTAAACCACCTTCCTTTCTAACCTGCTTTTCATCCAGACTACATTGTAAAGAGTCATTAAAATAATAATATTTTTGAGTGTATCATAGTAGGGCTTGTTTAGATGATTGGGTTGACTGGATTTCATATCCTCCATCTCCTCCTTCCACTTTAAAAGAATATTTAATTACATGGGCAACACATAAGTATGTGTTACTGGTTAAAAATTATTCAAGTTGAGGCTGGTCCCCTTTGTCCTGCTGCTATTTATACCATGGCATATCATTCTTCATTGTTCACTCTTATCAAACGTTTAAGTGACACATTTCCTGCACAGGTCTAGCTCACACCATTGGCGGTTTTCCTTGTGACTGTCGTCTTCATGCCTCCAAACTGGCTCAATTGTGTCTCTGGCTCTTCACATCTATTTATCAGGAATGGCCTCATTAGTGAAGCATTTAATGCCCTTCTTGCCTGTGTAGGAAACAGTAGGAGATGGCAGCTTCCCTTTTAGTCTCCTGAGCTAGCGAGAGGCAGTGATTAGAGGAACACTCATGGTTGGAGATGAGCCCCGTAGGAGCCAGAGAAAAGTCAGAGTTTCCTTCTTTGCATCATCCAGTACTTTCAGCTGTTTTTTTGTGGGATTTTCCAATGCTCTCCTTCCAAGAACTTTGTCCAACATGGCATTGTGAAGGCAGGATACAGATTGTTGGTTCTGATAGCATCACTTCAAGCAAAGCCCTGAGAAAGAGCCAATCTAATCTAAGCAGTTCCCTGCAATGGAAATAGCATAACCTGGCTTGCTGGAAAGCCCAGAACTATTTGTCTGGGCAAGTGCATTCCCCTTTTGCATAGTACCTATCATTGCACAGCTAGAGAAGTTGAGTTCTTTCCAATTCCCAGCTGGAAGTGAAGGGCAAGGAACATCTTTTCACCACCCCCCCCCCTGACCCCAGCCCTCCCTCTAAGTCCTGGGGCTCTGAAACAACCAGCTTGCCTTTCACTGTGAGACCACTGCATATGTGGGAGGGAGAGCGAGGGGCTAAGGCTTTTTACCAATGCCAGGGCCCTCCAATGTCTGCAGGCAGAGTGCTGCACTTGGAGACCCTAAGGGGAGAGTGCTAAGGAATTTGAAGCTACATCTGCAAAAGAAATACAATTTTGACTTAGGCTCTGCAGTGATTTCTTAAGTTTTAAATATTCCTTTTGGTGATTTGTACCGAGAGATTTTTAACTCACCATGTCAGTTTGTAAGGCTGTGCATCGTGATCAGTGTCACCCCTTCTGTCCTTGTCTCATATTTCCTCCAATCTCTCATATCTCCCCTCCAGTTACCTGGCTCCATTTTCACATATATGCAATGGGTAGTATTATGACTGCATTTGTCCCCCCTTCCTTTCTCCATTTGCCTCCTCTTCCTCCCTTTTGATACCTCTCCATCACCTCTGAAAACACATGTTTTCAGCTTCCTGATATTTATTTTGTTAAACTGAGTTAGTTGTTTAAGGATGGGTTATGTCATTGGAATCTTCCTCAGCACGTATCATTCTACGTACCTACCTCTCTAGCTAGCTACATTAGGTAACTATGTATTCATATATGTTTATGATTTAGATTTAAGCTCTACATATGAGAGAAAACATAGATTATTTAGGATGACTTTGGGAGAGGCTGCTAGTGTAAAAGAATCTAAGCTTTCTCCCTAAATCACCCCTCAGCACTGACCCCCCCACCCCCAGCCACTTCCCGTTGTGACATTTGACCTTCCCATGTTCTCAGTGGGAAACTGGGACACAGCAGCATGAGGATGTCAAGGCAGATATAGTACAAGAAGATGGAGCAGCAGTGGGGTGAGCTGAGCATGCACATGGCTGTGCACTGGGTGTGTCCCTTTGACGTGT
The DNA here is from genome assembly GCF_031878675.1 of Megascapheus bottae. Classification (NCBI taxonomy): domain Eukaryota; kingdom Metazoa; phylum Chordata; class Mammalia; order Rodentia; family Geomyidae; genus Megascapheus; species Megascapheus bottae. Next base: position 22,158,368 of record NC_143530.1, on the reverse strand, counting down.
AGATAAGTGGAGGGAGAGACAAAGCAGGGGTTGATGTGGGAAGATGGGATATGTGGTGGCGTTTGTAGAACCTATGAACAGAGAATGGGCCATGCTGCTGATGCGGGTCTCTGGTCTTGGAGTTCTACTTCTCCCATCTTTTTCCCCCGAGTTGGCCTAGCCTATTTTCTTCCAAGCAGGATGTGCTTGATAGTTCTGAGGCAGGGAGACTTGGGCAGGTGTGCTTTACTAAGAGGCATGGCCATTTCCTTCTTCGTGAAGAGGAATGGTTTGCTCTCCGGGCTGGGTTAGTGGAGTGGTTCGTCATCAGTTGGTAAGCACAGTTTCTCCTGCCTTTAGCTGGCCTAGATGGGTCATGATGATCTACAAGTGCATTGTGCACTGCAGTCAATGCTCAAGCTGTTGTTTAACTTCTAAAAGCCTCCAAAACAGAGCTAAAACTCGAAAAGGCCAGACTGAAGAATAAAAACCAGGGCTTCTTTTTTTTCCCCTCCCATAACTGATTTTATAAACTTGGACTGGCATTTCATCCATGTGAATTTGAATTAACATCTCTCAAAACGACACATTGTACGTGTCAGCATTTCTCATGGAGTCACATACCCTGTGTGTGTGCATGAATGCTCCAGTGGTTGGCTGTCAGGCACCTCTCTTTGTCTTTCTTTCATACTTCCTTGTTTGTTTCCAAGTAGGATTTGTGTTGACGTAGGTGGTGATGTAGGATGAAAGCTTATGGCCCTAATGAATGTGACAGGGAAGGGATATCATTCTTCCTGTCTTCTCAGTTGTGAACAGTGGAGCTCTACCCAGTTAACATTATGTCTGACTACTAACATCCACATATACCTGTGTGCTGATTGCACTGGATATGTTCTGCCATGAGATGGGAAGGCCAGGACTTTCAGCAAAGTAGAATCTGCATGTCTGAGACACATCCCCAGCTTCATTGTTACCAGAAAATAGCAGCGACAACAACAAAGCATCAAGTAGCCTCTCCTTGTTGCTGTCATGATATTATTGCTCTATTAAAAAATCAGTATGGAGATCCTTCAAGAAACAGAAAAATAGAACTACTACATAGTCCTGCTATTATACCACTTCGGGGCATATGAACAAAGGAATGCAAATCAACATGAAAATGAGATATGTGTGTACCCATGTTTGTAGCACCACCATTTACAAGATATGGAACTAGCCTTAGGTACTTTGTACCAGAAGACTGGATAAAGTAAATGTGGTCCATACAATGACATACAGTGGTCCTTCATCTGTGGAGGGAGTTCTGTTCCAGACACCCCTGTGATCAGTGAAAATCCACCAAGGAGCAGCATTAGATTGTTGTCCTTGCTACTTGGTGGATTTTCACCAATTGCAAGTGTCCCTGCAAAGTAACTCCCATGATAGGTGAGGAATCACTGTACATGAATTTGAAAAACAAAGCACATATATAAAGCTTCAATAAGTGAACTGCGATATAGCAAGGGATGAGTGTATTATCTGGTCATAAAAAAGAGTGAAATTATATCATTTACAGGAAAATGGATAATTTTAGAGATCATCACTTATGAATGAAGAGCCAAGCTGAGAAAGACAACAACATGTTTTCATTCATGTAGAATGTGGACCTAAAGAAAAAAAAAGTAATATGGCCAGGAGTGTGGCTTATTGGTAGAGTGCTTGCCTAGCATGCATGAAACCTTGGATTCGATTCCTCAGTACCATGTAAATAGAAGAAACTAAAAATGGCACTGTGGCTCAAGTGGCAGAGTGCTGTCCTTGAACAAAAGAAGCTCAGGCCCTAAGTCCAAGCCCCAGAACTTGCACACACACACACACACACACACACACACACACGCACAGAACCCTCCTCATGTGAAGCCTGTTTGGCCTCTTGCACTCTAATCCAGTAAGGTGTTGTTCTGTGGGTCCCTTCTCTTCATCTTCTGTGTCTCCTGTGCATGGGGGTGGGGGGAGTGCTGTTTATCTTTAAGACTCTTAATTAATACAGTTTATACAAAGTATTTGTTCATTACAAAGGATGGAGCAAACTTACAGACATCTATCACCTTAGTCTGAAATACAGATACTGGGTCTAAGTAATGCCATCTTGTCCTCTTGTCATCTCCAAGTTTTTGAGACATGAGTCCTCTTGCAGTCTTGGCTTTCTAATAAAAACTATCGAGTCAACCTCTCAAAATGTGGCTTCTCTGTATCTCGCTGATCGAATTCCTGTATAACAAATCAAGAAGTTAATATTACCAGTAGTAATACATGGTCCTCATATTCCTTTTCATGACCCAAGATCACATGTGATATTCTTGGCAAAAGTTAAAAATAAAAATGCTGAACCTCAATCTAATTATGAAAAAGCACCAGGCAAATCCAAATGGATGAATATTATATAAATGACTGTCCTGTACTCACCAAACACATCAGTCATGAGAGGAAAAAGACAAAACTAGAGAATGTCAGAGGAGGTCCAATGAGAGACCACACAGAATACCAGAATGGATTCTAGACAGGAAAAAAATATTTGTTGGTCAATTTGTGAAATTACGCTAGGACATGTCGGTTATTTAGTTTGAGGATAGCAATGTAATTATTTCAATAACTTAACTGTGCTTCCATAAGATTTTTATCTTTAGGGGAGGTTGGGAATATGACCTATAGGAACTCTATACACATTGAGCAACATTTTGTAAATCTAAAATTATTAAACATACAGCTTTCTTGGATGACTTGAAATTTGTTGGCAGAAATGTATATTGTGAGATTTCCTCTTTATAATCTTCCTTATTAATCTCCAGGATATCAGGTTAACCGTCTGACAATTGTAGAATTATTTATGAATATCCTCAAAAGATAGGTTGAAGCCCTTACACTTGCAGCTGGATGGAGTGTTCCAAAATAATCATTCTATCAGAGTTATTTCAAGTGTATAATTGTAGAAATGGAGTCTGGTGCAATCGTGACTTAGCTCCACGCGATAATGGAACCAGGAACTTAATGCTTTGCATCACTGGCTGTTACTGTTTAAACGAGGACCAGTTATCTCTCATTTAAAACCTTATTTCTCATCTGAAGTATGCTAGAGACATTGCAGAACATTTGTCTTAGTCTGGAAAGTCCAAGGGGTAATGAGCAAGGAATGATCTTTTTCAATTTTGCATGTATATGTTGTCTTCTGAGCAATTTCACCTCCTTCATATCCCAGTGCTTTCCCCATGGAAAAGACAGAAGGTTACAGGGCAAGGCTGAAGAAGATGGATGTTTTCTAGCTATTATCTCCCTCCCTCCTTCCCTCCCTCCCTCTTTTCTTTCCTCCCTCCTTCCTTCCTTCCTTCCTTCCTTCCTTCCTTCCTTCCTTCCTTCCTCCCTCCCTCCCTCTCTCCCTCCCTCCCTCCCTCTTTTCTTCCCTTCCTGCCTTCCTTCCTTCCTTCCTTCCTTCCTTCCTTCCTTCCTTCCTTCCTTCCTTCCTTCTTTCCTTCCTTCCTTCTCCTCTCTCTCTCTCTCTTTCTGTCTTCCTGAGCTCCATACCTAAGCTTTTGTGCTGAAGACTAGAGTTCTGCCACTTGAGCCACAGTTCAAATACTGGCTTTTTTCCTGTCCAATCTGGCTTCAAACTACTGTCCTCAGATCTCAGCTAGGATCACAGGTGTGAACTAACAGTGTCTGGTCCTATCGTGTTTTCTTTTTCAAATTATATTTTTATTATCTTTAAGTAGTTGTACAAAGGAGTTGCCATTCAACAAATCACCCTTTTCATAATTTTCTCCTGTTTCTCCCCTCAATTTTCTTATTTTCTTTCTTTCTTTTTTCTTTTTTCTTTTTTTTGCCAGTCCTGGGCTTAAGCTCAGGGCCTGAGCACCGTCCTTGGATTTTTCTCAAGGCTAGAGCTCTACCATTTGAGCCTTAGCACCACTTCCGGCTTTTTCTAAGTATGTGGTACTGAGGAATCAAACTGGGGTCTTCATGCATGCTAGGCAAGCACTCTACCACTAGCCCAAAATCCTGGCCCAAATTTTCTTATTTTCATAGGTTATGCATTGAATATCATGACTGCATTCCCTACCTTGCAATATAATTTTTCTATGTAGCGTTTTATCTGGGTCAAACATTTTATTTCCTGTTTCCTTGCATCTCATAACCTTTACATAACTGAACTGTTATGTAAATTTCTTGTCATGGAAAAGTCAGAAGTTTTAGATTGGTTTTTGACAGACTTTTTTTTTCAGATTAATTTATAGCTTTATTGCAATTATCACCACTGTGGTGGAATCTGGAAGAAAGATCTCAAAATGATTTCAATTTTTTGCTGAAGAAAGAAATTAGTGAGATTAGCTTTTAAAAGTGAAAATCAGGGCCAGGAGTTTAGCCTAGTGGTAGAGTGCTTGCCTAGCATGCAGGAAGACCTAGGTTTGATTCCCCGGCACCACATAAACAGAAAAAGCCAGAAGTGGCACTGTGGCTCAAGTGGTAGAGCTGTAGCCTTGAGAAAGCTCAAAGACAGTGCTTAGGCCCTGAGTTCAATCCCCAGGACTGGCAAAAAAAAAAGCAAAAAAAAAAAAAAGGTTTTTGACAGACTTTTAAAAGAGGTCAACATCAGTCCACAGATGATTTTGTATAGGGCTAAGGAGAGTACAGACTGTTCAGTAAAAATCAATGACCTCATATGGCTTTGGTGGGGAAAGGGGATAGGTTCCTGGTCTTTTTCTGATGTTCTTATGCCCAGATGATGTCATACTGAGGTCAACCTGACTTTAAGGTTGAAGTGGAATTAGGCCAGTTACAGTCCATGCACAATGGTCAGTGACAAAGGCAGGAAATGAACTCTTGGCCCTTTAACATCTGCATCACGCCTCTATCATGACTTTATTTCTCAGTATACACAGAGAGTTGGAATTGTCAATACGAAGATTGTCTCCTGTACCAACCTGCTGAATTTCTGGAGAGTGATTATCAAAACTCTTCCATTCCTCAGTTATAGGGTTTGTAAGCAACTTCAGTATTTTTTTTCATGTCAATGAAATTAACAGCTTAAGAATCACCAGCTTTTCCTACATCTGCCTTTGAAAGACAGTTTTCAAATGATGAATCTGAAATGTCACTAAGTTATCTGTGAATCAGTGTTGTTCACTGGGAATCTTGCTTCAGCTTTCCATCCAAAACAAAAACAGAGAGTAAGTAGCAGAATACATATCTTATGTACAATCTTTTCTACAAGGTCTGGAGTGCCAATGTGATAACTGAGGACCATGGAGTCATTTTTGTGGAAGAATTGTTTATATTGTTTAGAAAGTACTGTTCCCTAAGTGACAAGGTTTTCAAGTCCTGAGATAGTATGACGATAGTCTTTAAAGTTCAAAAACTTTAAATATAAAGTCTGTGTGTGGGGGAGGGGAGGGAGAGGTTTGTTGCTACCAGTGGTTGAATTCAGGGCCTTACGCTTTTGCCTGACTTTTTCAAATCAAGGCCACAGCTCTGCTCCTGTTATTTTTTTTGTTTTTTGTTTTTTTGTTTGCAGTTATATGGAGATAAGAGTCTCAGGGACTTTTCTGCCCAGTCTGGCTTCAAACTACCCTTTTCAGATGTTAACCTCCTGAATAGCTAAAATTGCCATCATGATGGCAGCAAAGTCTTTTTAAATTTCCTTAAATGAATGTAAAGAGAAAAGAGGAATGTCTTTTATATATAATACATATATATTTTACATATAATGTGGGAAGTCCAAATGTATTATTTTGACATATATGGCTTTAGTCACTGCTGCTGGAAGAATGGAATGCAGTCAGTGAGTTTAGTAACTGGGGCAGATTTTAAGCCACTGCAGAGGGATGGAGTGTTTGTTACTTTGGACCAAGATCTGCTGAAACTTAAGGGTAATAGTACTGAATGTTTATTGTTTTCAGCAAGCATATAGATTCATCTCTCCAGAGTGGATCATCATAAGCTGAATTTGGATAAAAGATAATCTTGGACTAGTTTGTATGAATTTCAAGCGGCAGGTATATATTTTTGCATAAGAGGAAGGTCCAGAGGAGTGGAGTGTGGCACTCTTTTTTGCAGGCATATCAGATGAGTCTGAATTCTGCAGAGAGCTAGTAGAGTCAGGATATAGTGAGTTGAGCCAGAAAGAGAAAGGTAAAATGTTCTTAGATGAGGCTTTATATGATAACTGACATCTGTCTCCTCTCTCTAATGTCTCTGATTGCAGATTGCCTGTTTGGTACCTGTGGATCAGTTTCAGCTTTATCAGCAGTTAAAATTTGAACGAGGTATGCATTCTTCTATTTATCCTGGTGGCCAATGTGGTTTTCCATGCATTGTCTTTATAGCAGCCTGCATGTGGTTGATTGAGGCAGCTGTGGGCTGTCACAGAGCCACGAGGCAACTCACAAAGAAGGCTATAATTGCAACATCAAAATTCATCAAGCCCACAACCAAAATGAAATAAAACAAAACTAAGAAACAAAAAATTAAACAAACAAAAAATGCAGACAAGCAGGAAATAGAATTTTCCTGAAGCTGGTTGTTTCATATTTCTAAAATTTGCTTTATGTGTCAAAGATGTGGCAAAAGTGAAGTGGCTTCATATCAGTATTAAAAAGGAAAATAACTCTTTAAATGCTGTTAATTACAAAATTTTCCTTTTTTTTTGCCAGTCCTAAGGTTGTACTCAGGGCCTGAGCACTCTTCCTGAGCTAGTTTTGCTCAAGACCAGCCTTCTACCACCTGAGCCGCAGCTCCACTTTTGGCTTTTTAGTAGTTATAGATAACTAGAGATAAGAGTCTCAAGGACTTTCTTGCCTAGGCTGGCTTTGAACTGTGATCCTCAGATCTCAGCCTCCTGAGTAACTAGTATTACAAATGTGAACCACTGACACCTAGATCCTACTCTTAAGATCGCCTCAACCCACAAATCAGCCCCAATACTTTTATTGTTTCTTTTAATATTCACTACTTGTCCTTTGGATATACTAGTTTAACAAGAGAGTGAGGGAGCTTACATGTGTCTCATTCCAGTGGAAGTTTCAATATATTATACTGATTTTCTTCCTGTTCTGGACTTGGAGAAATCTATATAACCCTTCTACTTATACCATCCCATTTAGCTATAGAAATTACATTTTCACTCCTGACAGGCCTTTTTAAAAAGCCCATTATTTCTTGTCATCTCTGAAAAAGTTTTTTGAATGAAATGATCTATTTTTCAGAATATGAAAAGTTAGAGAGAAGTCATTTCTTTTAGCACTCATGAGACTGATCCTCTCATTGATAGAAAAGATTTCTAAGCTGGGCACTGGTGTCTCACACCTGTAATCCTAGCTATGCAGGAGGCTGAGATTGGAGATTTCTATTTAAAACCAGCTCAGGCAGGAAAACCCATGAGACTTATCTCCAATTAACTACCAGAAGAGCTAGAAGTGGAGCTGTTGTTCAAGTGGTAGAGATCTAGCATTGAGCAAAAAAGCTCAGGGATAGAGCCCAGTCCCTGACTTCAAGCCCTAGGACCAGCACTAAATAAATAATTCTATAATGTAGCATGAGCTACTACTTTTTTTTTATTATTGCTATCTTTTTAAAAAAATCTGGATTAATGAAGTCTAGAGATGACAGGAGTGTGGCCTAGTGGTAGAGTGCATGACTAGCATGCATGAAGCCCTGGGTTCCATTCCTCAGTACCACATAAACAGGAAAAGCCAGAAGTGGCACTGTGGCTCAGATGGTAGAGCACCAGCCCTGAGAAAGCCCAAGGACAGTGCCTAGGCCCTAAGTTCGAGCCCCAAGACTGGCAATAAATAAATAAAGTCTAGAGATGAGGATAGGGAGAAAAACAATGAACGTTCATCAATCATATATGTTTGCTATGTACAGTAACCATTATCTTAGTTAATAAGGAAGGACTACAGGGAATTCATAGCATAGTGTTCACTAGTTTGGACCAAGATCTGCCTCAAACGTAAGGGTACTGATACTGAATTTTTTGTTTTCAGCAAGTAAATAGATTTATCTCTCCTGGATAAATCATCATAAGCTGAATTTGGAAAAAAATAATCTTGGACTAGTTTGTATGAATTTCAAATGTCAGGTCTATATTTTTGCTCAAAAAGAAAGTCCAGATTTGAAACTGGGAACTAGTTTAGAATCTTGTTGCTCATGGAACCAGAACCAGGAAAGGCAGTGAACTGTAAGCTAAGTGGATGAAGATAGTCTGACTCATTGGTCTTATCTGTTGATTCAATTGAACATATTATATTGCTTCTCTCTAATCCACCATATGGGCTGACTCTAACTATATTGACCATTATAACCTGATAAATAGTTAATAGACACGATAACTAAAGATAGCAAGGCCCTTGAACATCTGTCCTGCCACTCTCCCACCTTTCTTCAGTAAGCCTTCCTTACAAAAAATGAAGTAGTAAACTAGACCCAGAGAAGCAGGTTGCATGATTTCCTTCATTTGTGATTGCTAGAATGTGCCTATAAACCTACAAGTAAACACACTGCTTGGTTAAAAAAATAGTTATACAGGCCTCTAGGCATTCACACACAGTGAGCCCAAAGAGGATATTCTTGGGAGAGGAAGACAAAGGCACAATACATAAGCGCATATGATCATACAAAACAATATTTATTGAAATGAACACCAGGAAATGGAAACAAAAGGCTTTCTCTTTGTTGCTGTTTCAATTTTCTTTTCCTTCTGTCTTGTTTGTTCATCTCTCTTTGTGAGGGCAAAGGGATGGCACAGAAATGTAGGGACAAAAGGTGAAAAAATGCAGCAGTGTAATCACGAGACACTTGAAAATGTGCTATGCAACTTGTGAGGGGGGATGGAGGGAAAAACTAGGAGAAAGCAAGGGAAGGAGTGACATTATTCCAAAAGAAATATACTCTTTATATACTGCAACCCCTCTTTACACCATCTTTATAAGGTATGAAGAAAATGAAGTTCAATTGGAATATGAACATTCCAGTGCTTCTGTGGACGCCTGGCTTCCACTTGGCAAAAGTCTATAGAGTGCTGGATTCTTTGAACTTCATGAGTACTATGGAGCAAACTGGTTCTCTTCTACTTACCTCCTCCTAGCCATTTCATGCCCCAAAATGTCAGTGGCCTTATTTCTCATCGTCTTTATTTTAGGGAACATGTTTATTAGAATTGCTCCTTTTATAACTAATCCAACAAGTTCTAATCAAGCCAGGAATTAAAACTTTCTTTGGCTTGGTTCTCACTGATGAAAGCTAAATAAAGCTTTGGTTGATATAAGAAATAGTGGCTTAGAGCCCAAGTGCAATAATTTCAGCATTTCCTTACCAGATGTGACTTAAAGTGGTCTCTGACCCTCAATTTCCTCATCTTACAGATGAAGATAGTGATTGTTCATAAACCATGGAGTTGGGATAAGGATTGAATGGATTAAGATCCATAAATCTATTTCCTGTGAGAGCACTGTATGACTCAAGGTTTGGTTGTTGATAATAAAAAATAGGAATAACTTACTGGGTCCTGGTGGCTCATGCCTATAATCTTACCTATTCAGGAGGCTGACATCTAAGGATCAAGTTTTGGAGCAGGAAAGACTGGGCAGGAAAGTCTGTGAGGCTCTTATCTCAATGTTTTAACATCTCAAACATTGAAAGTGGAGCTGTAGCTCAAGTGATAAAGTGCTAGCCATGGGTACATACAGAGTTCAGGTCCAGAGTTCAAATCTCAGCACTGGTATACACACACACACACACACACACACACACACACACACACACACACACACGTACAACAAATACTAATAATTTCTAAGTATTATTTTCAGATTAAAAGTATATTCATTGTTTTCCTATTTCCCCTTTTCCCAGATAATCATGATATTTCTTAGGAAATATCCCTAGATTGAAGTAGATATGTGATGGTTTTATTGTCAATGGGAGTGGAGCTCTCTTGTTAACTGAACACATCCAAGTGGAAATAGATTTGCTGTGGTTAAAGAATGCGTGGAAGAACATAGTACAAGTTCAGACTCTTCCTCCAAGCATTGCCTTGCTTTGTGCCTGAAACTTTTTGTTTCCTGTAGTGTTTAACCCTACATGTAATTGGCTTATGTCTTTATAAGATGTGATAATGTATTCTGTTTAGATGCTGACAAACTGCAAACTGGGCAGGCCTTCATTTTTTTTTAAAGATTATATTTTGTTGGGGTGATGTACAGAGGCGTTACAGTTACATTCATCAGGTAGTGGGTACATTACTTCTTGAATGTTGTTACCCCTTCCCATGTTTTTCTCCTACTTTCCTTCCTCCTACCCCTCCCACTTGTTTTTCCATAAACTTCTCATTTTCAAATACATAAATAAATGTATATATAATATACCAAGTACCAAAGTCAGATATAGTAACAACATGAGATAAACCTTAAGGGGAAAAGAAGAAAAAAGAAATAGCTTCACATAGGACATTAAGAACAACCACAAAGATAAACCTCTTGTTTCTATATCCTAGAGTTTATTTTGGTTACCTCATCCTATATGGCCATATGTATATAGCTTTTGGCTATTATGATCTTCTGTTAGGACAATCCTAAATGTATACTAAATGTTACAAATGAGGGAAACCATGGAGCCTATGTTTCTTTGGGTCTGGCTTACTTCACTTAATATGATTTTTTCAAGGCTTTCCATTTCCTTACAAATGGGGCAATGTCATTCTTTCTGATGGCAGCATAGAATTCCATGGTGTAAATACACCTCATCTTCGTGATCCATTCATCTACTGAGGGGCATCTGGGTTTGGTTCCATATCTTAGCTATGGTGAATAATGCTGTGATGAACATAGTTGTGCTGGTAGGTTTAGTATGGCTTTATTTCTGGATATTTGGGTAAATACCAAGGAGGGGGATTGCTGGGTCATAGGGGAGTTCTATGTTTAGTCTTTTGAGGAACCTTCATACTGCTTTCCAGAGTGGTTGGACAAGTTTACACTCCCACCAATAGTGCAGTAGTGATCCCTTCTGGCCACATCCCTGCCAGCATCTGTTGTTATAAGATTTCTTGATAATGGCCATTCTAACTGGGTGAGGTGAAATCTCAAAGTTGTTGTAATTTGCATTTCTTTTATGGCCAGAGATGTTGAGCATTTCTTCTTGTGTCTATTGGCTATTTTTACTTCCTCTTCAGAGAAGTCTCTCTTTAAGTCTTTAGCCTATCTTTTAATGGGATGGTTGTTTCTTTGAGGGTTTGTTTTTGGAAGATTAATTTCTCGAGCTGTAGGTATGTTTTAAATATAAGACCTTTGTCTGTTGTATGGCAAGTGAGGATCTTTTCCCACTCTGTAGGTTTCCTTTTTATCTTGCTGGCTATGACTTTTGCCATAAAGTTTAATGCAGTCCCATTTGTCCAAACTTTCTTTGATTTGTTGTGTTTCTGGGCATTTATTAAGAAAGTTTTGACTTATGCCAAGGAACCCAAGTGTGTCTCCTACTTCTTCCTGTAAAATTTTCGGGGTATCTTGTTTTACCTCAAGGTCTTTGATCCATTTGGAGTTGGTTCAGGTGTAGGGAGACAGATAAGGATCCAATTTTAGTTCTACATGTGTTTGGCCAGTTCTGCCAGCACCGTTTGTTGAAGAGGCTGTCTTTTTTCCAGCCAGTATTTTTGGAGAGCTATCTTTTGAAAAATAATTTATCTCTACTTTCAGCCATTAGAAATTGATCAGATTGTTTAAACAAGAATTTGGAATTTTCCCCACTTACAAGTTTTAAGCAGTTGTAGATCTTTTTTTTTATTAACAATTGTAGAACAAGAAACTCAAAATTAGATGAGATTTGCTTAAGATGGCATGGATAGTACCTAAGCTTTTTATCTACAAAATAAATTCTATATTAAAAATCATTTTGACACTAAAAATCATCTGTAGACACTACGTTGAAAATGAACTATTACAACTTGTGGTTGGAGCACGAGAGGAAAACTGGGAGAGAGTAGTGGAAGGGATGACACAGAAAAGAAATAGATTCATGACTCGACTTAGGAAACTGTAACCCTGCTGTACCTCACTTTTATAACAATACAAGTATGTTTTTTCCATATATTTTTATTGTAATTAATAGAAGGGTTACATTATATTCACCAGATAGAAGGTGCATTACTTCACAAACATTGATACCCTTTCTCATGTCTTGGATACAACAAATATTCAAATTGAAGAAAACCATTTTGCCTTAGTAGACTGTTGAAAATCAACAGGACGTGAAGGATGTGAAGGAAAAACTAGGAGAGAGTGAGAGAAAGGGTGACATTGTCCAAAAAGAAATACATTCATTAGTTGATTTATGAAATGGTAGCCCCTCTGTATATCACCTTTATACTAGCAATTCAATAATTAAAAAAGCATTTTGGCAGTACTGGGGTTTGAACTAACAGTCTGGCATTTGCTAGGCTAATACGATACCACTGAGCCATACCTATAGCCCTGTTTTGTGCTGGATATTTGTAAAATAGGGTCTTATTTTTTCACCATCTGCCTGAGTAGCAATTGACGTATTTTTAAGGATCATGCTGCTGCGTCTGACTTTTCCTTTGTAGCTGCCGAGTCTCAAAGGCTGTCCTGTCTGAGCTAGCCTCCCAATCTTAGCCTTCCACATAGCGTGGGACGAAGCTATGCATTCTGCTATGGGTTAAGAAGGAAATCTTAGATATTTTTCTACCTGGGCTGCCCCCCCGCACTGCAATCCTCCCATTTTTAGCCTCCCAAATAGCTAGTATTACAGGCTCAAGCCATCTGTGCCTGGCTAAATTCTGAAATGTTTTATTGTGTTAAAAATATATGAGAGAACATTTTCCATGTTATTTTTAAGCATACAGACCAGTGGCACTGATTGCATCCTTAACAGCTCTCATGGCTGTCTGCTTTTACACTTGATCTTAGCCAAGGGGCTGAGAAGCGACTCACTGTCTGTTTCTAAAACTTTTTCATCACCCCAACAGAAATCTTACAGCAATGATTCTCCATTCCCCTCCCTACAGTCCTGACAACCTCTAGACTATCTGCCTCTGTGAATTTGCCTGTTTTAGACTTGGCAATGCTTTGTCAACCAGTGGATAAGATCATAAGTAGATATTTCATGTAAGTGGGATCGATCACTATTTATTTGTTCATTTGTATTTGTTCTTATTTCAGTTAGAATGCATTTTTAAAGCTGTATCTAGGTTGTAGTGTATATGACATCTTCATTCCTTTTGTTCGTTTTTTTTTTGACAGTACAGGGTGTCATACATACTCAGCTTGCTTGCTCAGTTGGCACTCTACTGCCTGCGTCACAACTCTAGCCCAGCATTTTTCTGGATATTTGTTGAGTATTAAAATTAATCTCCTAAGCATCTGGGATTACAGGTGTGAGCCACCTATTCTTAGCACAATGTCTTTTATAACCAAATGCTCCAGTGCATGTTTTATATCACATTTTAATGGACATAAGTTATTTCATGTTTGTTTATTGTAACTAATACTTTTATGCCCATTGACAGTACAAGTATCTTGTGTTGCCTGCTTTCTGTTCTTTTGGATTTGACCTACAAGTGAAATTGCTGGGTTTCTGGTAATTCTATGTTTCCTTCTTGAGGAACTTCCAAGCTGCAAAGCCCTGTAGTTTAAATATGTTTAGTAGGACAGTTTATTATTGTAAAGAATTGAAGTTCAATTTGGTGACCACTTTGGTCCAACCTTTCATTTTGTAAGAAAGATGAAACAAGCCCAGAGACACTTTGATCTCAGATGATTTTGGAAGGTAGTTTGTAATCAAGTAATTAGTTATTCATTGTCATTCATTATAAATAATTATTACTGGAAAGTATAAATTCTAAGGAAGCAATTTAATAACATGCTATGCAATAGAATTTACTTGACTGGGACAGTGTCTGCCTAAACTGCATACTTTATTTTTATATAAGAGTTTCTGCGAACCTAAAACTCAAGGCATTTACCAGCTAGGTGATTTTGAGGTCTATGTTGGGAAAAATATTTTATAGGGAACTATTATAGAAGATGGTAAGGTGCCTTAGAACCTCAGTAATATTGATAATGAGTTGAATAAAAAATTGATTGTAAGTAAATCTTATTGACTGGCCTGAACATCAGAACTGTAGAGGTTATTGTTGCTCTGAAAAAAAATGTGGGATCAAATTAAAGAAAGGCCTATATTTTAGTTACCAAAATTGTTGTTAATTTTGTTCAATTCCTACTATACACCCAATTCTTTTTCAGTCATTTTTAAATGGCCTCATGTGTGCACTGTCTTCTGCTTTATGTAACATATTGAATTAGCTTGCCTTTCATGTTTTTTGTCTCTTTCCAAGTCTTTGTGGCAAAAGCCCCCCACAAAACAAAAATAAAAGCAGTTTAGGCTGAGTAGAATCAGACAAAAACTCCTCTTGCACAAAGGAGAAGTGTGCTGTTTGCCATTGGTTGGTTATTGTACTCACATCAGTCCGTCTGCATCTGCAGCATTTCCATTGGCTGCTTCTGTCTGTGGTTTCCCCTCCCATAACAACAAGGAAAACGGGCAGGTGTTAGCAATCACTGGCTAACTTTATGTTGATGATTAGTGCTATTTGCTTCTCTGTTTATGGAATGCAATTTTTCAAAGAACTTTTCTTTTAATTGGGTTGAGATTATCCAACTCTAGTACATAAGCACTGTCTTTATTTGGGGAGTGTCCCTGTCTTATACAACTGTAAGTTGCTTTAGTTCCTTTGTAAGTTAATGCCTGTCTTGGATACATGTATTATTGTGTCACGGTTAAGAACTCTTACAAATGAGATATCATCTTATTTCCTTTATAAAAAATGAAGTAAGATAGGGGTTTGTTTTCCTGTTGTCATCATTATCATTATTATTTTGTTTTGCTTTTTGAGTAATGTACACTAGTTGTACAAAGGACTTTCATTCTATAGTTCCATAGATGTGTACAATGTATTTTGATTAAATTCATCCCTATACTCTTTTAAGCCCTCTCCCCCTCTTTTTATAACCAATTATTTACTGCTACTATATATGTATATATATATATACATCTTATATAAACACCTTTCTGTGTGTGTATAATGTACTTTGATTGTGTTCACCCCTAGCAGACTTTAATTTCCATCCCTTCCTCTTGCTGGCCCCCACACTCTCTTTTATGCTCACATCTCATTCTCATCATTAAGATATATCACCTCTTCAGCGATGGTGTTAATGACTAATGGGTCTAGATTTTAGATTTTGCACCTGAATGTTTGACTTTTTGATCTTGGCTTGTCTCACTCAACATGATGACCTCTAGTTTCATCCATTTTTCTACAAATATTGTAATTCCATTCTTCTTCATAGTTGAATTATACTCCATTTTCTTTATCTGCATATAAGTTATAGGATACCTAGGATAAGTCCAAGGCTTGTGGATATTACTGTTAGTGCTTCAATAGATTTGGATATATGTTCTTATATTCCTTCAGATATATGCCCAGTAGTAACAATCCTAAGATCTATTTTTAGTCCTTCCTTCCTTCCTTCCTTCCTTCCTTCCTTCCTTCCTTCCTTCCTTCCTGTACTGGGGTTTGAACTCAGAGCCTTGCACTTGCTAGGCAGACATTTTGTCACTTGAGCTATGCCCCTAGACCTTTTTGCCTTTAGTTACTTCTCAGCTAGGGTCTCTTGGTGACACACAGGCCTGTCTAGGACTGAGTACCTGGTAGATAAATATCACTTCAGTTGTCTTTCATCTTAATCTAAGTCTTTTTCAACCTGTGTTGTCCTTTCCGGTGAGAGGCTCTAGAGAATTTTGGGGGGACTTGACCTTATGCTCATGGCTTATGTCATGTATCTTACTGTCTCCTTGAATACAGGTTACCTTCCCTCTATGATGAATCCTTCCCTGTCTTACACCCCCAAGGCAACCATGCTGAGGTAGGGCAACTCAGGTGCCCACTTTTAAGAGAAAAGGTTCCCCAGTGGTAGAAGAAATGCACTCGGGAATATGACAGACAGTGGTATTCTCAGAGCAAAGGAGGTATGTTACCAGCATACTCTTAATGCACTTGACCCTGAGTTATTCTAAATCCTTTTGTGAGTCTTAACATCACAGCAAGAACAGAGGATCTCCAAGGTTGTCTCCATGTTTCTTCACTCCTACTGAGAGCAACCCCTTTGGTGATGGTCTTCTCTGCCTCAGAGTAGTTACCATAGCAGATGTTCATTCAGATCCATTTAATTGCATTTTTCACTATCTGCAGAGGACCTTTGTTCTTTGAGATACTGGAAAGCAAATCAGCTTTGGCATAATTAAAAAATGCAATGGGTCATAAGCATAAAGCTGCTTGATTTATTTCAGCTGATAGTTAAAATTAACTTGAGTACATGGTGCTTTGTACGATAATACAAATTTATGTGATGTCTATTTTTACCATAGACTCATGATGGTGGAGGATGACAGCAAAACCACTCTTGTCAGTTGAGAGAATAGAAGAACAATTTAAAAAATCTGACTGCATATTTCTAAGGCAAGGTGGGAAAAAGCAAGGCTTGGATTCTGCTTTTGAAAATCGAACAGTCATTTGATTCAGACAGGACTAAGCCTCTAAGTAGCTTTCACTTCCCAGACTGCTTTTCTTTCTCAATAATTGTCAGAATGCTGAAGTAGAAAACCACTTTAAATAGCATTTCCTGCCTTGCATAATTTACATGAACAAGCACAGTCTGAAGATCAAATAGCCATGGGCTTTACTTTAGTAATCTCTTTTCCTTAAGTACAATGCAATTAAAGTCTGTGCTTATGCCATTTTCCATAAGGGACTTGAACATCTATGGACTTTGGTATCGGTGGGGTATCCTGGAGCCAACTACTCATAGGGATCCATCATTGTGATTGTATATAAAGCCCAATGACACTGATTGGTGGCCTATGCCCGTAATCCTATCAGGAAAATCTTGAGTTCAGGGTCAGCCAGGATTATATAGATAGGTCTTGTCTCAAAACATTAAGCAAGACAGGGAGTACAAGCAAAAACATACACTTCATGGCATGCTAGAATTTTTAGACATTGCTTTTCACTAGCTTTTGCTTGTAGCTGCTATTACTGGGGGCCGGCTGCTGGACATTCCTCAAGAGGAACGCCTTGCCATACTACCATAACATTTCAGTGCAATCTGGCCATGCTGATAGATTTGAGGCCCTGATCCTCCCAGAAAAACAATACTTTGAGACTACCTGGTACACAACTCTACAAGTTTCTGTTCTCCAGAAATACCACTCAGGACTGAACAATGCAGAACTTCACCATATATTATGTATGTATGTATGTATGTATGTATGTATGTATGTATGTATGTATTTGTTTTTGCTGATCCTGGGGCTTGAACTCTGGGTCTGGTCACTGTGAGTTCCTTTTGCTCAAAACTAGTGCTCTACCACTTCAGTCATATTGCCATGTCCAGCTTTTTCTGTGATTAATTGAAGATAAGACTCTTATAGACTTTCCTGCCCAGGCTGTCTTTGAACTACAATGGGATTATAGGTGTGAATCGCTGACACTTGGCTTGATTATTTGAGTACTAGGGGTAGAACCCAGAGCTTTGTGCATGCCAAGCTCCATTACCTTTAAACACTGCAGAGAATTGTTCTAATGATACTATTTCTTACCCTTTGATACCAGTACTTCATTATTTATTCAACAAATACATTCCAGACATCTGGCCAGGTGAGTGGTTGTCAATGAGAATTGTCTCCTATAGGGCATTTGTTGCTGTATGAAGACATTTTGTCGTGACTTGGGGTGGGATGCTGCTGGCATCTGCTGGAGCATGTGATATTGCAAAATGGTAATGTATAGGACAGTCCCAACACCAGAGAACTGTGTTGTCCACTACTGTCATTACAGTTGGGAAACCCTGCTCTGGATGATGGGGATTGTAATGATCAAGACAAATCTGGCTAGGTGGCTCATGCCTGTAATCCTACCTACCTAGGAAGCTGAGATCTGAGGATCATGGTTCAAAGCCAGCCTGGTTAGGAAAGTCTATGAGACTGTTAACCACCAGAAAACTGGAGGTGGTGCTGTGACTCAAAGTAGTTGAGTGCTAGCTTTGAGCAGAGAAGCTCAGGGACAGTGCTCAGGTCCAAAAAAGGGGGAAAAAACCTCAGTCTTAAAGATTCTGATGTGGTGAGGTGGGGGGTTATTGACAATTGAAAAAATAAGGAAAAAACAAAAAGGGAGGTAAGGGTAAAGAGAAACAGGGGAGTCTGTGTTGGAGAGAATGTTCAGGGAAGACAGCTCTAGGACATTTTCTCAGTAGAAACTTGAAGTGAGCAAGCCATATAAATTTCCACTTGAAGAATATCAGGTAGAGAAAAGAGTAAACACAAAGGCTGGGAGGCAGGTAGGCACTCAGCACCTGTTTCTGTAGTAGCAAGGAAGTCCTTGTTGACAGACATGGTGGAGTAGGGGAATCATAGGAGATCATTTGGGCCTAGTCTCCCATCAAGGAAGGCATTGCGTTGAGACCTATGAGCAGTGGGAAGTCACCGGGAGGTTTTGGTCAGGAGAGTATGAGACACAGCTTTTGGAGTTACCAGTAAGTAGTATGGCAGCCAGATTTATAACTGTGGTATTGGGAATTCATCCGAGGATGCAGCATGGATAAAGGAGCGGACTCAGACTGAGCTCTGGGGCGCTAGAGGTTTTCGAGATGGGAAACAAGAAGTGGATCAAGCAAAGGAGACTGACAAGGGATGGCTAGAAATATCTTTCCAGAAGACAAGTGATGAAAATAATGTTTAAAGAGAAGAAGGAAGTAGCAATTGGATCTAATTCTCCTGAGGGAACAGGAGAGCTGGCAATTATCTCGGCCTTCTGTGACCTTCCCAAACACTTCTGGTAGAAGTGCTTAGAGAAGGTTAATGTAAAAGAGCAACCAGTTAGCTTTATAACTGATGAAAGAAAGCAAGAAAGAAAAAAAGAAGGAAAAAGAAAGGAAAGAAGGAGGTAGGAAGGAGAGAAGGAAGGAAGGAAAAGAAAGGAAGCTATATGGAACACAAAGCAAAACTCCCTTAACCAAGTGGTGCTGTTATACTCTGTGGGTGTTCTTCTGTATGGAAGGGCATGTCTCTAGAATGCAATCATGATAACTTCTAGCTATCAATGATTTGCTTTTATTTATTTATTTATTTATTTATTTATTTATTTATCCATCTGTTGTGGAACTTGAACTCTTGGCCTGGGTGCTGTCCCTGAGCTCTTCAACTCAAGGCTATTGCCCTACCCCTTTAGCCACAGCACCACTTCTGATTTTTCTGGTGGTTAATTGGAGATAAGGGTCTCACACACTTTCATGCCTGGCCTGACTGGACTGTAATCCTCAGATCTCAGCCTCCTGAATAGCTAGGATTATAGGCATGAGCCACCGGAACCTGGCTGCTTTTATTTATCTTAACTGGGGACCTCAGAGCAGTAATGGTTTGAATTCCCAAATATCTGATTTCTGTTTTCTCCTATGTGCAAAAGATCTTGATCAGCTGTGGCTGGCATAAATCTGTAGCGTGTCTCATCCAAGAGTGCTGGAAAGATTTCTGGGGAGACCTAAAAGCATCTATTTTGCCTGTCTGTGATTCTCTGCGGAGGAAACAGTCTGTACTCCTGGGTAGGGGACTCTGGTACCACAGTGGACTTGAAGAACCCAGACAGAGGTACAAGAAACCATTACTGATCAGTGTATATGATCAAATGTGTTTACTCTTTAGAAGAACATAGAATTTTATTCAGGGCTCGTGTACCTGGGTATATAAAAATGTTCAGGAAGTGGAAAAGGTTCCTCAGCAAACATGGCTAAAAGAACTATCACTGTTTCAGTTTTGATTTTTCTTGTGCAATGTGAGTTGGGCCTTTCCCTTTTCTACTCTTCTCCATGCTTTTCTGTGCTGGATGTTGGTATGTGTTTAATCTCAATGTGGCCTGTGTTCTAGGACGTGTTGGTAAGCAGTCTTTCTAGGTGAGAAAACAACTTTGATTTCTAGTATGTGTCAGTTTTTAAGATTTTAAGTATTTCCACTATGGTTGATTTCAATGTGACACTGGTGTATTGTAGCACTGGGAAAATATGGAGAATGGTGCTTGTTTGTTTATATATTTATTTCCTTTTGTACTGGTACTGGGGCATTTTCTCCTCAAGGTTTGTTCTCTATCAATTGAGCCACACCTTCACTTCCAGCTTTTTGGTAGTTCTTTGGAGATAAGGTTTTCAAGGACTTTTCTATTCCATCTGACTTTGAGCTAGGATCCTCAGATCTCATCTTCTACAGTAGCTAGGATTACAGGTGTCACCTACCAGCTCTGTATGTGTAGATGGTATTTGTAATTTGGCAAAAGACTATTTCAGGACAGGACTTATAGTATCCTTACTTGGGTTTCTTTTAAATATAGAATCTTATAGAATCTGGATTCCAATATCCTGAGATTATTCTTTCCCATTCCATATGCTGATTACCTGCAGAATTGCTACCATAAGGAAACCCCTCCCCCCTTCTCTCCCTGCAATACTTAAGTCCTTCCTGGCTTAATCTCTGTGTTTTATCTCAGCATGTGTTAGCCACTTGGTTCTGTAATTAGGAGGAACTAGTTTTTCCTTCTGATTTCATAGTTGATTAAAATGGGGAAGATTCACTGTGACTATCTGGGTAAAAGGAGTACAGAAAACTTGATACAAATAACTATAGCTTGCCCTAGCTATTTGCTTATAATTTCAGGTTGTGTATCTTGTGGGAAGCACTGCCCTTGGTTCACATTTTTGGTAGGGCAGGGACTGGACTTTGTGTTTGTTTTAAGCCTTCCTGTGGCTTTTATACTGTGATTTTCATGCTGTGGGATTTTTGCAGAGGGAAGTCTCTATTTTTCTGTTTTATATGCCCAGGTCTCTAAACAAGTACCTGTCATGAGCGGAGGAAATAATGAAAAATGGACATAGACCTAATTTTCAGTCTTAGAATTACATGAAGACATTTATGCAGTCCAATTTAAAGTGAGAGCTGTGCTTAGTGATAGCCTGAGTCCCTATAAATAAGTAAAACAGAAGTCTTTACGTCTCTAGCGGATCCTGGATACCAGTCATAGATGGGAACAAAGGAAGTGATGTTAGGGCAGAAGAGAAAGAGGACTCAGGGCCTTAAACAGCCTTAAAGCTGGAGTATCAGATATGGCAAATTGATAGATATGCTGAATGTCTGAGCAATTTGTTAAAGTAATTACAGTAAGTTTAGGAAGATATAGTGGACAGGAATGAGAGTCAAAAGCTGTAGATTGCTAACCCAACGGCTAAGATGACACAGGATGTAAAACAAACATTAGTTGCAGAGAATGGTGTTCTAGAAAGGATAGTTTTACTTGTTCCAGTGATTGAAAAGCAATTTTCCATAATTCCCCTTAGAAGTGATACTTTGCAAAGGAGGTTTAGTGTTGGAATGTTGTCTATAAAGTCTTACATTGTGGCAAACTGATGTCTTTCTAAACTGAGAGCTCTAATTAGTATGAGTTGAGATCTATGGTTTCTTACATATCAAGCACACTTGTAACACTAGGATTGAAATGTGATGACTTTAATGTGCTGTGCACATCTTTGAATGAGAGTGTTAGAAAAGTATGGAAAATAAGTTTCAATGCAGGGCATCCAAGCTGGTATTTAATATATATAATAGAATATATATTAATTTATCATAAATATAAGTTATACTATAATTATATATTATAGGTTAGTATATTCATACATTATATTGATATATAATATGTTGTATTTGTTACACAATAAATAAATCTATATAAATGAACATACAAACAAGCATAATAAACACATAATGTGTTATAAGTTCCACAGGAGTTAGATTGGAGCTTTAAAAATAAAAAAGCAGCTGGATGCTGATGGCTCATGCCAGTAATCCTAGCTACTCAGGAGGCTGAGATCTGAGGATTCCAGTCCAAAGTAAGCCCAAATAGAAAAGTTCTTGAGATGCTTATCTCCAATGAACTACCACAAAACTGGAAGTGGAACTGTGGCTCAAAGTGGTAGAGCACTATCCTTGAGCAAAAGTGTCAGAGACAGTGCCCAGGCCTCAAGTTCAAGCCCCACAATCAACAAAAACATTAAAACAAAAACAAACAAACAAATTATTGCTTTAAATCAATAACTGACATTACCTTGTCAGGCAAATTGGAGCACAAAAACCAAGAACAATACCTACAGGTCTGGCCTACAACTTCAAGAGAAAGGACATTTCTGTGAAGTGGATAGAGAAGAGCGATGAGCAAAATCCTGCTTCTGTGACCTCCCTTATCCCCAAATTAAGGCAGGCATACAGTAGAAGTGGATCAGAAGGAAGGAAGGAAGGAAAGAAAGAAAGAAAGAAAGAAAGAAAGAACGAATGAAATAAAGAAAGGCTTTGACTTGGTCAAAAATAGAGGGTTACTGAAAATGAAAAGCATAGAGTGAGAAGTATATGTATAGAGAAGAATGAAAAAGAAATGAGAAATTTGATTTGGTAGTATAAAAGGTAAACTTCCAGTGGAGTAACTTAATTTCAGAACTATTTTTTAATCAGTTTACTGGTCAAATCTGATGTGTTTCAGCACCCTCTTGACTTCTTAAAGTTTAAGGATCTTTGAGGGCTAATTTCTCTTGGAGTCAAGGAATTTTTGAGTCATAACAATTTTACTATATGATTCTATTTGTGCCAAGGCACAATTGTTCTCATATTATTAGAGAAGACAATACAACTGAGGATGCTAAGTGGTATGTGGGGGATGAGACTTGAACCCAGAGACTTGAACCCAGGGCCTGGGCACTGTCCCTGAGCTTTTGTGCTCAAGTATAGAGTTCTACCACTGGAGCCATAGCTGCACTTCTAGCTTTTTTGGTAGTTAATTGGAGAAAAGAATCTGATCGACTTTCTTGCCCAGGCTGACTTAAAACCACAATTCTCAGATCTCGGCCTTCTGAGTTGTTAGGGTTACAAACAAGAGCCACCAGTGCCCAGCAAGGGCGGTAGATTTTGAAATAAAAACAATCATTTCTTTCTTATTTCTTTTTTCCCTTTTAAAATACTTTATTAGAGTGTATTGAGTAAAATTTTATTGAGATTTTTCAAAACATATCCACAGGAAATACAAGTACAGGGTTTCACCGTCCTATGTCTTTGTCAGGTTTTGGTATCAGAGAAATGCTAGTCCCATGGAATGGTTTGGAAGATTATAAGGCAATGAATCCCACAAAACTGAAGAAACATACAATGATAAATATACTCCTTAAACATATTAATACATCAAATTAACTTCAGTAGAAGACTAAAATTCAGTTTTTCAAATAAATATTTTTTCAGCATTATTTCTTACTAACTTTCACTACTTCTACTATTTTACTCTTGGAATTTAACTGAGAGAAGATTGCTAACTATGCTTTGTTTCTACTAGCCAATTATATACAAACTTGTAAGTATGCCAAATGTGCTGCAAGATATATTTGTTAGTATTTGTAGTCTGAGGCCCTATTACTAGTGAATCCAAGGAAAAGTTCATTTTGAGTGTGACAAAATAAAGAAAAACAGAAACAAAAATTGAACCCAAGAAAACTTTAAAGTTAATGAATTTGTCTTTGTTAATTTGTGTTTAATTTATTGAGCTTAAATTTCTCATAGGAAAGGGAAAAATGTCAACTGAAAGTATCTAACAGTCATGAATATTTTCATGACTGATGGCCTCATTTCCCTCATTTGTCACAATCAGTAGAAACCTTGGGCTCTCCTAGCAGAGATTCACAATAGAACAAAATCTAGATTCATAAGCCCATATAATATGACGCTAAATGTAAGGACCTCCCGGATATAGAAACAAAAGCCATATAATGAGTGATTGTTGTCCTTAATGTACTATGTTATCTCTCATCTCTCTTGCTGTCCCTTGGTTATCTCATACTGTTACAATATTTTACCTTGTTATCTGATACATTTTATATATGCTTAATTGGTTATTTGAAATAGGAGAGGGAAGAGGGGAAATCAAGTTGTGTGGGGGGAGGGGGAGGGAAATGGGGACCATGACATGAGAAAGGGTATCAATATTTGTGAAGTATTGTACCTTCTATCTGATGAATATAATGTAACCCTTCTATTAATTACAATAAAAATATATGGAAAAAAAAGAAGGCATCCTTAACTGAACCAGTGATTTGAGAAAGTTACATGACTTTAAAGCTACTTCATTGAGAAATGAAAGATCAGGAACAGATCGTAGAGGATAAGAGGTCTTTGGAGGGAGAAAAGTACTTGAATGAGCCAAGTTTCCAACTAAGAGAAGATAAGATTGCTTCAGTAAGAAAAATAGAAAAGAATAGTGGCCATCTTTACTCTCTTGATCCAGTTCTATCTATGCCCACTGGGCCACGGGCTGTAGGATTCTCTCAGGCAGTACCAGTGTTTCCTCAGCACCTTGACCCAGATTGGACTAAGAAATCCTTCATGATTAGAGAACCAAAGATCCAGAAATCCTTCTTTGACATCAGGAGCCTGGGAGAGAAACCTTCCCTTTGCCTAGTCTCTGGACTGCTATCTGGAAGGACATGATGCTGGCTTTGCCTGGAGCCCTGTGTGTTTAATAAACATTCTTTCTTTTTTCCTTAGTCATCAATGGAGACTGTTTACTGAAACCTTTCATACTCTTCCCAATATTAAATTTACAAGATAATTAACTCTTAATACCTTCATTTCCTGTTTGTTCACTCTCTGGATTTGTTTGCCTCTTGAATATAAATTTCTAGGAATTCCAAGCCCTTGGAGGCTTACCACTAGAATCTATGCATGAGGAATTTGCAGAAGACTGGTTCTATGAATAAAGGGCTAGTCTTCCCTCGAAACAACCTCATTTTTTTTTACATAGTGTGTTTTCTTCAAGGTCTTGTTATAGGAAGAGAACATACATCTGTTACTGAAATCTAAGAATAAATGGTTGTTTACCCTTGAATTCTGTCTTTCCCTCTCCTGCACGCCAGTTACTTGGATCTGACCAGTGTGAAATGACTATCATTTCATACTCTGAGAAGTCTCTGCTTCTTGGTGTTAGAACCTGTGGATCTTTGACTAATTGTCTCTTCCTAGCACATTAGTGGGACCATTCAGAATGCCTGGATCAACAGACATTCTGACTTCCTTGTTTTTCAATTTCTTGTTATGCTACCTATTTCTTGGGGCTCTACAAGGACAAAATCCTTTGTGAAAAAATGCTTAAAAATACTTCTACTAAGATTCTTTATCGACAGGTTTCTTTTAGGGTGGTGTCCAAATAATATGAAAGACACTTAAAGTTTTTGCCTATTTTAAGTGCCCGAAGGTAAGAAATCTTTCTCGAGTTGCATTTGGGCATAGTAGACTAGAATACAGATTTACTAGTATCTAATTTAGAAACATATAGTAGCATTGAGCAACCTTGTTTGTACCTCTTAGGAAGAGGTTATATTTGTGTTTCTGTTCATGTGAGTCTGTAGCAGAGCATCCTTGACTGGGAGAAAGCTTGAGTGAAGACAGAGGTAGCCCATCACTGTGTTCTTCTTCTTTCTGTTGCAGAAGTGCACCTGGATCCACACCGAACATGGTGTCCTGTGGCAGACTGTCAGACAGTGTGCCCTGTTGCAGAGAGTGACCAAGGACAGCCGGTGCTGGTGGAATGCCCTTCTTGTCACCTCAAGTTCTGTTCATGTTGCAAGGATGCTTGGCATGCAGATGTCTCCTGTAGAGACATCCAGCCTATTGTCCTGCCAACGGAGCACGGGTAAGAAAGGAAAAGGAGATGATTCAGACTCAGAAGATGTGCGCTGGAGAGGAGTTACCTTACAGCAGGTGTTAAGACAATTCATTATTTCCCTATAGACCTTTCTTGAGAATTGGCACAGAATTGGTGAGTTGGTAAGGAAGAGTAAAAAGCAAAAAAGAAAAAAAAAACCATTCCTAAAAGGAATTTTTAGGAATTTTCCTAGAAGAACTTTTTGGGGGATTGCTGAAAATAGCATGATTTTTAGAGAAAGATGCTCCATGGGGCATAGCTTCTCCATAGTATTGGCTTAGATGAATGTCTGCCTACCATTGTGTTAGATCCATGTTCTCCTTGAAAATTGAGACAAGTTACTTACTTAGCTACTTCAGTTGCCAGATCATGAGGTAGGCCATCTATAGCAGAGCTCTGCCTACACACTGTCCTTGGGCTTTCTAAATGTTAGTGATCTACCATTTGAGCCCACAGTACCACTTCTGGCTTTTTCTGTGTATGTGGTACCAAGGACTGGAGCCCAGGGCTTCATGCAAGCACTCTACCACTAGGCCATGCTCCTGGCCTTATCATTGGCCTTAAGTTTTTACAAAATAAAGGAAGAGCAGATTTGTCTTGAAAGTGTATTCTAACATGGCTGTGCCAAAGTTGGGATTTTGTCAGGATGAGAAGCAATGAAGTCTGTGCCTTTCTATATGGTAGTTTTATAGCAGCACTAGGGCTCCAGGAGAGACTTTGTGAGATTCCTTGCTTTGCCTAAGGCTACAGCTGTTCTGCATGAGCAAGAAGCAGACCAACAACAACAACAGCCAAACAGTGTTCTGGTCGAGTTGGTTTAATCACCCAGCCACGGTGTGTAGAACTAGTCTTCAGAATAGTCATGTTACCTGGATGTGGTGCTAGGCTTGCATTTTAGACCAAACAAATAGAGAAAGAGAAAGAGGCCTAACACACACAGCAGTCAGAAGCATCCCCTGCCAGTCAGTCCCTTCCACATTCTCCCAGTGGTAAACTCTTTTGGATGGATGTCATAGGGCATTGTGAAGAGCTCAGAGGAAAGAATGACTCAAGTTCTGCCATTGCAGCTTTGTGACTTCTGTGTGTCTTCCATGAGTCTGTTTCCTCATGGGGAAAGGGAAAATTAAAATAGAAACCCTTGCTGGGCACTGGTGGCTCATATCTATAATCTTACTCACTGAGGAGGCTGAGAGCTGAGGATGGAGTTTTGAAGCCAGGGCGGCAGAAAAGTCTATGAGACCTTTATCTCCAGCTAGTCAGCAAAGAGCTGGAAGTTGAGGAATGGATCCAGTGGTGGGGTGCCAGCCTTGAGTGAAAAAGATAAGGGATAGCACCAGGCCCTGAGTTCAAGCCCCAGTACTGGCACCAAAAAAAAAAATGAAATAAAAACCCTCCCACCACTACAAAAGATATCAAATCTGATGATAGATTTGACAGCTCTGTGGTTGATTGTGTGCTGTAACTCAGTGCTGCAGCTCATTCTTATCCTGGTTTGAATCAGGAATTTTCATTTGTTTTGTAGTCTCGATTTTTTGATCCCACTCCTTCACTTAATGAGCAAATCATGAGACAGACTATCTCTGCCCCATTTGGAGACTGAGCTGGTTTCTTTGTGCCGTAACTGTCTTTGTATTTCTTATCCACACAATGTGCTCAGGGGTGCAAATATCACTTTGTTAAATCCATGTGTTAACTCAGCTGCCGAAAGTATAATTAATATAATTTACCACGTGCCAATGTAAGTACATTAAAATTCCTTGTTTTGAGTGATTTGAGCAACTCCAAATCGGTATCTTTCGCATTTTCACCATTCCCTTCTCTACTGCATTCTTTTATTTGGAAATGAATTAATAAGTACAGATAATAGAGAGCTGATTACCTGTTTAGACCACAGATAGAATATAATTCTAGAATCTAATTTCTTATCCATTTTTTTCCCTAGTTCCCTCTTTGGGACAGACGCTGAAGCCCCCATTAAGCAATGCCCTGTTTGCCGGGTTTATATTGAACGCAACGAAGGCTGTGCTCAGATGATGTGCAAGAACTGCAAGCACACGTTTTGCTGGTACTGTCTGCAGAACCTGGATGTGAGTTCCCTTGAACACATTTTCTTCATTGTTTTATCTTGAATCACAGCCCCGTTTTAAAATTTCAAGTCTGCTGGGCACCGGTGGCTCATACCTCTAATCTTAGTTACTTACGAGCTCTGTGGGTCATGGTTCAAAATCAGCCTGGGTAGAAAAGTCCCTATGAGATTCATCTTCAATTTAACTACTCAAAACCTGGAAGTGAAGCTGTGTCTCCAAGGGATATAGAGCAGTAACTTTGAGCAAAAGCGCTCAAGGACAGTGCCTAGCACTCAAGGACAGCTACCAAATTAAAAAAATATATTTTTTTCTATTTTTCTTCAATGGAGCTTTCTGAGCCTTCCATTTTATGGTTATTTTGTTATTTGTTCCCTTTGAGCCAAGTATTGAACCGTTGTCCTTGGCTGTGCTGGAAGCAACCACTGAGCTACAGCTGAACCCCCTCCCTGCTACATTAGACAATTATAAGCACTCTTTCTGATTCCTTTGGGTGTCTTAGCTGTACAGTCCAAATTTTGTTTTAAAGGCATTTCCTGCTTTGGATGGGCATTCTCTCTGTTCTGTAGTGACCTATGAGTATCTTTATTTTACATTCCTGTCACAACACATTGTCACCACCTTTGTGGCACACGACTACACACATTTACTTTCTTAGATTCCTATATATTAGAAGTCCAGCATAGATCTTATCAGGTTAATACTGAGATTCCAATACTCTTGTTCCTCTCTGGAGACCATACATGAACATTTGCTTCCTTGCTTTTCTACCTTCTGAGGGTTGCTTGAATTTCTACACCTGCTGTTCCCTTTCTCCATCTTCAAAGCTGGCCACACCACATGCCATTCTTCCTTCTTCCCTTTTTCCTCTTTGTGAAACCATTTCAACATGTTTTGTTGTTCTACTTTCATACATAAAGCACTCTGTATATTTTCTTTCTTTTTTTTGCCAGTCCTGGGCCTCGAACTCAGGGCCTGAGCACTGTCCTTGGGCTTTCTCAAGGCCAGAGCTCTACCACTTACTTGAGCCACAGCACCACTTCCAGCTTTTTTCTATGAATGTGGTACCCAGGAATCAAACCTGGGTCTTCATGCATGCTAGGCAAGAACTCTACCAGTAGGCCAAACTCCCGGCCCCAGTGATTTCTTACTGATAAAATTCCATTGTGTTTACATCATTATCTTCCTTCGATTATCTGTTTCACTGACATCATGGCCCTTTGATCTTTTTGGCTATTCCTTACCTCCTTCCTAGGTTCTCCTTTGACCCACTATTAAACGAATTCATCCTCTTTGATTCTTAGACAATAAGTCTTGACCTGGGCAATCTCATCCATCTCTATTTCTTCCATCCTTGGAAAATCACTGGTGCCAGAATCTTTTATTCCAAAATACAGATCTAGGAAACAAGCTGCCCTCATGACCTGTTCTGTTGACTCTGCTGTCAAGTTCCACATGTCTAAACCATGGCTATTTTATGTCTTCCCCACATTTTTCTTGACAAAACCCCTCCTTTTTACTACCTAACATCTATACTTTCATGCCCCTCCATCTAGTTAACCAATTTCTTATTATCTCAGGACCATGATGTCATCTTCTCCATCACTCCTCAGTCTAGGCTTGTAGTTTCACCTAGTTTGCTCACTTTAGCTGTGTGGATTGTGGAGCATGTCACTCCTTTTTTTCTTATGGAGCCAGTCAATCCACCCATCAATTTCACCAATTACAATCTGTTTTCACTTGATGACTTATAAACCTACCCAGATGTGCTGAAAAGAGAGCCACTGATATCATTAAGTGATTGATATGGTTTGTTTATATCTGTTTCTCATCCTCAATTAGCAGCATGTCTACTGAAACTCCTGCTTTTGTTTTACAGAACGATATTTTTCTCAGGCATTATGACAAAGGACCATGCAGGAATAAACTTGGCCACTCAAGAGCATCGGTAATGTGGAATCGAACACAGGTACCCTGCCCTTGAAGGAAGCATGAGATAAACTAGACTTGTAATGGTTCCAAGTGTCTACCCCTTCATTCTCTCCGCTCCATTTCCTACTTACCCATATCACTTGAGAGGTTCTAGACCTAGCAAAGGAGAAACGGGTGTGGGAGGCAGCCACCTGAAATTAATTTATGAAAATGATCTGGACAAATGCAGAAGCTCCAGGAAACCGGTATTTGACAGTGACCGGTAGAATGAATGCAGATGCACTTTCCTCTTGAAAACCATGGAAGCACTTAAAGGACAAAAGCTATCAAAGGCAGTGTTCTAAAATTCTATGGGCCCCTGCTGAGCCTTAAATCCCTCTGAACATGCCATTGTGTGTTTATGTGGCAGGTTCAAAGTGGTCGTGGTTTGTTCTCAGTGGTATTTTTATATTTATCAAAGGCTGCATTTCTTTTGAGGAAGTCAGTTGGTCATATCTTAGCAATCATTATTAACATCCCTATGAGACTGAGGAAACTCAGGCAGAAAATGAGCCAATACCAATAGTTCATGAGTCTGAACTTACAGCTTGAACTTGAGTTGGAATTCATTTTTCGTTGGCTCTCATCATTGATTTAGTTGTTTGTGTCTTTTTAGTTTGTGTTTACTTTAGGCCATTGTTGAGCATGGGTGAAAGGGTGTGAAAATGTAATGGTCTTAATATGTTTGAGACGCTGTGATAGTTGTTTGTGTGGCTATAACAACTTGCCTAGAGAGTGGATAGCTTAAACAGGGACCAACACAGCTTCTGGTGAGGATTGTTTTCCTGTTTCACCAATGTAACAGATGGCTGTTTTCTTACTGGGTCCTATATGGAGAGAACCAAGGGAAAGAAAGTGCTTGAATGTCTCCTACTGCCAGGGTATGAATCCCATCACATGGCTACCACTCTTTTCTTAATATATTTTCTTAATATATTATTTCTTAGTATATTTTTTTAGTTTTATTTTTATTATCTGGGTAATGTATAGAGGGGTTACAGTTACATCCACCAGGTAATAGGTGCATTACTTCTTATACATTGATACCCCTTCTCATGTTTTTGTCCCCATTTCCCTCCCTCCACCCCCTCCCAATCATCTTGTTTCCCCCCCTTCCCTTCCCTATTTCAAATAAACAAATAAACATATATACCATATACCAGGTAACAAAGTCAAATACGGTAACAATATGAGATGAACCAAAGGGCAACAAATGAGAAGAGACATAACATAGTACATTAAGAACAACAATCACACAAGATAAAGCTCTAGTTTCCATATCCTAGAGATCTTTCCATTTAGTCTCATCCTATATGACCTTATGTACCTAGGTTTTGAGCTATTGTAATCCTTGGCTAGGAGAGTCCTAGATGTGTACTAATTATTACAAGTGAGGGAAAGCACTCTCCTAATTAACCCCCAAAGCCCCATACTATTACCTTGGGATTCAGGTTGGAATGTATGAGTTTTGCTATGGTTGACAGGAGATGGTATAGTAGGGATTGATTTGACTGCTAAAATATTCCCCCCTCCCTTTTTTTTTCCTCCTCTCAATTTCCAGGTGGTGGGGATTCTTGTGGGATTAGGCATCATTGCCTTGGTGACTTCACCCTTGTTGCTCCTGGCCTCTCCATGTATCATCTGTTGTGTCTGCAAGTCCTGTCGGGGCAAGAAGAAAAAGCATGACCCAGCCACAACCTAAAGATCTCTGTTTGTGTTCACGTGCCCCAGATGTCCAGTTTAACTGAGACAGCATAGTGATCAAAGCCCCACTTATCGATCTTGACTCCTCCTCCTTGCCAAACTTTGGAAGTGCCTCTTGTGTCCAGACTTTGAACTTGTCTACAAGCATTCAGCTCTGGAAAAGGCCAAATCCCTCGTGCAAGTGTTCCTGTGTTGCCAGAAACCCAGATCTACAGTCAAGACTCTGTGTGTATATGTGTGTGTGTGTGTGTGTGTGTGTGTGTGTGTGTGTGTGTGTGTGTGTAGCATGTCAGAGGAGCTTGGGGGCTATTTGGGAGGAACTAATGATACATCGTTATTTTGTCATTCAAAGGATCCCGCGGGGCTGCTATCTTCTAGCCAAATTCAAGGAGCCTGAGTGAACATTCTGTATAATAAACGTGTTGTCCTGGTTGGCAACATATACGCTAACTGAAGAGAGTCTGTTCTGTGTTGATTTGACCACCATGAGAAACATGGTGGAAACCCCTGGGATGGGGAGGGGGGCAGGATAAAAGCTGCACCCTGAGGAATTCTCTTCAGAATGAAGCAGGCTGTTTATCTTAGGAGTCAGTATCGCTGTGCGGGTGAAGAGCACTAGCGGTGCCATTCCCAGCATTCCCACTGTGACCTGGCAGAAGCACAATCGCTTTCTCTGTGTGTGATCTCAGCTTCAAGCAGCAGGAATGGCTGAGAGTTATCCTTTCTCACGAAAAGGGTTGCAGCATGGAAAACAACGTGGTCGAATTTTTTTTTTTGGTGTATATGTGGTCCTAAGCAAAACACTGTACCATGTGTGCCATGTACCCAGTTCTTTTTGCATTTGATATTTTAAAAGTAGGAACTGTTTTGTTATTGTTTATTTGTGGTAGTTTTTTTTAAAACGTGAACCACCATATCTGATTTTCAGGTGGTTGAGATGATGTCTAGCAAGCTTGTTACTCACTGTCTCCTGAGTAGCGAGGATGACAGGTGTGAGCCGTCGTGCTCCAGTGGCAATTGTTAGGTTTGTAAGGTAACCAACTCCTCTCTTACAACTAGTAACTTCGTGGGTTGCTTACATGGAGTACAGTGGTAGAGCTAGAAAACAAGGGACCTTGCTTGGGCTCTGTGGGTATAGCACCCCCACAGATTTGGAACTGAACCTGAAAGGATCCAACAAAAGTAAATATTAGCTGGGCGCTGGTGGCCCACACCTGTAATCTTAGCTTCTCAGGACGCTGAGATCTGAGGATCACGATTCACAGACGGCCTGGCACCACAGTCTGTGAGACTCTTATCTCCAATTAACCACCAGAAAACTGGAAGTGGTGCTTGGCTCAAGTGGTAGAGCACTAGCTTTGAGCTGAAGAGCTCAGAAACAGCACCCAGGCCCAGAGTTCAAGCCCCACAACTAACAACAACAATAGTAAAAGGTAAATATTAAATTCACATGTCCATCTAGAATCATGATGTATAGCCCACTTGGAATTTCTTCCCATTGGGTATGCACGGCTATACTTAACAGTAGATAATTGTTTTCTTAAAACCCTTCTAAGAGTAAAATGGTTTTTCAGTGAAGCTGTGTGTGTGTGTGTGTGTGTGTGTGTGGTGTATAAATGAATTTTGATTGTAGGTTCATACAAGGTATGATATAAGAGTATCATAGATTCAGAAATATAACTCTTTTAAAACAATGCTTAGTACAATATCATGCCATCTCTATAAAAGCACTAATTTAATGGAGTTGTTTACATATTTCCAAGCAGCTCAGAGGAGCTCTTTTCTCAGCATAACCTAAAATGGCTCTTCCAGAAGCTAAGACAACCAAGTGCTTTCTTTGTGTATAGGCCTTTGATAAGACAAGATATGGAAGGATAAGATGGAAATGCTTTTATGTATGTATCTTCAATAGTTTGGATTTATATCATCTCATTCACTGTGGCCTACTTTTTTTTTTCATTGTACCATTAGTCAGGTTTGAATAAGTGGGTTTTGAAAAGATAAAATACGTTCTTTCCAGTGACAGAATTATAATCAGGGATACCACATCGGGACTTTTTAGGACCCTCGCATATTTTCTGAGGTAACTGGGTAACTAGATTATTGAATTGCTGCTATCCTGGACCTACTATTAAAGAATGATACTTTGTTTATGTAATAGAAATATCCTAAGTGTATGTGTATGTGCGGGGGTGTACATTAAAGATTTTAAATTCAATTGCAAATATTAATATCTGACACGTGTAGTACGACAATGTACTTTTAAATTTAGTTTGTATAGAACCTAGAGGGAAACTCTAGAATTTGTTAAATAGCAACCAGCCAAAATCATTTTTTAAGTCATGTATTAGAATTTCCTCACCAATGATTTTGTTTTCCTTTGAAACTCTAAGAAAGTTTCAGAAAAAAATACCCTTGTTGATGTGTGGCTGTATTTCATATTGGTATAAATATAAATGTTACATATGTTTGCATAGTGAATTTGTTCTTTATTTAATTTGCTTTATGTTAATTTGGTGTTATTATGAGGCTGTCTCATTATAGAGAAAGGGTGTTTCTCATTCCTCAGGGCATCAGAAAGGCTCAACTGAAATTGGATTTTTGTACCAAAGATGTTAGCTGAGGCTACACACTTCTCCACTAGTATGTCCTGAGTTTGCTTGCACAAAGACTCTCTTAAACAGTGGCGGATTTCAAATAACCTGCAATGCTGTGTTCTCGAAGGAAATGCTCATGAACTTGGAGTAAACATGGCAGACACAGCTGTATTATTTCTTTGGCAGAATTGAATGTGTCTTCCCATGGGGGTTTTATAACACAATTAGCCACTTTAGGATTGGAGGGCAATCTAGGGAGTGAGAGTGTATCAATCAAACTGATTTTAAGTAACTGGATTTAAATTTTTAAAAAGTATTGTTCAGTACCTGAAAAAGTGGTGACTTCCTCCTTGAATCATGAAATGTGCATGAGGTTGTCAGAAGGAACAGGAACCGGTGGGTACCCAAACATACCTCTGGTAGTAGGCCATAGCAGACTACAGACTTCATGTATGACAGAGGGAGCTGACAATCTGACACTGGAGGCTAACCATCCAGAAACACCCTAGGACATCATGGTACAA
The DNA here is from genome assembly GCF_031878675.1 of Megascapheus bottae. Lineage (NCBI taxonomy): Eukaryota > Metazoa > Chordata > Mammalia > Rodentia > Geomyidae > Megascapheus > Megascapheus bottae. The sequence continues at coordinate 22,123,642 of NC_143530.1, read as the reverse complement.
CATCTCGTGGGTGCTCCTATTCTTGGGACTGGTTTCGTAGTAGCAGGCAGGGGACTGAGGAGGAAAGCCACGTGGAAGCAAATGTTTGAAATTTAGGTTTTCCATTTGTTTGTGCTATGAATATTTGCTTTGGATTTCAATTCTGTACTTTATAAATACCTCTGGAAAAGAATTTTCTTATAGCCTGCATTAAAAAGAAAAAAAGAAACAAAACCCAAAAACCAAAAAAAACCCTTACCTATCCATGCCTGAAAATGTTAATTTGAATGTAACTCACTGTTTCTCAGAATCTGAAATTTTCTCTTAAAAATTATTCATCACCTAAATTATTACTTTAGCCTTTCCTACACAGAGCTTCTAAAAGATGTTTTATTTCTGTTCATGGTGCGTGTGTGCGTGTGTGTGTGTGTGTGTGCAATTACAGAAATGCTTTAGATAAATGACATTTTATAAAGCTGACAGAATTGATATCTGTAGGCTATTTGATCTCATGTCAATTCCTGTTCCAGGGTGTTTTGTTATGTACTTAAGAAATTGAGAGATTGTTGTATATTGTCAGGATTTTTAATGAAGAAAGTAACTGTTTTGGTCACTCAAACTCCAATAAATGTGAGCAGGGAATCAAGTGTGTTCACCATTGCGTTGCTGCACAATTTTAGATTGCGGTATGAATTTTCTCTTTAAGAACCGACCCCCCCCCCCAAAAAAAAAGAACCAACCAAAGTACTATGAAATCCTAGGTTAAGGATTTACAGGAAGTACCAGAATTTTCAATGTCACTGAAAGGAATAATAGCTTGCAGTCTTAAAAAAAAAAACAACAAAACCAAAATGACTTCTCTCCTTTTCCGCCTTCTCCTTTCCTTCTTTCCTTTCCTTCTTTCCTTCTTTCTTTCTTTCTTTCTTTCTTTCTTTCTTTCTTTCTTTCTTTCTTTCTTTCTTTCTTTCTTTCTTCCTTTCTCTTTCTTTCTTTCTTTCCTTTCTTTCTTTCTTCCTTCCTTCCTTCCTTCCTTCCTTCCTTCCTTCCTTCCTTCCTCTTTCTTTCTTTCTTTCTTTCTTTCTTTCTTTCTTTCTTTCTTTCTTTCTTTCTTTCTTTCTTTCTTTCTTTCTTTCTTTCTTTCTTTCTGTGAGTGTGTATGTGTGTAGTCCCGGGGCTGATAAACTCAGGTCCAGGGCCCTGTCCCTGAGATTTTTTTGCTCAAGTCTAGCACTCAACCCTTGAACCCAAACTCCATTTCTGGATTTTTGGTGGTGAATTGGAGAACCTTGATGCTCAGGCTCAGATCTCTTAAGTAGACACGATTATAGGCAGGCATGAGCTACCCATGCTTGGCCTTTCTTATGTTTATTTGTTAGTTTACATTAGTTAGATTAAGTAGATTTCATTTTTCCCCACTCATGTTCACTGTATATTCCAATGTCAACCCTGTTTATCATTCTTCTCATCTTGCTGCTGTGCTGCTTAAAACGAGGGCCAGTGTAATATCTGTACTTGTTGATTTACTTTTGCTAGGTAAGGTATTTCACACAGCCAGTGTATATAGGAATCGATCACCAGCCAGAAAATCAACAATACAAATCTCTTACCGCCTCATGTAAAACACAGATAAATGTCAAACACATTCTTTCAGTAAAATTGAGGGTTGAATTAAGTGCTCTCTGAGATCAGGTCCTAATCGTGTGAAATTCTGTTAGACCATGTTCCTTGTGAAGAGTGTTAAAGAAACGTACTACATTGAGGTGTTAGGATGGTTTCTGTTTGATTAGTACTCAAAGCAGGATTTGGCTAAAGTTGGGTGCTGAAAGTTGGCTAACAACTAGAACTTGTGTTTCTACAAAACTGAAAGCTCATTTTCCTCTGAGTGTTGGTATCTTTTTATTTAATGTTGTCATATTCTTTCCAAAATGATACCTCCTGGAGAATGTTTACAATTAACTTAGCATTTAAATTTTGTTTTTTAATAACTCAGTTTGGGAAAAGTCAGTAAGATTTATGTAAAAACAGTTTTGGGGATTATGTTTTTCTTCCGAATGTCAACATTAATTTCATTTTCAAAGTGTAGTCCTTATTTGCAAAGCTTGAATTTGCATTCCTCAAGAAATACTGAATGGGCATTTTAGATAGCAGTGATTTTAATCAATGCCATAACTAGCAAACTAATTGCAATGTAAATTATGAATTTGGAAAATTATAATTAGTTTTTCTGTAATTCAATTATTATTTTTGTTAATCTACTTTTTCTTAAGATCCTAAAGATTGTGTCTAACTGGATGAGAAAGAATTTGTTTTTACAGTTAGATGTTTTGTTTATCATTTATTTATGTAAGCTATTTAAAGGATTTTGAGAACAAGCCGAGGAGATAAATGAAACAGACATTAGGTTCATTTCTTAGAGAAATCGATAGTTTAGTATTCATATCTTGCCAAGAGTCTGACGAGGCAGAAAGAGATTGTGAGACTGTCATCAGTGAATTCAAGCCTGTCTTAGATCTGTGAGAACATATCCCTTTCTTAATAATCTCTGTGTGTGTGTGTGTGTGTGTGTGTGTGTGTGTGTGTGTGTGTGTGTGTATGTGTGTGTGTGTGTGTGTGTGTGTAGTGTCAGTCCGGTGTCTTGAAGTTAGAACTTGAGGTGTTTTTGTTTTTGTTTCTTTTTGTTTTTGTTGTTCTCAAATCTATTTCTCTACCACTAGAGCCACAGCACCATTTCCTACTTTTTTGATCATTAATTAGAAATAAGACTCTCATGGGCTTTCTTGCCCAGCTTGCTTTTAATCATGATCCTCAGACCTCAGCCTCTTGAGTAGCTAAGATTACAGATGTGAACTACTGGTAACTGGCTTGTACAGTCTGTGTTTTGATGTGTGGAACAGTATACCCAAGGAAGCTGGGCAGCCCTTGAGATCATATTCCCATCATCCCTGTGGCTCAGGCAGAGAACAGAAGATGGCAGGCAATTCAATAGAGAAATAACAAGGCCATATGCACCTGACTTGCTGATTTCAGGGCCTTAGTGCTCCCTGAGGTTCTATGCTTCAAATACCAAAGTGCTTACCTCATCCTGGTGAAGTACATTCTCACAGGTGCCTTTTGATGTTTACAGTCTGAACTCAGTGACTGGTAACTCAAAACCCAAGTCCTCTCCCATCAGCATTACATAGTTGAATGTGTTTGTAGGCCTGTCGTTCAATAGCCAACCGTTTCAGAAGCTGGAGATGGGTTTCTCAACAATGGATGTGCTGAATGTGTTTCAGGTGTGTATGAAGAATTCTGTTTTCTACCTTTATGGTTTTCAATGTTATCAGATTTGTGTCATATCTGTTAAAGCCAGAATTCAGGCTTTTTTTTTTGCCAGTTCTGGGCTTGGGCATAGGGCCTAAGCATTGTGTCCTTGGGTTTTCTCAAGGCTAGATCTCTACCACTTGATCCACAGCACCACTTCTGGCTTTTTTTCTAGGTATGTGGTATCAAGGAATCAAACTTGGGTCTTCATGCATGCAAGGCAAAGCACTCTACCACTAGGCCAAACTCCCAGCCCCGAATTCAGTCTTTTTAAATTGCCAGTCCTGAGGCTTGAACTCAGGGCCTGGGCACTGTCTCTGAGCTGCTTTTGCTCAAGGCTAGCACTCTACTACTTCAGCCACAGTGCCACTTCTGGCTTTTTTGTTTGTTTATGTGGTACTGAGGAATCAAACCCAGGATTACATGCATGTTAGGCAAGCACTCTACCACTAAGCAATATTCCCAGCCCAAGTTTTTGATGGGAAGGAAATTAAGTCTAATGTTAAATATTTTATTCTGAGGTTCCTTAGTGATTTGAGGTTATGATTTGAGGTGCACATTTTCTTTTGGGTGAGAATGGATGGATAGTTAACACTGTTAGACACATTCAACATACCTTTTTTTTCTTAAGGCAAATTGGAATTTATAAATATTGATGAATATAGACATATGTTTTAAATCCAAACTAATTCATTTAACTAAAAACAAACACATTGCAATCCTGCTGGTTTGTCCTGAATCCCAGCTTTGCCTTGGGACTTCAGTGGACACAAATTAAATGCATGTGAAATAAGGTTTGGAGAGGTTTGGCCAATTCGGTGCCATGTGTGCATAAACCAAGTGTGTGACATCTTCTGTCCTCCATACCTTATGCCCATCCAGGGAGTTTAAGGTTGGGGACAGGAACTCAAGTTGTAATCACATGCCATTGGTTCCAGGCATGGCTCTGCTCACTGGGTTTTGTGTTAGTGGGCCATCCATTTACCATCTGGTGTGAATCTGTCCCAGGTCAGGTTAGGAAGACCAGGTGGAATTCTGAGGATCAAAGTGCTCCTGAGTGATGAAAGAGAGGTATGAGAAGATGGAGTTGTGTTGGGCCTGCTATGGATGTCACTGTGGGTGACACATTTCCAACCAGACATTGTCCTGAAAGACAAGGGGAAAAAGGCAAGAGAGTCATCCTGAAACACACTCCATGATTCCAAATGTCTGTTGGGGGAAGGTATGATCTTCTCCCATCATGTTTTGCTTTTAGTTCAAAAACAAATCATTTGTGGTTGGGGTGTAGCTCAATGACAAAGTGCTTGTTTAGCAAGTGCAATGTCCTAGGTTCCATCCCCAGAACCAAAAAAAAAAAAAAAAAAAAAAAAAAAAAAGCAGGGCTGGGAGGGTGACCTAGTGGTGGTGTCCTCGATTTCCAAGAACCACGTTATACAGAAAAAGCTGGAAGTGGCACTGTGGCTCAAGTGGCAGAGAGCTAGCCTTGAGCAAAAAGTGTCCAAGGATAGTGCCCAGGCCCTGAGTTCAAGCCCCAGGATTGACCAAAGGAAAAAAAAAAAAGCAAACCATAAAATCCTTTATGTCGGGGCTGGGAGTTTGGCCTAGTGGTAGAGTGCTTGCCTAGCATGCACGAAGGCCCAGGTTCGATTCCTCTGTACCACATACATAGAAAAAAGCCAGAAGTGGTGCTAAGGCTCAAGCGATAGAGCTCTAGCCTTGAGAAAGTCCAAGGACAGTGCTCAGGCCCTGAGCTCAAGCCCAGGACTGCACCTACTACCTGGCGAATGTAACTGTAACCTCTCTATATATTACCTCCATATTAAAAAATAAAATAAAATAGAAAATAAAATAAAATAAAATGCAACTCATGGAAGCGCCAATCCTGTGGTTTTAATGTGATTCAAAAGCTGTCTTCGATAAAGGAATGTATTAAAGATGCTAAAAAAACTCTCAGAATGCAATTTACTTTTTGTCACAAATTGATGAATTATCATAATATATACAACCTAGAGATGGTAAAAATGTATAAAGCAGATAAAATTCATGCATAGCATGATGAATTACATACAAATGATGGGAAGATTTATAAATATCTTGATTAAAAAATCTTTTATGTCACCTTTTCATGAAGACATGTAAGCAAAACTGGCTTAGTTTTCCTTCCATTTATAATGCACTGGATATGTACAGAGAAAATGCTCGAATTATAGCCAACCCAGTGATTTCTGCAAAGGGAAGTTTATATAAAACCTTGGTTATATATGTTATAGAACACCTGGCATGCAAAGAACTTTCAAACATTTCTTTTTGCTGTTGATATTACCCTAGAAGGTAAGTGTTCCCATGCCTACATGGGCTCTTAATTTCCAGAGAAGTAAGACTCGGTAATTAGGTGACATGTCATAAGGCTTTATCATAGCTTAATGGCAAAGCTGGAATGTGAACCCATGGTTTTCAGGAACACCAGCCCTCTCCCCTCTCCTCCCCCAGGGACCTTGTCATTATTTAAATTTCTTGAAAAATACACATCTGGTTCTTTAGTTTCTGTCACCATTGAAACCTGACTTTCTGAGGCTTGTTTCTCTGTCTCCAGTCAGTGGAGCTAACACTGCGGGGGCTGGCGGGGCTCTGTTCTTGTCTGGGACATGGGTCCTGCTCCTAGATATTGTAAGCATCCCATTCCTTCTCAGCTTCCCATGTAGTTAACGTCTCAAATCAACCTTGGCTCTAGTTTTCACACTCAGATCTCTTAGGTTTCTACTCCCCACATCTCTAACTTCTATTATTTGCATTGTGAGACTGCCAGGGGGAATGTTTGTGGTGGTCATTTACAAAAGGATTTTTTTTTGCCAGTCCTTGGGCTTGAACTCAGGGCCTGAGCACTGACCGTGGGCTTTCTCAAGGCTAGCGCTTTACCATTTGAGCTACAGCACCACTTCTGGCTTTTTCTGTGTATGTGGTACCCAGGAATCGAACTCAGAGCTCCATGTATGCTAGACGAGCATTCTACCACTAGTCAACACTCCCGGCCCTACAAAAGGAATTTTAACTTTGTAAATTCTGTTTCTGTACCACTCCAAAGCAAACTATTAGCCTAAGTAATGGAATCAGTGTGATTAATAATAACTCAAGTTCAGGGGAGATTTTAGACTGACTAGTATCTAAAATCCTACTAGGGTTCTTCGGATTCAAAGTTGTCATAGAACCTGGTATTGCCAACGCATCAGCAGTAGCTGTGCTTTCCAGCTGGCCTCCAGGAGAGGACAATTCAGTCTTACCATGGGACAGATTTGTTTTTTTTTCGAATGAATTTAGAAAACCCATTCACAACTTTCTAAGAAAATCTTGAGAAGACTCAGGATTGGATTGAATCTGGTATTCCAGAAGGACCACCCCTTCCCAAGTAATTCAGTGCACAGGCCACTGTTTAACAAAGGAAGACCTCAGTGGTCTTATTTGAGACTCACTACAGACTATCCTGAGTGTCCCAAAGTGTAATTATTATTTATCATTGTTTTTGGTATGCAATGCACATTCTGTAAGTGGAAGGTACATACATATGTATATGTGTTCATGGCGGTGTCTAGGATTGTGTGTTGTGTGTGTGTGTGTGTGTGTGTGTGTGTGTGTGTGAATAGAAGATAGTTAAGTAGGTAAGTGGACAGGTATGACGTATTCAAACTTTTATTCATGCTTAAATAATAGATTTGCTTTTGAATGTAGTACACAAAATTATGTTTGCATTTCCCAAAAAAACCCCAGTAAATTAAGTTTAAAAAGTTAGATGCTCAGAAACACTTTTAGGATCATTTTGAGTTTTGAACTATAATGTGCTTATTTTTTCCCTGCATTGCTTGAAAGTCTCAGTAAGCTGTTCTTCCAGGTGACTGCTGCCAGCTGTCATGAAGCATTTCCACTGAAGTTTTTTTAACAGAGTGATTTTAAGAGTAGACATAGCAAAACATAGTGCTGTATTTACTCCTGATGTTGCAAATATATCATAACTAAGGAGGTAAAACTAACATTTGAAAGTCTTCGGGATTCATTTTTGTTATCCATTTTTGTTTTAATTTTTGACAGTATTGGGGTTTGAACTCTAGATCTTATGCTTGCCTAGCCCCTTCCACCTTCTTCCCCCCAAAAAAGGAGGATGGAAGGATAAAAGAAGGAAAGAATTGGGGGAGGAAAGGAGGAAGAGAAAGAGGAAAGAAGGTAGAGAGGGGAGAAGTAAGGAAAGAAGGAGGGAAGGAAGGAAGGAGAGAGAGAGGGAAGGAAGGAAAGGAAGCAAGGAAGGAAGGAAAGAAGGAAGGGAGGAGGAAGGAAGGAAGGAAGGAAGGAAGAGAAGGAATATGAATAGCCCTCTTGTTGGTCCAGATCTGATAAATGCAATAAGAATATGGAATTTCTTTCTTTCTTTCTTTCTTTCTTTCTTTCTTTCTTTCTTTCTTTCTTTCTTTCTTTCTTTTTTTCCTTCCTTCTTTCTTTCGCTGGTCATGGGGCTTGAACCTGGGTCCTGGGCACTGTCCCTGAGCTCTTCAGCTCAAGGCTAACATTCTACCCTATTGAGCCACAGTGCCACTTCTGGTATCTGGTGGATAATTGGAGATGAGTCTCACAGACTTTCTCATGCCCAGGATGACTCAGCCTCCTGAGTAGCTAGGATTACAGGTGTGAACCACTGGTGCCTGGCTTCCACTGGGGTTCTATAGTGGACATTCTGGATCAAGTCCTTCATAGATGGTCAGGATTGTGGTCAGCAAGGGCATTTCAGAGTGGGGCTCTGATGAGGACATAGTAGCTTGGCAGAAGTGAAGTTGTTTCGCTGAAATAAGTGGAAACATAGAAACAAAGCATTTGTAGGGCATAGGAGAATGAGAAGAGTAAGAGTACCAGTGCTCTCGCGCTGATGTGTTCTTTCTGTTCTGGGAAGCCACGTGAGGGCTCTTAGCTTGAAAGATGATACAAAAAAAGCTGTCTTGTGGCAGGTTAATCAGACAGTAGAGTGTCAGCAGAATTACAAGGGGGAGAGCTAGAAACAGGAGATGGTTAAGGTGCCACCGCTGCAATCCAGGTATCTTGTAATGAAAGCTTGGTTCAGACTAGTGTCTGCAGTGGACTGGAAAAATAAACGACATAAATCAAATAGGCAAATGCAGAAAGCCAAACAAACCAAGAGTATCTTTGGCATTTGGGTGACTACCAAGCACAGAACTAGTGCTATTGACATTTGTGGTGGTGCTATTTTCTTACTTGAAAATTTTACTGTGATAAATCTTAATTTCAGTACACAATTATCATCAGTCTTTCCCAGAGCCAAGCTGAAAATGGGTTTTTAAAATTTGAGACCTATAAATGGGGACTCACGCTAACATCATTTGGGCTATAAAGCAGTGAATGAATAAATAAAATGACTCACAGGCCATGGCGAAGGAGCAGCCAGGACCACTCGCATAAATAGAAGGAGATGTAGCTCTATTCGCTTTTCTAGTTTAAATTAATTCTGATGAAACTAGGGGGCAGAGAGGAGTTGCTTATATTAATGATTACATTCATGTTTAAAACATTCATTTCAAGCAAACCATCCACTTCTACTTGGGGAAGACTCTATAATCTATAAGAAGCCTCAGAAAGACTGGAAACGGAACTGAGCTCTGAGAATGTTGGAGGGAGTTGATTGATCATGTTGTTTTTCTTTACTTGGACAAGAATTTCCTTTAAAAACCAAACGAGATGTTTCACCTAGGGTAAACTAATGTATTACGTACTTCCTCCTTGAACTGGAAGATCCAAAGCTTGTTCACAATGCCACTTAGCTCTGCAACTCTACATTATTGTAATAGATGATTAGCCCAATCTCACTAGAATATTCTTCTGCCCTTTGTCCCATGTAATTCCTTTGTACATCTGATAGAGAAGTTGTTGGAGCCTTGTTAAATAGGACCAGGAGGGAGGGAGCAAGAACAGTGTGTTCTGGCTAAACTGGCCTTCTGCTAATCAATGCCCTTCACTTTACTGGGAGGAAAGACAAGAAACCACAGATGAGAATGCAAATCAGAAGGGACCTGGCCTTCTCTGCATCATATAAGTTTGGCCTCCTGGGAGTGCTGGTTCCTCAATTGCTGATCAAGGAAGGGAAAATGAAACTGAAGAAAGTTGGACTTTTTTTTTTTTAAACTTCGCAGATGTTGTTCTATAGGTGAACATTCTCTATTAATTCTGTGAACCCATTTGTTCTGTGCAGAGAGGGAGAAATTTCGGAACTGAGTCATAGGTGGCCTTTATGTTTTCATAGTTAAAAGCAAACTCTTGAGTTATGGAATGAATGTTTTGCCTGTTTTCCTTGCAGCTGTTTCTCAAGGCTAGATGCTTGTGTTTCTAAGTCTTCCAAACAAGAGGATTAAAAAAAAATCTCCATTTTTGGTTTTGCCTTTGAAGTCATTTGTTGACTTTTAACTTCTGCTTTTTTAAGATTTTCAAAAATGACTTCATTTCCTGGGGACTCAGGAAACTGGGATATGAAAATCATGATTTGAAGTCAGAAGGGGGAAGGAAAGTGTGAAATTCTTATCTTCACCAAGTGGTTCAAATGGTAGAGCACTAGCCTTGAGCAAAACAAGCTCCTGAGTTCAAGCCCCAGGAGAGACACATAACAGTCAAACAAAGAAAACCAACAAAACCAACCCCACAAAGATGGAAATCCAGAACCGAACTTTGTACACATTCTTGGGCAAAGACATTAATGTTCTAGAAGAGATTAGGGCAGAAGCAGTGACATACGTGCTGAACAATGGTGTAACTCAACCATGGCGATGGCCATAATGAAGGTGTATGTTGTCTCACCAGGTTTTGATAACTTGATGTAATAAGTACAAAGGCCCAGTTCTGAACTTACCTTTCTAGACTCTTTCCACATTAAGAGGAGCCCAATAATATTTGAGTGAATATTTGGGAATGGCTTTCACTATCTTCTTTTTAATGCTCATTAAGCACACTTAAAATCAGGTGGATAGGTATTTCTGTATAATATTGGAGTTAAGAAAAGAAAGACCTTTTTGTTGGTTTTTATAAAAGGAGAAATTTCATTTTCTCTTCCTAAAATCAACATATTTTGAAAGTGCTTTGAGGTATAGTTGTAGACTGGAAACATACATCTAATTAAAAAATCCAGGTCTCGGGGCTGGGAGTTTGGCCTAGTGGTTAAAGTGCTTGCCTAGCATGCATGAAGACCCGGGTTCGATTCCTCGGTACCACATACATAGAAAAAAGCCAGAAATGGTGCTGAGGCTCAAGGGCTAGAGCTCTAGCCTTGAGAAAGTCCAAGGACAGTGCTCAGGCCCTGAGCTCAAGCCCACGACTGGCAAAAAAAAAAAAAAAAAAAAAAAAAAAAAAATCCAGGTCTCTCCTTATGTTAAAGACCAAAGAAAATATCAGTTCCTACTTTGTTTAGAGGAAGGAAGAAAATAAATGGCCTTTTCTCTAACAACTCACAAGTGCCAGCAACTCAGAATGCTTTTTTCTTGTTCCTTCATATTTTAAACCCAACCTAGTTAAATGAGGGATTTTTTAGAAATTTTTTTTTCCTCAATAAGCTAGAGAGCATTTACCTGGGTCTAAGAAAAAAAATCTCCCAATTCTGCCTGCCTAATTTTGGCCACCAAAGCCCAGTATCTGCAAGCAAGTTTGCTTTTGCTTTGATCTGTGCTGTGTACGACACTATATTTTTTGGCTGGTCTAAACCAGACTGCCAATTAGATCCAAATGTGTTAGACAGACTCAAAGTAGGTACTAGTGGCCAAGTTTCCATAAGTGGTCAGTGCTGATTGATGCCTGCGAGCAGACTGTTGTTTTAGAAACAGAAAGCTTTTCTCATCTTTAATTTTGGGGTTGGGAGTTGAACTAATGGGGAAGAGAATGCCTTAGAACAATAAGATCTATTTTCCTGCCTTTCTTTTCTCCTATCTTCCTTCCTTCCTTCCTTCCTTCCTTCCTTCCTTCCTTCCTTCCTTCCTTCCTTCCTTCCTTCCTTCCTCCTTTCCTCTCCCCTACTTCCTTCTCTTTCTCCTTTTATTCCTTCTTTCCTCCCTCTTCTTTCTTCCTTTCTCTCTTTCTTCTTTCCTTCCTTTCTTCCTCCTCCCCTCCTTTCCTTCCTTCCTTTCTTCCTCCTCCTTCCCTTATGTTTTATTTTATTTGTCTTTGTTTCTTGAGACAGGATCTGGAGACTGGTGTCACACTCGATATTCTCCTGCCTCAGCCTTTTTAGGGCTGTGTTGGTACAACCAACATTAACTCTTGGTTTTCTTTTCAGTATAGGAAACACTCTGGATATTAAGAACCTGTGATTCCCTTGTTCAGACTAGAGCATGAGGTTTTTCCTTTTTCAGGTTGAAAGGAAAAGGGAAGAAAATAACATTTATGGCAGAATAGCTCTGGGCTATTCTTAGATTCTCAGGGATTTGTATTCAGTTACTGCTGAGGAAGCCATAGATCTGGGAAGAAAAAAATGCATGCTTTTATATTGCTCATATTTTAGCAGTCCTCTGTGGGAGCCAACAGTCAGTATTATTTTTTTCATATATTTTTATTGTAATTAATAGAAGGGTTACATTATATTCATCAGATAGAAGGGGCATTACTTCACAAACATTGATACCCTTTCTCATGTCTTGGTCCCCATTTCCCTCCTCCCACTCCCGCCCCTCATCTTGTTTTCCTCCCTTCCCCATCCGATTTCAAATAACCAATAAACATATATACAATATATCAGATAACAAGGTAAAATACTGTAACAATATGAGATAACCAAGGGACAGCAAAAAAGATGAGGGATAACATATGACATTAAGGACAACAATCACTCATTATATGGCTTTTGTTTCTATATCCTGGAGGTCCTTTCATTTAGTGTCATCCTATATGGCCTTATGTAACTAGGTTTTGTTTTATTGTAAATCTGTGCTAGAAGAACCCAAGGTTTCCATTGATTATGACAAATGAGGGAAACCGTTGAGCCTATGTTCCTTTGAGTCTGGCTTACTTCACTGAATATGATTTTTTCTAAGTCGTCTTTCCATTTCCTAACAAATGGGGCAATGTTGTTCTTTCTGACAGCAACATAAAATTCCATTGTGTATAAATACCACATCTTGTTGATCCACTCATCAACTGAGGGGCATCTGGGTTGGTTCCATATCTTTGCTATGGTAAATAGTGCTGCAATGAACGTTGTTGTGCTAGTGGATTTAGTATGTCTTTGTTTCTGGACAATTAGGTAAATGCCGAGTAGTGGAACTGCTAACAGCCAGCGTTATTTGTAAAGTGTACAGTGAGTGCAAATTAAATACATATATATGCATATATTCATACATGTAGATGACTGTATACTACTCCCTTGTACCATAGAAGAGATTCGTGCAAACCTGAAGAGAACAGTCAGAAGAGAACCTGACATCTAGTCTAACTAGAAACTTAACCTGTGAGATTCCTACATTAATGAAGAGGAATTAAGAACAAGGATCTATTTTCTAGATGTTGGCCTTTGCATTGGTACTTAGAAGCAGCTTGCTGTGTGTACAGTTTCTGAGGTTTTCTTTTTTTGAAACCAGAGTGGTGTTCTAAGAACTCCACTGCACCCTGGGAAAAGGACCAAGGAACAACAGGGACAGAAAACCCTCTTCTTTGGGTTGAGTCACACAGTCTGCACTTGGATTTTCATTGACACCATCTGGGATGAGTCTCCCCTCCCCCTCTCCCTCTCAAGAAGTCTGTCTCTTAACAATGATTCATGTGGGGCCTGAAGCTCATTTGTGGTACACATCAATTCTAGAAAGTCAGAATGCACTCATTTGAATTTATGTTTAAATATTTTTCTTTCCCGAGCTTATTTTCAAATTAACATCTAATTGAATGGTTGGCACTATGCAAACACCCCCCACCCCTAAAGTGGGTAGAGTATGCTTCAGTTCCAGCCTTCAGGGAAGGGAGGTTTATTGCAACCAGAACTTCTAGCTGTGGTGGATAGCCTGGAGCGGAAGTTTTGTAAAGTGTCAAATAATAACTGCTTAAGGTTTGGCAGGCTCTATGGTATCTGTAGGAATTGCCCAGTTCTGCAGTTGTAGTATAGAAGCAGATACAGGCAATGTACAGATTAGTGGGTGTAGCTATGTTTAGTTGGAGATAAGAGTCTCATAGACTTTTGTACCTGGGCTTGCCTTTGAACCACGATCCTCAGACCTCAGCCTCCTGAGTAGCTAGGATTACAGGAGTGAGCCACCAAGGCCTGACTTGGAACACCTTTTAGATGATCAACTAACTGTGTTATAAATTGAAGAAGGAGTAGACTACATTTATAGACAGATGTAAACAAATCACGAGAAACTAGAGTCCCAAGAGCTTGCAAGTAAATTCGCATGTAGAATATAAGTTTTCCAACTCTTTATCATGCTGCATTATGGAACTCCCTTCTGTTTGTCCAAGTTTATATTACTCAATCACTTTATTCTAGAGGAAGCTGATGCTTTGGAAAAGAATGATATGAGTTTCTGCTTTATCAGATAGTCTGTTCACAGGCATAGACAATACAGTGGATGTGTTGGTGATGTAAAGGAAAAGTCTAGATTCAAAGTAGGCTCCAGGCAGGCCTGACTCAACCACTCAAACTCACTAAGAACCCAGTCCCTCTTGTTAGCTAGCCACCTGATTGCCCTTCAGTATCAGAATCTACCCTTTAGGGGCATACCTTAAGGTAAATAAACTCTTCCTCAAACTTCTTTTCTTTTCTTTTTCTTTTTTTTAAGTTGGTGCCAGTCCTTCTTTTTGGGTCCAGCTGTCCTTCTAGCTTTGTTTTTCTTTTTCTTTTGGCAGTTAATTGAAGATAAAGAATGTCCTAGACTAGACGTTCCTGCCCCGGCTGGCTTTGAACTGTGATTCTTACCTCTCAGCGTCCATAATGGCAAGGTTTACAGGTGCCCAGCTTTCTCAAACTTCTGATGACCTTGAAAGTTGACAAACAATAAGAATAGGTTGACATGTGTCCGGTGGAGGTGATGGGGGGGTGCGGAGTGGAGTGGGGGTGGGCTGAGATTGGGTAGTTGCTGAGAACACTTAGCGAAATCATCTTGAATCAGCTTGATTTCTAGGATGAACTGAACATGGTTGAAAACCACTGAGCCAAGAAGTAATGACATCAGACTTAGAGGTTAGAAAAACAATGATGCTGATGGCTTTGTGGAGGAAAGTTCAGGGAAGCTGTGCGCTGGCTCGAACCAGCTGCAGGTAGTATAGTGGTGATGAGGATGGAAAAGAAGCAAAGAGTAAGAAAGCCATTAAATAGCATGAACCAACTAGGTCCGGGAAAGGGAAATGATTTGATGAACCAGAATGGTTTGTAGACTCACCTTGATCCCTATATCTGCATCCTGTCTGGTGCATTTTTTTTTTCCATAAGACATGTGAGTGAGAATCAGAATGGAGGTGACAGTCACCAGGCAATGTCCCAGCTCAAGTCAGGGAGTCTCTATAAAGGTCTGTGTGTGGACTATCACTGAAAAGGTTAGAGCCCTGGGTAGGTGGAATTCAGACATCTCCACAGAGCCCCTAGGCTGCTCAGTTCCTTCCAATCCACTGCATGGAAATGACATTGGAGGGAATCTGTCCTCCCTGTCTCATCTTCTTTGGCTGCTCTTGTCAAGGAAACGTTTTCTAAAGCTTCAAAGCTACTGCCAACCCTGAAGGGAGAAAAATGTCTTTTGTTTTCTGTTGTTAAAGGTCCTGGCAGAGGGCGTCACCATATGCAAATGCCTGGGGTATTCTGGTGGTGAAGGCACAGAATGCTGTGTCCCTCAGCCAGGCCCCACAAAGAACATTTGCCAAGTCTAAGTCCAAGCAGGGGGTAGGGACTGCAAGGAGCCATTGTCTTCACTGTGGGAACATATGTCAGGAATATCGTTCTACCACTGCAAAAGAGTTCCCAGCATTGCCTACGAGGCTGCCTCTTTCATTAAGTTAATGACAATAACTGCTGCTAGCCCAGCCTGCAAGTGACAATGGAGGGTGGATGATGTTCAGAGATGGATACTGTCCCTCTCTGCAGATCTTAGCTCAGCATGTCTGAAGGGACAGGGTTGCATGCAGGAGGTGGATTGAGCATATTATTTAATAAAGATTAATTCTCCTATATGTACTAATTTATAATTTGTACAAATGTGTGGAGTATCATGTGATAGTCTAATATATTCATACAGCATATACGGATCATATTAGAGTGGTTAATATTTCCATCTCAAACATTACACAAAGAATTTTGTTTTGAACAAAGACCTTTATGCTTGCTTAGGCAGGTGCTCTACCATTTGAGTCAAGCCCCTAACCATTAATTCTTTTTTGCTCATGCCTGTACTTCTAGTTACCCAGGAGGCTGAGATGTGAGACTGAAAGCTCAGCCTAGGAGGAAAAAATTCTGTGATATTCTTATCTCCACTTAACCACTAAGAAGTTGGAAGTGGGAATGTGGCTCAATTGGTAAAGCACCGAATCTTGAGTGCATAAAGCTAAGGGACAGTGACCAGGTTCTGAGTTCAAGCCCCCAGTACCAGCAAAAATGTTCTTCATTAAAAAAAATAAGATGTAATAATTGTACATCTTTAAAGGGCATGATGTGTTATTTCAATACATATATACAATGCATGCAGATCTTATCCAGATACGTAACATCTCCATTTCTTTTCATTTCTTTTTAGTGATAAACTTTATTCTGTCTTTTTTTTCTAGTTCTTCACAGAACATATCACAAGGTTATTGAGAACTGTTCTGTGAAACACCAGGAATGATTCCTTTTGTCTGATTATGTTTGGGAAACCTTCATCTTGATAGGATCTTTACTTAGAAAATGTCAGAGATTGTAGTTAAAAAGGATTCTAAACTGAAATGTAGCATTGTGTTATTTTTATTACAGACCCAGGAAACATTTGAAAGCTCAGGCTGAATGAACTGCTTTTCAGGTAGAATGGTCCCTAGGTCGTAGTTGAATGGGAGACGCAGCTTTATATAAAGGGAGCAGGTGGGGCACACGGAAGTCTGCTTCTTTCCCATCTGCGGAAATGCTCACCCCCTGATATTATCACAAAAAAGAGGTGCTGCAGACTAGGTTTTAGGCAAAAATGAAACAAAAGTAAGCAATAAGGAGAATCCCTTTTATTCCAATTCAATAGCCTATATTCAGTGCAGTGCCTATGTCAGGCATTGTAGTATGTCGGAAGGTCAAGGGTGAAGCACTAGAGAATAGAACCCAGTCCAGGTGCTTGAAGTCTATAGGGAAAGAAAGTGTGTTTGAAAGGGAGAAATTACTGAATAATACTGCCTATCAGTACAGTTGTTGCTGCTGGGATAGAACTATTCAAACATTTTTTTTTTTGCCAGCCCTGGGCTTGAGCTCAGGGCCTGAGCACTGTCCTTGGGCTTTCTCAAGGCTAGAGCTCTATCACTTGAGCCTCAGCACTACTTCCAGCCTTTTTCTATGTATGTGGTACCAAGGAATCGAACCCTGGTGTTTGTGCATGCTAGGCAAGCACTCTACCACTAGGCCAAACTCCCGGCCCCTATTCAAACATTTTGACCATTGCTATGGTAAAAATAGGTTTTATAGGAAGACTCAGCACAGATTTTACACATAAGACTTCAAAAGTCCTATAAAGCAATTTGCATTTACCGAGTGATAAATACTCTGAAAGTCCCTTGAATCAACTGGTTTATTAGTTCAGTTTTTTAAAATGCTAAGGGGGGGGGTGATGATCACTCAGATCTGTAATTTTTCCTTTTTAGGAGGCTTTTATGAGGATTGCAAATCAAAGCCAACCTAGACAGGAAAATCCAAAGAACCACCTAAAAGCCAGAATGGGTTCTTTGGCTCAGACTTGAGGAACGACGATGACGATGACAACAACAACAAAACTAAGGGACAGCACCCAGTCCCAGAATCCAAGCCCCAATGCTTTCCCCCGCCCATACACATGCTGTCCCCAAATTTGTTACCTGGTGGTAGAGTGGTGATGTCTGCCCAGTGAAAGTATTATGTGACTAAAGAATTTGTTTGCACCTGTGCACAAAGGAAGTTTGAAACCTGGTTCCTCTGTTGCATAGACTCCTCTGGCTAAGGATACCCTTTCATGACCTATTTTCTCACAAAAATAGCCCAATCCTATTGTCCATAAAAGAAAGGCTAAATCTAGATGATCCTCGGCTGAATGCTATAACTTGTGCCTATAATCCTAGCCACTGAGGACACTGTTCTGAGTATCTCAGTTTAATGCCGGTAGAGGCAGACAAATACTCTTATCTCCAATTAACCAGCAAGAAGTGAGAAGTAGAAGCATGGCTCAAGAAGAGTATCATCCAAGAGTGACAAAATCACGCTAGAGGCCCAGAGTTCAAACCCCAGTACCAGCACAACAAGAGAAAAAAACTGAATGACTGGTCAGAGAAACTCAAACACACCTCAGGGTCTGTGAAGAAATGTGCATGCTGAAAATGAGAGGAAACAAGGAAAGCAGCACAGAAGGACTGTTTCATTTGAGAGTGCAAACTCAATAACTGTGACTGTTGAGATTTATTTAAACTTTGTGGTTCTGATAAAATAAGGTTCAAGACAGCTGTGCACTGTAATGGTATCCTCTTTAGGGTTTGGTAATGGACATCAAAGGAGTGTGATATCTGTCTATTAGTGTGTCTTAACATTGACAAAAATGACTTAAATGATAGGAATTTCCATTTCTCTGAGTTCTGGAGACTGGGAATCCCAAGATAGGTTTCATTCTAAGGCCTCTTGTCATTGTGTGCTCACAGGAGCTCGTTGGGAGAACTCTGATCTCGCTGTCTCTTTAAGAAAATCTTTTCTCTGCCTTTTCTTATAACAGCAGTAGTCTTATCATGATGCCTGACATTCACATAAGCCTTCCAAAGGAAGGGTATGTGTGAATTTCGGAAGTGGATACAAATAATGGACACACAATATTTGTAGGCACACATTCATTGATGTGTTGCGTATTATACATTCATTTGAGAAATATATTCTATTTTGTGTAACCATCTCTATCAGCTTCTGTAATTAATATAGCATACCCAGAAGAGTCATCCCTGTTCAGTTCCTTCCTGATTAATTATTGATACTCATTTTCTCCTGTTTGGTTCTTCTATTTGGTAGCAGCTAGAGCTTGAGGCTTAAGTATCTTTTAAAGGTAAATGTGGTCAGGAGCTAGAGTTTGAATCTTATATGTCTCCTAAAGGTCAGTGTAGTATTGGTTTGGCCCCCAATTTGGTTCTATTGTGAAGTGGTAGAAATTTTAGGAGAAAGGAACTAGAGGGAGGTTTTTAAGTCATTGAGAGAGTGTCCTTGAAAGAAATTTAGGATTCTGGTCTCTTTACTTTCAGAACAGTGGGGGTGGGAGTAATTTTTTTTTTCTGATACCAACTTTTACCATGGTGACCTGCTTCTTTAAGTGGCCACAAATGAACATGGCCAACTGACAGGGACAGAAATCTTCAAAAGGGAACCCCCTAAACCTCTTCTTTTTAATAAGTCCATTATCTCCAGTATTTATCATAGTGATAGAAACCCGGCAAATGCATCTAAGAATCCAACTAGATTCTTCACCTCTGCTATTTCTTTAATTCAGGAAAACACAACTCCAAGTAGCAGGGAGTTGTTTCCTAATTTTTTTTCTGCCTTAATATCAGGAGAAGCAAGCACTGATATGTTCATTTAAATAAGCAGGGCTGTAACGTAGTTAAACATTTGTAGATAGTGTTGCAAAGGAAACAGAATGGGGATTTGGGTAGGGTGAGTGCCTTCTGAGTCAATCTCAGAAGAAGCTTTGTGATAGTAATTGGCAAAGTAGTGTTGGGTTGCATATTTAAACACACACACACACACACATACACACACACACAAAACCATCACCATTTCAATAATAGCCTGTGGTCATTGGGTTTCTGAGTCTCTTCCTCTAAGCAGCCTGCTGGGAAAATTCCATTTGTGGAAACCCCAGTTTTTCAACATTTTCTTAGAATACTGAATTTCACCAAGTGGCTGATTTCCCAGGCAGCTCATAGAAGCAAATCTGTCCTACTAAATGAGCCAGTCTAGGTGATGTCACCCTGGATATCACTGAGAGCTGCTCAATTAGGTGGGGAATCTTGAATTTGGGGGACAGAAGGACCTTAGGTATTATGCAGTCTGACCTTCTTGATTTCAGGAAAGTAAAGCTTGTTGGTTTTTTGTCAGTCAACAGTAATTGAGCCTGTATTAGGGCTTCCTAATTCTTAACACAACTCATGTTTCTTTGACTACTTTCTAGCATGGAAAACTTGTGCCTTTTGTGTGTGGGGGGGCAATGCAGGGGGAATGGGCTAGTTTCCTTTAAGAATTGCCTAGTATTTTAGTGAAATATTGGGAATTTGATAAGTTCATGTCTTACTAAGGCAGGGTTGGCCATGATTTCATGTCTTTCACAGAGCTAGCTAGCAGATCTAGAGGTGATAAATCAAGCTTAGAAAATGTGTTGGGATGTGAAAGGGTATCAATGTATGTGAATTAATGCACCTTCTATCTGGCAAATATCATGTAACCCTTTTACTAATTACAATAAAAAAATAAAGCAAAAAAAAAAAGAAAATGTGTTGGGATTAAAAAACATGTCAAAGTCAATAAAATGAAGGCTGTGTTTGTACAGGCCTCAGAATTGTGTATTCAACTCATACTGGAGTCAGACTGAAGCACTGGCCTCCACTAGGCAATTGTGTGGAGACTCAGTGTCTTCAGCCAATGGGATGTATATATATTGAGGGAAAGAAGGGTGAAGAATGACAGAGAAAGAGAGAAAAAACTATATCCAGAAAGGAAATGTGTGTGTGTGTGTGTGTGTGTGTGTGTGTGTGTGTGTGTATGTGTGTGTCAGAGGGGGGCGGGGGGAGAGGGGGAGATGCCAGTGTTGGGGCTTGAACTCAGTGCCTCATGTTCTGGCTTAGAGAGGAACTTCCTAGGGCTACCTGCCTGAGCCTGGAACTGAGTCAGTGGTGATACATTAACCAGGCAGCTGGGAAGGAAAATACTTGGAACGGGAAACTGAGTCATATTTCTATTTTTTTCCTCATTCTGTGCTGTTGAGTATATTGGCCAAACAGGATGTAAACATTATCTCAAGCAGAGCCAGTCTGGCCTCTGCAGAGTAAATGTTCTCTGCTGTGTTGTGTCCCAGAGTGCTCTGGTCTCAGGAGAAGTGCCAGCTAGCGAGAACTCATAAATAGCTGGGAGTCAGATGATAGGTAGTGATTACTGGCAGAGCTTACTGTGGGTACTTTTCATGTTGAATGCAGTGATCTTTTTTTTTTCTTTTTCTTCCTCCCCTTCTCAGAGGGAAAGTACAAATGCAGGCTCACCAGAGACAGTGCATATGACATGCTGACTTCTGGGGAGAAAGGAAATCTTGTATACCAAGAAGGCAGGCACAGTGAGTCTTTGTGGTAGTTTTCTGGTGCCATCTATTGCTCTACCAAAGTACTGCTAGCAGCCCCTGTCTAAGTCATGAGGAATAAGGTTTTCAGTCACATGGGTTTTAGGGCTGCATTTTGTTTTTCACACACTGGGGTGTGTGCATTGCGTGTTGTTGTATTTATTCATGGGGAGTGTTGAGAATATTTTTTTCTATATGAATAATCTCTCATTGATTAAGATTGGGAGGTTGTGCAAATTTGTAGTATGGTGTGATATTGATTATGATTATAATCACAAGGAGTGTGTGTGTGTGTGTGTGTGTGTGTGTGTGTGTGTGTGTGTGTGTGTGTATACCAATCCTGGGGCTTGAACTCAGAGCCTGGAAACTGTCCCTGGGCTTTTTTCCCTCTCAAGGCTAGTGTTCTGCCACTTGAGCCACAGGTCTACTTCTGAGTTTTTGGTGCTTAATCAGAGATAGGAGTCGCACAGACTTTCCTTCCCAGGCTGGCTTTGAATGATAATTCTCAGATCTCAGCCTCCTGAGTAGTTAAGATGAGTAGCTAGCTACCAGCACCCAGTGAGGGATTATTTTTTTAAGAGGGTTAAAGAGAAAGAAGAATAATGAACCACAAAGGAGGAATCCACTACTGGACCCTTTTGAGCAAGCACCAGCAGAGGGAATGCCAGTAGCAGGGTAAACGCGGTAGGCATCAAGAAGTGCACCAGTGGCACAATTTTGGGTATGGTGGCTTCTGGAGGAGGACAAAGGATATTTGTCCTGGATAGTGCATGTGAGTGAGCTTTTATTCCTCTTCCTTCTCTTCCTCTCCCTCCTCCTCCTCCTCCTCCTCCTCCTCCTCCTCCTCCTCCTCCTCCTCCTCTTTTGCCATTAGCCAACCCAACATCCACAGAGAGGCTCATGCTGGGAGCTTTTCTGTTAGGAAAGGGGACTCCGACTATCAGCCAAAGACCAGAGTCATGGCATTTGCCTTTCTTCCTGATTTATTTCAACACTGGCTTTTAGCAATGGCTATGTGAGTCAAATATGCATCTTCATGTAGTTATTTAAGGAAAACCGTGGAAAGCAACAAGTCTTTTTGCAAAGTAAACAAATCCATGGTTCCCTTAGTAGATTACCAAATTATCTAGGATGCAACTCACTCCAGGTCTCTGGTGTTAAGTATATATTAAATGTTTAAGGGGATACAGAAGTACATTGGGCTGCACCAGTGGCTCACATCTGGAATCTTAGTTACTCAGGAGGATGAGATCTGAGGATCACAGTTCAAAGCGAGCCTGGGCAGGAAAGTCCATGAGACTCTTATTTCCAATGAATCACAGAAAAAGCTGAAAGTGGCTCCATGGCTCAAGTAGCTAGCCTTGAGTGAAATTAGCTTAGGCACAGCACCTAGGCCCAGCGTTTAAGCCCCAGGATCAGAAAAAAGTACATTGAGAAGTACATTGGCTCTTTGACTTTGAAATAGCTTGACTAGCAAGAAAATTAAGAAAAGAAAAGCAGATATGGAACTTCCTCTGGGTCTCAGGTCAAGAGAAACAATCTCTAGTTCAGAGCTTTGTAAGACAGCGCAGAGATGAATCAGCAATGATCAAATAATGACAATGCACAATAAATCAAACTGGATTAGCTAGGGCTGGAAGGTTAGCTCTGTGGTAGAAAGTGCCCAACCCATACAAAATCTTGGGTTTAATCCCCAGAAACAAAAGATTGACTAGTAAGTCTTTTTGATTTAAGAATGCATGATCCTTCTTGAAAAAATGATAAATCATGACTAAGTTTCTAGATCAACTCTTCAAAGTGAAGTAAGTACATGATGTAGATGAAATAATACAATGATAGTGGAAGGAAATAAAAACCCCCGATAGATATTCAAAATCATAGAGGAAACAAAAAGGAAGTATAATTTCTACTTAGGATCCAAATCTTAAGAAGATATGCAGTGTGAAGAGAAACACAAAGAAAAAACTTTTGTAAACTTCAAAGAACTTCAATAATGTAACCTGTTCGTTATGCTGATTCTTGGGTGTCTAAAATCTCTAAAAGAATGCCATCTATTGGTTGTACTGATTCTTGTGTCTAATGAAATCTAGGACTGAACTAGTGGCTCAAATGTCTAATTTTAGCTATTCAAGAAATCTGAGAATCATGATTCAAAGCCTGCCCAGGCACAAAAATGCATCTAAGAGACTCTGTCTCCAAATAACTAGCTCAAAGCTAGAAGTGGAGGCATTGTGCCAGTGATAGAGTGATGGTCTGAGATCTGAATTCAAGCCCAGTTCTTGCACACACACACACACACACACACACACGAAAAAAGTAGGGACAAAATACATAGATTTCTTGTTTTAAGCACATTGGCACTAGCTTTTATTTACATTGAGGCTATTTCTTCTGTCAATATTGAAACAAGAACACAGGAAATTTCCTGGCTTTGGTGGGTATGATCTAGAAGATAATCCTAGAGTAAGAGTTAGGGCAAAATTACCTCTGTATGTGAAAGAGATAGCCTGGCCTGTAAGTAGATTATTGAACTGCAAGTAGAGAAATTGAAAAAATCAACTCTTTTTCAGGAAGAGTCTGCATCTGCTGGGGTTTCCACTTCTACAGAAAATTATATGTATTACAAGTAGAATAATGTGATGATTCCCTACTGCCTTCTACCCAACAACATTATACAGTGGGTTGGGACAAGAAGTTCAATTCAGGAACTTCATTTAAAATGAGATTTCCCTCTCTTTCCTCTCCCCATAAAATCGCCCCTGTTTGATTTTTATTCCAGTGAAGGACCTACCGTGGCCTTCTCAGGATGACATTCTGTAAAACTCCATGGCAACTGAGCATTTTCCAGTGAGTCCCCAGTTGACTTTCCCTCTTTCTGGTTGTCACACAGGCAGACAGCTGTGAGCCATCAAATACACATTGAGGCCATCTGGGAGATCATCTTTATCGAGGTGAGAAATGCATTTGAGTGTTTATTGATTTCTTCATTTCAGCTTGAGGAGAAGCAGCTCCACCAGGTAATGCAGGGAATGCTAGGAAAGTCAGGGTGGACATTACTTGGGAGCTGTGGAAAGTACAGGTCTCTAGGGGTTGAGCTCAGTGGTCACGGTTTTAAACATCTTCCAAATGATTTCCATGCAAGTTCAAATTTAAGAACCACCGAGAGTCAAGTATCTGCATGGCCAGGCCAATTCAAGCCAATGACCTTGAAAGATTCAAGGGTTGTCTTTTGCAGGGTTAAAACATAATCAAACACTGTCTGAGAGAGAGTGATCAGGAAGGATGGAGGGGCTGAATACCCCTTGGATGAGAAGTTTGGGATCAGAAATATATTAAGTTTTGAAGCATTTGAATATATACAATGAGACAGCCTGCGGGTAAGACCCCAGTCTGAACACCACCAAATTCATTAATATTTACACATGTAAGATGAAAGATGATTTTATACAGCATTCTTAGTCTATACACATTTGCAATCTGTTCCAGGAGAGCAGGTATGGAATTTTCCATTTGTGGCTTCATTTCAGCACTTGAAAAGTTTCAGATTTAGAGGAATTAGAAAATAAGATTTTCAAATTAAAGAGGCTCAGCCTCTATGGATTTTTCCCCTCTCCTTGGGTTAATAAGGTTTACAATTCATTTTCTAGAAATCCAACATCTCAAAAGTTCTGAAATTCAAGAATTTTATCGTAAGTTTGGCAGGTAGACTGGGAGCTGGTGTCTCATGTGTATAATCCTAGCTACTCAGGAGGCTGAGATCTGATGATTGTGGTTCAAAACCAGTCCAGGCAGAAAAGTGTGTGAGTCTTATCTCCAATTAATTACCAAAAAAGCCAGCAGTGGAGCTGTGGCTCAAGTGGTAGAGTGCTAGCCAAGAGCACAAAAACTAAGAGATAGTGCCCAGGCCCTTAGTTCAAGTTCCAGAACAGGCAAGCATTTCCCTCCCCCGACCCCTTGCTATTAAAAAAAAAGAGTAATTTGTAGAGAAATTGGATTGATCCTCACATGAGATTGTTTTTACTTTTGTGTATAAAAATCTACTTAAAGTTCTTGGATAAGATGAGTGAGCTGTGGGTCCTAGACTTTTTTTTTGGAGTACTTATTAATGTATCCTATTTGTCTTATAAAATTCTGAGAATTCTAAATCCCAAGGCAGTCTCTTCTATGGGATTTTGGATGAAGGACCACAGCCGCCTTAGGACTCTCTTCTTTCTTAGCCAGCTGGAGCCAATTCTAGTTTCTCTCATCTTCTGTGTCCTGTAATGACAGGGGTGTGGGAATTAAAGCCCCTTCCATACTGTGCACCTACTTAGCCCTGAGGGCAGGTGATGAGTCCGAGAGCCCCTATTGCAGCAGATAGTCCTGTCTTCTCTGCCCAGGGTCCTCTCTCCCCTACCCCAGATTGGGTGCAAGGCTCTAGGTGGACCTTCTTTGAATCTGACAGAGTCCTGTGCACTGAATGTATGGAAGAGGCCTTGTCCTGAGATGTGATTCCAGGAGATGGAAGTGCTTTAGATTCTTGAGTGAAGGGGGTGAGTTACATTCTGCCATTATCTTTACCAGGCCACTGAACACTCAGAACTGTAATACATATTTGAAGGATGATTATTACTCTAATTTAAAATTTTATTTTGTTTCTTTAGGTTTACTTAGTAAGATGCATTAAAATTTTTAAATATTCAAATGATTGTATAAGGGGGCACAATTAAAATGTCCATTTATGTCAACTATATCAGAGTCATCCCTACCATCATTTTTCCTCATTCTCTCTCTCTCTCATTCTCTCTCTCTCTCTCTCTTTCTCACCATACACAACCCCCCCAACATTACTTTACAAGAACAAATGGGAAGGAGCCTGAAATGTGAGAAACCATAATCTACAAATTCATGACATTAAAGTATAAAAATATTGATTATATATTTTTTTCCTGTTTCTTTTTTTTGGTATTAGGGATTGAACTCATGGCCTGGGTACTGCCCCTGAGCCTCTTCGTGCTCAAGGCTAGCATTCTACCATTTGAGACACAGCACCACTTCCAGTTTATTCTGAGTAGGCTTCAAACTGTGATCTTCAGATCCCAGCTTCTCAAGCAGCTAGGATTACAGGTGTGAGCCAGCAGGACCAGCAATTACAGCTGTTTTAATTTAGAATCATTCACAAATGAATAAGTAGGTTTAAATTTTCCGGAGAGTAATTTGTCAGTGCGGACAAAAATCCCCCAATTTTTTTTTCTTATAATAAAAATTATTGGAGCCAGAAGTTTGGCCTAGTGGTAGAGTGCTTGCCTAGCATATATGAAGACCAAGGTTCAATTCCTTAGTACCACATGCATAGCAAAAGCCAGAAGTGGTGCTGTGGCTCAAGTGATAGAGCATTAGTCTTGAGAAAACCCAAGGACAGTGCTCAGGCCCTAAGTTCAAGCTCCGTAATGGGCAAAAGTAATGATTAACAGGGATATTTAAATAAGTAACTATTCATGCCCAGTCTATACAGTATGTTTTGTATCTTACATGAAAATTTTTGTACATAATCAAATTTTCTAGCCCTTTCCCCTTTCCCCCTCCAGACAATTTTCCACATTTCTCGGCCTCACTTCTTCCGTGATTTCACAGAGAAGGAGACAGTTAAGTCATTTGATGGTGTTGCATCTGGAAGATGTCTAGGGAGCTGGGGACTGCTGTCTCAACCCACTTAAGAAACATGAGGGTCACCTGCATGACTCCTTTCACTTTACACCCTTGGTATGTTGGTTGTACTCAGTGGTGGAAGGTTTGGTTGTCTGTTTTACCTTGTAAGTGAGAGAGCTTAGTTAATCTACTCTTATTAATTAGTCACTAATATGTGCTAGGCACTAACAACTGTTTTCACTAAGTGGTGGCTGTGCTAATTGATGGGATATAATGAGCCCCTCCCTAATTACAAAGCAACATGGCTCCCCGTTCTCTGAGGATGACCTCTTATAGATGAAGGGTTACCAAGGGAAGCCTGGGACAGGCACAGGATGGCAGGGGCTAATTTGTTTTTAACTTGCTTTTAAGGGCTTGTTTAATTAAGATGGGAAATCAGCAAGTCTGAGCAGGTGCAAACTCATACTTGTCACCAGCTGTATAATTGACCTCAGTGGAACAAGCCAGGGTGAGCATACGGACCTCACGGATCACCTGCTTGCCTCCAACCTGTGGCTGTGAAAAGGTGGGGAGAAGGGGAAATTGTTTTAGTGCAGGAGTTCTAAGGTTGTCAGGTTGGCCACAGTGGGTTGTGAGTTGAGATTCTGGGTAACTGGACCAATACTGGGAAATGGGTTCATTTCTATTTATTGCACGTCAGAAAGATCTCTGTTCCCTTTATTTGGTTTCTTTTTTTGGTAGTCTTCCTTGCATGTACAGGTTCAACTTTTCACCCCTAATCCTAGACAAAGTTCCCACCTTTGACTGCCATGGTGCTACTTTTCTCTTGTTTTAAACATACACAGGAGAATGAGGTAGTCATCCATAATGATACATGCTATTTGACGATGTTCCATATGGAGCAATGAACCCATTCAGAAAGAAGAGGGTCACCATCTTGCCTAACTTTTGTTTTACACTGTGGACGTCCCTGATCTGACCAATGGAAAGCAATGGTTTCTTTCTAAATGAATTTTGAATCATACGGATGTCATATGTGGTTGTGGATAGAAGAGTTCTCAATGCCTTTAGGAGCAGCACTCTAAGTCGGGGTCAGCAAACTGCAGTACAGAGCCAGTCCAGCCTGCTAACTGTTTTTGTAAACAAACTTAATGGAACACAGACATGCTTGTTATGTCTGTATGGTCCAAGCTGCTTTCATATTAAAATGGCAAGGGGGAATTGCCATGTTAGAGGCTGATGTTGTGCAAGGCTGAAATTGTTAGTTATCCCTGTGGAAAAAAGTTGGCTGAATCTTGAAATTAAGGATCTATACTGTTTATTCAACTTTTATCGTAAAGTTGTAGATACCATCCTATAAAGAGTGTTTTCAAGAGATTCATGGTCTGCTGGAGAAGAATATGCCAGCAAATCCTTCCTTCCTTCCTTCCTTCCTTCCTTCCTTCCTTCCTTCCTTCCTTCCTTCCTTCCTTCTTATCTTTTTCTCCTCTCTTCTCTTTCTCTCTCCTCCTCCTCCTCCTCCTCCTCCTCCTCCTGCTTCTTCCTCTTTTCTTTTTTTAAGTGTTAATACGAGGGCTTGAACTTTGGGTCTGGGTGCTGTCCCTTAGGCTTTTCACTTAAGTTACACTTGAGTCATAGCTCCACTCATGAATGGAGCTCACTCATGGTGGTTAATTGGAGACCATAGTCTCATGGACTTTTCTGCTGATTCCAAACCTCCAGTACTCAGATCTCAGTCTCCTGAGTAACTAGCATTACATGAGCCACTGATACTCAACCTACATTTTTTTCAAATTGTAATTTCTCCTCACGTGATATCTGGTTTCCAGAAAGTTGAATTAAATATTTTTAATTTTATTTCATAAATATCCTTACTATTCAGTGTCTGTCATGGTATCTAGCTTTAGTGCATATGGCAATCTATCTTTCTCATAAGCTCCACAGAGTGAAACTACATATTTTTTTTCTCTCTCACCTATTCCTAGGGTCTAGAAAAGCAGCCTAGACTAAACTAAGTGTGCAAAAAACCTGAGAGTTATGGAATTTAAGAAGCCACCATTTGTCGGTTGTACTATATTTCATTCACTACTAAGAAAGAAAAGGCCTTGTCAGTTAACTTAGAACACATACAGAGATATCATTGACTAAAAGATGTACCTTTGTTTCAGAGTTGTTATAATGTTAAACAATGTATACCTTAAAAGCATGAATAAACACAAGTAAAGGTCAAGAATTGATAATTTTATGATAATTAAATCGGAGGCATAGTTATTTCATCTTAAATCATAGACATTTATCATGCAATTACTATCTGCAATATTCTTTAAAAATTTTTATTTTATTGTTGGGATAATGTATATAGGGGCTACAGCTACATCCATCAGATAGTAGGTGCATTACTTCTCACACATTGATACCCCTTCTCACGTTTTTGTCCCCATTTTCCCCCCCTCACCCTCTCCCAACCATCTTGTTTTCCTCCCTTCCCTTTCCTATTTCAAATAAACAAATAAACATATATACAATATGCCAGGTAACAAAGTCAGATACAGTCACAACATGAGGTTAACCATAAGGGCAAAAGAGAGAAGGGAAATAACACAATACATTAAGAACAACAATCTGAGATATTCTTGTCTATAACACATCTACATGAATCAGTTTCTATCACTATAGTGAAATCCCTTAGGCACCCTACTTGATAAAGAAATGAAGTTAATTTAGCTCATAGTTTTGGGTTCTGGGAGTCCAATAACAAGGGTGATAGTACCCCTTGGCTGTACCATGACCTGTCTGGCGTGGATATGTATTTCCATGAGCTCTGTCTCCTGATGAAGCCAAATATTCCATCATAAGTTTCCATGCTAATGAGATAATAATCCCATCACCGAGGTTCCACTTCTAATACTAGAGTCATCTTGTTTCTATGTTCTCAATACCATCAGACTTTGGGGTTAAACTACTTCATGAGTTCAGGGCACAAACCACACTTATACCATTGTATTAGCCCAGACAGTACAATGGATTGCCCGTGCTGCGGAAACACAGTGTCTATCACTACCATTTAGGACTTAATTACATACTGCCTTTTATTGATCATCTTTTCCCCCAGAGAAATAGTGGTCCTTCCATCACAACTGCATTGTAAGTCTTGTTAACAGAAGAGACCATTTTACCTGTCCCCTCCTCAACTTTTGTTTGCTTTCTTTTCCCTTCTATTTATTACCTAAAAAGGAGAACATGGCAATGTAAAGGTTTGCAGAAATGAAAATATTAAGTCTAGAGGAGACAATATATCTCAACACATAGGTAAGAAACCAGTGGGGAAGAAGTGAAGGAGAATGGGAGAGGATAATGTCAGGAAAATAAGACAGATAAAGTGTAGTTCTGAGGGGGCGGGAGGGGGCGGGACAGGTGAGGTCTACTCAAAAGCCTGGGCCAGGATGAGTCAAGAGTGACAGGAAGTTGCCTTGCAGGTGTTTGCAGGTGATTAGACTGAAATAGCAGAGTCCACACTCTCTTTACTACCTTTCCTTGCACCTTGACTCCAATTGTCTCCCCTCTCCCCAGTCCAAGTCCAGGGAACTTTTTTTTCTTTTCTCCCCCCCCCCCTTTTTTTTGCCAGTCCCAGGGCTTGAACTTAGAGCTTGGGCATTGCCCCTGAGTTTCTTCTGCTTAAGGCTAGTATTCTACCACTTGAACCACACTGCTACTTGAACCATGCCTCCAGTTTGACTTTTTGATGGTTATTTTGAAGATGGACTCTCAAGGGCGTTTGTGTCTTGGCTTTGAACCATCATTCTCCTGAACTCAGTCCCTGGAGTAGTTAAGATAACATGTCAACACTGAAAACTTTACAAGAAGGAATAGGAGATACACTAGGCCTCCTTGGCACAGGTCAAAACTTTCTTAATAAGGACCAAGAATCATAACAAATCAGAGAAAAGATGGATAAGTGGGACTGCATTAAACTGCAGAGCTTCTGTATGGCAAAGGACATAGCTAGCAAATTAATTAGGAAGCCTATAGAGTGGGAGAAGATCTTCACTAACCATTCAACAGACAAAGGCCTCATATCTAAAATATATCAACAGCTCAAAAAAATTGAATCCCTCCAAAACTAATCTCCAAAGAAACAACCATCCTGTTAAAAGATGGGCCAAAGACTCAAAGAGTCTTCTCTGAAGAAGAAATAAAAATGGCCTATAGACACATGAAGAAGTGCTCAACATCTCTGGTCATAAAAGAAATGCAAATCAAAACAACTCTAAGATTCCACCTCACTTCACTTAGAATGGCCAGGATCAAGAAAACTAATAACAACAGATGCTGGAGGGGACGTGGCCAGGAGGGATCACTACTACACTGTTGGTGGGAGTGCAAACTCGTTCAACCACTATGGAAAGCAGTATGGCAGTTCCTCAAAAGACTAAACATAGAGCTCCCCTATGACCCAGCAATTCCACTACTTGGCATTTACCCAATCATCCAGAAACAAGGACATACTAAATCCACTAGCACAACGATGTTCATTGCAGCACTATTTACCATGGCAAAGATATGGAACCAACCTAGATGTCCCTCAGTTGATGAATGAATCAACAAGATGTGGTATTTACACACAGTGGAATTCTATGCTGCTGTCAGAAAGAATGACATCGCCCCATTTGTTAGGAAATGGAAAGACTTAGAAAAAATCATATTAAGTGAAGTAAGCCAGACTCAAAGGAACATAGGCCCAAGAGTCTCCCTCGTTTGTCAAATTCAGTAGAATAGAACAATAGAACAAAATCTAGAGACATAAGGCCAAATAGTATGACTAAATGTAAGGACCTCCAGGATAAAGAAACAAAAGCCATATAATGAGTGACTGTTGTCCTTAATGTACTATGTTATCTCTTATCTCTTTTGCTATCCCTTGGTTATATCATATTGTTACAATATTTCACCTTGTTATCTGATATATTTTATATGTGCTTAATTGGTTATTTGAAATTGGATAGGGAAGGGGGGAAATCAAAAAGAGTGGGGGGAGGAGAGAGGGAAATGGGGACCATGTCATGAGAAAGGGTATCAATGTTTGTGAAGTAATACACCTTCTATCTGGTGAATATAATGTAACCCTTCTATTAATTACAATTAAAAATTAATTAAAAACAAGATAACATGTCAAAGCTACCAGTGCCTGGCTTGCATCATATTGCCTCTTTCTAGTTATGAAAACTTCTGCATATATATGCATATTTATATACATATTCATATCTCTAGAACCTACATGTTTTTCAATACTTTTGCCAAGTTCCATATTGTTATATATTTAGTGACATGAATAATATATGTTCAGAGGAAAAACAGTTGGAAGTAATACTAACCTAGTGAAGAAAATAAAAAAGTCATTACTTCTTCTATGGGCCACAACTTTAAAAAAAAATCCCTAAGATGAATCTGAGTGCTAGTGGCTCATGCCTATAACCCTAGCTACTCAGGAAGATACCATCTGAGGATCACTGTTCAAAATCAGCCTAGGCAGGAAAGTCTGTGAGACTCTTATCTCCAACTAACAAAAAGCCAGAAAGGTGATAGAGTCCCTAGCTTTCAGCATGAGAGCCGGAAAATAGTGCCCAGGCCCCGAGTTCAAACTCCAGGACCAATATCATAAAGAAATAAGATCACTAGTATGAAAAATCAATCCCCTTTCCGTGTAGTTTTGAGAAAGTGTTTTAAGTTCAGCAGTAGATACTTAAGCGTGGATTACTAGGTCAATGGCCTAGCATGGACCAAAGTGGGATATGGGCCTTCTTGGTTGTGAACTGTGGCTTGTTTTGTTTTCCTTTTCTTTGCTAGTGTACCATTGGTCTAGAGGATCAGGTTTAATTATAATGAGAGTCCCTTTCTGTTTGTACATCACTGCAGACCTAATTGTAGGCTTGCTTCCCTGCTGGGTCCTAAGTGGTCATTAGCTTGCTGATAACAGACTTGCTCTTGTCAACAAGGCCTCATTAACCATTGTTGTTTTTTCTTCAGCAAAATGGTTGTAAGAGGTTGAGCTAGAGATTGAGGACACATTGGCTTCCCAGTGCTAAGGGAAACATACATGCGTGGGCCGCATGGCTGGAACCAAGGACTTTGGGCTCAGACAAGCTCTCTAGGACTGATGTAGATTTCTGATGCAAAATCAGGAAGGTGGTCATGTCAGAAGGTGTATTGCAGTAAGCCCTAAGAGTCAGCAGTCTGAGGCAGAGTTTCTAGTACCAGCTCCATAGGTCGATTAGCTGTGTTACTTTGGGCTTCTCTTATCTCTTTCTGTTCCTGAGTTTCTGGACCTGAAAATTAGCAGGTTCTATGGAGCAATGGGTGACAGAACTTTTGGTTGATAAAAGCCGTTTTTTATGCTGCTGGGGCACTGTTCTTGTGTGTCAGTGATTTTTCTCTTTTTCAGGTTGTACACTAGAGGGCAGTGCTACATTAGTATTGTAAACCACGCACACACTTGGCATTGATCTCAGCCCAAAGTCATAGAGGATTGGATTAGGAAGGAATGGAGTATATTCCATTCAAAATCCAGAAAGTGTTTCTGCACAACCCCAGTTGGGATTCCATTGAGAGAGTTGGTTCATTTGGGAACCTTACTGTTTCACATGGTAGCTTTTTCTCTTGTTAGTTCTAGTTACTAGGAAATGCTTAACAACCACAACAAAAACCCTGTTGACTCAACCTTTTCTTCCAGGTCCTGTGGTATCACAGAAAAGCAGCCCTCCAAATATTTTATACAATCATAGTACTGAATTGTTGAACTCTTTTCATGGCGATTAATTGTATAGTCTAAGTTTGTCAAATATCTACTATGCATCAGATTGTGTAGCAGTTGTTCTTTTGAGATCATTTTATTTAATCCTTACAATATTTTTGGGGGGTGGTTAATTGGAGATAATAACCTCACAGACTTTCTTGCTTCGGCTGGTTTGAACCTTGATACTCAGATCTCAACCTCTTGAGTAGCTAGGATTACAAGTGTGAGCCACTGGTTCCCAGCAAGAATGCCTTTTTATCCGTATTTTACTTAGGCTTAGACCCAAACTATATAAACAGTATATCATGAAGGTAGAATTTGAACAGAGGTGTGTTTGATTAAAATGCTCTGCTGTTGTCCACTCTGTCTTCAAATAGCAAAGATTTCAAACCACAGAAGTTGAGCGAACTTGCTTGTGAGCATAAAGCTTAACAGAAAAAGGGAGATTAGGTTCTGGACTTTTGGTGAACATTGCAAGTCCCCTTCCCTTGATTTCCCGTGCTTTCCCTCATCTTCCCCTCACCCTTCCCTCGCCCTCCCCCACCTCCTTCTTCTCCTCCTTTTTTTTTTTTTTTGGTGATATAGAGTAGTACGATTCAAGACTGATGTCTTTGACTTCTCACATCCTCTTTTGCATCTGTGAAGAGCTCCTATTTGCATTTATTACTATTTGATAGCAACTTTGCTGTCCTATTATGTTCTTTGAGCACACTCTTAATTTGCAGCATCCTTGCTAAATTATGAAACTCAGAATTCACAACAGTGAACAGGACAGAAAGCACCGCACTGAGACTGTACTAACATTGTCTAAGTGTGCATTAATATTTTAAAATAATGTTGGCTTTCTTTCCAGCTGAAGGTCTTCAGAACTCCTTGTTCTTTCTGATTTTAATTTTTATGAAGTGTATGACAAAGTATTTTTGTTACATTGAAAAAAAATTCCTCCTAATCGGATGAGGAGACTTTCTGAATGTATAGTAGAGACTTAGAGTAAATTCCAAGGCTCTTAAAATATGTAAGGGTCTGAGGGCAAAGATGGTTGAGTTTCTGCATGGATGTTTTGCTCAGGATCTTGAGGAAGGTTGCAGAGGGGATCAGGGATGGAGGGGTCCGGTCCTTCCCTAGTCAACAAATGGGGTCATGAAACAATATTTCTGTATTGCTGATCTCAGTGCTACAGGAGGGAGGTAGCAGAGGGCATAACAGAGACTGCTTAGTCCTGATGACACAAGTTACCAGGGTATCCTACTTAGCAGGTCCTGTCCCTGACCTAACTCTTCAACACCTCCTTTGAACTGCAAGCCACTGATATGTCATTCATTCTAATAACAGGAGTGTGCATGAGCAGCCATCCCTCAGTATCCGTGGGGGCTCACTTCAACAACCAAATCCTCAGACTCACCTCTCTCCTATAAAATGGCACAGGGTTTGCATTTAACATATGCATATCCTCTTGTATCTGGTATATCATCTCTAGAGTACTTATTCTTAGTACGATGTAAATAGGTGCTATATTGTATTGTTGGGAGGGGTCACATTATGAAAAAAATCTGTACATGTTAGTATAAACACAATATATTTTATTTTTACCAGACACAATATTTTTCCAACTATATTTGGTTAGGGGCTGGTTAAATTAATGATCACAGAAGCTATAGATGCACAGTAATATGTGTGTGTGTGTATGCGTGTAGGTTTGATGTATGTGCATGTGTGCATGTGATTATAAAAATCGGAATGAGTTTCTGATAATCACAGCCCACTTATTCACCCATGAATCTTTGAAATGTTTGTGAAATAGCAAGTAGGGTTTCCTAAAGTGGAAGTCATCTCAATAGCCTTGAACACTAAATGGGGTCATTGAAAGTAGAGATATGAGAAAGAAGAGAGAGGAGTTACCAGACTTGGACAAATAGTAGGAAATCCAAGAGACACAGCTTCCCACTTTAGCTCTCCATTGGAGTTGGATTTGTTTTTCTGCTCTTTCTTCCCTTAGTTTTCTGACAGTGTTAAGTTTATTCATAGGCCTGTAGATCTTTGGGACAGGAGTCTCATCTGCGGATGCCAAGCCTTGTAATAAAGACTCCCAATCTGATGTCTCCATTTCTGGCCATATAACAATTTTTGAAACTTAAGAACATATCCTCCTCATGGTGCCATTACATTGCAGAGTTTTCTCTAACATACGCCCAAGTTCTTGGCCATGAGATCTTTTATATTCTATTTCTTTTCTGTGTTCTCATCTATGTGCTAGGCATTTCTTTCACATGAGAAAATCTTAAACTCACTTGTAAGTTTCACTATTATCTTTCTGAGCTTCAAATTCACCTTCTCAGCTTCCTGCAGGAAGTCGTTATTGTGTTCTCAGACCAAATTGTTGATCTCCATGGGGCACTATTCCTTTTGACATCATGTGTATTCTTTTTCATAATCCTAGGTAGCATTTTGCCCTGGCTTTGGTACAAAGAAGAAATGGGCTTTTCCCGAGTCATGTTTTTCTCAGATTACAAGAAAGCTTCAACTTAAAATTGTAGCTCTCTCTGCCTCACCATCTTTTCATCTTATTTTCCTGGCCTTATTTATTTTTTTCTGGCCTCGCTGTTTCCTCTTTCCCCTTTCCCAACGTACCTCTCTCCTTCCCTCCTTTTCTTTCTTTCTTCTGTCCTTTCTTCCCTTCTTTTCTTTCCTCTCTATTTTTTTTGCCAGTCCTGGGCTTGAGCTCACTGTCCTTGGACTTTCTCAAGGCTAGAGCTCTACCACTTGAGCCTCAGCACCACTTCTGGCTTTTTTTTTTCTATGTATGTGGTACCGAGGAATCGAACCCGGGTCTTCATGCATGCTAGGCAAGCACTTTAACCACTAGGCCAAACTCCCGGCCTCCTCTCTATTTTTTTATCTTGTTATTTGACAGTATCATATAAATTTTAGGGAGTGTACATTCATCTTTTTTGTGTGTGACATAGATGAGGGTGTAATTAAGGGGAAATCAACACAACCATCCATCCCATTTTCTTCTAACTGTCTCCCTGTTTTGTTTCATCTTTAAATTGGCTTCCTCTGAGGCTGGAAACATGGATTTCTTTTAAATCCTTTATATCTCCTATTCTGTGTAACTAGTTAACTCTCAGAGTCATTCAATTATATTTGCATTGCATCTTTTACAAACTGAAAAAATGGAAAACAGTTACCTGTTGGGAAAATTCATGGGCAGAGTTTGTGGAGACACAAACATTTCAGGTCATTGCTAAATCAGCTTTTTCCTTTAGGTGCTGTATCCCATTCATTCATTCATTTTTATTTTTGCCATACTGGGGATTGAATCCAAGGCCTTGCATATTTTAGTAAGTACCCTACCACTTTGTCTGTTATAGTAGGATATATCAATCATATAAGGCACTTTCATTGGTATTTCCAACATGTATATTGTGCTTTGGTCAGATTAACCACCCTCTGCTGCTCCTTCTTTTGTTATCTCACCTGTTTTCAAGAGCTTTTAGAGGGTTTCCTTATGCCATTTTATATGTCAACACAATGTATTTTGAAATTACTCACCCTCTTCCATGATTCTCTTTCTCTTCATCCCCCAAACAACTTATATGCATGCATGCATATATTATATATTTTAGGTCTAGATCTCAAATACTAGAGAAAACCATGTGATCTTTGTCGTTCTCCACCTGGCCTACTTCATTTAGCACCGTGATCTCCAGTTCCAATCATTTTTCTGGGAATGGCAAAACATTGTTCTTCTTTTTTAGCCATTTGACTAGTGCTACAATAAAAGTGTTTCGCTTTGAGATAGGGTTCACTAACTTTGCCTGGGCTGGTCCCAACTTCTTGATCCTCCTGCCTGTCTCCTGAGTAGCTAGGCTTACAGGAAGGTATCACCACCCTTTAACTTTTTACCTACGTTCCTTTTCTTTACCTGGCACCTGGACAATGGAAATTATCATGTAATTGGTTTCCTCATCCTGAGATCAGGGACTATCAATTTTGAGCATGTATCAGATTCCCTGCAGGTAGCACTCGGTTCCCAGTGTGTACATAGTTCCTTCAGAGGGGTGCTTCTTTTCTCGGAAGTCTCACTGGCTTGTCACTATTATTAAATTCAGTTTGACGTTTCTTTTTTTGGCGCATTATTTCTTATTGTCTTTAAGTGGTTGTACAAAAGAGTTGCCATTTGCCAAAGCAGTTTATGAATACAACGCATCTTGATCATTGTCATCTCTTTCCACATTCTATCCATCACTCTCTTCCCCACCCCTTCCCTCACTCTTCTTAATTTTGCAGCATATACATTGAATTCTTTTTTAAATCATTTTTTATTTTAGTGTATAAAGGGGTTACAGTTATATTCACCAGATAGAAGGTGCATTACTTTTCACACATGGATACCCCTTCTTATGTTTTTGTCCCCATTCCCCCCAACTCCCTCCCCTCATTTTTCCCCTCCTATTTCGAATAAACATCTATATAATATACCAGATAATGAAGTGGAATACTGTAACAATATGAGATTAACCAAAGGGCAACATAAGAGAAGAGAGAAAAACATAATACATTAAGAATAACAGTCACTCATAATTAAGCTCTTGTTTCCATGTTCTGGAGGTCCATTAATTTGGCCTCTTTTCTTGACTGCATTCACTCCCTCTTCTCCTCTTCCTTTGTGCACCCCCTTTCCCCTTGATCCCACCCCACTCCTGTCAAGTATTGCATCCTGGTATTTTATTTTACTGAACTTTGCCTTTGCCTTTGTAAGGATGTGCACTATTTGAGAGCTCGCTTGAATCTACCATATTTTAGCCAGTGCATTTGTATGCCCTTGCATACCACTTAAGTTATATGTTTCCTATAAGTTTATAAGCCAGATGTAGCTTCCATATATTCTTTTCCACATTTCCAATATTATTGCCAATAGTATTCAACGCTCTGAGTTACCTAAAGGCCATGTGTCACTTGCATTTCTTACTTTTCTACAAGTCTATTAACTCTTCTCTCTTCTTTCCCATTATCGCTACATACAACAACCCCTTTAGTATCCAGGGCTCTATACAGATGACTTCCACTTTAGGACACCCCACTAACTATTTCTAGCCATAGCAGAGAGTCAGCCCTCTTTATTTTGCTTACGGTGCTTACAACATGATACCTTTAATTGTTAGTAAAGTCATTGCTATCTTCGCTAATAAATTTCACACTCCAAATCAAGAATCCAGGACCACAGGCTCAACAGAGAATTCATTTCACATGAAAAGTCTTCTTTCTATTCATTTGACTAGCTTTTGGGGGTTGAGAGCAGAGAGGAAGACTATTGTTATGTGACACTTGTAGCGTTTTCCTGATATCAGTTTCTTTTTGGTAAAAGTCATACTATTGCTGAGTTTAATGAATGATGCAAATGAAATGTTGCACAAAACATTAGAGGATCAATTAAAAACAAAAGACCCCAAATTGTCTCATAGGATTTTAACTGAATGTTAATTTTTTGTCTCATTTTGATTATCGCTCAGATCAATTTATGGATCAAATTATATAGATGACAATCATTGAGATATCTATATCTCTGTATTATCTATTGATCTATTATTGAGGTATAGCTATAGTTGCCAATTTGGAAATAGTTAAATGTCCCATTTTCATATATACAATTATTACTTTCATTAAAATAGATTCAGCAGCCTTCTCCTTACTTCATGGAATATTAATAGGTACTGTAAGGACAAAGGAGTTTCTAGTCAAATATATTTTAAAAATTCTAGATTGTAGCTGGGCGCTACAAGTGTCTCATGTCTGTTATCCTATCTACTCAGGAGACTGAGACTTGAGGATTGCAGTTTCAAAGCCAGCCTGAGCTTAAAAGTTCATGAGACTCTTCTCTCCAATTAACCACCAGGAAGATAAAAGTGGCACTGTGACTCAAAATGATAGAGCACTAACCTTGAGCTGAAGAGCTCAAGGACAGTGCCCACGCCAAGATTCAAGCCCCATGATTGACCAAAAGAAAATTCTAGATTGAACTACACAAAATCTCATGGAGCTTCATGACTCTCTAAATTTATATGTGCTGTTTTAGGACCATTTAAAGGTCATATGCAATATTTAGTATTTATCATTTTATGCAAGAGTACCAAAACTCTGAAAAAAAATCTAAATCTAAATCCAAATCTCCCCCCCTTTTTTTTGTTGTTGTTGTTTTTGTTTTTTGCTGGCTCTGGGGCTTGAAGTCAGGGCCTGGGTACTGTTAATGAGCTTGTGTGCTCAAGACTAGTGCTCTACTACTTTAGGCGCAGCACTATTTCCAGCTTTTTAGTAGATTATTGTAGGTAAATAGTCTCATGGACTTTCCTGTCCAGGCTGGATTTGAATGGTGATCCCAAGATCTCAGCCTCCTGAGTAGCTAGGATTGCACTGAAGCCAGGCCTCCAAACCACGTTTAGTTCTAAGTATTTCAGACAAGGAATTTTCAACCTGCTTTGCTCATTCCAAGAATGTTGACTCATGATTTTGCTTTATTGTCTTATTCTTAATTTTGTGGTTTTGTCTGGTTCGGAGGGTTTTCTTTTCTGAATCCTACAATATCCAGATGACTATGTTGATGGGTCTGTGTCTCTGCTTTTATCTTTGATTGGATCATGCTATCTTACTGGTTAAATTTTGGAATTATAGACATTGAATGTCTAGAGTGGATAGTTAATTCTGTTTCACAAAAAAATGACCAATTTCTCTTGAACCCTCCTTATGCATCAGTGTATCTTAGCTCCAGTAAGGATTTTAAGATTACCCAGGTGAGTATTTTAAAAAAAATCAGATTCTTTCCAGATGCTGGTGGATCACATCTGTAATCCTAGCTACTCAGGAGGCTGAGATGTGAGGATTGTGTTTCAAAGCCAGTCCAGGCAGGAAAGTCTTTGAGACTCTTATATCCAATTAACCACCATAAAATTGGAAGTGGTGCTATGGCACAATGTGGTCGCCTTAAGAGCTCAGGGACAGCATCCAGGCCTAGAGTTCAAACCCCATGATGGACAAAAGAAAAAAGTCTGCTTCTCATGTATACATTGAATATTATGGGAAAATTGAGGGGATGTGTGAATTTGGGAGAAAGTTGTAGATGGGGCAACACTGATCAAGATGCATTGAACTCATAAACTGACATGTTGGAATGAAACATAATAAAATTGGATTTTCATTTTTATTCTAGATATTTGTATGATTTGAATGAATTATTTAATGTCACCATTTTGTGATCTCATATACCAGATTCTGGTTTCTTTCCCTCCTTAGGTTTCACTACCACTTACTTGATCCATAGTGCCACCTTTGGATTTTTGAGTAATTTATTAGAGATAAGAGTCTCATAGAATTTCCTGCCTGGGCTGGCTTCAAACCACAATCCTGAGATTTCAGCTTCTTGAGTAGTTAGGATTACAGGCATCAGCCATGAGCCCCTGACAGGATTGTTTTTTTTTTTGCCAGTCCTGGACCTTGAACTTAGGGCCTGGGCACAATCCTTGGGTTTTTCTCAAGGCTAGCGCTCTACCACTTGAGCCATAGCACCATTTCTGGCTTTTTTTCTGTGTATGTGGTACTGAGGAATTGAACCCGGGTCTTTGTGCATACTAGGCAAACACTCTACCACTAGGCTAACCTCCTGGTCGAATTTTTTTTTTTAAACAGGCAACAAGAGGAAATCCATCAAAGTGTGAATTAAATGTGTTGTTTAGGGTACACAGACAGAAGGTGATACCTGTGAAACCAGAATGCCCCCTGCTGAACAAGAAAAACTAGAAGCTACAGCTTTTGAGACTCACTCTCTCCTTTTTTTTTTCCTCTTCATTACTGGCACTTGAATTCCAGGCTTTGAGCTTGTTTAGCTGGTGCTTTACCACTGAATCCATGCCTCCAGTCCAACTTTTTGCCAGTTATATTGGAGATGAAGTCTTGAGGTATTTTCTTTTTTAAAAAAACATATTGTATTGTGATTGCAGAGGTGATACACAGAAGGGTTACAGTTTTATATATAAGAAGGAATGAGTATATTTCTTTTTTGAGCCATGTCATCCCTTCCCTTCCTTTCTTCTAGTTTTTCCCTCCTGTGCCCACTCACAAGTTGTATAGTTCATTTTGCACACAGTGTCGAATGAGTACCAGAGCTGCATTTGTTTACCTTTTCCCTTCCATTTATGTGCCCCAACTCTCCCAAAGACAAATAAATGGACAAAAGGAAAAGATAACAGAAACAGCCGTTTCCGTTACATGGAGACCATTTCGTCAAGTATGATTTTATATGATCATTCGCACAAAGCTATTGACCCTTTTTTGAATATCCTCTTGGGGCATTTTTTAACTGGAAGTTCTCTGAACCTTGATTCTCTGGATCTCAGCCTCCTGAGTAGCTAGGATTATAGGTGTGAGCCACCAGTGCCTGACTCAGGGGCACTGTCTTGATATCTCAGTAAAGAAAGTGGAAAGAGGAAAGTGTCTTCACCCAGAGACACTAGAAGTTCTTCTCTTTCATATGACTGTATGACTGTATGAGAAGAAGAAATGATTAAACTTTTACCATCTATAACTTTCCCCAAACTCCATCCCTCAGTTAAAAGTACTCGTTCTGCACAGTACTTTCCTTTATCTATACAAGGGGTTGTTTTCTGAATCTTTCTTGGGAAAGGTTCTAGCTGGCTCATTTAACTTCTGAATTATCTTCTGTTTCTCCTCAAGGAAAAGGAGATGCCATCTCTTCCTAGGTAAGGCCTTTTCCTAAGTAAGACGTGTTCTTCAGACAGAAAAATCTCTGTATGACAGCTATGGGAAAACAGTAGGGAACTTAAGAGGACAGGTGAACTTAAAGTGGCCAAAGATGAAGTTTCCATTCTACAAACTGGGGTCCCAGTCATCCATCTAAATACTTCCCTCTGCTGATGTCACATGGTGTGGAAACCCTCTACTCATGGCTGAAAACAATCCAAAAGAAAGCATCACGGTGGGGAGGAGTGTGGAGAGGGAGGATGGGGGGGAATGTCCCTGGCCAGGAGGCCGGAGGTGCCCGGGGAAGCTGTTTCCTGTGAATAGTTAAATGGCTGCCTCTCAACTTGCACAATGTCACATTGAATTTGAAACAGGGAACTTTTTATATATTTCCCCCCCCTGATTGTGCTGGCACCTGGCAGATGCCTATTTACCACAGGCATCAATACACATAGTAATCAAAGGAAATCAGAGGCACAGATTAGCAACAGCTGCAAGTCATTAGTGACAGACACAGGAAAGCACAATTCTGCACCCAACTTCGAAATAACCAATATGAGTATTTCAGAGCACGAGGGTTACCGCAGGCCACTGGCTCATATGAGAGCAGTCAGACAATAGCTGGGCTTGTCTCTCCAGAGAGCCCTTTCTCCCTGACAGCACCATACCACCCCCACATCATAAGTGGATCAATCACAGGACATTGGATCATGGAGTTAGCCCCTTTGCTCAGGCATGTGCTGAGCCAATCTGATCAAAGGTTATCTGAACTGAAACATATAGCCTCTGGCTGATGGAAAGCTTACTATCACCTATCATAATGTTAGCAGTAGGAATGGGACTGTATTTTTGATGGCATAATCCTATTATTGCCTTGATTGCAAAGGGATACAGGGAGTGGGGAAAAGAAGCTATTTCTCCTTTCTATTCAATCTAGCTTTTACCCACAATTGAATTTGATAATCAATGATGATTGATAGGGTTTTTGGTAATTATGTATTCTGACTGGCAGTATTAAACCTTAGCCTAGTCAAAAAAAAATACAGTTCAATTTTTAGCTCCCCACCCCCCATCAATTCATTCAGTACCTCGGTGGAATGCAAGTTGGTCATTTAAAAATTTCTAGCTGTTGCCTTATATGTCCCAAAACAAATTTAGCCAGCCTGGGTTTCTAATTTAGACTATCTCTGGAAATGCAGATTTACTGTACAACTGGGTAATGGGTTGGAGATAAACAGAAACAGTGAGTTGCTGTCTGATTAGAAGGACGGGACAAAATGTAGCCTTATATATATGGCAATAATTGGGCCCTTGGACTATAGAGTACAGCTTCTATTAGTGTCTTGGCCCCATGTAGTCGCTTTTGCCTTTCCTTGATATAAAAGTTGAATTATTATTATTTTTTCCTGTTTTAGCAATTTCTCATGCCTCTTGCCTCGTCCTCCTCAAAAATACCTTCTGAATGTTTTTCTATATTATTATTAACACTTAATAATAACATAATAAATTATTTTGGGGATAAGGGAAATCATTACATAAATAGCTGCTTTTTTAATCGAGGGAAAAGAGATTATTTTGTAGATTACTATATACTATATATCCTAGGTGTAAGAAGATTTAATGTTTTATCTTTTTTGGAACATTTTGAAAGGAAGCAAAGGCATAGTACTCATAATTTTAGTTACTAATTAAGTCACCCTCTCTGGGTTGAATGAGGACTGTATGTCACGGAATGTTAGGGTTCATGGATGGATACAATAGCAAATTAACAAGCATCTGGTTATAATGGATATAGTGAGGATTTAAGCATAGTACGGCTGAGGTGGCAGTTTGACTGCAATTCTTTATAGTACATGTCTTCTTTCCCTTTCCTCCCCCTCTCTTCCTTCCTCCTCTGTCTCTTTTCCTGTCTATGTTCTTTTCTTCCTTCACCTTTTTTCATGCTTTGTGACTTAGACCTTAGAAGACCAAGTATAAGCATATTGGTGACACAGGATTATTTAACCTGAAATAAACTTTTTTTTTTTTTGTTGGTCATGGGGCATGAACTCTAGGCCTTTGTGCCATCCCTGAGCTCTTCAGCTCAAGGCTAATGTTCTACCAATTTCACCTTCAGAGTCACTTCTAGTTTTCTGGTGGTTAATTGCAGATTACCACAGACTTTCATGCCCAGGCTGGCTTTGAACTGTGATCCTCAGATCTCAGCCTCCTGAGTAGCTAGGATTACAGGAAACTATTCTTTCTTTTCTTTTCTTTCTTTTTTTTTGAGAATTCATCTGTATTAGTTTGAATAAAGCTTCTATAACAAATAAAGTCCCATATTTTAGTGGCTTATCACAGTAGAAATTTGTTTTGTTCTCAGTGTCACAGGCTAATAAAGGTATTCTCAGATTGGTGAGAAGCTTTGCAGTGACTCAAGGACTAGGGTTCCTTCAATCTTGTGCCCTTATCTGGTGTCAGAATGTCTGCTTCCTATAGATGAAAAGGGAAACGGAGTGGAGAAGGCAATATTTTTTTGAAACTAGTCCCTGAGCTTTTTTTTTTGCCGGTCCTGGGCTTGAACTTAGGGCCTAAGCACTGTCCTTGGACTTTATCAAGGCTAGAGCTCTACCACTTGAGCCTCAGCACCACTTCTGGCTTTTTCTATGTATGTGGTACTGAGGAATTGAACCCAGGTCTTTGTGCATGCTAGGCAAGCACTCTACCACTAGGCCAAACTCTCAGCACCCCCTGAGATTTTTGTTGTTGTTGTTGTTCATTGCTACCACTCTACCACGTTAGCCTCAGCTCCATTTCTGGATTTTTTTGGTGATTAATTGAAGAATTCCCACAGAGTTTCCTACCCAGGCTGGCTTCCAACCATGAGTCTCAGTTCTCAGTCTACTGAGTAGCTAGGAGTACAGGTGTGAGCCACATACATGAGGTAGGCACAGCCATAATACTTCTACTGATATCCTATGGAAAGGATATCTTGATGACCATACCTAGGTGAAAGGAGCTTGGGAAATTATTAGCTTTAGCTTCAGTGGACATCT
Source organism: Megascapheus bottae (assembly GCF_031878675.1). Classification (NCBI taxonomy): domain Eukaryota; kingdom Metazoa; phylum Chordata; class Mammalia; order Rodentia; family Geomyidae; genus Megascapheus; species Megascapheus bottae. Next base: position 22,078,655 of record NC_143530.1, on the reverse strand, counting down.
TAAGGTGTAGATTCTATCCCACAGAATGGAGGGCAGATCTGAGTGCTTATGATTATACGTCATGCCTTATGCTAAGTTTTGGAGATAAAAGATGGATACATCTTCATCCTTTAGAAGAGCAACAACCACGTAGGTACCCTACAAGTACTAAATGGAGTCATATGTGAGGACAAATGTGGAGACAGACAAATGGCCTACCCAGAAATGGATGTAATGGAGGTGCTGCTGAAGTAAAGTCTTAAAGTGCTTCATCTCATCTGAAAGGAGAGAGTGTCAGCAGACATGTAAAGTTGAGAAGACATGCACAGAGATGAATGAGCAGGCCTTTGTGTCAGGTGCCCAAGAGTGTGTGAGTAATGGGGGCCAGTTTAGAGGGAACAGCTGGCCCATTGTGTGGTGCAAGGACTCGACTAGCAATGTCACCTGTGCTGTGGACTCAAGGCTTCAAAGGCCACTCACACACCTTTCTTGGATGTTTCAATTACCTATATGCAAAAGAAATACATTTATCAAAGTTGAGATGCCATATGGGACTGTTGAAGGTGAAAGGAGTTTAGTTTCTAAGTAAGCAGAGTATAGTTTTGATTTTTTAAAAGTTTTTGGCAGTGCTGGGGCTTGAATTCAGGGCCTGGACACTGTCCTTGAGCTTTCTCTACCACTTGAGCCATAGCATCACTTCTGGCTTTTTCTGTGTATGTAATACTGAGGAATTGAATCTAGGGCTTTGTGCATGCTTGGCAAGCACTCTACCACTAGGCCACACCTCCAGTCCCTCTTGTGGCTCATACAATTGGAAATATGGTCACTTAACAGCAGTTATGACAAGATGCATAATTCCCTTACCTACTCTCAGAGCTGTTATTGTATCACATTTTTTTAAAAGATCCTTCTCTGTATCCCAATACATGTGCTTATGAATGAGACTTATTATGGTATTTGAGTCTGGAGTTCCAGGGGCTGAAAGAGGTTGAGGTTGTCTCAAACAGTTGCAAGTGCAAATATTGTTCCAGAGTTCTGAGGTCGCTTGCTATAGGAGCCGTGCCTAGAACTGTGTCACTAGAACATGAATGTGTGAGGTCAGTTGTATGATATAACATATTGCTTCTCCTAAGTTTTAATAGCCCAGATCAGGAAGCTGGAAGAAATCCAAAGACTTCGAAGTGTCTGTATCCATGGCTTATGTTTATCTATGACACTGGACATTTCACAATGAGTACTTATTTTCCTTTTTCCATAGATCATCTTAAGCTAATTAGCAAATATGCTCACCTCTTTTTATAATCACTTCTATATGAAGAGAGTAGAATAGTAAATTTATAAGCTTATTTATTAACCTACAAAATATTATATGAACATTTATTGAGACACTGGGCCTAGGGGTACAGAAGAGAGCACAGGTCAGAGGATAAAGGTCAGAGGATAAGAACCCTGGAACACTTCTCTCAGCCAAGTGTGAACACATTCAGAGCTCCACCAAAAAACAACCAAAAACAAAAGTTCATCAAAAGCTTTAGCTTTTGATTTTATTTATTTATTGTTGTTTATTTTTCTTTTACAAGTCAGATTCAATGATCTCCATTACTTTGTAGTAGAAGAGACCCATGGGACTGTAGAAGGACTGATTGTGAAATATAAATACAAATGATGACTATAAGAAAAGAAGAAATCTTTGAGGGAATGAAGAGGCAAAATTTACTATGGCTTGAAATGGATAAGTGCTGTCCAATTGGCTTTTTTTTACTGTAAAATATAGAATAGAAAATGCTCCAAGATTTCCTTTTTAGAACTTGGCAAAAAAATATACAGCAGATGAATACTAGGCAAAAAAATTAAAGGGGGGATTTTGCTCACATGTGAAAGTTTTTAAGAAATCTAGTTGAGTCTAGTTTCAGTATTTGCTGAAGTTTGTGGCTGTGTCAACAAAGATGGGTTAAAGTAAGCAGATTTCAGATCCTAAACGCAGCAACTTGTAGTCTGCAATGGAGAGCAGCTTTAAAATGCTTTAAAGTGGGGTTCTTTTTCTTTCCCTCCAGCTGTGCCTACTGCTTGGGGAAGATGAATGGGCATGTTCTTTGTTCGGCAGAACCAAACTCATCCAGGAGAGTGAGGCATATTGGATCTTTAAAATCTTAGACCTTTTCACTCATTTTGTAGTGGAGTTAGGAGAAAACAGGTTGGAGAGGGCTGTGTCATCATTCAAAATGGCATGATAACACCTGAACTACTGGAGCCCAATTCTCCCAAACAGAACCAACCATTTCAATGGGTTGAGACGGAGCAATGATGAAAATCATCTAACTGGCATTTGCCTCTACAAATGCTGGCCTGTCTTGAATACTGCTATTTATTCTAAAACTCTAGTTTATAACATAAATAGTGTCAGGAAATGCATATATATTCAGGCAAACTTCTTTTTTTCAGATACTTTTTATTGTAATTCACAGAAAGGTTACATTATATTCACCAGATAGAAGGGGCATTACTTCGCAAACACTGATACCCTTTCTCATATTTTTGTCCCCATTTCCCTCCTCCTACTTCCACCCCTCATCTTGTTTTTCCCCCTTCCCTATCCTATTTCAAATAAACAAATAAACACATATACAATACATCAGATAACAAGGCAAAATACTGTAACCATATGAGATAACCAAGGGACAACAAAAGAGGTAAGAAATAACATAGTACATTAAGGCAACAAGCACCCATTATATAGCTCTTGTTTCCATATCCTGGAGATCCTTTCATTTAGCTCCATCTTTTATGGACTTATGTATCTAGATTTTGCGCTATTGTAATCCTCTGCTAAGAGAGTCCAAAGTTTGTACTAATTATGACAAGTGAGGGAAACCATTGAGCCTATGTTCCTTTGAGTCTGGCTTACTTCACTTAATATGATTTTTTCTAAGTCTTTCCATTTCCTTACAAATGGGGCAATGTCATTCTTTCTGACAGCTGTTTCTGCCTGCCGCAATGACCCGTCACTTCGGAGGTGGACTGGGAATGATCACAGACTCAAATATCTTGCTTGGCTCAAGTTGCCATGGTGTCACTTCTGATGAGCACTCTTTTCGTGCCCCACGTTGGGCGCCAGAATGTCTGGGTTTTTAGTCCTCGGTCCCTCCCGACCGCAGGAAGGATTGGGAGAACATGCCGGACCAGGACAAGCAGAGAGAGGAGAGGGCCAACTGACCGCCTGCACCCAGCCCTTCCTCGCTGGAGGATAATTAGATGCATCGTGTCAGGGAGACCCGTCAAGGCAGGAACTCCTTCATTCTGGAAGTCCCTCCAGCTAATATTGGGTGCCAGAGCCTATCAGCACAAAGGTGGGAAGGACAGGGAGGTCCACATGTTTACTCCCACTGTAGGTCTCAGCAGAGGATGATAAAGCAACAACACATTCATAACTAATGGTAATCAAGTCTCAGCAGAAAGTGATTCACAATACCGATGATATAGCTCAAAGTTAGGCATTGCATTCGTACATGACAGCTCATTTCTTTGTGTGGTTATCCTACTCAGTGATGCAGATTCATGGGCTCCCAGCAGACAGCAGCATAGAATTCCATTGTCTATAAATACCACATCTTGTCGATCCACTCATCAACTGAGGGGGTTGGTTCTATATCTTTGCTATGGTAAATAGTGCTGCAATGAACATTATTGTGCTAGTGGATTTAGTATGTCCTTGTTTCTGGACAAGTGGGTAAATGTCAGGCGAACTTCTATGTTGTATTTTTGTACCTTCTTGAGTTCACCTAGAATGGGGTACCCTGATAGGATTGTATATATTTGATCATTTTTTTAAGTACCTAGCACTAAGAGTCCTTCCAATGAAATATTTTTTTTGCCAGTCCTGGGGCTTGAACTCAGAGCCTGGGCACTGTCCTATGGGCTCTCTCAAGGCTAGTGCTTTATCACTTGAACCACAGCACCACTTCCAGCTTTTACTGTATATGTGGTACTGAGGAATTGAACCTAGGGTTTCATGAATGCTAGGCAAGTACTCTACCACTAGGCCAATACTCCTGGTTTGAATGATCTCTTCTGAAATGTCTATTATGCAAATATAATTTTCTAGAGACTAGGCAGCAATTCTGATCTTTTTTTAAATGCATTATTCTACCTTTATTATGTTTAGTAAGTATTATGTGATAATATTTTATAATCCTGAATAATATATGGAAGTTTTCTTAGACTATTTTATATTTATGTTTATTTTATTTTCCATCTTCTGTATTAATTTTGGAGAATTTTGTTCAGAAAAATTCCAGATCTCTTGCTGGTTTGATACAAACAAAGCTTACATTATGAAGGAAAGGGTTTTTCTTTTTCCCCTTGATTTTTTTGTTTTTGAAAATGGAGTTGCTTTCCCAATATCCCTATCTGCTTGTGTATTATTGGTATAATGATGTTTTTATTCTAATTTTAGAAATTGTTATTATAAAGGTGATGCACAGTTATATAAATCAGGTAAAGGGTACATTTCCTTTTGGGCAATGTCACCCCTTCCCTTGCTCTCTCCCAGTTGGCAAAGGATTTTTCAAGAGACTTTACAGTAGGAAGTTTAGTAACATTCACAGAAAAGATTACTTGGCAGAGAGGATTCTGGGAGATGCCAGAAGGATGCACTAGAAATCTGTCTCCCCTTATAGACCACCACAGCACTGGTAAAATCTGATGTAACTTCTTTGGTACTTGCTTGTCTATTGAAGGCTTGCAGCTTCCATGAAATCCTTGGTAAGTTGTGGGTCATTTTATTAGATCTCAGTTCTGGGCATAGTAGTAGCCACCCCTCCCCCACCCCCGCCACCTGCCTCCCTATGTTAGGCCACTGTGTCCCTGTGCAGCTTGCATGCTGCTTCCAAAAACCATATGGGCACAAAGGGTGTTGCTGCCATTGTGGCACCCTCCACATTTCTGCTTCATAGAGAGACTTTTCCCATGTTCTGCAAGGACTGAATATGTGTTGCCCCTTTTCCTGAAACTCACACAGCAGTGCCCCAGGACTGTGGTATAGTCCTGAAAGCTGTGGGCCTCGGGAGTAGTCAGTGCTTGTTTTAAAGAGATTTGTCAGCTGATTACTATTATTATTACTATTTATTATTATTAATACACAACTCCACTGTCTGATGTCATTCAATCTTGTACTACACTTGGAGAAAGTACTTAGGTTTCAAATTCTCCTTGAAGGCTGTGCATGGTGGTGGTGGTGGTGAGGTGGGGGGGAAGGAAAATGGAAGGAAACCATGCCATGACTCCATTACTCTGGCAAAGTTGAATGAAAACACCGATATGGGTGATGTGGAGATGTGGTTTTCGTCGTGTTGTAGCCACATTTTGAGAGGTCAAATCAGGGAATCTTTATTGGGAAGTCAATGATGACAGGTAGACTATTGTCACAAGGACCTTCAGCACCTTGAAGACACTGAACATTGTCAGAAAACTGAGCCATGAGAGCAGAAGAGGAAGGAAAGAACAGAAGAACAATACCAACAAATCAGATCAACCACAATGGAGAGCAGAAGTGGAATGCCATGGTGAGTGGGGGGAGAGACAGGAGACAGGACACACGGGAACACAAGCCATGGTGCTTTCAGGTGATCTGTGCCTAAATAGGGCCAGGGGGCTGGGTCACAGCAAGCCAGGGAGTCTCCCAAGTTCAAGGCACAGGACTTACAGGCCTAGTAACTTTTCGTCCAAATCCCTGCCCCTGCCTCTAGGAATTCAGACATGAGCATCACCAGGGAGATGGGACTTCACCTTCCTCCATGAAGACAAGATGGCCCCAGTTAAACTCAATTCCCTTTCCACCATGTGACCAAGATGGCGCCAGTTAAACTCAGTGTCTCCACTTCAGTCAGATAAGGAGCAGAGAGAAAATGGGACCAGTGGGATGATGAAAGTGTCAGCAGGACCCATGTAGGATTTTTGCAGAAAGTGACCATCCCAGAATGTCTTGCTCAGCTCCGAAACGTAATGTCAGTTTGGGACTAGAAAAATGAATCTATTTGATAAGAATGAATGACAGTGGAACTGGTGCTATGGATATCTTGTCTGCCAAATGCCCCCACACTTAACTCTTTTTTTTCTTCAGATACCAAGGTCTTAAATTTCCAGTCAAATGGCAAGAATGTCATTTCAGACTGACATTCCATTTCACCCCAAAGCTGTTAGATTTGTGTGAGAAGTTAACAGGACATAAGCTATTATTGGTCAGTACAGTGGTATGATCTGCCAGACAGGACTTACTCTGGGGAGGAGAGTGGGGTTGCTGGGAGAAACAGCCTGTCTGTGTACAGGAAACATTTACCACAATGTCTTTCTCATGTGATTAGATGGATGTCTGTGTTTCTGACTCCTTCTAAAGCCTGGGAGAGGATTAGATCACTCATTTCCAACTGGTCATTTCTCTCTCTGGATGAGAGAATCAGTGCTAATTGATACTTTTTATATTTAATTACACTTAATCTCTTCTGTCTGGCTGCCCCGAAACCAAGAAGAGGAAAACAGTGTTCAACATGCAAATCTTCTAACATAAACACTTCTTAACCTTATTTGCTTCTGGACTTGTCTAAATACAGAGAATCTTTAAGATAAAAACTATTTCAAGTGTCTTCTTATCTGTATTTTTGATCTTGTCTCTTGAGTTCCTCTTACTGGAAACTGTCTCTGGAATTTCTGTGATGTGAATGTGCTCCTTTTCTATTTTACAAACACTCATTTCTTCTATGTTTGATATTGATATAATTATTTCCAAGTCCTTTTGTTAATCTTTCATAACTCATAACCTCCAGGGTCTTGGTCTCTTTCTCTGTCTCTCTCTCTCTGAATGTCCTTGGAGGCTCTTGTAACAGTGACCTTCTCAACCTCCTTTTCTTTTACAATTCTGATGCTTTACACTTGCTTTTGGATAGTGTTCCTGATTGCTATTCCTCTTTAGCTGTTTGATTTGATCCTTCATAATGTACTACACTTTCTCCATCTGCATAGCTCTTCCATTTCTCTTTTCCTCTGAGCCCACCATTTGAAAGCAAATCTTATCTCTTCTAATCCACTGACCATCTGATGAGCTCTTTCCTTCTGAGGTACGATAAACTGAGGAAAATGAGGCCTGATGAAGGCTACTCAAAAACATGGTATTTAGAAACACAGAACCACTATCTTTGCTTCCTGAGAGATGAAATTCTCACCCCAGGGATTAACATTTATCTAACAGGATGTATACCATCCTGAAGAAAATGCTTCCTCAAACTTAAGCAACCTCCTACCCTGAATGCAGATAGCAGGTCATCTTCCTTAAGACCTGCTTTATGGCAGAATGCATTCTTACTTGGAAAGAATGTCCAAATATTCAGAAGCTCAGAAAGTAATACAAGGAGTGATTATAGTAAAGATAAAGCTTCAACCCCAGCTTTTACCATATAAATACTCCTAGCAGCCGTGTGTGCGCGTGCACATGCGCGCGCGCGCGCGCGTGTGTGTGTGTATGTGTGTGTGTGTTTTCCCCTCTTTGAGAACACCCACACTCTGTTAAGAGTATGCCCTTACCTTTCTGCTTGTCTATTTGCTTGCCCACTTCCTTAATAAAGCTTTGCCAAGTTTTCTTATCATGAATTGTCCAGAAATTCTTATTCTGCAATCTAGGTCAAACAAGGAACCCAAGTGAAGAGTCCCTACCTTGAGAAGGAAGCATCACCCTCACCGGCATCTGGTCACACTTCATTTTAACATCTTGAGTTATTGTCAGTGGCTTTCATTTGACAAAATAGAAAGCCAACCCAGGCAAAGGAATGGAATAGACATGCAGCTATGTGAGAGTAGAAAAGAACTCTCACATTTACAGGTATATTAACCCTCATTGATTCTCACTTTCTTGCCTCTAAAATTGAGACAAACTAATTTGTCTATTCCTTCTGGTTTCAGAGAGACAAAAATATACATGAAAGCCTTCAGCCTTCATAATTCTTAAAATCTTTTTTTTTTGGTCAGTCATGGGGCTTGAACTTTAGAACTTTGGGCCTGGGCGTGTCCCTGAGCTTTTCAGCTCAAGGCTATCACCCTACCCCTTGAGCCACAGTGGCATTTCCATCCTTAGAATCTTATGCAAGTTGTTATATCTGTTGTTTAGATACACCTTGCTGTTGAATTGCTACATAATTAAAGCTTTCTTTTGTTGTCCAGTGTACCTGTATCTATGCCTGATCAGGACAGCTCACTTCACCTGTCAGGTTATAACTATAATGACATCATGATATATTAACTTGGTAATTCATAACTTTATGTACTCCCCATCTCTACTTCTCATGTTCACAATTTTTACTGTTATTAGCAGGAAAAGCCAGAAGTAGCACTGTGGTATAAGTGGTAGAGTGCTAGCCTTGAGCAAAAAAGAAGCTCAGAGACAGTGTCCAGACCCAGAGTTCAAACCCCAGGGCTAGAAAAACAAAAAAACAAAACAAAAAATCCCATCCTCTTAAAGATTCCTTTAAGTTGTATAATTTCCAAGGGAGACATAATATTAGAGACTGGTCAATAAGTGATTCTTCCTTTGAGTAGTGGGTCCATGCTATTTGCTAATTTATCAAACATGTATATGCCTCATTCTCCAATTCACTTACAGGTATAACTTTGTCTTCGTATCTACTTTGTGGAATGGCATGGTAGATAATAGCTGTGCCAATTAAAAGTTAGGAACTTGGTGAAGTTGAACAGAGGCTCAAGGCCCTGGAGGGGACTCTGGATCTGATACCTCTTGTCTCAAGTTACCACGTGCTTTCTTTTCTTCCTGAAGCCCTATACCTCAGTACCCCTCTGAGGCAAGTTTATTTTTCTCATATTTGCAATCATTTGTATTTGGGGACAAAGGGCAAAAGAAGATATCACATATTTAAAAACTTAGAAGAGGCAGGGTAAGTTACTGAAATAGGATCAGAATTATATACCAAAAAGCTATGTAGGGGACTGTGGTAAATTCAAGAACACATATCTTAATCTAAAATGGACATTTCTGAGCTGAAGGTGGGGTACATACCTATACGCTACAGGTAGAAAGAAACAAGGAAGATCATGGTTTGAGACCAGCTCAGGCAAGAGTTACCAAGACTCTATCTCAAAAACTAACTAAAACTAAATGGGCTTGGGACATAGCTCAAGTGGTATCAAGATTCTAAATTCAATCTCCAGTAGTGTGAAAGAAAGCAGGAAAAATAAAAAAAAAAAAAGAATACAAGAAAAATTATTTAAAAAGAAAATAAGTAAATAAAGAGAAGGTTATCCTCCATTCAGCCCCATCAGCTTATCATTTAAGAATGTTGGCATAATGATATCAGTTTTTTAGTGTTTTAGAAAAGCTGAAAATATATTTTATTTTAACATGAGCTATGCACTTTTTAATTTTATTAATTTTACTTTTATTTTTTCCAGTCCTGGGGCTTGAACTCAGGGCCTTACCACTGTCCTTGGACTTTCTCAGGGTTAGAGCTCTACCACTTGAGTCACAGCACCATTTATTTTTTTTCATATATTTTTTATTGTAATTAATAGAAAGGTTACATTATATTTGTCAGATAGAAGGTGCATTAGTTCACATACATTGATACCCTTTCTCATGTCTTGGTCCCCATTTCCCTCCCCCTCACCCCCACTCCTCATCTTGTTTTCCCCCCTTCCCTAACCAATTTCAAATAACCAAATACAAATATATCCAATATATCAGATAACAAAGTGAGATACTGTAACAATATGAGATAACCAAGGGACAGCAAAAGAGATGAGAGATAACATAGTACATTAAGGATAACAATCACTTATTACATGGCTTTTGTTTCTATATCCTAGAGATCCTTTCATTTAGCATCATACTATATGGCCTTATGTATCTAGGTTTTGTCACAGCACCACTTCTGGCTTTTTTCTGTGTATTTGGTACCAAGGAATCAAATCTGGGTCTTCATGCCTGCTCAGCAAGCACTCTACCACTAGGCCAAACTCCTAGCCAGAACTATGTACTTTTTGGCATACACTTTTTTTTTTAAAGAATGAATACTCTGTAAGATCCAAATGATGTTTTATCCCAAAGACACCTAAAATATCTATTTTGGAGGTAGGAACCAACTTGGATGAGTTTGTAACTTTCCCCTCCATTGTTCCATGTAATGATTGCTGAGTTCTCCTATGCTTATTAAAAGTAGCCTCCAATTATTAGTTTGTTGTGTTCTAGAGGTGTTAATATACATCATCATGGATTCTTCTAGTAACCTCAGGGGAGCACCATTTCTACAGATTATGGAGGGCAAGGCTCACATCTGACCTAATCACCAAGGCCACAGAGCCAACAATGAACAGAACGAAGATTAAAGACAGGTCTCAGGCCTTCAAGGGCACTCTTATACTTGATCTAGTATAAGTGTCTTGCGACATCCACAGAGAAGAGAGACAAAGGCTAAAGTGAACAATGGAGAACTTCTTGTTTTGAAACATGTCAGGTAGACAACATAAAAGAAAAGCATAGTTCCTCTCTCACTCTCTCTCTCTCTCTCTCTTTCTATTTTTCTGAAATGGAACCAGTGTACTTATCTTTGGGAAAGGCTGAGGAAAGGCCATGGAATAGAGATATCTTTCCTTTTTCTTAAAATCTCCAAGCCAGAAAGAGGCCATGCCCCTAGCCAGCTAGTGTCTGGCTTTTATATTCAGACAATCTGTCTGTTTTGACCATCCTGTCCCATGAGATGTCCACTAGCTTATTCCTGCTATCTCTGACTTCCATTTCCAGAAAGCTAGCCTCAGAGAAAAAGATCTTTTGTTTAGGGTCTGAAGTCAAGGCCAAATATAACAGATCCTACTAACTTCCCCCACCCACCAGAGTTTAAAACCAAATTCCCTCTGCCCAGATGGCTGCTACTGAAAGACAGAGCATTCACCCACAGCTTCCTCCTTTTGTTGGCTGCCCCCTGATTATAGCTAATGACTCCCAGCTGTACTGCTCTAAAGACTTGGGGAAGATGAATCTTAAAAAAATAATTTAATAACTATACTCCTCCAGGGATGGGTGGGGTTGATGCCAATCCAGTTAGAAAATGGCCCCATTCAGAATCGAGCTGGAGGTATGCTTTGGAAGGGAAGGACATTGGCTGCATGGATGTTGGAAAATCTCTTGATGCTTGCTATAGGAACAAGATGAACTCTATTTTCTCACTTCAGTTGAAACACATTCACCTATAAATAACTATATCAGAGGTTACATCTAGGTAATAGAGACTTCAGTTCCAATAAAGAGAATTTGAGAGAATGTCTTTTAGAGCAATGACTTTATCTAAATCAGATATACTGCTAAATCACTTTCTTTGGAGGCTTTTTTCAATAGATTTATATCAAACAAAGAAGTATATGACTATAAAACCTTAAAATTTGCCATCTTGAAATTTTCTGTTTGCTTCCGAAATGCCATATTATCTCGTAAGGTTGACTTCAAATACTTTGGAAAAAATCAAAGCTCAAAGAACATCATTTGTGAGCTCTACAAAGAAAAATCTTATGGGGATTATTGGTCTTTTCTTCCCATTTCTCTTTTTGTCCTTCTTCCTTTTCCTTTTTCTCTTTCCTCCTTTTCTTCAACAACAAAACTATCTCAAATGGTGTAAGGAGGAAATGAAGTGAGTTAATCTTACCAACCTGAATTTTGACACTTCTCAATCTTTTTGCTAGAAATATTTGATGTCATTTGGTATCTCATCTCTTCCATAAAGTCTTTCCTCAAAACGGAAGGTGTCATTTACTCCACAGACCCATGTTGAACAGCTATGCACTAAGCTAGGTGCTGAGTTAGATTCCAGCTTACTGGTTTCTCCACTGGTCTTCAGAGTACTGACACAATAGCCACACTCTTGAGCAGCCAATAGCTCTGTTCAAAACTGGAAGTTGATGTTTTTATGGAATCCCTTCTCTTCCAGGGCAGAGCATGTGGTATGCTAGAAACAGCCTGGACTTTGAAGTCAGAGCTAAGTTGACTTATGACACTGTGCCTTGCAGAAACTTCTGAGCCAAAATCCTTACAAGGTCACTTGGCAAACAACATCCAAATAGGATAAAGGAAGGATGCATAAGTGCAACCTGTGGTCCTTTTTAATGGAATATGCTTATTCTGGTCCTCATTATATTCCCGATTCATTCTACATTTTTCTATTCATCTTATATTTTTGTGTCACAACAAGTATGAAAAATTGTCTGAAATGAAATTACTGAATAAATAAACATCAATAAGAAAACAAAGTTCTTCAGTAGGCTTGGAGCCAGAATAATTTGTTTTTTGAAGGTCCTGAGGCTTGAACTCGGGGCTTGGGCTCTATCCCTGAGCCTCTCTGTGCTCAAGGCTAATGCTCTACCACTTGAGCACAGCACCACTTCTGGCTTTTTCTGTGTATGTGGTACTGAGGAATTGAACCCAAGGCTTCATGCATGTAGGCAAGCACTCTAATTCTAGGCCATACTCCTGGCCTGGACCTTTTTTGTTGTTGTTTTTGTTAAGATATCTTCAATATTTGATATAATGTTTTCCTAATAAAGGATGCTCAACAAATGTGTTGAGTTACATTTGTGAGTTGAACCTGCTTCTAGGCATCCATGCAGCTTGTAGATCTTGGAATTTTCTACACTCAAGTCTGGCCTCTCCCATCTCACATGAGTTAGAATGGACATTATTAAGAAAACAAATAATAGCAGATGCTGGCAGAGATATGGCCAAAAGTGCATACTACTAAACTGTTGGTGGGAATGTAAAGTGGTTCAACCACGCTGGAAAGCAGTATGGAGATTTCTCAAGACATATTGCTCACCTATCATCTAGCAATTCCATTCCTGAACACTCACAAACAAGGCCACACTAAAGCTAGCAGCACAACTGTGTTCATTGCAGAATTGTTTGTCATAGCTAAGATATGGAACAAACCTAGATGCACCTTGTAGATGAATGGATCAAGAAGATGTGATATATATGCACAATGGAATTCTATGATTCAATCAGAAAGAAACAGGATGAATAAGGGTATAGGTCTCAGGGTATAGGTTTCCAGCCTAGCTCTGGCATTAGTTAGATGAATGATCATTAACATTTTAACTTTTCTGGATTTTTCATCTTGTTTTACTTACCTTGAAGAATTGTTTACGTTCAATAAAACAATGCATAAATAGCATCCTCTGTAACAATGTATATGTAGGAATATTCATTATGCCTACTTTTTAACTTACCCTTATGAGTTTTGCCATAAATCAAGAAACAGAAATTTCTTCTTCAAAGAAGGTTTATCAAAAACCTTCCTTTAATGAAGGATATTCTTCCTCTCTACTCTCTAGGCTGTTGTGGGATCCCTCTTCTGACTTTTTAGTTGTCAGTTTTTTCTTTATTATATTTATTATTTTTAATAGATAGTACTTGTTCTTGTGGCTGTACATATTTAAACATTTCTTATTGGCATAAATTACTTATGCAGAGTACTTCATTGTGGCCCTTTACAGCACATAGACAATTTACCCCATCTGTATTAACCTCTTTCTCCCTCCTTCTGCTTTCTTTTTCAGTTTTTAGTGGTTTTCTTTTTGGGAGTGGGTGCTATTTTTATACAATATCTACACGGTACTACTCTAATGCTCACCTCTTATCACTCCCTACTTCCCTTCTCCTACCAACTTGTCCCTCCTCCAAACAGTGTCCCTTTTGCACATCATTTGTATGTGTTCTAGTATGTTTTTGTATTATGTAGCATTTGCAACCTGAAATTCATCTTGTTTGTCATTCTGCATGTGTTATTACTTACAAGATCTGTTTATTCTGAGAATCACTATTCTCAGAGTTTATTTGGTCAAGAAATTCAGTTAGCCAGGTTCTGGTGTCTCACACCTGTAAATTCTAGTTACTCAGGAGACTGAGAACTGAGAATCATGGTTTGAAACTAGCCCAGGCAGGGAAATCATTTCTAAATAACCAGCAAAAAGCCAGAAATGGAGGTGTACTTCAAAAGATAGAGCTCTAGCCTTGAGCAAAATAGCACAGGGATAATTCCCAGGGTCCTGATTTCGAGCCCCAGGAAAGGGACAAAGAAACAAAACAAAACAACAAAAACCCAGAAAAGAAAGAAATTTAATTATAAGATAAGTAAGATTTCTCAACATGGAAGACAAGAGAAGACAAATATTGAGATTTGAGGAAACATGGTGGTGCTTTACTATGAACTTTTCTATTGCTCCTCTTGGAAATCATAGAGCAATGAAAGGAAAGAAAAAAAAAAACCTCACAAATTCTATTTTAAGTGGGGATTCGGTGCCCTAGAGAATTCTTGAACTACAAAAATCAGATACCAGCTGTCCAACGCTCTTGAAATCAGTGGAAGCTGGCAGAAAGTCAGGGTCACTGGCACTGGACAGTAAGAGGATGCGGAGGAAGACACAGGCTGGAGTGCCTCTCAGAAAACACCAGTGATGTCCACTTGGAGTGGGGAAGGCCCCCTTCTGAGGGGTGACTGTACTGAGCATGTTGAAGTCAGGCTAACCAACTCATCCAGTCTGTGGGAAGAGTGCTAGTTTTAGCCCTGAAAGTCTCTCATGTGAAGAGTCTTCTTATCCTGAGCAAACTGCCACATGGCTCATTTTGGTTAGCTGTAACAAGCTGTGGCATTGTGGGGTGATGGAAACTCTCTGGGGCACATAGGTGGCAGACTTAAGAAAATCTGAGCAAAAAAATGCCAACAATCCCCAATGCAGAACCACCTTGTACTGGGTAGTGGTGGCTGGTGACACAGCAGATGGTGAGACAGCAGCGGGATCAGATCACATCAGTAAAGGCATTCTGGAAAGCCAGAGAGAATGTGACTAAACTGAGGAAAACTAAGGAAGGAATGCAGTATGTTGTAAACAAGGAGGAAGCTCAGGAGTTGTAAAACATGCAACACAGACTCCTTAGTTCTTCCCTTCTGCTGTCTAGTAACAATTGCAAATGACTGGTCTCAGAAAACTCAAACTCATTCAACTACGAGTTACAAAAAGAGTCCTTGCACAGCATCTACACAGAGAAGTAGAGAAAGAGATCTCTGATACTGTGGGACAAAATAGCAATGGTTTCAGATAGGTGAATTAAATGAAAGAATCAGTTAAAAATTCTAATCCGGCTTTGTGTGAATTATTAAAAAAAACAAAACACTACAATGTGTGAATAATTAAAATATACAAAACAGAAAACGTGGACTCAGTACTAAGACAATGGAAAGTGAGGAGCACATGGAAGAAGGAACTACAATGGATTTGGCAGACATTGCTGGGGGAAACAAAAGGCAATATTAACTCAGAAGTGAAGATCAAGTTACTGGATTACTGGGAAAAGAAGAAAACATTGAAAATGTACTAGGGACAAAGGAGCTACACAGGAGATATAAGAATGAAATGAACAGGAACTCCAGAGCTAGAACGAGATAAAAAATTGTAGAACTAAAATACAAGCAAGTGAGATCAAACATGTATAAATGGAATCTTGTGAGATGAAAAGCTAAAGAACCAAAGTATTTAAAACATACACAAGTACTTAAAAATATATTTGTAAGCCTGGTATTGGTGGCTCATGCCTATAATCCTAGCTACTCAGGAGGATGAGATCTGAGGATTTTGGTTCTAAGCTAACCAGGGTAGGAATGTCTGTGAAATTCTTATATTTGATAAACTACCAAACAACTAACTAACCAACCAACAAACAAACCCTAAAAACTTGAAGTGGAGCTGTGGCTCCAGTGGATAGAACACTAAAGTCTAATTATTTTAGGATGTCTTTGTGTTGACTTTTCTAGATAACTTTCTCTTGCATTGGTAATTTTTATTAAATATATAGATTCATGCTAGGATTTTTCATGTGTATGTATATATATATATTTTTTTTTTCTCTTGCTGGTCCTCAGCCTTAAACTCAGGGCCTGGGAACTGCCTTTAGAGTGTTTTTGAGCTCCAGGCTAGCACTTGAGCCACAATGCCACTTTCAGCTTTTTTCCAAGCAGTTTATTGGAGATAAGAATCTCATGGACTTTCCTATCCAGGCTGGCTTTGAGCTGTGATCCTCGTATCTCAGCCTCCTGAGTAGCTAGGATTACAGGTGTGAGCCACTGATGCCAGGCTCTGTTACTATTTAAGAAGTCCCAGGATATAATATCCACAGCTTTGACCACTGCATACTTTGGGGACCACAACTGTGATGTAGCTGAAAAGCCATGGACTTTGGAACCAAGCAGAACTCAGCCTCATTCTGCGCTGTGAGATCCATTGCTGGTAAGAATTTAATTTAATAACATAATACCTATATATGATTGGTTATTATATTACCAATAATGTGAATAAAGTACTTAACAGAGTGCTTGGCCCATTTTATATATATATAATATATTATATATATAATGAAATAAAAACTAGTCTTATTACTATTTTTGTGGCAAGAAATTTTATGAGTCAAAAATTAATCTCAGTAACAAAACATCCCTAAATCACAAACAGCCATCTGTTTTGAACAACATTCGTACAATAAAACTCAAAGAGGTTTAGACACCCTCTTAAAACTCTATAATGAGTTTTGGCACACACAAAAGAAAAGCCATTAATGACCTCATTGTCAAATCTAATGGCCTGTGTTCATTCATCTTCTTATTTATACCCTCCTTGGCAGGCAAAGCCATTGACTATTTTTAATTCATTTGCATTCTTCTGCAGTACTCTTTCCTGGTTTTCATCTTACTGCGGACATCTTTTGCTTTTGCTGAGTCGGGATTTTAAAGCAAATCCCCCCGCCTCCCCCCCACACTTCCTGATGTCATCTTCTGGGCCTTTCTGATCAGCAGCCGAGTCTCCACATTTCAGAAAACTTTTATTCAGCACAAAGCATGCTTGCCTTTCTTTTAAGTACAACAGTAGCAGTGACAAGTACAAACTACACGAATGGTGGAGTGGTGGAGACTTCCTGTAACTGTGTTGCATTTTCCCGCTTCCTACACACACTGGAAATTATGCTTCTCGGGAATTAGTCCATGGAACAATTTCTAGCAGTGAAATAGGAAGGCAAATGATGTGAATGCAAATTATGATTCAGACATATAAGGGCCAGTGTGCTATTTTTCCTGGACTCTCTTCCCAGACTTCCATGATCCAGAATTTAATGTCTTGAGCTGTCAATGTCACAGGGTTGGGCTCAGGAGGAGGAAATTCCTATTGAATTACATCAGATTTTGCATGCATGAGAAAGAAGACAGCATTTCAGTTAAGATAATACACCATTCTGTATTATCTCACTCTAAACGAAATACAAGCTATGTAGAGCAAATCTGTGATGGAGTAATCACAGGGGATTTCTACAGCCTAGAGAAGTGGCAGTAAACGTATTCTGAGAAAGGATGATGTGATACGAGTTCTTGGTTCTAACTTATCTCTTACCAAGATCACTTTGGACAACTCTTTGCTGATTACTATAAAGAAGAAACCCAGAAGGGAGCACCAACTTTTTATTGGCTCACGATTCCCATGTAAGACCAGCTGGGAAGAGAACCAGTATAACTGTTTTAACATGAAGAGTCAAAGCCACGTGGACATTCCTCACTCACATAAGGAGGAGGCATTGCTCAATGCCATGCATTGGCACAGGAAGTCAGCCTTTCCAATTAGTCAATAGTTTAGGCTTCGTAGGTATTGGGGGGGGAGCCTCTGTCATAACCATTCAAATCTTACTACAGCACCTTTAGACGTATTGTAGCTTAGTTCCATGTTTCAATAAAACTTTATTAAAAGCAGGTAATAGTTGGAATCTAGCCTGGGTGCCATAATTTTCTGAGAAGTTCAAGGCTTGGATGGATGACCTGATGAAATGTGTCTTTATGGAAAATAAGAATGAGGGCAGCTCAGAGACCAAGAAGTCACCAGTTGACAGGAGAAAGTATGTGATGGCTGTGGGTCAATTTGTGCTGTTTCATTTCTAGTGATTCTGAGTTGCTTGTCTCCGTGACCTTAAATGACTGCATACATGGATAGCCAATCAGAATTGCTTTTACCCTCTAGTTGGTGGTTTAATAAAATTACATTAAATAATTTTTATTATTGTTAAGTAGGCCTGACAACACAACTGTCCAAATAGACGAAGTGAATGAGGTCACTGAACAACAGAATCATTTGCACTCCTTCTTCTTCCAGACCTCCTCTTGACTTGAGAGTTGGTGCTTGTGAACTAGTCCTCCTAGCCACTTGGCCATGTCCTCAGGGTTTGTGTGCACAGGGAGAGCTTTGAGAGGAAGAAGAAGTTAATTGGCAAGTGAGTTGTATGTTCCGGCTTCACCACATTGAGCTACACAAGTTGGACCTAATAAGAAGATGGTAGCTTTTTAGGGCACAGAGAACTGGGTGAGTGTTTAATGGTTTTTCTGGAAAGGAAAGGAAAATACAATATGCAGTTCGGAATTCAAAAACCCACATAATTTAGTTCTAATCTTGAGAGACTTCAATCAGAGAAAGCTCACAGGAACTAATCTTAACTTTACCCCCAGAGACTGGTGTCCAAATTCAATCAAGAAAGTGATGGATGGAAACCTCTGGCATGGCACATGGCATGGCTTGATCATCTAAGTTAAGCCATTCATTTCCATCATGTTGGTTCCATTTGGATTCCTGATGGCCTGGACTGAAAATTCCACAGCAGCACTGATTTATGATTAATACATCTGTGATCAATATTGCTGTGATCTTTTCTTGAGTTTCTCCTGTGTTGGGGGAGGATGCCATTCCCAGTGTGGGAAGCTTAGACAGGTGTAAATTTGTCTCAGTTCTCACACTGACTGCATTTCCTGCCTTTTCATGGCCTTGGTCAACTCTCTGTAATCACAGCCCTTGCAGCTCTGTCTTTCAAAATTCTCTTTCCTCCCCTTTGTAACAGGCTTCCCTGGGGAGGGGAAGGTGGGAGGGGTGGGGGAGACTGTACTTGGTTCTCAGGCTGGGGAGAGACATTGACAAGACTGAAGCTGGAGGAGCAGCTGCTGGTCTGCCTGGTGCCAAGGCTTGGCAGCAGGCTCCTGGGGAAGCAAGAGGCACCTGGTTCACACAAAACCAGCACAGCTGGTCCTGCTTGTGACTGGCAGAGCATGGCTTTCTTCGTCACCAAAGTGACTGTCCCTGTGATCTTGCCACAGCCTGCTGAAACAGAGGGGAACGCAGTGTAAGCTGTACACCTCCGTGGAGCAGGTGCAGGTCGTATGTCCCTAACGAACAATGGTCATTTTGCACACAGGAGGCTTTGATCTGAGCCCTAAAAATACTCGGCTGGACAGGCTGTTGGCATCAGGAAGGCACCTTTATCTAGGAAAGTCAATGCAAGAGCGATCACCGAATAATAGTGTCAAATCATCTCAGTTTCAGGGAGCTCTTTGGGAGAAAGCAATAGTGTTCGAGAAAGCACAATATTCATGAAATCAAAAGTCCCCAGCATTAGCCGGAAGAATCCAAATCCTCATCTCGAGCTCTGAAACCCAGTATAACCACAGCAGGGCAATCTGTGTGCCCTGCTCATGCTTGAATATTTTGATCAATCTAGGATCCAGTAATTCTTTGAGTTCATTGATAGTTGATTTTGTACTCGGATTATTCTGTAATCGAGTAAAGACTTTCTCCTGGACTTTAAAGTGTCTCTTGGATTGAAGTTTTGATCTGATGGGGTTCCGAACCAGGACAATCCTCTCTGAGAAAGGACACGTCCAAACAAGGCCTTCCTGATATTTGATATCATTCTTGAGCAGTGTAGGAAATTCCTAAAGGCAACAGGGAATCTTATTTTTCTTCTTTAAAATTTATTTTTTTATTATAAAGTTGATGTACAGAGGCATTATGGTTACATGTCAGATAATAAGTACATTTCTTTTTGAATAGCATTATCTCTTCCCTTGTTCTCTCCTAGCAGGACATCTAATAATACATTTTTTAATATTTTTTATTGTAATTAATAAAAGGGTTACATGATATTTGCCAGATAGAAGGTACATTAATTCACATACATTGATACCCTTTCACATGTCTTGGTACCCATTACCCTCTCCCTCACCCCCCCCCTAATAATACATTTTAAAACTAACTAGACGCTGGGCTCTGGTGGTTTATGCCTGTAACCCTAACTACTCAGGAGCCTGACATTTGAGGATTGAGGTTCAAAGCAAGCCAAGGCAGGAAAGTCCCCAGGAGACTCTTATCTCTAAAAAATAAACAACTAACTAACAAACAAAAATGGGAAGTGTTGATGTGGCTCAAAGTGATAGAGTGCTAGCCTTGAACAAAAGAGCTCAAGGAGAGCACCCAGGCCTTGAGTTCAAGCTCTAAAGTCAGGCATTGGTGCACATACTTGTAATCGTAGCTAGTAAGGAGTCTGAGATCTGAGTTCAGTTCATTCAGGAAAATTTAAGATAATATTCTCACCAATTAACCAGCAAAGAAAAGCAGGAGCTGTGGCTCAAGTGGTAGAGTGACAGCCTTGAGTGAAAGAAAGCTAAGGGACAGGGCCCCAGTCCTGAATTCAAGCTCCAGAACTGCTACAAAAAAATACCAAATAAATAAAACAAGATAATAGTAGATTTTAAAATATGAATAAAGCAAATTGCTGTCATTATATACTAAACAGAACCTTCTTCTTTCAGAATGGCCACAAAGGCGCTAACAAATTTTTAGGGTCCTCTCTTGAAAAAATAAATAAGCAGAATTACTGGCTTCTAATGATAGTTTGACTTTTTTGGTTATGTTGTCAGAGGCTTCACTTCACACGTGGGGACAAAGGCTCACAAAGGCTCATGCAGTTGCAAAGTAGTTCAGAGTTGACACAGGAGCCCACACCGTCTGGAATTTACATCTCTGGTCTGGTTTTTCTTCATGCTATCTTGGTTAAATGCAGCACTAGACTTCCAGGCCAGTTACTAATACCAAAGCATTTCTATCATCTCACCTTCCTTTTCTGGCTTCCTGCTCCTGGAGGGTGGACCTAAACATTGGCATGAATTTGAGCCAATGTACTTCTTTGCTTGTATCTTATGTCTTCCTCTCTCATTTTTCATTTAGCAGTGTTGAGTGGCGGATAAGGGATTTGAGGCTTCATAATGAAGATGGGGTGTTTAAGCAAGAGAATAAATAATGTATGTCCTTCTTAGGATAAAGTCTCCTTGCCTGGGTATCTCCAAATCTCTAATGCCATGTTTGGTATTGCCAGGACTAGATAAACAAAGGGCACCTTTTCTTCATGTGAAATTCATGGGCATGATTGATGAGTCAGGAAACAAATCCTAAAGCAGGGCCACCAGCACAAGCCAATTATTGCTCAAAAGCTGGATATGCTAAGAGCCAGGTGGGCTCAAAGCAGTAAAAATATAATCACACGGTGGCTGTCCATGGACCTGTATAACAGGGCAACACCAGTATGGAGTTGATGTGGCACCTGAGCTTGGTGGGTCTCATGCCAGAGGCCGCAGAGAAGGGCTGGATGCATAGCTGGGCTTGTACACGAAGAAGGTTCTGTACCATGGATGCTTGCCAGCAGAGGGATGGGAGCAGGAGTGAAGAAGGATCCTTGACAATCCTTCAAGTGAGATGAAGAGAGCAGTGCCAAGGATGGGAAGGCTTTGGGTTATTACGTTAGCAAGGATCTTTTGTTCCCGGGAAAGTTCTGCATTATTGTTCTTGGTTAGGCTCAGAGGTAGTGGAAATGTGAAGTTTCTAAAAGGAAAAAAGCACAACCAGTGTTTTCTAATCCTGGACAGAATCTTGGGTCAAGTGCTTGTTTGGGCATGTGCCCCTACGCAGGCTCACTGGCTCTAGTGGGTCCTTTGCTGATAGGATATCCCACTGGAGAGACTTCCTTTTCATTCAGGAATGGCACAGGACCGCAACCAAGAGCAAACCTGAGGCTATTAGTCCACTGTGATGTTAGCTGAAAAGGGACAAGGACATCCGGGGAGGGGAGATACTCTAGATTGGGATAATACCACACCACTCCTCCTTTCTCCTTCTCTTGCTCCCTGGACCTAGATATTCTTTTTGTCTATTCTAATTATGGCTAATTAGAATATAATGTCATATCTGACCACCTCTGACACAGAGATAAAAACGGGCAATTCATATAAAGCTACTTAAAAGAATGTGAACATTGGGGAGTGATAGGTGTGGGTATGTTTGAGAGAGAAAGAGAGAGGAGATAGGAGAGGGAGGTAGAAAAAGGAGGAAATGATGCACAGGAAGAAGTATCCTTTTGATGTCAATTGGAGTTATAAGTTGTAAGGTTGTGAACCTGTTCTATCTATATCCCTTTAAGCTCCTGCACTTTTCCCCAAGCAGCAGAAACGAGTGCTTCCCAGTGCTCTGTCTTCTGTATAGTTTTCAGGAGTGCATTACTTCTCAACAAACTTATTTTGCCTAAGTGACTACATTTGAATTGGGGGATTGAATTTTTTTTTGCCGAATTTTGTCATTTCAAATTCATTTGGTATTTGTCTTCATTTCTCACCTTCAAAGATGATAAATTTATTGGTGTATGAACAGGAGATTTGCAGATCTGAAGCTCCATCACTTGAGCCATACACCTCCACTTACTTTTTTTTTTTCTCAGTGGTTATTTGCGGATTTATCCATCCTGGCTGGCAAACTCAGAGTCTCATATCTGTCTCACAAGTTGCTAAAATTATAGATGTGAACCATGAGTGTCTGACTTCCTTGTGATGTTTCCTTAAAACACTTCAAAAATGTATAGTTGGTGAAAAGGATGAAATAAGTGACATTTATTAAGGTGCACTGTATTCACAAACTGCTTTGTT
Organism: Megascapheus bottae; assembly: GCF_031878675.1. Lineage (NCBI taxonomy): Eukaryota > Metazoa > Chordata > Mammalia > Rodentia > Geomyidae > Megascapheus > Megascapheus bottae. The sequence continues at coordinate 22,055,814 of NC_143530.1, read as the reverse complement.
AAATGGCAACTACTTTGCACAGCTACTTAAAAATAATAGGAAAAATATATAGTTGGGTCAAAAGTGACAGCAAAATTTTATTCTTCCTTTTGATTTTGCCTTGAACCTGGCTTTCCAAAGTTTTATGGTGGATATGAGTTCTTAAGGCCCCCAAATGTTCCTGCTTTTCTATGACTTTGGTCACAGAGTTGATATCCTAGCTATAGGTTGATAAGAGTTGCTTTCCTTTCTCACAGCAGTTGGATAGGGGTGCGTATCTGTGTTTAGATCTGCCTATATATTCTGTTTCCTTTAAATTTTTTATTTCAAGGTTCTTTCCACTATTAACTTTGTCCCTGTAGTTTTGTTTGTTTCTCAATTCTATTATTTGGTTTTGCTTTGCTATGATTGGAAAATTTGTGCAAGATTTTTCAGTCTATCCGATGTTTTGCAGTTTGCATTTTTGTATTGTTTTGCAATTGGCTTTTTTAAAAAAAATTGGTTGCAATCATCACAAATGTTCTGTCAGTCCGTTTTATATTGCTATGATGGAACACTTACTGACTGGGTGATTTATAAAGAATAGAGGCTTATTTGGCTAATAGTTCTGGAGGCTGGGAAGTCTGAGGGCATTGTGCTAACATTTTGGGGGTCTTCTTGCTGCATCTTAACCCAGTGGAGAGTATTGCATGGTGACACAGCAAGTAGGCTACTTTTGTTCTTTCTTCTTAAAAGGCTGCAGGCGTCAAGCCAGGTGCCTCACACTCACAACCTTATCTAATGTGAATAACGTGACTTCCGAAAGACCTCATCTCTAAACATACATTTAGGGATTCATCTTCTGACATCTGAATGACTTGGGATGGACACACTGCAGCCATCACAAATGCTTATCCTAGACTTAGAAGGCATGGGGATCTACCTACTTGGTTACCAAATTTGTCTTAGCTTGTAGCTGAGAATCCATGGATTCAGATACACAAGTAGATGACAATCTCATTTTTCCCTTTCCAATTCTTCCTCCCTGTTTAGTTTCTCATTTGTTCTTTCTTTGGGTTCTGCTTAGCTCTGGTGCTCCCACTGAAGTGAGAAATACATACTTCATTTTCACCAGTGGAGGGAGAAGGAGGAGAGCAGATTCTCTTTCATCCACCTACTGAGCTCACGCTGGGCACAAAGCTGCCCTCAACCTCTTGGAGTCTTGGCTTCCTGCTGCATAGCTCCCTGCTGTACTTTTGGGTTATGTCTTTTCTTCTCTGATATTTAGATTGTGGCTTGTGTTCTAGTCCCCACTCAGCTTGCCATACATTTTTCTTTTAATTTAAATTTTATTGTAAAGGTGTACAGAGAGGCTACCATTTCATAAGTCAGATAATAAGTACATTTCTTTTTGGACAGTATACTTCAAATGTAAGGACTGTACCCTGTCTCCTATAACCCAGCACGACACTAAGTCTAGGACACAACTGGCTTCCAATATATTCATGCTGAACAAACAGCTAGGTGTGTGTTTTGTTTCCATGGCTATGTATGGTAGGCATTCAGTAAATAGTTATAGCTAGGATGTGGTTCAGCTGCTTAGAGTACTTACCTAGCTGGACACTGGTGGTTCACATCTATAATCCTAGCTACTCAGGAGGCTGAGATCTGAGGATCAAAGTTCAAAGCCAGCCTGAGCAGGAAAGTCTGTGAGATTCCTACCTCTAATTAACTACCAGAAAACAGGACGTGGCACTGTGATTCAAAGTGGTAGAGCAAAAGAGCTCAGAGACAGGGCCTAAGCTATGAGTTCAAGCCCTATGAATCACACACACACACACACACGCACGCACGCACGCACGCACGCACGCACGCAAAGACTGCTTATATAACAAGCATGAGGCCCTGAGTTTAAACTCCAGTACTACCAACAAAATTTATAAACCATTAGTAAAGACATTAAGCACCACAATACATAGCTCTATAAATTAATTTTTATTAAATAAATTAATCTTTTTAAAAATTTTTTTTATTGTAATTAGTAAAAGGATTACATGATATTTTCCAGATAGAAGGTGCATTAATTCACATACATTGATACCCTTTCACATGTCTTGGTACCCATTTCCCTCCCCCCCCATACCCCCCACCCGTCTTGGTTTTCCCCCCTTCCCTATCAAATTAAATAAATTAATCTTAAGTACTTATAAAAGGGGTTCAATTCAGCGTGTAAGCATAGCTTCACATTTTAAAGGCACATAAAATCTTTTTTTTTTCTTGACTGTATTTTCTTGAAATGAATATTAACAAAATTCTCCTGGGATACGTCAGTTTTCTTTTCAGCAGAGCTTGTGAGAACTAGACTGTCATAAGGACAGAATCAATACCACACTGAGATATATTTATTAACAAGCCTGGGTAGAATGAAATCTTACCTTGGACATTGTAAAGAAGACAGAGAATCAGCAATTTACTGTATCTGTGCAGGCAATCAGACCCCTTGAAACTTAGATGTGCTCCATAATATTGATTAGTAAAGAAAAGTTCTCACTGCTGGATCTTTTATTTTATATCATGAAAATGAAGCATTTTTAATTGTCTACCTTGATAATTCAGTCTGGCTCAGTGTTATCCTTGGTAATATAATGATTACTAGAATATAAAGAGATAAGGTGAATACTTTAACTGATGTTTTCAAGTATTAATTATATGAAGCTGGAGGAGGTTATAAACCTCAGTGCTTGGAGGGTAATTCTGTTAAGTGGTATTATCTTTGTGTTTAAGATGGTAACCCTATGATGGCCTTCTTTATCTTTTAGCATCTAAGTGCCCTCTTCTTACTTCTGTGATTTTCCTAATTAGATATGGGTTCAAGCAAAAAGTGAGACTAATTGGCATCTTCTTGCATGGCTTTGAGTTCCTCCATTGCTGTGAGGTTTGTAAATGGATCTTGATGCATCCAAACAAATGTAGAAGCAGTTCCCAGCCAGTTTTGACAAACTGACTAAGAAACAACTTCAGAGTATGTATAGCCAGGCATTGGGTATAGAGCAAACTTGAGGACTTTCTGAATTGGAAGGACCTTATAAAGGTGGCAAAGGTAGGCAAAAACTCAAATGTATCCAAAGAGGACCTTCTAGAATATGCCAGAATAAAACAAACTCCATATGGTCTTTAAGTGGCAGCTGGCCTTGAACTGTGAACCTCTTTCTTCCCACTTTCCCAGTAGGTAGAATTACACATGTGATTTTGTAGCTGGAGACACATTTGGACTCAAATCCCTTCCCTACAACCTACCTGATGTCAGCACTATCACACACGTGTACTGTGGATCTTTTAGTGGACCTATGATGGAAAGCAAGACTTTACCTCCTTGGTGATGGTTCCTAGCCAAGAATTCTGTTGGAAAAGTTTCTCGAAAAGGTTTATTGATTGAAATTATAGATATCCATGGCAATGAAATGCTCTATACTCCACTCATATTTCCTTTTTCAATTTTCACCTGAATTCTGAACTTCTAGAAATACTGCCAACTGTGTCATACGTAATAATTTCCTCCTGTGTCCAAGAGAGGCAGTAGGAACCAGTCAATCACAAGCAAGAAGAAGCCGAAGGTGTATGTAGGTATATGCCTGTACTTTTGGGAGTGGCGAGGGGAGGAGTGGTAAAGTAAGTTAAAGTTTTGGCAAACTGACTAAGAAATAACTTCAGAGTATGTGCGGCCAATTATTTTATGCAAGCTCCTTTCCCCTCCTGGGAATGGATGGCTTGGTGATCTCTAAACCTGAGAGATTTATCACCCCTCTTTGTCTGGCTTCAATTCAGATTTCCTGGAGTTGCAGGTCTGCCCCTTAGGAACAATTTTCTGCCCCTTTCCTCCCCATTCCCAACCCTGCCTCCCACTTGTGTTAAATTTCTTGGCTCAGCCCATGCTATGTGACTTTCTGGTCTCTGAAGAGTTATGTAGTCACATGAGAGAGAACTTTCTCCAACTTCTTTTCCCTCAGTACTCACTAATTCTAAATGACTTTCATAGCAGACGGAAACCATTCTACAACATCCTTGGAGTTAAATTTAATTGCTGTTGCTAAAACTTCTGATGAAATTCTTCTTTGGGAAATAAGGGCTCTTTATGGCATGAATCATTCCGATTGGTCAATACAACTTCAATAGTAAATTTAGATATAAAGGAACAAATTATATCCAGAAAAGCCACCCACTGAACACAATAAAGTTACTTATAATGAGAAAATTCAGTATGACTTAGACCCGCCCTCCTTCAAGGAAATCAATGGAGCAATAATGACAGACGCTAAAAAGCAGACACACAGTCCAGTCTATAAATACAGTTCAATATGTATTAAAAATGAATGAGGCATGAATAATTCTTACTGGAATATTGTCATCATTAGCGAGATAATGTTTTAAAAACTTGAAAATAAAGCTTGGTGGTGATAGCTTTCACTTGTAGCCCTAGCTACTCAGAGGATCTCAGTTCAAAATCAACCTGGGCAGAAAAGCCTGTGAGACTCTATCTCTGAAATAACTAGTAAAATATTGGCTTGAAAATGTGGTTCAAGTGGTAGAGCACCAGCCATGAGCAATAAATCCAAGCTAGAAAAAGAGGCCTTGAGTTTAAACCCTAGTACTGGCATACAAAGCAAAGCCAAACAAAACAACAAAAACCAACAGGATATTTGTATTAAGCTGTGCACATATGCCGATTATTTTCAATGGTTATGTTTCACTACTATAAGCAACCTCTAAAATAAATTGTTGCTTTATTGTTACTAATCCCAAACAGGGATAATAGGCATTTGATAATAGTCATTCCCAATCTACAAAATATGTTACAGTGAAGGACGGTGTCACTTAAAGACCATCCAGTTGTCCCAAGGAAGAAAATTCCTTAAGACTCTTTTGGTCCTGTGATAACAAAAGAGAGATGTTGAGTTGGACAAATGTAAGATTCTGGATATGTAGTCTGCAAACAAAACATGTCTGACAAATTTTCAGGGATTATTTTCTTTTTCTATTTTGGGAAAATAGCTCTGTGAATCTCTTTGCAGATGCCTGTTGGCACTGATAAGAGAGTAATGCTTTATTAATAATTAGTATTGTTGTTATGATTTTCTTTAAGTAGTTGTACAAAGGGGTTTCAGTTCAACACAGCAGTTTATGAGTGCAATGTATCTCAGTCAGTGTCACCTCTTCCATCATCTCTCCTCATTTCTCCCAACCCCACCCATCCCTTCAGTTTGCCTAATTCCATATTCATATGTGTACACTCAATTTATGACTGCATTCTCCTACTCTTCCTATCTTCCACATCCCTTAACCTTACCCCTTCTTGCCATCCTGAATTCTAGCTTTCTGATATTCATTTCGTCAGACTGTAAGTTAACTTGTTCAAAGTTACACCAGTGCGATTATCCCTAGTGTGTACTCTTTTTTTTTATTGTAATTAGTAAAAGGGTTACATGATATTTGCCAGATAGAAGGTGCGTTAATTCACATACATTGATACCCTTTCACATGTCTTGGTACCCATTTCCCTCCCCCCCCACACCCCCCACCCGTCTTGGTTTTCCCTCCTTCCCTATCAAATTTCAAATATCCAAATACAAATAAATTCAATATATTAGATAACAAAGTGAGATACTATACCAATATGAGATAACAAGGGACAGCAAAGACGATGAGAGACAACATAGTACATTAAGGACAACAGTCATTCATTATATGGCTTTTGTTTCACTATCCTGGAGGTCCTTTTAATTAGCTTCACATTATATGTCCTTATGTATCAAGATTTTGCTCTATTGCAAATCTCTGCTAGTAGAGCCCAAGGTTTGTTAGTGCATTTGCATATGATCCTGTATGCGTTTACCTTTAGATTTATAAATTATATATAACTTCTATAGATGAGAGGAAAACACATGTCCTTTGTTTCTTTGAGCCTGCCTTACTTCACTTAATGTGATCTTTTTTTTCTAAGTCGATCCATTTCTCTGCAAATGATGTAATCCACATAAATTAAACAGTCCTTGGCTGAGGCAAAATAACATACCTAGTACATTAATTTAGCAATCTTTATAAATTAACTCAAATCATTGAGCCAAAAGAAGAACAGTTGCTGAGCTTTAAGGAGGCAAAAGATAAAATGAACATGGTGTTTTATTGCCATGCCAAAAAATGAAATACAATGACTGCTTACTATTTGGTTATGTTGGTGATAGATATTTTGTCATATCCATGCACTCTCAGTTCGATTTTAATCTTGTAGTAGTGTCAGAGAATGTTGTATTTAGGGAAAAAAATCCATTAATGTGACCATTCTGGGCATCAATTAAGCTCCGTTCTCACTTAAAAAGCTGCAAGGCTATTACAGAATTATATCATGGATACTAGATTCAAATGTTTCTGCACTCATTTGGGTTTCTTTAAAAAGGGATAGCTTAAGGTCTGAGTGGAACAGAGTGCAGAAACTTTACTCACTTTTGATTGGTCAAAAGATTACAAGTAAGCCCTTGAAATAAATCTTTCCCAAAATAACAACATTTGAGAAACTTCGGGTTCTTTTTTTTTTTCAGTTTGCTCTCAGGAACTGAGAGGCCTTTTACATTTTGAAGGAGGAATACTGAGTAACAGAAGAAACAAGGAGTCCTCAGTCCCCATCTCTCTGCCTGGGGACCCACTAGACTATTATTAGCATGGGATACAAAATAGATTTGGTAAACATTGAAGGAGTCTTGCCAAGCAGTGTCTCAAAGACATATGGTCTTTTGTAAGTGTCACGATTATAGTAAACAAGCAAAATGTTCTCATTGGGAGGAATTCTTTGTAAGACAACTTGTTCTATAACTTAGCACTGAGATTCGGAAACAGGAAGGCAAAATTTTGGGGGGTGGGTAATCCCTAGTTTTTTCGTTTTTCTTTTTTCCCCCTTGCAGCCAGATTCTGGAGGCTGAACCATAAAGCTGTCATCTCAACTTTGACCACTAGAGGGAGGGCAACTACGTGGAATCAGCCAGGAGGCAGTGGGCTGAGAACCTGGTCTCCAAGTCACTCACCTGTGATTGAGCCTCTGTAGCTTGTTGAGAGTGGAAACGTCCCTGACAGGTGTTTCATTCATGCATACCAGCTTCATCCAAGTTTACTGGGGCCATAAGGTGTTTCTCAGTTCTGCACTGTTTTCTCAGTTTCTCACTAAGCAGAATGGCCATTAGGTTGAATGATTACATGAGGAGTAAGTAGTTACTCTTCTACGCTTCCCAGCTTTTGCTGAATGTCTGGATTTTCAAAAATTAATTTAAAAATTGTTATTATACAGGTGATGTCCAGAGGGGTTACGATTTCATAAGTCAGGCAAAGAGTATATTTCTTTTTAGAAAACGTTGCCCTTTGCTGTCTCCCAGCTTTTCCCCTCCTGTTCCCACCCACAAGTTGTGTATAGTTCACTTTCAAGTAGTGAGTACCACTGCTGCATTTCTTCACCCTTTCCCCTCCATTTCCATGCCTCCTTATTGCACCTCAAGACAGACAAATGAGTAAATAATCCCAAAAGAAAAGAAAAACAACCAAGGGAAAAAAGTCCTCTTTCCATTTCCTGGAGTTTACTTTGATAAATATTATTTTATATCAGAGGCACATAGGCATCGAGCCTTTGGATTCTTCCCCTAAGAGTATCCTCCTTTGTGTGTGAATGCCTAGAAAACTAGGTAGTTTATCATGTCCCAGTGTATTTTAGATCTAGTTTCTGCGTATGAGAGAAAGCATGCATTGTTCGTGTCTTTGAGCTTACTTTACCTCACTTGACATGATTTTTTCCTATGTCCATCTATATCCCTAAAAATGACATGTTATTCTTTCTTTTTTATATATTTTTATTGTAATTAATAAAAGGGTTACATGATATTTGCCAGATACATGTTATTCTTTCTAATGGCTGAGTAAAATTCCATTGTGCTTAAGCACATTTTAAAAATCCACTCATCTATTGTAGGGTATCTGGGCTGAAACTTGAGTATGTGAATAGTGGGGCAGTGAAAATGGATATTCAAGTGTCTTTATAGTATCCTGGCTTGTCATGTTCTGAGATTGCTATGGCTGGGCCGTAGGGAAGGTCTATGTTTAGTTAATTAGTTTGTTTATTTATTTTGGACTTTTCAGACTGCTGTCCAAACTGATTACACCAGTTTATATTCCCACTCAGAGTTCAGGAGGGTTCTTTTTCCCATCTCCACCCGAATTTGTTGTTTAAATTCATGGCCAGTCTAACTGGAGTGAGACAGAATCTCAGAGTTGTTTTGATTTACATTTCTTTTATGGCCAGGAATGATGAGCATTTCCTCATGTGTTTCTTTGCCTTTCTTATAACTTTATTTTACTTTTTTAAAACTTTTTTTATTAAAGAATTTATCAACATTGATTTTTACATTATATTTCAAATGATGTTTTTAACAAACAAGTATTCAAGAAGGGAATCTCTATATACAATCACTGGCACTTAGATTTTAGAACATAATTAAAATTAGGCTGAGGATTTCTATGTCATAGATACATATTAATCTATGTAATAACACATTATGTCTATAGAGTCATAAATTTTTATGTCTATGTAATTATGTTTATATTTCCAATACCATGTCCATAGCATTGGGTATGCAAATATTGAGTCCTCGCTCTTGTACTGTTTGGATCTAATAGCCACATATTAAGGATACCATGTGCCTTTTGTTCCTTTGGTCTTGACTTGTCTCACTCAACATGATTAGCTCTAGATTCATCCACTTCCCTGTGAATGCCATTATTTTTATCTTGTCTATAACTTTTTAAATTGAAATTTTATTGTACAGAAGGGTTGCAGTTACATAAACCAGGTAATGAGTAAATTTCTTTTTGAACAGTGCTACTCCCCTCCTTCATTTTCTCCCACTTTTCTCCCCTTGACTACCCACTCCTCCCCATAAGTTATAAAGTTCATCTCCAGTATGGTGTTTAGTGAGTATCACAGTTGCATTGTTCATCCTTTGTCCAACTGTTTCTGTGATTTACCTTCCTTTCCCCAAAGATAAACTTATATACAAGACAAAGGATACAGAAGTAAAAAAAAAAACCAACAACAACAAAAAAAAACAGTGACATCATGGACTAAGCCAAAGGAAATAAAAGAAAGTAAAACAAGAGATAATTGCAAACAGTACCATCAAAATGTCTTGTTTCCATTTCTCAGAGTTCATTTTGATTAGCATTATTTTATATGGTCATATGTGCATAGTTATTGAATTATTGTGCTCCTCTTCTGAGAATATCCTAGAGATATTCTAGGAAAACCATATAGTCTATGTTTTTTCTTTTTTTCTTTTTTTAAATTTTGGTCTTGCTTGCTTCACTTTATAATGTATTTTTTTCAAGTCTTTCCATTTCCTTATGAATGAGGTGATGACATTCTTTCTGATGGAAGCATAGAATTTCATTGTGTATATATACCACATTTTCTTGATCCTTGTGCCTGTTGAGGGGCATTTGGGTTGATTCCGTATCTTAGCTCTGCTAAGCAATACTGCAATGAACACGGTTGTGCTGGTAGCTTTAGTGTGGCCTGGTTTGTGATTAGTTGGATAAATGCCCAGGAGTAGAATTGCTGGGTCATAGGGAAGCTCTAAGTTTAGTCCTTTGAGGAACCTTCACACTGATTTCCAGAATGGTGGAGCAAGTTTACTTTCCCACCAGCAGTGCAGTGGTTTTCTCTTTTGGCCACATCCCTGCCAGCATATGTTATTAGTTTTCTTGATCATGGCCATTCTAACTTGGGTGAGATGGAATCTCAATGTGGTTTTGCTTTGCATTTCTTTTATGGCCAGAGATGTTGAACATTTCTTCATGTGTTTATTGGTCATTCTTATTTTGTCTTCAGAGAAGTTTCTTTTTTCTTTTTTTTAACCAATACTGGGGCTTGAACTCAGGGCTTGGGCACTATCCTTGTACTTTCTCAAAGCTAGTGCTCTACCACTTGAGCCACAGCACTCTTTCTAGCATTTTCTGTGTATATAGTACTTAAGAATCGAACCCAGGTCTTCAAGCATGCTAGGCAAGCACTCTGTCACTAGGCCACACTCATGGCCTGGATGTTGGATTTTTGTTGGAGGCTTTTTTTGCATTTATTGAGATGATTATGTGGTTCTTGTCTTTGGCTGTGTTCATATGTTGATTTATGCATGCTAAACCAGCCTTGCATCTCTAGCATAAAATCCACTTGATCATATATGATTTTTGTTATTAGATGCTGAATTCTACTACCAGTATTTCATTGAAGAGCTTCGAATCTATGTTCATCAGAGAAATTGGTCTATAGTTCTCTTTTGTCATTGGATCCCTACCTGGTTTTGATAAGACTATCATACTGGCTTTATAAAGTGAGTTTGGAACTGATCCTTCTATTTCTACTTTACAGAAAAGCTTGAGGCATACTGGTGTTATTTCAACTTTGAAATTCTTACAGAATTGAGCTGTGAATCCATTGGGATTTTTTTTAACTTGTTGGAAGCCTCTTTATGACATCCCCGATCTCATTGCGTGCTATAGGCTTGTTTAGGTGGCTTATATACAAACAGTGTCAGCAGTTTGTATCTCTCTAGAAATACGTCCCATTTATATGAGATTTTCCATTTTATTTGAGTATAGTTTTTTTCCTTTATTTTTTCAACTGCCTATATTTTATTAAGTCAGGGAGAACAGGAACAAAAAGAAAGGCTTGCTGTGCTCTTGGGCTTTTCTGATAATGTGTGGGAATGGTGTGGCAGTATCTCCAGGGAGAAGGGATGAAGAGTGTGATGATACTCTGGAATCAGGGGAGTGATTGACACAAAAGCAGAACATTTCCTGTGACCCCTCTGCACATCACCTTTATAATAGCCATAAAAATGCATGAAAGGAAAAAAATGGAAGACTGCACTAAAATCACAATAGGAGATAAGAAACTTAAGTCATTAAAAGGGTCAGATTAGCCTAGTAAGTCTGAGTATAGGTTTTGAAAGTAGTCCCTCATAATATTTTTGATTTCTTGGATGTTTGTTGTAATACTTGCTTTCTCTATAATTTTTGTTGATTTGAGTTTTTTTCTCTCTTTTTCTTTGTCCGTTTAGCCAGTGGTCTGTCAATTTTATTGATGTTTTCCCCAAAGAACAAGCTTTTTGTTTTATTGATTTTAAGTATACTTTTTTTTTTTAAGTCTCTAGGTCATTGAGTTCTGCCCCGATCTTTACTATGTCTTTCCATTTGCTAGTTTGAGGTTTGGCTTGTTCTTAGCAGGTAAAGCATAGTTGTATCAGCAGGTTATTTACTTGCGCTGTTTCTGGTTTCTTTAGAAACCAAAATGTGTGTGCTTAGAGCTATGAACTTTCTTTTCAACACTACTTTTGCTGTATCTCAGAGGCTCTGGTAGGATATGCTTTCATTTTCATTAGATTGTAAGAACTTTTCAGTGTTCTTTACATCTTCAGTGGCCCATCCGTTGTTCAACATTTTGTTTTTCAGTCTCCAAGCTTGAGTGTTTTCTATAGTGTTATTTGTTGAGAACTCGTTTAATTCCATTGTGATGAGATTGGATTCAAGGAGTTATTTTGGCCCTTCTATATTTGCTTATGCTTGTTGTGTGTCCTAGGAAATGATCAGTTTTTGCAAATGTCCCATGGGATGCTGAGAAGAATGTGAATTGTGTGCTTAAAGAATGAAATACTCTATAAATATCTATTAAGTCTATTTGGATGGTGTCATTTAATTCAGAGGTTTCCTTGCTCATTTTTTGTTTGGTTAACCTGTCCTTTGTGGAAAGTAGAGTGTTAAAGTCTCCCACTATTTCTGTAGTAGGGTCTGTGATGTTATGTAAGTCTAAGAGTGTTTTTTTAGTGTATTTAGTTGACTACTGTTTGGTGCACCTGATGTTTGTGATTTCCTCTTCATGGATCAGTCCCTTATTAAAAAATAATGACCTTGACTCTTCATATTAATTTTAACAAAGTCTGTGTTATCAGATAGCAGTATAGCTACTCTTTCCTTCATGTAGGATGCATTTGCACATAAGATCTCTTTCCATCCCTTCACTCTGAATTTTTATTTATCTTTGGCTATGAGATGAGATTTTGGAGACAACAAACAGCTGAATCTTGTGTTTTGATTCCATTTGTAGCTTTATGTCTTTTGATTGGTTAATTGAGTCCACTGATGTTTAATACTACTATGTAGAAATTTGTCATGTTTCTTCCATTTTGTTGTTTGCCTGTAGCTTGCTCCTTTCTCTTCTTGTGTTCTCAATTAGCCTTCTACCATTCTGATCCTCTTGCAGAAGGCACCAGTGCAAGCTGTTCCCAGTATTTAGAAGCCATTCTTTTCATCATATTCTGAAAACAAACCATAGAACTACTCAGTCTGGAAAACATCCCCACATTAAAAAAAATGAACTAGGATACAAAAAGCAAGCTTTTCATGAGGAAAAGAATTCTAATAGGAAACAAAAAGGCCCCTAAATAAATCTTGGAATGAGAAGACTTTGTTGTTACTAATTTAGAGGCATTAGTAACAAAGATGCAGATATTGGATAAATACATGGTGGATATCTTGCTTTTGATGTAGTCAGAGGAAAGAGCTGTGGGAGAGAGACTAACAACAGAGTTGAAGCTGTTGTGTTTGATAGATTCCTCATCAACTTTTGATGCATATAAAAAGACCATAGTCATCTTCATCCTAATAGTAGAGTTGTTGTCTCTGGAAGACTACAAAGTTAATTAATTCTAACAAGTCTCTGTAGGAATCCAAAGGGATTAACATTACAAAGTTGGAAGGATAGAATCACCGTTGCAGTGTTTTGCAAGATGGTGGAAGCTTCTGGCAGGTTTTCTTTTATGGAAACAGCCATCTATTAATGAAGAAGGAGCAGATATGGGAGGGTGGTAGACAGAAGGATGGGTTATAAAGCAGATGAGGGATGCTGGGTCTCTTTACTTATGGACCGAGTTCATGCCAATGTTAGGTTTTACTTTTTCAGGCTCATCTCAAAGGGTCAATTTCTGTCTCAGATCTGTTTTAGAAGGCCGGGATATCTGATAAGAATGGACAAGGTTAGGATGGTCTGTGGATCCATGTGTACAAAACGTAAATAAGGTCACCCATTCAGTTTCTACCTTGGTACCAAGGTTGAACAAAGCTGTCGCAAAGGCAGATATGGTGTTGGTGATAATGCCAGCAGTACCAAGTTATTTGAGAAGGCCTTGCCAAAAGAAAAAAATAGATTCTCTCTGGTTTGTTGAATAGTCACTTTATACCTGGGTGTTGCAGCTGTCTTGGTTCAAATTCTCCTATCCACTTAGTTATAGCTCAACAGTCTTTTCAGCCCAGAAAAGCTGGGGCAAGGCTCATGCTTAGCCCGAGTTGATTCCCTTACTACTTTTCCTCCTTTCCTCTCCTCTCCTCTTTTTGTCTCCTTCCTGCCCCTCTCTTCTTCACTTTCTTCTCCTCTCCTCTCGAACCCTCCTCTCATCTCTCCTGTCGTATCCTCCTTTTTCCCATTCTCTTCTCTGGAGTGCTGGAGATGGAGCTCAGGCTTCTGGCAGGTTAGGTTGAGCACTGTAGTACTGAGCTACATTGTAGACCCTGACTCTACATTTCCTTTATATTATTTTAGAAGACTCTGTTTTCCCACCTGAATTGAAGGAGTCTTATATTCATGACAAGATGCAGAGATCCTCCTTTCTGCATGGTCACTTACCTCCTCAGCTTTTGCTAATACGTGACTCCCATCACCTTAGGTTGGCACGGCTTCCTTCTTATGCTGTGCCAGTGTGAGTCTCATGACATTCCACCCAGATTCAGAGCCAGGATGATGTTCTGTGACTGCTCTGTTCTGAGCCCGGAAAACTGCTCCTCTGGGCACTGGGAGGGAGTTCATTTCCTCTCTCAGTTAAGGAAGGGACTGCAGAGCCTGCAGGCAGAGAGTGATTGCAGGGGCCCTCAGAACAATCCAATCCTTTCTTTCCAGGCCCCCAGCTTCTCAAAGACTCTTTCCCTCTGTCTATCTAGGATTAAAGTGATGCCTTGGGCGCTTAGGCTATCTAAAGGAGAGACATTTGAAAAGCCTGTCTCCACCTTCTGGCAGAGGGAGCTGAGGTTGCTGTCTGATTACTTCCTTCCAGTGCTCCTTCTTCTGGGAAGGGACAGTCACAGAGGTGGGGTGGGGGTGGGGAGAGATGGTCTGAGCAAGGAGGAAAGTATCCTGGAGTGCAGAAGCACTTTTCTTTTTTTTTCACAAAGTCTTCATTTTGAGCCACAAATACCCACTTGTCAGCTGTAATGTAGACAATATCCCAGTGTGACTGACAGAAGGCAGGCTAGAAGTGGGAGGGGCTAGGGCCTGGGCATTGGACAGTGGAATGGCTGGCATGCTGGGCCATGCTTTTCCCCCAGTTTCTTGCCTGAATGTCAGATGTGGTCAGTGCATTTCTCTCTTGGTTCCTGGACTTAGAGAGGAGATAAGGACTCTTCCCTCCTGTTGGCATTGGGAAACAAGTGTCGAAGCAATTCTGGCACTTCCTGACTATGGTTTTTTCAAGGGCCTACAAGAAATGGAAGATGGAAGCAGAGGAGAGAGAACGGTAGGCATCCACAGAAAATGCCATGAGGAAGCTATCATGTCTGCATTCTGAATGGAGAGGTTCCAGGAGCATAGCTGTGAGGAGAAAGCAAAATACTTAAAGTGCCAACTGAATGAGCAAAAGCTATGTCACTCTACAGAGCACTAAAGTCAAGAAATAGAAAATGAAAGCCTGATGTGTTGTCAGACACTACTTGAGAGGTAAAGACAGGAGGATCATGGTTTGAGGTCAACAGAGGCAAAAATCTCTTGAGACTCAATCTCAACAAAACAACAACACAAGCTGGAAGGCACCAGTAGCTCACACCTGAAAACAATATCCTTGCTACTCAGTTGGCTGAGACCTGGAGATTTGCTCTTTGGTGTCATTATAGAAAGAAAAGTCTTTATTTAAAATATGACCAGCAAAAATCTGGATTGGAGGTATGGCTGAAGTGGTAGAATATGAGCTGGGTGAGCAAGCTGAATGAGTGTGAGGTCCTGAGTTTGAATTCTGGTACTAGTAGCTAAAAAACCATGATGAAGAAGAAAAGAAATAATAGTAACAATAACAATAACAAAACCCCAAGCTTGGCATGGTGGCAAACACCTTAAATCTCAGCTATTCGGGGGCGAGGGAGAATCATAGTCAGCTATAGAAAACCACAAGCCCTGACTTGCAAAATAAAAGCATAAGGACAAAGGAAGGTAATTTTTAATGTGTTAGAATGCTTGGGTAGTAAGTCATTAGTTGAATACCAAGTGCAAACAATAAACAAACAATGAAGGCAAAATCTTGGGAGACCAAACAAGGGACTCAGCTCCTCTTCTGGTGACCCTCTACCTTCTCACTTGGTCACTAACAGGAAGTATAGCCAGGGAACCAGGGGAAGGCATGACCTTGGGTCTTTGGCCTAAGAGGTATCACCTACTGGGTCTCACTTGAATGCAGTGCAGTAGCCAGGAGGCCAGGAGGAAGTCTGGGGGACAGGAAGAGGGATGGAGAGGCCCGGGTGCCAGGGAGACGTTCTTGGCGCTGGAGCAGCTGGCATCTCGCTGGCCCAGGAGAGTCGTAATGACTGCACAACTGCTGCCTCCATCATCACCGTGGCAGGGACAGCGGTAGGCCCAAGGGAGATCCGTAGATGGGTTGCTGGCTGTGGCACTACTGTGCTTCCCTCCTCCCCCCAGCTTCAAGCAAGGGGGTTGTTGGCATTTGAGTGCAAAGGCAGAAACAGCTGCCATCCAAAACCGGGCCAGCCCATCCTGCCTCATCTCCAGAGCGTGTATCCGCCAGAGCCAGCAGGTTTGACGCTAGTCCTCTGGCCAAGGTGGCAGTAGGCTGCTAGGAGGGCTGTGAAATCTATTTGCTTGAGGAGATGTGAGAGGAGAATCCAGAAGCATGGAGGGCCTGGGCAAATGGATGTAGATGAAAAAATAGGTTGAAGACTTCCATAGAACAATCCCCAAGTCAAAAAAAGGACTATGTATGCATGTGGGGGTTGCAAATAGATATTATTTTGAAATCAGATGATTTCTTTCTCTCTGTCTTTCTCTCTTTTTGGTGCTGGGACTTGAACTCAGAGCCTTTTGTGTTGGACATGAGCTTGTTCAACTGAAGATTAGTGCTCTAGTTCTTGAACCATAGCTTGATAATTAAAAAAAAATTGCCAGGTAATTGAAGATCCAAGTCTCACAGGCATTCCTTCCTGCCTGGAATGACTTTGAACTGCCATCCTCAGATCTTCGTTAGCTTCCTGAATAACTGGGATTACTGGACACCAGTGCCCAGCTAGGATTTAATAACTTTTATATTCCACTCCATTCAGCCCAGCACCAGTTTTGTTGAGCCTCTGCAGTATGTCTCACTATCTTATTATTCCCTCTCATCTCATTCCTTAGGGCTCCCAAATGCCAAAGCCAACCATTCTCATTCAATCTTTTCAGAACAGAAGCATCTCTAGATTATGGCTCCTTTTGAAATTGCTTCACAAGACAGCAGGACAATCCAGGTTGTGACTATGAGAAGGTGAGATGTTCACATCTGCGTGGCTTGAACAGAGCAACCATTTGCTTCTGTGAAACAAATGCTTGTTTTCTTTCTCTCCTGTTTAGTCCCTTGTAGATCCTTCTATCCTGATCTGTAAACTATGGTAGTTCTAAAAACCATTCCCCTCACATGTTGTTCTGAGGGAGTCCATTTTTGTCATGAGCTCTGAACCTTGTCTTTGGAGAACATTTGGGACAAAATAGGAGTAGAGTTTTTCCTGCCACAGTTCTTACAGCGTTATTGATGGCGATCTTTAATGTTCGCAGTAACCATGAGGAAATTTGGGTTTTGCCAAAAGAGGCAGAACTAAGTTTTGGAAAGTGGCAGGATGATCCTAATTGCCATAGTAGCTCAGATATAATCCAGCTTTACAAATCACAGAGCCATTCAATAGGATTAAGTTGGATCAACCTGGACTGATTTCACTGGAACTCATTCAGGACTGTGGTATATGCTTTTTCCTCTTAGGTGATAATCTGAAATGTTTCCAGGAAAAGAAACAATGGATCTTACTATTTGGTGAGTATAGATCTAGGAACAAAAATTAGGTTCATCTATTTTGAAGGCAGAGCTTGATTTATGGAATAACCAGCATCATTTACAGATAAGTATCTTGTGGCTCTTTCTGCTGTCTGCCCCCCCCCCCTTCTCTCACCTGAATGAATCTGCTACTCTGTGTTCATCCATGGAATCATCTATGACATTTTTGTGTGTGTGTGTGTTTGTCAGTCCTAGGGCTGGAACTCAGGGTCTGGGTGCTGTCTCTGAGTTTTTTTCTGCTCCAGACTAGCCCTCTACCACTTGAGCTACAGTATCACTTTTAGCTTTCTGCTGGTTAACTGGAGATAAGAGCCTCATGGACTTTCCTGCCTGGATGGACTTTGAACTGTTAATCTTCAAATCTCAGCCTCTGAATAGCTAGAATTCCAGGCATGAGCCACTGGATTTATGACATGATTTAGTGAATGGAGGTCATGTAGCTGGGCAAATTTGCTGCTATCTTTCTTCCTCTTTACCTGGCATGGCTCTGGTATTGGGTAGAGATGAAATGTAGGATAGAGATGGGATGTGCTGTATCACATATGGGTTCCTTTTAGGCTGGTTGAATTTTCCTTTCAGTTCAAATCTGTTTCTTATGTGAGCTTCACAAATTACAGTCATGTGAAATGTGATAATATTTTAGTCACCGACAGACTGTGTATATAATCATGCTCCCATTCAATTTTAATGAAGCTAAACAATTCCTATCACCTAGAGATCATTGGAATGTTGTGTACAATGTGTCTTTGAGGATACTATCAACAACACATTGAGAGATGCCAGTGGCCTTAAACATTCTGTGTCTACCATTATGTAAAATTCAAAATATTTGATGGTGATTGGAAATGACTGTGTTACTGGTTTAGGCAATTACTGTATTTTTGTTTATTGTCTTAGAATGTCCCATTCTCTTTCTCTCTCTCTCCTTTCCTCCCCCACCTCTCTCTCACATATGGCTACAAATAACAGCCTCATAATCTTGTACTTGCCTCACCCTTTGACACAGAAGGCCCCATGCTGTTGCTGTGTGCCACCTAAGTTTGAGTTAGTATACTTCATTATGTTTTGCAAAGATGAAATTATCTAATGGTGAGCTGCTCAGAATGAATTCTTGTTGTTGACTCTTGACTACTTAGGAAAAGTTATATGATAACTTCATGTGTTGTCCTATTATACTTCACTTGTCTTTTTGTGCACACAGTTTCAATGTTGATAAAATAGTTGCTTTAGTGTAGCCTTAACTTAGTATTTCTAGAATCTTCAGTGCTTAGCAATTGGTACAATTCTGTAAGCTAGTGTTACATACACGTAGCATTACAAATTATGTCAATGATGGAAAAATGCTCAGTGTGTGATATTCACCAGATTACAAAATTGTGTTGTAGCAACCTCACCTTTGTAAAAGAGAGGAAAGAGCTGAGCACTGGTAACTCATATCTATAATCCTAGCTACTCAGGAGGCAGAGCTCTGAGAATCATGGTTCAAAGCCAGCTCAAGTAGGAAAGTTCATGAGACTTTTTCTTTTTGCTGTTCATGCTAGCTCAAGTGCCAGTCAAGGCGAGCACTCTACCATTAAGCCACAACAGCACCACTCCTAGCTTTTTCTGAGTAGATTATTGGAGATAAGGGTCTCATGGACTTTTCTTCCTGAGCTGGCTTTGAACCACAATTCTCATAACTCAGCCTCCTCAGTTGTTAGGACTAGAGGCATGAACCATCAGTACCCATGAGATTTATCAGAAAACTGGAAGTGGTGCTGTGGCCCAGAGTGGTAGAATGTTAGCCTTGAGAGAAAGGGATAGAACCCAGACACTGAGTTCAAGGCTCCTTGACTGATAAAAAGGATTTTAAAAAAGAACTTTATAGGAACTATGCTGAAACATAAGCAGTGGCCATCTGCTGATAGTACATTACAGATGGTTTTCCTCATTTGATATTTTCTATAATTAACATATACAATTTTCATAATCAGCTAATATTATATAATACTCATGTTACATAATACACTTATTTATACAATGCATGTTTTATATTTGCACTTGTGTAGCACCCATTGGATAAAAGTACCTTAATTATACATGATCAAAAATTTAGTTAACTATGCCTAAATAATATTTGGGCACCAACCTCATAATTAGGAACATATTATGATAACCAAACAGTCCCTACCTCTCTCTCTCTCTCTCTCTCTCTCTCTCTCTCTCTCTCTCTCTCTCTCTCTCTCTCTCTCTCTCTCTCTCCTTTCCTTGGGCCTTTCCTTTTGATCTGCTACGCAGTCTAGCTAGCCTGAAATTCAAGATCATTCTCATTCTCCTGAGTAGCTGAAATTACAAGTGTGTTTCACTGTGCATCGTCATGTCTGGCAGGTTTGCCTTTCCTGCTTGCTTTAAGTAATATAATTTGTGGCTAAAACGTGCAATTGTCAATTATGTGTTCAGCCAACATTAAAAAAAATTCGGCACAGCAAGAAAAATAACCATAAAAGCGTTTAATCAGTTACACGAATGGGGTTTATTTCTCCCCATTGGGTAATGTTTTCCATAAAGTCTTAGGAGAATTTAAGCTGATTAATATTTGTCAATTCGAAAACCACATAATTGCAAATTCAGTCCATGAGAATGCCCAAAGTCTTATGGCACACAGGAAACGGAAATCAATTTATCACCCAGATCTCATTCATTTATTACCAAACAGAAGAGAGGGCTGGGACATTATGTCAGCACTGTAAATAGTGCTTGTTGGGTTCTACTCTTTGTTTTTTTCTTCTTGAAGGGAAAAACTCTTCCTCATTGAAGTGTCAGATTCAAGGTTTTGCTAACTGTAAAACCACAGTCTGTGATAATGGCAGTGGATCTCACCCTGGCTTTCAGCTATTAACTAGGTCTTTAAAAGTGAGGGAGAGGGCTGGGAGTTTAGCCTAGTGGTAGAGTGCTTGCCTCGCATGTACGAAGACTTGGATTCAATTCCTTGGTACCACACACATAGAAAAAAGCCAGAAATGGTGCTGTGGCTCAAGTGGTAGAGCTCTAGCCTTGAGAAAGCCCAAGGACAGTGCTCAGACCT
This sequence comes from Megascapheus bottae, assembly GCF_031878675.1. Taxonomy (NCBI): domain Eukaryota; kingdom Metazoa; phylum Chordata; class Mammalia; order Rodentia; family Geomyidae; genus Megascapheus; species Megascapheus bottae. The sequence continues at coordinate 22,035,576 of NC_143530.1, read as the reverse complement.
TGAGTTCAAAGCTCAGAACTGGCAAAAAAAAAAAAAGTGAGGGAGACACAAAAGGCTGCATTTTGGACAGTTCAGTCTCTCATTCATGAGTTACAGAGGCTTTTTTTTACATGTCTTTTTCTTCTGGACTCTGTCTTCTATTAGATGATCTCATTTTTTTTATTGGAACCAACAAGGAAAAATAAGTGCATAGGGATTATCTGTGCTTAAAAGTGCACATTTATGGAAGTGTAATTTCAGGTTGAACTATTATTATTAGAAGAACTAAAAATGGCATGCTAAAAAAATTAGTAGCGAGGAGGAGGTTTGGTTCAAGTTTATATTTTATTCCTTGCCAGCTGTGGGATGTTGAAGGAATTCTTTTCCTTCTCAGCTCCTCTCTTATCTGCTGCATGGAGATAATAGTACACATTCCACTTGAAGAAGCAGATTGAGCCATGTGATCCTCTCCCTTGGTCTATACAACCCCTCACTCTCCTTTGTTTTCCTTTATGGCTTTTTTTGCTGACTGAATTTTATTATATATATATATATGTTTTTATTTGAAAATGCTTTCATATATCCAAAATAGAAAACAGACTCCATAAATACAAAGCTTTCAATGTTTTCCCCAGTGCTCAGGCACTGACTGGTATGTACTATAGGACCAATAAATATTTTTTAGAAAGACAAATTCTAGCTGTAAGAATTTGGACTAGAAAAGAGGAATTAGAATCTAGTGTAGCTTGCTAGCAGAGTTCTGTTGTCAAGGTGCCATGGTTCTAGTCTCAGCTTCACTACTTCTTTTTTTTGTCAGTCGTGAGGCTTGAACTCTGGGCCTGGGCGCTGTCCCTGAGCTCTTCAGCTCAAGGCTACCACCCTACCCTCAGCTCCACCATTTCTATTCCTGACCTTGGGTAAGTTCAGAACTTCCTTAGGGCTCCAGCAGTTTTGTGTGGCATGGATGACATGGGCCCAGAGATTGCACTTGATTTGAAGTTGTTATGAGGGAAGATAAATAATTCAGGTAAGGGGCTAGGAATATAGCTCAGTGGTAGAATGCTTGCCTAGCATGTATGAAGCCTTTGGTTTGATTCCAGTACCACACAAATAGAAAAAACCAGAAGTGGCACTATGACTCAATGCTAGAGTGCTAGCTTTGAGCAAAAGAAGCTCAGGGTCTATATCCAGGCCCTGAGTTCAAGCCCTAGGACTGGTCAAAATAAAAAAAAATCAGGTAATTAGCACAGGGCATCAATTCATCATCACGTTTTATCAATGAGTGTCCGTTTTCAGAACAGGATGGACTCACGTTTCTCAGTTATAGTGAACAAAAAACTCAGTGTCACCAAAAAGACTTGCAATGACACAGGTTTATTGCATCTTATAGGAAATGTTGTCTTCTCTAAATTTCTGTTTTGTTTGCTTATAAATTCACTTTGTCTGGGGTGGGGGCTACAGGTGGAATGGAATGCCTCTTTTTTCATATCTTTTTATTGTAATTAATAGAAGGGTTACATGATATTTGCCAGATAGATGGTGCATTAATTCCCGTACATTGATACCCTTTCACATGTCTTGGTCCCCATTTCCCTCCCCCACACCCCTACCCCTCATCTTGTTTTCCCCCCTTCCCGATCCAATTTCAAATAACCAAATACAAATATATCCGGTATATCAGATAACAAAGTGAGATACTGTAACAATATGAGATAACCAAGAAACAGCAAAAGAGATGAGAGATAACATAGTACCTTAAGAACAATAATCATTCATTATATGGCTTATGTTTCTATATCCTAGAGATCCTTTCATTTAGTGTCCTATTATATGGCCTTTTGTATCAAGGTTTTGCTCTATTGCAAATCTCTGCTTAGGAGAGCCCAAGATTTCTACTGATTATGACAAATGAGGGAAACCATTGAGCCTAAGTTCCTTTGAGTTTGGCTTACTTCACTTAATATGATCTTTTCTAAGTCTTTCCATTTCCTAACAAATGGGGCGATGTCATGCTTTCTGACAGCAGCATACAATTCCATTGTGTATAAATACCACATCTTGTTGATCCACTCATTAACTGAGGGACATCTGGGTTGGTTCCATATCTTTGCTATGGTAAATAGTGCTGCAATGAACATTGTTGTGCTGGTGGATTTAGTATGTCCATGTTTCTGGATGATTGGGTAAATGCCAAGTAGTGGAATTGCTGGGTCATAGGGGAGCTCTATGTTTAGTCTTTTGAGGCACTGCCATACTGCTTTCCATAGTGGTCGAACAAGTTTGCACTCCTACCAACAGTGTAGTAGTGATCCCTCCTGGCCACATCCCCTGCAGCATCTGTTGTTATTAATTTTCTTGATACTGGCCATTGAACTGGAGTGAGGTGGAATCTTAAGAGTTGTTTTGATTTGCATTTCTTTTATTACCAGAGATAAATGACAGTCTTGCCAAGGGCTATCTACAAATTCAACACAATACCCATCAATATCCCAATGTCATTCTTTAAAGAAATAGAAGAGGCAATTCAAAATTTCATATGGAATAATAAAGGACCTCATATAGCAAAAAACACTTCTTAGCAGAAAGAATAGCACAAGAGGAATTTCAATACCAAACTTTAGACTCTATTACAGAGCTATAATTATCAAAACAGCTTGGTACTGGCACAAGAACAGGCCTGAAGACCAATGGAATAGAACTGAAGACCCAGATATTAAACCACAGACCTATGGCCACCTAATCTTTGACAAGGGAGCCAAAAAAATAGAATGGAAGAAAGATAGCCTCTTCAACATGTGGTGCTGGCAGAACTGGTTTAGCACCTGCAAAAAACTAAAGTTGGATCCTTCTTTGTCACCCTGCACTAGAATTAACTCCAAATGGATCAAAGACCTGGAGGTAAAAGCTGACACACTGAAAACCTTACAAGAAGGAATAGGAGATACACTAGGCCTCCTTGGCACAGGTCGAAACTTTCTTAATAAGGACCAAGAATCACAACAAATCAGAGAAAGGCTGGATAAGTGGGACTGCATTAAACTGCAGAGCTTTTGTATGGCAAAGGACATAGCTGGTAAACTAATTAGGAAGCCTACAGAGTAGGAGAAGATCTTCACCAACCAAACAACAGACAAAGGCCTCATAGCTAAAATATATCAACAGCTAAAAAAATTGAATCACTCCCAAACTAATCTCCAAATTAACAACCATCCCATTAAAAGATGGGCCAAAGACTTAAAGAGAGTCTTCTCTGAAGAAGAAACAAAAATGGCTTATAGACACATGAAGAAATGCTCAACATCTCTGGTTATAAAAGGAATGTCTGTTTTTTAAAAGAAATAACTTTTATTATGAGTGATATACCAAGAGGTTACAGTTATATTAGTCAGGTAATGAGTACATTTCTTTTTCAAGAGTATCACCTCTTCCTTCATTTTCTCCCAGGTTTTTTTCCTCTCTCCCCCTGCCCAGGTTGTAGAATTAATTTCCAAAATAGTGTCCAATAAATATCACTGTTTTATTAGTTCTGTCTTTAATGGAGAGTCCTTAATGGGGTCAACCTATCACCCTTGTCACGGTCTCTTGTCACTCTTCTTGTTTTAGTGTCTGGTTAAAGGACAGATGAACCACACTGAAGTAGTTGGTGAATAATAGTCTGGAGCCTGCAGTCTATGGAGGCTGTGGATAGGATCATTATTTAGGCAAAGATGACATCTGTGGTCTGTGGTTTGGAATAGCAGCTGATGAGGGAAGGGAATACAGTGAAATGTCACAGAGCTCAGTTGGACCTAGCAAGTTAGGACATGCTTCTGCTAAGCCCCAAACTTACTTCTCCCCTCTCTTAGAGCCATAGAGACTCCAGTAGTTAAAGGAGATTAAGGATGAGGAGCGAGAAATACAGGCCACTGGTGGTTAGTTAATCCCTCTACGTAGCAGGCATTGCTAATCATTTTCAAAATTTGTTATCTCCTCGGCACTTAAAACAACCTTTGAAATAAAAATGTTGTTTATTTAGTAGTTAATGATCTGATTGTAGGTGTCATTTGGGGCCAACAATTATATTTGAATTGATTCTAGTGACTTTTATGTGTATTGTGTTAATAAACAGCTGCTATGATACTTAGGTTAGAGACAGTAGAGTAACTATGAGCAGGACACTGGTTGATTTTGTGCCGTGAACACTCCTAGACAAGGAGTTGCTTCATCTTGGTCAATTTACTTAAACTCAGAGTTTAGGTTTGTCATTTGTAAATGGAGACATGCTTGGCATTTGGGAAATGTTGTTGAGGGCTTTATTATTATATCAAAACTTCATAGAAGGATATAAAGAAAGACTTTAAAACCTTGGAACAATATAACCCTGACAATAAAATACAATTTAAAAAATTGGAGCATTTTTTGGTGTCAAACTAGATAGGTTCATTGGTCACAGTTATATATTGTAGTTCCCTGAACTAAAGAATCAAAAGAAATGAGTGTACCAAAGTGCAGTGAATTCCTTAACTCTCCTAGACATAGAACTGAAAGCCTTAACATTTTATAATAGTACAGTCTTAGAAAACTCCATCCATTTGTCTTAATTTTCTTTTATTTAAAGTTTAGAATTTGGTCTAGAATGGAAGTCAGCGTAAGCCAGATGCTGTCTCATCTCCTGTGATCATGGAAGACATGGCTAATGGATGTCAGTGCATGTTCCCTGCAGCTTGTAGTTTGATTCAACACTGAAGACCAACCAGGTAGCCATTACTGGTTGATTGTTGTTGGCAATTGATATTGTATACCCTCTAAGGTTCCTTGTCATCCTATACTTTGGTGATTTATCAATTCATAAGTGAACAAGTGTGTTACAATGCATCAAATGAATGAATGGATACATTAATAAAAATTCAGAAGAGGAGTGCGTAAGAGTTTCCTTGTTGCAGGCTGAGGTTTCTCACCGAAGTATTTGCTGGAAAAATCATAGATCGTCATAAACTATATATGTATATGTGAATATTTATACATGCATATTTACATGTGAGAGTTGTAAGTTTCATTTTCATCCCCTTTCCACCACTGTCTTCGGTACAACATCCAATACCATCTCTCATCACATATTGAACAAAAGCAAACTTGGAAACTTCTTATTTCTTTGATGAAATGCATGTGCTATTAAGAAAGAAAGCTGAAAGCTAAAATGGGACTCTTTCTTGCCAAACTTTTACTTCAATTGCTACACACACACACACACACACACACACAGAAAGAGAGAGAGAGAGAGAGAGAGAGAGAGAGAGAGAGAGAGAGAGAGAGAGAGAGAGAGAGAGAGAGAGAACAAATGAAGTTTCCTTGTTACTGTAACTTCTATATAGTCTGGGAGCTACAGGAAGATCCATTAAGGAAGAGGTCTGCAGATCTGCAGTCTTTTCCCTCTGCTAGTGTCTCCCTCTGGCTTTCTGAAAAGGGCTCATGTGGTCTCAAGGAGGTGGAGAATGGGAATTTTACCCTGGTAACAGAAAAATGCCTGACAGCACTAATTGATGAGTTTTGAGGATGTTAAAATAGTTGAGAGCAAAACGATTCAGGGGAGTAACGAGAGGCCAACAGTCTCTCTTGCTTCTATTTGTGCTGCCTATCAGTATTTTCATCTGACATTTTTGACTGGAAACAGATCTCTTTGGTTAGTCTGACTTGATGACAATATTGCTCTTTATTTTAATGTCTGGAATTAAGATACAGAACTTGAGTCTATTTATATAAATATTTTTCAAAAATGTGCCCATGTGGATGTATTTTAGAGAGCAGTGTGCATTTTGAGGACATGGTATTTCTTCTCTCTGTTAGTTCGCTCTGTCAAATCTTTCTTTTTTTTTTGCAAGACACTGATTTTGCAAGACACCTGGTAGGTGTTAGGAAAGTGATCTAACCATCTGGCTGTACCCCTAGTTTACACTTATTGTTAGTTTTATTGTCACTGGCATCATTTGTTTCATTCATGCTTTTACAGTAAAGCATGGTGGTGGTGGGGTTTGGCAAGGTGAGGGGTAGGGATATGGCAGGCAGCTCACAACATGGCTGACAGGAAGAAGGACAGGTCAGTAACAGGAAGGGGCAGAACCAAGACGTAGCCCACAAAGATATGCCTGTTGTGACTCAGTTTTCCTATCCTGGCCCAATCTTTTATACTTCTACCACCTCTTAATAATCTATTTAAAATGTAAATCATGGATGGTCTACATCATTCCCTGTTCAGGGCCCTCATAATCTAAGCCTCTCTGGAACAGCCTCATGGGTATACCCAGAGATGTGCAGTCCTAGACACCCAGGCATCTCCCAGTCTAGATTATCCATCTCAACTTTTGTCCCTCCCGTTGTTGGGCAGTCACTTTTCTTGAGTTTTGGAGAGTTCTGGGCACTAATTCCTGTTTTCAGAATTGGATCTACTCACTAGCTTAAAAACAAGTGATAGATAGGATAGCAGCCTGCTTCTTACCCCGAAATTGCTCTGTGCATGGCTACCTACTGTGAATGCCACAGACACAGGTAATGTGTTCTAAGCACATGTTAGCTGCTGACAAGTTAAGTGCTGACTCTGTGCCAGGCTTTTTCTATGTGTCTCCCCATTCAGTCCCACTACCTTCTACAACTCAGATTGTTACTGGTCCATCTTGCAGATAAGGCTGAGTGTGCCCTCAGACACCTCAGCAAGCCTGGACCCCTGCAGTCAGGCTGTGTTGAGGCTGGCATATTCCCCACCAATGGACTACCACCAGCTTTCTGGCTGATCCTGAGTATCACATTTGATCGAAATGATGTGATAACTTATTGGAATTGGATGAAATATTACAATTGATATGGGGAATAGAGATGACTAAAATCTTTTTTTTGTTTGTTTGGACTATCAATACATTCTAACACATTTAATCTTTTTTTCCTCCTCTTCCATTTGGCTGTGTTTAGATCTTAAAAGGGTTTTTTTTTTCCTTCTTGCGAGGTGCTGATGGTAGCTATTCAGGAGGTTGAAATATGATGATCACAGTTCAAATCCAGCCCATGCAGGAAAGCCCATGAGACTCTAATCTCCAATTAATCAATTAAAATTGGAAGAAGAGATGTAACTCAAAGCAAAAACTTCAGGAACACACTGAGTTTAGCCCAAAGACTAACACACACACACACACACACACACACACACACACACACACACACACACACGTGCGATGATTATTTTTTCCATGGTGGTACTGGAAATTGAAGGAGCTTATATACACCAGATACATGCTATACTACTAAAATCCCAATTGTATGCTCCTGTTTTGGAACCAGTGTGTTCTGCAAGCAGATGTGGTAAGAATCCCGAGAAGGAAACAGTCCCGAGGAAGGTAGAGGACCATGAGATATGGACAGTGAGTGCAGAAATGAAAACGTACCCAGCTGTCCCTAGAGTCTAACCACAACTGTCTTCCTCTAGGGAAAACTTGGCATCTAAGTGGCAAGTTATCCTTTTGCAATCCTTCTTCGATTTGGCTGGTGTAATGACCTACATTTTCTTAGGTTGTGCCACCTTGACACACAGCAGCAGCAGTGGCTGTGTCTTCTGGTATCTCCCTCTGAAAGATATCATTATCCTTCTGCTTTATCTCCACAGAAACCACTTTGTAGAAGACAGTAGTTTTTACTATATCTGCTTCAACCACACTGCAGCTCTGTGACTTGGTGTTGACAGCGGCTTCAGCGTGCTGTTGGGCAAGCCAGTGTGTGTGGACTTTTGTGCACATATACTTGGTGTTACTGAAGACGCCAGCAACCATGGTGAATGAGGAGGGTAAGGTGAGGACCCTTATTGAAAGCATCAGAAAGGCTGCATTTGTTGTTAGTTAAAAGGTTTATACCAAGATTTTCTTCGTAATGTCTAAGATTTTAATAGGGTAATTAATCTTTCTAAGTGTTCATGCCAGATTATGGGATCAGCTATTATCCCTGGCTGCAGAGGCGTCCTTTGTGGGTTGCTATGAAGAGGGCTGAGTGGAGAGAATACTCAGGTTGCCAAACAAAGATACGGCTGCAGCTTGTTTAGATTTTTAAATGCATTTACTGGTGCCTTTATAAAAAACTCTGTTTCCATGGGACCATTTTTGTCCATTAAAAGCCGTTGAGTTGAGTGGAAGTTAGAGAAATAGCTATGCATGTTTTGTGCTTTTTATTCCTAAGCTTCACATTTTATTGCTTTCAGAATAAGAATAGATATGTTTACTTGAGGGCCTTATTTTATGCTGGAAAGCACAATTTCTCAGAAAGACCTACCGGGATAAGGGCAAAAGGTTTTCATCTGATTCCAAAAGTTAGGCCTGTTACCCTTCACTTAAGTTCAGTGAAAACTGCCAAATGATCCAGCAAGCCAACAAAAAAGCAAAACGCAGCAGCTAATGAGACTTGGCCATCATCTTTACACAAGATTGATTATTATAGCCTATCAAAATATTGACAAGTCATTGATGACATGAATTGTTTTAGAGGCTTTCTCTTTATAGTTCTCATATGTACAGGTCATATATAAGTATGAAATTAGTTCAAAGCATACTGTACCTTATTAAAAAAGAAAAAAATCCTCTGATATTGTAGAACCCCATTGAATGAGATGGTTTTGCCTTGGATGTGTTTAAACTACTCCTTGGCTTTGAGTAGAGTTTTCACTCTGGCATTTTCTCAAATCTCTATGTCTATTTGTTGGAAGTTGACTGTTGTAGTTACACTTTGCTTCTGACTGTTCTGTTTGCATAAACTATTACAATCAACAACCACTATCACTTTACTGTACATGTGATTCAATGATCTACTCAGTGAATTTTAAGGACTGACATGGAATCTTATGGACTTAAAAAATAATTTACTGGGGATGGGCTCAAATAACTATCTTCCTGTTTTCTGGCTCCTAAGTAGTTAGGATTCTAGGCTTGATCCTATAATACCACCTTGAGTGGTATTTCTGGGACATTCCATTTACAGTGCTATCAACATTTAGTTGTATGCCCCTATCATTATATACTCTGGTAATTCAGCCCATCCAAATCAGCTTAGGAAGAAACTTGACCTATGTATTATCTTAAAAATGAAATGACTGGATAGATGGGACAGCTTCCTGCTTCTGATTCCAAAATCACTCTGTGCATGTTTACTCACTATCATAGTTGCACAGACAAACTACTGTTTTCCTTGTACTGTGTTAAGCACCCTCTATGTGTTTGGTGGTAGTTATCTAGTTAGGTCATCTAGAAATAGGGGGAGTTGGATACTGAAGTTGGTCAACACTGTTATCCTTACCATTGCTTTTCTATTAGTTTTACTTCAGTGTGTAGATTCTAACATATCCTCTTAAAGTTTTACTAAAAGTCTTGTTACTGAAAATCAGAACCAATTAGGGATTTAGACTCCCACATTGGCACAAATGGAGAAGTAGAAGCTCAGACATACAGCTATCTCGACCAGCTTTACTTTTGAGTTGAGGTGCTCCATAGTGTCTATCATAAGTCCTTAGGTATACTACATCTGAACTGTTGCCAATCAAGCTGTCAAGGAGGGAGGCTAGCTATGTAATGATGCATGTTATATGTTGTTGTTTTGGTAGTGGTGATTGTATGTTGAAGAGCATTAGTGGAGAATGAAGATAGTGAAATTAGAGGTGAGGAATGGTTTTGCTAGGCTTGATGGAGAGGATTGAGTAAGACCTCATCCTACAGAAAACATTTGTCTTCCAAAGTCAATGAAATGTCCACATGCAAGAATTTAAAACAATTCCTCTCCCTCCTCTCAAAGTACTTTAGTGAGTGCTTGGAAACTGCTATACCCTTTACCAAGAACAGTGAATAGCAGAAACTGTTTATGTGTATGTTGATGCTATATGTTGATGGATGTTTACATTGCAAACTTACATTTTCAGGTTTCAAAACATTTTCAGATACGGAATTATTTAATGGGTGAAAATATATTCATCAACTCAATTGATGAAAATCCTAAAACTTGTTAAACATCAGAGATCAGTAATAAAATTTTTAAAGATAATTTGTGGCCATGGGAAAATGGTGAGCATATATTAATATATATTTAATATATATATTTTTTCTTTCCTCTAACCTTTAGTCTTCCACCCTCCCACTGCAGCTTCCAGTTTTGGTGGTAGTGCTTCTGAGCCTTTGTGCTCAAGTCTAGCTCACTTATCAGTTGAGCCTCAGCTCAATTGCCATCTATTTTTTGATAGTTAATTGGAGATAAGAGTGTCAACATTTTCCTGCCTGAGTTGGCTTTGAATCTCAGTCCTCAGATCTCAGCCTCTTTAGTAGCTAGAGTGACAGATGTGAGCTTAATTTTAATTTTTTAAGAAGAGAATTTTTATATTTTCTTGCTTTTCTAAAATAAATAGAAGTTCCAAGAATATACATTCTTTTCTTTTCAAATCTGGAGGCTTTTTATTCTAGTATTTTGTTTTTGTTTTTAAGCTTGCAAGTATTGGTTAAATTCGTCAACTTGTTAATAGGTTTAGGAAGATTTTTTTCATATATTTTTATTGTAATTAATAGAAGGATTACATTATATTCCCCAGATAGAAGGTGCATTAATTTACATATATTAATATCCTTTCACATGTCTTGGTCCCCATTTCCCTCCCCCCCAACACCCACCCCTCATCTTGTTGTCCCCCTTTCCCTATACAATTTCAAATAACCAAATACAAATATATCCAATATATCACATAACAAAGTGAGATACTGTAAAAATATAAGATAACCAAGGGACAGCAAAAGAGATGAGAGATAACATAGTACATTAAGGACAACAATCATTCATTATATGGCTTTTGTTTCTATATACTAGAGGTCCTTTCAATTAGTGTCATACTGTATGGCGTTATGTATCTAGGTTTTGCTCTATTGCAAATCTCTGCTATAAGAGCCCAAGGTTTTTTATAAGTACCGCATGCTAACCGATTGCGCCACTGGAGCTCCAAGAGCCCAGGGTTTCTACTGATTATGACAAATGAGGGAAACCATTGAGCCAATGTTCCTTTGAGTCTGGCTTACTTCATTTAATATGATTTTTTTCTAAGATGTTCCATTTCCTAACAAATGGGGCAATGTCATGCTTTCTGACAGCAGCATAGAATTCCATTGTGTACAAATACCACATCTTGTTGATCCACTCATCAACTGAGGGACATCTGGGTTGGTTCCATATCTTTGCTATGGTAAATAGTGCTGCAATGAACATAGTTGTGCTAGTGGATTTGTTTCTGGACGGTTGGGTAAATGCCTAGTAGTGGAATTGCTGGGTCATAGGGGAGCTCTATGTTTAGTCTTTTGAGGCACTGCCATACTGCTTTCCATAGTGGTCGAACAAGTTTGTACTCCCACCAACAGTGTAGTAGTGATCCCTCCTGGCCACATCCCCTCCAGCATCTGTTGTTATTAGTTTTCTTGATCCTGGCCATTTTAACTGGAGTGAGGTGGAATCTTAGAGTTGTTTTGATATGCATTTCTTTTATGGCCAGAGATGTCGACATTTCTTCATGTGTCTACAGGCCATTTTTGTTTCTTCTTCAGAGAAGACTCTCTTTAAGTCTTTGGCCCATCTTTTAATGTCATGGTTGTTTCTTTGGAGATTAGTTTTGGAGTGATTCAATTTTTTTAGCTGTTGATATATTTTGGATATGAGGCCTTTGTCTGTTGTATGGTTAGTGAAGATCTTCTCCCATTCTGTAGGCTTCCTAATTAAGTTACTAGCTATGTCCTTTGCTATACAAAAGATCTGCAGTTTAATGCAGTCCCACTTACCCAGCCTTTCTCTGATTTGTTGTGATTCTTGGTCCTTATTAAGAAAGTTTCGACCTGTGCCAAGGAGGCCTAGTGTATCTCCTATTCCTTCTTGTAAAGTTTTCAGAGTGTCGGCTTTTACCTCCAGGTCTTTGATCCATTTGGAGTTAATTCTAGTGCAGGGTGACAAAGAAGGATCCAACTTTAGTTTTCTGCAGGTGCTTAACCAGTTCTGCCAGCACCACTTGTTGAAGAGGCTGTCTTTCTTCCATTCTATTTTTTTGGCTCCCTTGTCAAAAATTAGGTGGCCATAGCTCTGTGGTTTAATATCTGGGTCTTCAGTTCTATTCCATTGGTCTTCAGGCCTGTTTTTGTGTCAGTACCGAGCTGTTTTGATAATTATAGCTCTGTAATAGAGTCTAAAGTTTGGTATTGAAATTCCTCCTGTGCTGTTCTTTTTGCTAAGAAGTGTTTTTGCTATATGGGGCCTTTCATTATTCCATATGAAATTTTGAATTGCCTCTTCTATTTCTGCTTTAATTTCCTTTTTCAGGGTTTTAAAGTTTTCATCAAAAAGGATTAGGAAGATTTTTTTTAAAAAAATACAGTCTTGGCGAATGCCCATCACGTGAAGCTTTGGGAAAGTTTTAAATACTAGTTTTAAAAGCAGATCTACTCTCTTTTCAGTGTTGTTTATTCTTGCTTCCATTCTTGGCTTTAGTTTACAGGCTACTACCACAGAGATTTACACATGTGTGTTATATGTGTATGTTCATGGTTTAATGTAGTAGATAGTGGTTGTTTCAAACTCTTGATTAGAGGAAATCACTTCAGAGATTTGTACCCCTAACCAGTTTCTATTGATAATCTAGACTGGGTGTTAAAACACATACTTTTTTGAATTACGCTCTCACCTTAGAATGTTCTCTCTCCTCTCTTCTCTCTCCTTTCTTCCCTTTTCCTTTATCCTTTCCTTTCTCCCTTTTTTATTGTTTCCCTTCCTTTGTTCTCTTGATCCATTTCTTTATTTGTAAAATCAGTTTTTAATTTTTATTGATTTTAAATAGTTGTACCAACAGTTGCCTTTCCTTTCCTTCTTGTTTGCTATTTTTGTGTGGAATTATTATTTTTAAAGTAAAGGTAATAAGACATTAACTTCTCGGAACAAGTAACATAATTTTAGTGAGGAAATAATTTACCAATTATGAAATTACCAGGGAGTGATTTTCTGAAGAGAAATAGAAATGTTAGGATGCTATCTGCATATGTTAATATACATTCTCATGCCTAGCCTTAAGACTACTCCCAAGTTCATTATCATATTGCAGGAAGAGCCTTGGAGATTGTGCATACAGTTCATTGATTCCGTTTTACAGGAAGTAGATCTTTGTCAGACACTGATTTTGTCAGTACCTTGATCTTGGCTTTACACAATCATAAGAAGTAAGTTCATGTTGTTTACAAACTGTTCAGTGTCTATTACTTCATTTTCAATCTAAAAGTATTATAGTTTCAGGTTTACAAATACATGGAATAAAGTGAATATTTCATATAATTCTTTTTTTTTGTCAGTCCTGGGCTTGAACTCAGGGCCTGATCACTGTCCTTGGACTTTCTCAAGGATAGAGATCTACCACTTGAGCCTCAGCACCACTTTCAGATTTTTTTCTATGTGTGTAGAACAGAGGAATCAAACCTGGGCCTTCCTGCATGCTGGGCAAGCACTCTACCACTAGGCCAAACTCCCGGCCTTGATATAATTCTTGTATAAAGTGTGAAACAAGAAATTCAAGGTAGTCAAATATTCTTAAATGTTGAAAAAATATTGATTTTTAATAATTTGCTTCCTTCTACTGGGATTAGGGTTGGTTTGTTGCTCTTTTTCCAGGGGCTTAAGGTGGCACATTAACTTGTTGGTTTGCAATTTTTCCATCTTGTTGTTATGGACACTCAGAGCTATAAATTTTCCTCTGAGTACTGCCTTTGCCGTGTCCCAAAGGAGCTGGTATTTTGTGTGCTCCTTATTGTTAAATTTCATAAACTGTTGGATTTCTGTTCTGATCTCTTCGATGACCCATTGGTAATTCAACAATGTGTTGTTCAGTCTCCATGAGTTACAGGGTTTTTGTTGGTGGAGATGTGTGTTCAGTTCCAATTTGATTCCTTTGTGGTCTGAGAGCGTGCAGGGAATAATTTGAGTGTTTCTGAATCTGTCCAGGTTTGTTTTATGGCCTAAGATGTGGTCTAGTTTGGAAAATCTTCTATGTGCTGCTGAAAAAAATGTATATTGTGTTGTTGCTGGGTGGAATAATCTGCAGATGTCTGTTAGATCTAGTTGGTCTATATAGTTGTTCAATTCTAAGGTTTCTCTGTTGAGTTTTTGCCTTGTTGATCTGTCCATAGGTGAGAGTGGTGTGTTAAAGTCACCAACAATCACTGTGTTTCAATCTATGTATGGTTTCAGTGAAAGTAAAGTTTGCTTGATGAAGTTCGGAGCTCCAGGATTGGGTGTGTAGATATTTAGGATTGTTATGTCTTCCTGGAGGAAAGATCCCTTTAGTAGTATGTTATAACCTTCTTTGTCTTTTCTCACTAATTTTAGTTTGAAGTCTATTTTATCTGATATGAGGATGGCAACTCCAGCCTGTTTATGGGGGCCATTAGCTTGATAGAGTTTATTCCAACCTCTCACTTTCAAAAAATGTTTGTTTTTTTGGGTAAGATGTGTCTCTTGAAGACAGCAGAACGATGGATCTTGCTTTTTGATCCAAGTAGACAGACTATGCCATTTAATTGGAGAGTTAAGTCCATTGATATTGAGAGTTAGGATTGAGAGATATATATTAGTTCCTACCATTCTTAAAAGCTTTCATTAGGGCCTGTGTCTTCACAGTTCTTGTGGTACTTAGATGGTATGATGTTTAGGTGCCATTTCTTCCTCTGTATTGCATTTATGTTGGTTTTCTTTGTGTAGAACATCTTTGAAAATTTTTTGTAATGTTGGTTTGGTTGCTACATAGTGTTGCAGCTTTTCCCTGGAATGGAATGTTTTTATAGAAAAGGCAATCCAAAATTTCATATGGAATAATGAAAGACCCCACATAGCAAAAACACTTCTTAGCAGAAAGAACAGCACAGGAGGAATTTCAATACCAAACTTTAGACTCCATTACAGAGCTATAATTATCAAAACAGCTTGTTACTGGCACAAGAATAGGCCTGAAGACCAATGGAATAGAACTGAAGACCCAGATATTAAACCACAGAGCTATGGCCACCTAATTTTTGGCAAGGGAGCCAAAAAAATAGAATGGAAGAAAGATAGCCTCTTCAAGAAGTGGTGCTGGCAGAACTGGTTAAGCACCTGCAGAAAACTAAAGTTGGACCCTTCTTTGTCACCCTGCACTAGAATTAACTCCAAATGGATCAAAGACCTGGAGGTAAAAGCTGACACACTGAAAACTTTACAAGAAGGAATAGGAGATACACTAGGCCTCCTTGGCACAGGATGAAACTTTCTTAATAAGGACCAAGAATCACAACAAATCAGAGAAAGGCTGGATAAGTGGGACTGCATTAAACTGCAGATCTTTTGCATGGCAAAGGACATAGCTACTAAACTAACCAGGAAGCCTACAGAGTGGGAGAAGATCTTCACTAACCATACAGCGGACAAAGGACTCGTATCTAAAATATATCAACAGCTCAAAAAAATTGAATCACTCTAAAACTAATCTCCAAAGAAACAACCATGACATTAAAAGATGGGCCAAAGACTTAAAGAGAGTCTTCTCTGAAGAAGAAACAAAAACGGCCTATAGACGCATGAAGAAATGCTCGACATCTCTGGCCATAAAAGAAATGCAAATCAAAACAACTCTAAGATTCCACCTCACTCCAGCTAGAATGGCCAGGATCAGGAAAACGAATAACAACAGATGCTGAAGGGGATGTGGCCAGGAGGGATCACTACTATACTGTTGGTGGGAGTGCAAACTCTTTCAACCACTATGGAAAGCAGTATGGCAGTGCCTCAAAAGACTAAACATAGAGCTCCCCTATGACCCAGCAATTCCACTACTTGGAATTTACCCAACCATCCAGAAACTAGGGCATAATAAATCCACTAGCACAACAATGTTCATTGCAGCATTATTCACCATAGCAAAGATATGGAACCAACCCAGATGTCCCTCAGTTGATGAGTGGATCAACAAGATGTGGTATTTGTACACAATGGAATTCTATGCTGCTGTCAGAAGAAACGAAATCGACCCATTTGTTAGGAAATGGAAAGACTTAGAAAGGATCATATTAAATGAAGTAAGCCAGACTCAAAGGAACTTAGACTCAATGGTTCCCCTCATTTGTCATAATCGGTAGAAATCTTGGGCTCTACTTGCAGCGATTTGCAATAGAGCAAAACCTAGATACATAAGGCCATATAGTATGAAGCTAATTGAAAGGACCTCCAGGATATTGAAACAAAAGCCATATAATGAATGATTATTGTCCTCAATGTACTGTGTTATCGCTCATCTCTTTTGCTGTTCCTTGGTTATCTTATATTTTTACAGTATCTCACTTTGTTATCTCATATATTGGATATATTTGTATTTGGTTATTTGAAATTGTATAGGGAAGGGGGGAAAACCAAGATGGGTGGTGGGGGGAGGGTAATGGGGACCAAGACATGTGCAAGGTTATCAATGTATGTGAATTAATGTACCTTCTATCTGGCAAATATCATGTAACCCTTTTATTAATTACAATAAGAAATATTAAAAAATGAAAAAAAGAGAAAACATTGAATAGTGTATAATCATTGTATATATTTATGAGTTACATGGTGATATTTCAATGCAGGTAGACAATATGGGCTAATCAATTAATTTTCCAGTTACCTTATCATTAGTCCTTATCCATTATTCTTCTATGCTAGTCATTCTTCTCATCACTGTTCTGTTTTTTCCTTTTTTTTTTATTGTAATTAGTAAAAGGGTTACATGATATTTGCCAGAGAGAAGGTGCATTAATTCACATACATTGATACCCTTTCACATGTCTTGGCACCCATTTCCCTCCCCCCCCACACCCCCCACCCGTCTTGGTTTTCCCCCTTCCCTATCAAATTTCAACTATCCAAATACAAATAAGTTCAATATATCAGATAACAAAGTGAGATACTATAACAATATGAGATAACCAAAGGACAGCAAAGGAGATGAGAGACAACATAGTACATTAAGGACAACAATCATTCATTATATGGCTTTTGTTTCAATGTCCTGGAGGTCCTTTCAATTAGCTTCACATTATATGTCCTTATGTATCAAGATTTTGCTCTATTGCAAATCTCTGCTAGTAGAGCCCAAGGTTTCTACTGATTATGACGAATGAGGGAAACCATTGAGCCTAAGTTCCTTTGAGTCTGGCTTACTTCACTTAATATGATTTTTTCTAAGTCTTTCCATTTCCTAACATTCTCATCACTGTTCTATAAAACAACAGAACTTACTGTGTTTGTTTAACTGTGTTTGAGTATCTGTTCTCCTACCTCCCACTATGGAGAATAGGATAGAGACTCCTCAACAAACTAAGCTTATATTAATATGCTTTGAAGTATTAAACATTTTTGCTTCATAACTCTCCTTCATGTACTATTTCCATTTATCTATCTATCTATCTATCTATCTATCTATCTATCTATCTATCTATTTATTTTTTGGCTGGTCCTGAGGCCTGGGCACTATATCTGAGCTCTTTTACTCAAGGATAGCACTCTATCAATTGAGCTCCTTGGATACTTCCAGTTTTCTAGTGGTTGATTGGAGATAAGAGTCTCATGTACTTTTCTGCTCAGGGTGGCACCTTGCATGTACTATCTGTTTTATGTCCTTTGTCTTTTGAAGTTTGGATGGTTCCAACATCAGATCTTATGTATATTTTATTTTTAAGTAATTAAAGATTTATTTTTGTTGATATCCATAAGTGGTTGTACAAAATGGCATCAACTCAACATGTCAATTTCCTAGCACTATGTATCATGATCAGAGTCATCCTTTCCATCATTCTCCCTGCTCAGTCAATCCCCCAATCTCAATTATTCCCTCATTACCTTGTTCCATTTTCACATATATACATTGATTATTATGACTATTATTATTTTTTGCCCGTTCTGGGCTTCAGCTCATTGCTTGAGCACTATCCTTGGACTTTCTCAAGGCCAGAGCTCTGCCACTTGAACCTCAGCACCACTTCTGGCTTTTTTCTATGTATCTGGTACCAAGGATCGAATCTGGGTCTTTGTGCATGCTAGGCAAGCACTCTACCACTAGGTCAAACTCCCTGGCCCCTATTAATTTTTTTTTAAATAAAATCTCACTTTGGTTCAGGCTGGCTTAGAACTTGTTCTGTAGCCCACACTGGCTTCCAATTCACTATCCTCCTGCCTCAGTCTGAAGTGCTAGGATTACAGATGTGAACCAACATGGCTAGCTTTTATATACTTTTTTTTAATGGAGCAAAGATCAAAGCCATTTCTCTGTTTTATTTGTTATAGTATTTTTAAAAATTCACCTCAACTTTGTTTTGCTTCTGCCTTCTTTATGAAAGAGGAAGACATTGAAGCTGGAAAGAGTAACTTTCCCATAAGGGTGAGAAGCAGTGTGTTTACCCCGGCCCCTTGGTCATGGGGCTTGAACTCAGCCTGGGTGCTATCCCTGAGCTCTTCAGCTCAAGGCTACCCCACTACCCTTGAGCCAAGTCCCATTTTCTGTTTTCAAGAGGTAATTGGAGATAACATTCTCAGGTCCTTTTATGCCTGGGCTGGCTTTGAACCTTGATCCTCAGATCTCAGCTTCCTGAGTAGCTAGGATTACAGGCATGAGCTACCACACCTGGCTATAGTTTGCTTTTATAAGTGAGCAAAACTATTCTTTGATCAAATACTTTGCAACATGATCAAAGAATCTGGTAAAATGGTCATAGAACCAACATTTTTAGCATTTGAAAAAGAGTACTTTGAATGATGAAAACAAATATTGTGATGTTAAGCTTATGCCAATGCTTTAGTGGTACTCTGGAAAAAAGTCTAGATGAATTATGATGACTCTTCACAGAAGAAAATAGCCACAAATTAGCTCAAGAATGTAACTATAAACAGCAATTGGTGTCGAAGTAACTATTTTGCATGGCTTTTGTGGGGGTTATTAGAATGAAGAATGGTGCAGTTCCTGGTAACACAGATGATTTCATTTCTGCAGGGCTTTCATTAGAAACTTTCATAATGTTCTCCAAGGTGAGCTGGAAAGTTACAGGAGGAGTGATAATCCTGTTAGCTGGATTAACAACTTGTTAAAGCGTTCACACAATAGGATGCTGATTGATGGGAGCTCAAGTTGTGTTCAACAGGGCTCCCATATAAGCTAGAGTTTAATGAGCATTTTTCTAATTACTAGGATAAAGAGATCAAAGCCTTCTTATCAAATATATGCAAGTCCCAATCTGGGAACCTTAATGAATATGCTAGATGAAGGAACTTTTTTTTCCCCCAAAATATCTCAATTGATGGGAATCATGGCAGTAGGCATACACATATAATGAGCTTCATTTAAAACAAAGACTTGATGATGTATAGCATGAAACATCTTTATTACAAGTGAAACCCCTTCTCTATTGTTTGAGATCTCTGAATAAGGAAACAGTATAGTGTTTTTATTTGTATTGGCCAGGTTGATTCTGAAGAAAAAAAAGAGGTCCCTCCCCCCCCACACTGGTTTATGCCATTAAGGGGGCCTGAAATTTGGAGGGGTAGGAATTCTGGCAGGAACAGATGTTGCAATCCTGGAGTCTGAAGACTGTCAGGAGACAGACTTCCTTCTTCTTTTAAGAACTTCAGGTTTTTCTTTGACAGTGTTCAGCTGATTGGAAGTAGCTCAGCCACTGTTTGGAGAATAATTTGCTTCACTGAAAGATGACTTTTTACAACATTTTTCTAGGGTAGCATTTGACCAAACAGCTAGATACTCTAGCCTAGAAACTTGACACATATCACAATATTATTGAGAAAATACAAACTTCAGGAATAGTCCTGTAATATCCAGGTCAATGGTAGTTGACATTGACTGTGCTGCTTGAGTCACATCTTACCTTTTGCGTTAACATCATTTCTATTGGCGCAAATGAACAGATACATGAACGGAGATGGTAAATTCTTGGAACACATGTCATCTAAAGAATAGTTGCACATGTAACTCTTGGAAGACATGTAGTCTAGAGAATAAACTGTGATCTTTCTTTAAAAAAGATAAGACTTAGTTCTATTAGTCAGAACTCTGTTCATTGGAAATAATTGACCTGAGGCTAGAGAAATGAATTGATTTATGTAACTGAAAAGGCCAGGAGCAGACCTGATGTAAGATTCAAGTGACACAGATGTCAAATTGAGCCACCTGATCTTTTTCTTCTGTGCTTTGACTTTGACCTTCTTAATTTTTTGGCTTCATTTTCAGTAAATATCTTCTCCATGAGGTTGGTAGAGTCTAAAACTCTGAGTCTACAGTAGGAAGAGAGATTCTCTTTCTCAAGGGTTCTGTAAAGATAACTGAAATTGACTCATTAAAGGATTATTCACCAGAATCTATGCCTAGGATGCAAGGATCATTGAACAGACACAAATCAGAAAGTGTAATATATCCCATTAAAAGGATAAAGATAAAATTATGTGATCACCTCAGTAGTTATAGAAAAACATTTGTCAAAAGTTAGTATCCCCAAGAAGATGTGGCATTTATGCACAATGGAATTCTATGCTGCCATCAGAGACAATGACATTGCCCCATTTGAAGGAAATGGAAAGACTCGGAAAAAATCATATGAAGTGAAGTAACCCAGACACAAAGGAACCTATATAGGCTTCATGGTTTCCCTCATTTGTAATAATTATTACACGTTTAGGACTCTCCTAGCAGATGATTACACTAGCACAAAACCTAGAAATATAAGGCCAGATAGGATGAGGCTAAATGAAAGGATCTCTAGGATATAGAAATAAGAGCTTTATCTTGTGTGATTGTTGTTCTTAATGTACTATGTTATTTCTCTTCTCTCTTTTTTGCCCTTTGTTTAATCTCATATTCTTCATGTATCTGACTTTGTTACCTGACATATTGTATATATGTTTATTTGAAAAGGGAAAGGGAAATGGGGAAAACAAGATGATTTGGAGGAGTTGGGAGAGGGTAAATGGGGACAAAAACATGAGAAGGGTTATCAATATGTGAGAAGAAATGTACCTACTATCTGGCGAGTATAACAGTAACCTCCTCTATACATTACAATAAAAAAGAATTTTGTGTTTAAAAAAGGAAGTTAGTATTCCTTCATGCTAAAATGCTTCTTATATAACATATAAAGCAGTGTACCTTAGCAGAATAATGATCACATATCTAACGTCCATGGTTAACTCAATAGTGAAAATTAAAACACTTACTTTAAGATCAGAAATATGGAGATTGTGTTTGTTTCTTGCATTCAGCATAGGGTGTAAAAGGAATCTCTAATGACACCATCACTATAGTCTGCTAGAAATAGTAAATCAAAAAGTTAAACTTGGAGCGCAACATATAAAAGTCAACAGCATTTCAATACAGTAGCACTGGTCTATCTGAAAAAGAAGACTTATGATTATAGTCATATAAAATTCTCAAGAACAAATTTAACCAAGAACATGAAAAATGAAAATGTACAGGTTGTCACATTTTAATAGGTTTATAAAATACCAATAAAAACTTAAAACAAGGCCAAAAAGTGGAATGATATCCTATGTTCATAGATTGGAAAATTAATATTATGACCATATCCATATATCCCAAGGCAAGGTACAAACCTAAACAGCAATGGCAGCCAGGTGCTTGGGGCTGACACCTACAATCCTAGTTTCTCAGGAGGCTGAGATCTGAGGATTGAGGTTCAAAGCCACATTTGAAGCCAGCCCTGGCAAGAAAGTCCTTGAAACTCTTACCTCCAATTAGTCACCAAAATGCTGAAAGCAGAGCTGTGGTACAAGGGGTAGAGGATTATTTTTGAGCAAAAGAACTCAGGGATGTACCTAGGCCCCAAGTTCAAAGCCCAAGGACCGGCACACAGAAAACTTCCAAAGTAAATTTATGAAAAAATTCTTAGCAACATCAATTATGGGGCAAATGCAAACTAAAACCATAGTAAGAGACATCCTTACACCTGTCAGAATGGTCCAAAACATGGTAAGGATGTGGGAAAGGGATTCTTGTGCACACACTCTTGATGCGAATATAAATTAGTGCTGCCATTGTGGAAAACCATATGGAGAGAGACATACTGCCCATGTTCTCTTTGATATGCAAAAGTTAGGTCTAAAATGAGTTGAAATATGAGAAATTATACAGGATTCTAGATATTCACATACAATGAGACCAAAAGAAGATGCTCTTAGGAGAGAAATACAAAGACACAATGTCTAAGTGCCTTTCCATGTTTATATAAAATAATATACAATACTGAAATCAACTTCAAGATATGGGAACTAAAGACTTTGCTTTTGGTGATTCTTTTTACTTTATGTAGGTGTATTCATGTGTATATTTTCTGGAGGGTGGGAGAGCAGGGCAAAGAACGTGAGGGGAAAAGGGTGAAGAAGTATAGTGGTGGAGTTCATTAGACATTGATGAACATATACTGTATAACTTGTGGGTGGATATGGGTAGGATGGACTGGGAGTGAATGAGGGACAGAAGACTGTATGAAAGGAAAGGTACTCATTACATGGCTTGTAATTGTAATCTCTCTGCATATCACCTCTATAATACCTACAAATAACTTAATTAAAATATTTTAAAATGTCTATGACTTAGCAACTCCACTGCTTAGTAAATTTCTAAAATAAATGAAATCAGTACCATGAGGAGTTGTCTGTGCTTCCAAATTTATTGCAACCTTCTCCCCAATAGTTAAGCTATGGAATCAACTCAGGTCAACCAATGGTTGAATGATCTTAAAAAAAGAATAAGATGCTGAACTTTTTTTTTTATTTTTTTTATTTATTTTTTTATTGTAATTAGTAAAAGGGTTACATGATATTTGCCAGATAGAAGGTGCATTAATTCACATACATTGATACCCTTTCACATGTCTTGGTACCCGTTTCCCTCCCCCCCTACACCCCCCACCCGTCTTGGTTTTCCCCCCTTCCCTATCAAATTTCAAATATCCAAATACAAATAAATTCAATATATCAGATAACAAAGTGAGATACTATACCAATATCAGATAACCAAGGGACAGCAAAGGAGATGAGAGACAACATAGTACATTAAGGACAACAATCATTCATTATATGGCTTTTGTTTCAGTATCCTGGAGGTCCTTTCAATTAGCTTCACATTATATGTCCTTATGTATCAAGATTTTGCTCTATTGCAAATCTCTGCTAGTACAGCCCAAGGTTTCTACTGATTATGACGAATGAGGGAAACCATTGAGCCTAAGTTCCTTTGAGTCTGGCTTACTTCACTTAATATGATTTTTTCTAAGTCTTTCCATTTCCTAACAAATGGGGCGATGTCATTCTTTCTGACAGCAGCATAGAATTCCATTGTGTACAAATACCACACCTTGTTGATCCACTCATCAACTGAGGGACATCTAGGTTGGTTCCATATCTTTGCTATGGTGAATAGTGCTGCAATGAACATTGTTGTGCTAGTGGGTTTAGTATGTCCTTGTTTCTGGATGGTTGGGTAAATGCCAAGTAGTGGAATTGCTGGGTCATAGGGGAGTTCTATGTTTAGCCTTTTGAGGCACTGCCACACTGCTTTCCATAGTGGTTGGACGAGTTTGCACTCCCACCAACAGTGTAGTAGTGATCCCTCCTGGCCACATCCCCTCCAGCATCTGTTGTTATTCGTTTTCCTGATCCTGGCCATTCTAGCTGGAGTGAGGTGGAATCTTAGAGTTGTTTTGATTTGCATTTCTTTTATAGCCAGAGATGTTGAGCATTTCTTCATGTGTCTATAGGCCATTTTTGTTTCTTCTTCAGAGAAGACTCTCTTTAAGTCTTTGGCCCATTTTTTAACGGGATGGTTGTTACTTTGGAGGTTAGTTTTGGAGTGATTCAATTTTTTGAGTTGTTGATATATTTTAGATATGAGGCCTTTGTCCGTTGTTTGGTTGGTGAAGATCTTCTCCCACTCTGTAGGCTTCCTGGTTAGTTTAGTAGCTATGTCCTTTGCCATGCAAAAGATCTGCAGTTTAATGCAGTCCCACTTATCCAGCCTTTCTCTGATTTGTTGTGATTCTTGGTCCTTATTAAGAAAGTTTCGACCTGTGCCAAGGAGGCCTAGTGTATCTCCTATTCCTTCCTGTAGAGTTTTCAGTGTGTCAGCTTTTACCTCCAGGTCTTTGATCCATTTGGAGTTAATTCTAGTGCAAGGTGACAAAGAAGGATCCAGCTTTAGTTTTCTGCAGGTGCTTAACCAGTTCTGCCAGCACAACTTGTTGAAGAGGCTGTCTTTCTTCCATTCTATTTTTTTGGCTCCCTTGTCAAAGATTAGGTGGCCATAGGTCTGTGGTTTAATATCTGGGTCCTCAGTTCTATTCCATTGGTCTTCAGGCCTGTTCCTGTGCCAGTACCAAGCTGTTTTGAGAATTATAGCTCTGTAATAGAGTCTAAAGTTTGGAATTGAAATTCCTCCAGCACTGTTCTTTCTGCTAAGAAGTGTTTTTGCTATACGGGGTCTTTTATTATTCCAAATGAAATTTTGGATTGCCTCTTCTATTTCTTTAAAGAATGACATTGGGATGTTGATGGGTATTGCATTGAATTTGTAGATAGCTCTTGGCAAGATTGTCATTTTCACAATGTTGATTCTTCCAATCCAGGAGCATGGGAGGTTTTTCCATTTCCTTAGTTCTGCTCTAATTTCCTTTTTTAGGGTTTTAAAGTTTTAGTCAAAAAGGTCCTTTACATTCTTAGTTAAGCTAATTCCTAGGTACTTCATTTTCTTTGAGGCTATTGTGAAAGGAGTTTCTTTCCTGATTATTGCCTCGTTCCTCTCACTGTTGGCATAAAGGAAGGCAGTTGATTTTTGAGGGTTGATTTTATAGCCTGCTACTCTTCCAAAGCTTTGGATCAAGATGCTGAACTTTTTATTTTTTCAACAACATAGATAGAAAAGGAGATCATTACGTGAGCAAGCTGAGCAGAAGAAAGCAAATGCTATGTATGGGATCTAAAACAGTAGACTCAGAAGCAGAATGAGCGGGGGGCAAGATTGGAAAGATATTAAGTAGACAAGGTTAGGCTCTAGAGATTATTGCATTACATGACAAACTATAGTTAATGATGTCTTACATGTGAGAAAATTGCTGAGAGTAGGTTTCAAATGCTACCAAAAATTATAACAATATGTTAAATGATAGGTATACTAACTAGCTTAACTAAACTTAAAGAAATAGATGTATGTCTCATTATTTGGCCTTCACTAAATGTTCAGTTAGAAAATAAATACAGGGCCGGGAATTCAGATTAGTGGTAGAGTGCTTACCTAGCATGCACGAAGACCTGGGTTCGATTCCTCGGTACCACATACATAGAAAAAAGCCAGAAATGGTGCTGTGGATCAAGTGGTAGAGCTCTAGACTTGAGAAAGTCCAAGGATAGTGCTCAGGCCCTGAGTTCAAGGCCCAGGACTGGCAAAATAGAAAATAAATACAGATGAAGGGAATGTGTGTTTTCCAGCAGCTTTGAAATACATACTATACATACATTTGGTCCACTCATATAAACCTCAATCTTTATCCCTGAAAACAAGCACACATGAGTAAGAGATGTGGTACTAGAGAGACTCTATAAAACTATTTTCCGAAGAAGCGTGATGGATGGGGTCAGGCAAACACTTGATAACTATATTTCAAACATTTGTAGGAATGTCATATGTGAGAGGGATTAAGATTTTTTCTATCATTACCCCCAGAAGAAAAATCATCAATAGAAAGACATTTCATTTGTATATAAGAAATTATGATGACATAGAGTACTAGTACGGAAGCTGTGTAAGTTAACAGTGCCCTGTCCCTATAAGCATTTACGCTTGGTGGTGATTGTAGAACTAGGCCTGTTTCATATCCAAGAATCATTTTGATACATTAGAAATCCCCTTAGTTTCTCTGACTTCATTATTCTCCTCTCCTCTCCATGTATGTGTGTGCCAGGACATACGTATGTCTCTGTGGTGATTAGATCCCCTGAGAGGGAAACATAATCCAGTTGCCTGATAAGGCTTTTATTGAATGACAATTGTTTTTGAACTGTCACTTGTATGCTTGCTGAATGGATTCCATATTTTTTTTGTTCTTGTTAATGTAGCATTGTCTAAGACATAAGTAACTTCCCACAAGGCCTAGGGAATTTAATGCTGATCAGAGAAAAAAGGAGTAGAGAGATTCATGGATGAAGTTCACTTTCTCTCTGTGTACAGGTCACTCATACCAATAGATGGACTAATCCATTTCCACATTGTACTCCAGTTCACAGAACAAACACAGAGAGAATGTTGACTATGAGGGAGAAATAACACTAAAGGGAACCCTCCAAGATAATTCCATCACCCAGAGCGCTAGGCGCTTCCTGGCATTATGACTAATAAAACAGCTCAAAACATGTTCTAAATAATTTTGTGTGCAAAAAATAGACAATGGCAATAAAATGATGACTGTTATTTCGAATCTTGACTATCAAATGCCTCCTGGGACAGAAATGGCTAATGATGAAATAAAACAACTTTTGTATCCCTCAGGCAATATTTTGAAAACTATTGCTTTCTCCAATATACTTGCTATAATCAGTCCAATGCCACAGAAGAAATGGGAAGGGTAGGGGATTCATTTAGGGCTGTAACATATTGGTGTGTCTTGGATTAGGACCAAATGGCTTATTGAGTATTGGTGTAAAAGGAGGGTGCCAGCATTGTAGGTCACTGGATTGTAGTTAAAGTTCTCCTTGAGTCATGAATATTCATGTGCTATCAGGAAGTTAAGTGAAAAGTTAGGAATTCCAGGAGGAGTCCTTTCTTCTCAGGAAAGGTAAGCTGTGCCAACTCCCTACGCCTCAGCTTTCAAGTGATGTTGAGATGTCTTTGCCTCCAATGAGTATGTCTGTGTGTGTTTGAACTATTCTTCCATGTACGTAGGTGTGTGTCCACGCATGTGCATATGTGCTTGTGTGTGTTGTATGCAAACATTTTACCACTTGAGCCATGTCACCAACCTTATTCACTTTTAGTTATTGTTCAGACAAAATTTCATGTTTTCTTTTTTCTTCCAGGCTTGCCTCCAACTATGACCCTGTTACCTACATCGTCTGCATAGTGGGTATTAAAGGCATGAATTACCATGCTCAGCTTAAAGGATCTCATTAATTTTTTTTTGATCTCTGACTGTGATTTTTCCACCTCCGAAGTACTCTGAAGTACTTAAGCTACTCTAAATACTAGAGTGAAGAAAATATTCTAGAATTCTAAAGATAATTGTTAAGAATTTTTCTGAGTTGTTTCTTGAATATTTCTACTTCTACTGCTTATTGTTTTTTTTTGTTGTTGTTATTATTATTTGGTGGTAGTGGGGATTGAACTTAGGACCCAGAGCTATCTAGGCAACTATTCTAACATTTGAGGAACACTCTAAGCCCCATAGTAAATTACTTTAAAGACATTTCTTTGAAATTATTTGGTGAATTACTTAAAAATACCACCCTCTTTCTATTCCAAAGCCAACAACACAATTGTACTTCTAAAAAATGACCTTGGTACTTGCTAGCTTCCAAACGTCATTGTTATTTGCTCACATTAGGATGATATGATTTCTAGTTGTTTTTCTTCCATTGATGATGATGGATCTGTAACTATGTCTTACTGTTTTTCTTCCCGCGATCCCCAATCTCCCCCTCCCCTCCAGAGTGGCAGTTGGATACAAGCTATGTGTTAGTCAAAGTCCTGGAAGGAAATTGGGTAATTTGAATGGAGTTTAACCAAAGGACAGTTAAGAATGGTATGTTCAGACTGCAAAAAGACCACAGGGTACAATCCAGAACAATTGCAGGAGGTTGGCCTCAGAGTCCAGAAGGAGAGAGAAATACGTGGAGAGGGCAGCATGACAAGACTTGTGACCTTCAGTGGAGGGACAGGGTCTGTCTGTGGTGACACTACAGAGGGAAGTTAGATAAACACATACCTGACATCCAGCTCTCCCTCTCTGTGATTTCTTGTCTCTTCTAGTAGAGTCTCCTTAGTAGAGACCCACAGCACAGTGAATAGTAAGAGTCAGTTAACATATGTGACTGCATCTGAAATAAGACCTGCAAGGTGGTTGTGGGAAGTTCCATCATCCCTTTACAGAATAAAGCACACACTCAAGCTTTTTGGCAATGAGATAAAGTCTACCAGGTTGCCAAGATACAGTTTGTTGCAACCAGTTCTGTTTATGACTCAGCCTTGGGGCCCTGGCTTACCTACATGTGGTCTTCATTCTTATCTTCTGCAACATGAAATAATTTTTCCTGAGTGTAGAAAGTATCACTTGTTCAGCCACCAAAACAGAGGCAAGGAGTTTTCAAATAACTGTGCAGATGAAAAGGGGGGTCGTATGTGTGTTGTGTTTGTGTGTGTGTGTGTGTGTGTGTGTGTGTGTGCATATGTGTGTGTCCTAGACCTTGAACTCAGGACATGGGCACTGTCCTTGAGCTTTTATGTTAAGACTAGTGTTTTTTTTTTTTTTTACCACTTGAGTCACAGCCCTAGTTCTGGATTGTTTGTGGTTAAATGGGGATAAGAGTTTCACAAACTTTCTTGCTTGGGCTGGATTTGCACCTCAACTGTCAGATCTCAGTCTCCTGAGTAGCTAGAATTAGAGGTGTGACCACTAGCACCTGGAAGGGACTCTTAATGAGAATATCAAAGTTCACAGGTGAGATTATGACTGGTTTTACAGTTTCGGCAAGGAGCTCTATTCAAAGAGATCTTTCACTTGCAATTGTTTTCCTCAATAAAGTCTATGAAAATAATTTGGATGCCATATAAACCAACCATATCATTTTTTTCCTTAGTCAATATAAAATACAATAATCCATTTTTTTTAGTCATTGGGCTTGAACTCTGCGCCTGGGCACTGACCCTGAGCTCTTCAGCTCAAGGCTACCACTCTACCATGTTGAGTCACAGCATTACTTCCTAAAATACAATAATCCATTAGTTTTAATATGACTTTTTTTTGCCAGTCCTGGGGTTTGAACTCAGGGCCTGAGCACTGTCCTTGGGCTTTCTCAAGGCTAGAGCTCTACCACTTGAGCCATAGCACCACTTCAGGCTTTTTTTCTATATATGTGGCACCGAGGAATAGAACTTGGGTCTTTGTGCATTCTAGGCAAGCACTCTACCACTAGGCTAAACTTCCAGCCCTTTAATGTGATTTTATTTGCTTCTTAAACATAGGTTTCACTCAGAAAGACTAACTGGTTTAAATCCCCATTTTATGATTATTATGTCATTTTGTCACCTTAAAATTTAATACCTCCATCAAGATAGCTTAACAGGTAACACCTATCTACACATAAAATATTATTTAAACAATCTTCTTAACCACAGAGCCAGAACTCAGTTTTATTTCTCCTACATGTTTACTCTTTCTTATATACCATTTATGCTTGTCTGATTTTCCTTTGAGAAAGGCTCTTGCTATGTAATCCTGTCTGTCTTTGAATTTGTAATGTTCTTGCCTCTTCTTCGTGAGTGCTGGATGACACAGTTACCCTTGACTCTCAGGAAATGTTTTTGCTTCACCCTATGGCTTTAAAAGAGAAAACTTTCTCAAAGAGGACAAAAACCATTTTGAGAATCAAGGGCATTCTTCCTGGAAAATTATTTTGAGTCTTGAGCAGAGAGGAGCCATCAGGATTCAACGTGATCTTATGAATAAATGGCGACATTAGTCACCAAATATGGGCATAGCCATGACATAGACAAGGACCTAAGACAGTGTCATCTTTCAAAATCTGAAGTTCCTTATACAAATAACAAGAGTAAATGTGGTCCTTTCTGAATTGAAGGTATTTCCAACCACTGTGAAGGTTGTATCATGCTTTGTGTGACTCAAGGGAACAGAGTAAATACATATTTTGGGGGCCTGAGATACTTTTCCAAGAAGATAAAATAGGATCTCATCTACTACATTGGACAGTGATGTTATGATTGTGATTTAAGCATTGTGGCTTCCCTGGAGTTGTGAGTTCACAGACTACCTCCGTAGGCACTTTCTAGCTTATGAGCCATGGAATTGTGCCCTTTCTCATTTGGTCATGACTGGAGGTCATACTAACCAGAAAAATCCAACTGGAGGTTCATGTTAGCCAAATAGAGGCTGATGAATTCTCCCAAGGAGAATTAAGACAAATTTTTCTGGTCAATTGTGTAAGAGCTATCGAGAAAAAGGTTTATTGATATCTCAGAGCATAACTGGTCTTAGGAAAGCTATCAGTAGAAGGGAAATCAGATTGCAAAAGCAAGATTAATTTATTTTGTTGAATTACAATCTCCTCCAGCCTATTTGTCCTTTTAAAACAATCATAAGTTTTCCCCTTTCCTTTTCCTATTTCAAATAAACAAATAAACGTATATACTAAATAATAAAGTTAGATACAAGATGATTGGGAGGGGATGGGAGGAGGGAAATGGGGCCAAAAATATGAGAAGGGGTATCAATGTGTGAGAAGTAATGCACCTATTATCTGGCAAATGTAACTGTAACCCCTCTATACATTACTTAGACAATAAAACATTAAAAGAAAACAAGCATAACTAAGTCCCGAGGAAAAAGTTACCACAAATTAATACAGAACTGAAATTATCTTCCTAATCTAGCTAGTTGGGTTATCTGAAAAACTTGGTTGATATGGGTGTCATTGGAATAGAATTTTCTCTGGTTTATTTTCCTTTTCTAATATTGTATTTGCAAATATATATTCATAAGAATTTTGATCAATACATAAGAAAGGTAAATGCGCATTCATATTCACTACAGTTCTGTTCTCAATAGCCAAAGTACCAAACACCCAGTAAAGTAAGTATAGTATGTGTAGGCCATAGAATACTATGTAACTATAAAGAAAATAAAAGTATCTTAAAGACAGAAAAATGGATGGAACTTGAGATCAATATGAGGTGCTAAATTGAAAAAGCCAGATATCATGTATTTACTCATTGTGGAATCTAGACCTAATGATATACATATTCATATACATACATATATGCATACATGCACACATAACATGCATACATGTCTATTCACACAGAACATAATTGTAATTATGAGATAGTTTGTGGGGATAATAGGAAGGAGGATATGGAAAGAGTGAATAATACCAATGGACATTGTATCTATGTTTGAAGATGGCTTAAGGAAACTTCCTGAGAGGTAGGTAGGGGAGATGAGGAAAGAGAGAGTCAAAGAGGTTATTCTTTATTTTTTAACTTTAATTTTACTGTCAATATGACATACAGAGGGCTTCATAGTAAGGTAATGAGTACATTTCTTGTTGAGCATTGTTCCCACTCCCTCATTTTTCTCCCACTTTCCCCTCCCCCCAGACCCTTACCTAAGTTGTAAAGTTCATTTGAAACTTATTGTCTTGTAAGTATTGCTGTTGGAAAAGAGGTTATTCTGGTTGAAATATAATACATGCACATGCAAGAATTGTACCAGTTAATATACAGTATAAGAAAAAAGAATACAGGGTAGTAAAACAGTTTCTGTTCATGGGAAGGTACATGTGTTTGTGTGCTCCTGTGTGGGTATGTGTGCTGTGTGTGCAAATGGAGAAGGTAGATGAGTGGCTATGATTGATGAACTTTGTACACATATATACAAACAGGGCATTGAAACCTGTTGAAATGGTTCTGAGGAGGGAGAATAAGAATAAGAGTGATGGAGGTGGTATCATTGATTGGGATGCAATATATACATGTATGGAAGTGTCTCAGTGGCATTCCCTCTTGTACAACTAATGTATGCAGAAAGAGGGAGATGTGACTTCAACTTCTTTGAACTTTTTTCTTTTTTGTCAGTGGCAAGGCTTGAACTCAAGGGCTGGATGCTATTCCTGAGCTCTTCTGCTCAAGGCTAGTGCTCTACCACTTTGAGCCACAGTACCACTTCTGGTTTCCTGGTGGTTTGTTGGAGGTAAGAATCTCCAGACTTTCCTGCCCAGGTTAACTTTGAACTGTGACCCTCATATCTTTGCTCCTGAGTAGCTAAGAGTACAAGCGTGAGCCACTGGTGCCTGGCTTGATACTAATTTTGAGAATAGAAGAAACTGCTGGTTTGACTGTGCAGGGAAATTCTGAGGTCATGTGAGGCATTGGAAAAATGCCTGCTCCCCACACATGCTACTTTGACTTAGAAGCTTTCAACTTTAAGTGGATTCAAGAGCATATCAATATAACCATTTTGCTTTTCACTTTCAGTATGTATCCAGTACGTTGCATAAAATATGCACTACTTTATCATATAATAGATTTCTACTACAGGATTTCTACTTTTAATATGTGTATGGGCTAGGTTCAGCTGCAGTGTGTGTTAGATTAGATATATTAGTTGTATTTTTTAACTAATGATATTTTGGATTGACAAATTGTTTAAGCAAGATACAATTGCCTCATGAGTGAAGGTGTGTTGGTATCCTGGGAATATGTAGGTCCAATCATCTAATACTAAACTTCAAGGGCATTCTGGAGTTTATCATTATTCATATCAAATTCAAACTAAGCAGTCACAGCCTGTCTAAAGAGCATGTAGACTCATGGAAGGAGAGAAAAACTTAGGCCTTTACTTTCTTTCTAATCCATGTGTTTTTATTCTGGTACCAACTGAAAGGCTCATGTGTATAGGTAGATTGTTTCAATATGAAAAACATCCAAGCTTTCCAGCATTTAGGGAGAGATTAATTTTCTGTAACAAATTATTTTCAGTAGGTTTCTCCCTTGGGGTAATTTCAGTGGTGGTTTTGTGCTGCAGGAAAAAACCAAGATGTCCCAGGGCATTAGAGATAAAGGGAAATTAAGGCCTGCCCTGTAGATACAGCATTTGTCCAAGTTCCAGCAAAGAGTCAAACAGGGCAGAATATGATCAAGAACCCAGGTCTGGCTGATTCCAACCTAGCCTTTTACTCTATGGGAGATCACATTTCTCACCTCTAGCAGTGTGATGTAGGATGAATTGGGAAGAGAACTGACTTTTGGGGAAGATTTCAGGTGTATTTTAGGTTGAAATGACTGTATTCCCCTCCTTCAGAACTACTGGCCATTTTTTCCTGGTTTCAAGTTGTCTTAAAACATGTTTATGTTTTATTTATTCTCTTTCTTCTTGTATGAATGGTTCACATTCCTTTTTGTGCTAATGTCTTCCTTTCTAGATTTTTCCAAGTGGAGGAGAAATTTCCTTCTTTTCTCCTTCTCCACACCTCCCCCAACTCTCTCACATGGATAACTAAATGATCTTCCTCTCAGTTCAGGAAGCTGGCAAACTGGCTCTAATCTGCAGCCTTTAGATAGCCAGCTAATTAGAGGAAAAGCAGGTGTGGATGGTCCATTCAGCCTGTAAATAAGTGCCAAAAATTAAAGTTATTGGTCTGTGAGTGCTAGCAGGTGGGAGCATAGCTTTATACCTTTATAGAGGAGAAAAGAAAAGGGGGGTTAGAAGGCCATAAGTGTAGGGAAGGGAAAAAATTACTTTTATGACTAAAAGCTCTTCAAATGAGAATGTGTCTCTTTCTAACTCATTGTCTTGTTTGGGATTAATCCTAAAGACATATAATTGCCTGCCCTAAGAGTGTAATGTTTCCTGAGCAGACTTCCATGAACTGTAGAGCTTGGGCAGAAATAATTCACAGTCTCATGCTTATACTCACCAGCAAAACTCACAACTGACTGCAGACATAAGTGCCTGTGTTCTTTTGTGATTTCTACTCTCCATTTCTTACACATGCTCAAATGCTCGGTTTCCTGTCTGCAAAGCCTCTCACTTAAATGCTGAGAGGAAAAAGAGCACTATTGTAATATCACCCAATGTATTACTTAATGAAGTGATTTTAGAAACAAAATTTCTATGATGAAATGGGTTCTGGAGAGCATACTTCTCCTTTTGCTATTTTTAAAAATTCTGATTCTCTCTTTCCTTTGTGTCTAGTAATATTTTGGCATTTTTAACAAGGGGACATTTCTCACTTGGTTATGGTATGTTATGGTAGAAGACCACAAAAGCATCTTCTAGTATACATTCGAAATACATTAATCCATGGCTGAAATGCTAACCTATACAATAGACTAATTATAGTGTATCTTCATTGAAATTGTACACATGCCGTTGTGATTGTGCTCATTAATTTAGATCCAAATGAAGCAAAATTATTCTGCATGGCTGTTAAGTTAATTTATGTGATGCAAGTAAGAAAAAGTTAAATAAAGTGTGATGGAAAATGAAATTGCAGCCAGGCAATTAGTTTCAAAGGAAGAGGATCGCTCAACTCCACAGGCTTCCTGGGCCCTCTTTTCTGCAAGAATCATTCATATTCCTGCAAAACATTGTCCATTTTAGGGCTGCAGCTTAGAAGTCCTGATTAAAATCTTGAACCATCCTCTTTACAACTAGTATATATATATTTGTGTGTGTGTGTGTGTGTGTGTGTGTGTGTGTGTGTGTTTATTTATCAGAAGGGATAGAGAATCAATGTGATAGATACTATTCAAATATCTGGGTATGGCTGGGCATGTTGGCAAACACATAAAATCCTATTTTACATAGAATAGGAGGATTATATTCCAAAGCCAGCCGAAGATAAAAGCATGAGACAAGCTAAAAACAAGCCAATAAAAGGAAAAAGGGATGGTGCATGGCCAAAGGGGTAGACTGATTGTCTACCAAGCATGAAGCTCTGAGCTCCATCTTTAGTATCTACAAAACAACAAGGTAAAAGAAAAATCTAACAGCTTTCTGTGGATATTGAATCTCTATTGCTAGGAGATGGGAAGATACTGTGCTCTTGTTGGTAGTATTTTTAGGAACTTGAAGATTCTGCAAGTATATAGTGTATTGTGCATTGTTTCATAGAGACAAAGAAATAGCCTTTCTTTAAATAAGGAGGAAAAAAGTGTCAAACCATGGATTTTCATTAGAGTAGCAATGTACTGGTTATATATCTTAGAAAATGCAGCCTGACTGCTTTTGGGCTTATTTCAGTCCATTTCATGAAGTTCAAAACTTGTAATTTTGTGCCCAATGGGATAGCACTATGTCTTAGAGGACAAAGGGGGTGATTATATTTATCTATATAGAAATAAAAATGACTTTATTTATTAAGCTGTAAATGATCTTTTATTGGCATAAAAAGGATGTGATCAGAGGTTAAGATACATGTATTATTAAATATTTGCTCCCAATATTCCAAAGAAAAGTGACACTATACTTTCTGGCACTATCTTTTTTTATTGTATTTAATAGAAGGGTTACATTATATTTGCTAGATAGAAGGTGCATTACTTCACAAACATTGCCACCCTTTCTCATGTTTTTGTCCTCATTTCCCTCACCCTACCCCCTCCCCTCATCTTGTTTTCCCCCCTTCCCTATTCTATTTCGAACAAACAAATAAACAATATATCAGATAACAAGGTAAGATACTGTAACAATATGAGATAATTGAGGGACAACATAAGAGATGAGAGATAACATAGTAGATTAAGGACAACAATCACTCATTATATGGCTCTCTATCCTGGAGGTTCTTTCATTTAGTCTCATCATATATGGCCTTATGTATCTAGGTTTTACCCTATTGTAATCCACTGCTAGGAGAGTTTAAGGTTTATACTAATTATGACAAACGAGGGAAACCATTGAGCCTATGTTCCTTTGAGTCTGGCTTACTTCACTTAATATGAGTTTTTCCTAAGTCTTTCCATTTCCTTACAAATAGGGTGATGTCGTTCTTTCTGACAGCAGCATAGTCCATTGTGTATGAATACCACATTTTGTTGATCCACTCATCAACTGAGGGGCATCTGGGTTGGTTCCATATCTTTGCTATGGTAAATAGTGGTACTATCTTTTTTATTTTAACTCACTAGAGTATATTTTACACCTTGTCCTTAATCCTTGCCACATGACTGAAGCAATTTGGTTTAAGGCATTTGAAAATAAGGTACTCTTTTATACAGCAAGATGCGTGATGTTGCAGACATTCCTTCTCTCAGGAATTGCCAAAGCACTTGAGAGAAAAGGAGTAGAAATGTCACTGTCAGTGGTTTGAGTAGACCACAAAAAGAAATGACAAAAAAAGAAAAAGAAATGACGAAGGACTGAAGACTGAGGAAAGCAGTCATTTCAAGTATAAGTAACCCCAAGAACAAAGTTTTACTCATTTATAGTTTCCACAATTTGAGGAACTTGGTGCCTGAGTTTTTTTCTCCCTTGGTCTGTTCTGTTTGAGTACAATTATCTTGAGACTGATTTTCTAGCAAATGCCATGCTCAAAAGTGAGAATAATTCAGGAGAATATATTTATTCTGCAACTCAGTAAAACTACATTCACATCTTTTACTAAACCATAGAGTTTTGCTTTTCTATGTGAATTGTTTGTCATGCATATACACTTACTGTAGGACATTTATATTTAATGTGTATGTAGTCTGGCCTCTCCCCATTGTATTGTCAATCTGACTTTAACTTTTTTTTTTCTTTTGTTAGTCTTGGGGCTTGAAGTCTGGCATGGTGCTATCCCTGAGCTCTTCAGCTAAAGGCTAGCACTCTACCACTTGAGCCATAGCACCACTTCTGGTTTTCTGGTGGTTAGAGATAAGATTTTCATGCCCAGGCTGGCTTTGAACCGGAATCCTCAGATCTCAGCCTCCTGAGTAGCTAGGATTACAGGCATGAGCTAACAGCACCTGGAAATTCCTTTTGTTTTTCCCCATAATCTGTAGGAACCTATCCTTCATGAACAAATTTCTTTAGGAATCCAACTTCATCATAAATGAAGCTTCAGCCTGGAAAAGCTTGTCTGTGGCACTCAAGATTTCTGGCCTGTGCACCCTTGATTCTCTTACATTTCTTGTGATGACCCCCAATTCTACTTTTGATTCTCTTTGATTTTACTTCTTGGTTTATGTGATAAGCAATTTCCATCTGTTGTGGGCTGATTGTATCATCTCTAAAGATACAGCCAAATTTGTGAGTCTTTTCAGATTCAGGTAAGTTGAGATGAGGCCATCTTGAATTAGTAGGGTGGTAGGTCAGGGACAGCCCCCAGGCCGAGTCTCAAGCCCCATGACCCACAAAGGAAAAAAAAAGTGAGAGATACCAGGTCTTAAGAGTTGCAGAAAAGGACTGGGAATCTGTCTTTGTTGTAGAGTGCTTGCCTAGCATGCATGTTGCTCTGGATTCAATTACTCAGTACCATATAAACAGACAAAAACAGAAATGGTACTGTGGCTCAAGTGATAGAGTGTTAGGCTTGAACAAAAGAAGCTAAGAGAGAGCACCCAGGACCTGAGTTCAAGACCTAGGACTGGCAAGAAAAAAAGTTGCAGAATAAAGGTATAACCGATGAGCTTTAGTTTCCTTAGCGTGTCATTAAAATTTCAATTTACAAAAGTGCTCAAAAAGTGTAAGTATTCCTGAAGTATGATTTTTTTGTTTATCTCTGTCATTTCACAGCCATACAGTCTATATGACTGAATATTGTTGACCAGATTAAATGAAGCATGTCAAAGTATTTTTTTCTTATGATTATTACTAATGTTAATTACATGATGTTACCATGATCTCAGTCATAACCATTTATAGTTACAATTAATTTATTAATGGAATCTAAGGAAAATCCCAAATCTTAGGCTGTGCTATTAATTCAGGATAAATGTTGCCTGAGTAAGTTAGGCTAGAATAATTTTTTAAAATCCATATTTGCTTAGAGGCATTGATACCCATTGTTACCATACTCTCTAGTTTGAGTATGGTTTAGATAATGAGACCACATTGAAAGAGTTAAAAAGTAACATCGGAAATTGGAGAAAAGTGCTGCCATAACGTTACCACTGTGTTCTCAATTCTGAACACACTAATGTTACAATTGATTTGGAGACTTGAGATCTTCAGGACGATAGAAAGAGAATGGGATCAATGAGTGGAATGTGAAAGTGCAGAGCCAAACAAAGCAATGCAGACAGAAAAGTAGAGTTGCCTTTACTAGGTCAGAGGTTTACGGATGGAGAGTTAAAGAGAAATGACAGCCTACTGAGATGGAGAAATTCTGTTCACTGGTTGCACAGATCAATATGCGGGAATCTGCTGAAATACTTTGTTCTGTATTGTGTTATCACATGTCTGTCCAAACCAGGACTCTTGTCAACTCCCAAGCCGTTCACATTCAGCATTCTGAGGTAATTCTTACTGCCATGTTTTGCTTGTGTTGTTACATTTTCAGGGATTGGGCATGTATTAGCAGTTTGCTAAATGCTGAGATGACTATAATAACTATATTTGTGAACATCAAACACATTCATATATACTTCGGGGAAGTCTCTTAGTGTAGTGTCCCTCAAATGCCGGCTCTAAGGCAAGCTGGCTGTGTCAAAATCATCTTGAAAGAATTTAGAAATTGTAGATTGGTAATTGTTACCTATGGAGATTCTGACACAGGGTATCTAAGGTGTCTAGACATCTTGCTTTTAGAATTCAGGGAATTCTAATGCAAGTGTTGGCAATATATATATATATATTTATATATGTGTATATACACAGGAAAACACAGACTTTGCTGGCTACATGCCTGTCTATTACAACCACTATGCCATGCCACTGAAGTATAAAAGTACCCTTAGATAAAACACAAACAAATTAGTCTGGCTGTGTTCCAGTAAAACTTTATTTATGAATATAGGCAGAAAGTGCTTCAGAATGTCAAATGTAGAATTGTCATGCCATCTAAAAATCATACGCAAATTATAGAAATCACACTCCGGTTTGTAGCAACATAACTGACAACAGCCAGAAGGTGGAAACAACACAGGTGTCTGTCAATACATGCTTGGATATTTAAAAAAATGTGACATGAACTTGCAATAGCATACTATGAGTTTCCAAAGAAAGGGGATTCTAATATCTGCTGTAACATCAGTGACCCTTAAGAACATAAATTGAAATAAGCCAAACTGCAAAGGACAAAGCACATTAGTCCATACTTCTACAAGGTACCTAGGGCATTCAAACTGAGAAAGTAGTTACCAGAAATTGAAAGGAAAGGAAGAATGGGAGTTACTGTTTAATGCTACGGGCAATTACAATGTTCCTAAGATGGATAATGATGGTTGTTGCAATGAGGAAGTGAAAATGTTACTAGACAGTACCCCCGAGGAAGCTTCAAGGGTGACTATTTTGCTGTGTATATTTCACCTCAATACAAACCAAGTTGGGAAAACTGTAATTAAGGAAGAGAATGAGAAGAGAGACAGAGAGAGAGAGAGAGAGAGAGAGAGAGAGAGAGAGAGAGAGAGAGAGAGAGAGAGAGAGAGAGAGAGAGAGAGAGAGAGAGAGAGAGAGAGAGAGAGAGAGAATTAGAGGAAGAGAGAATGACGTCCATAGAGAAAAAGGTATGGATTTCATCCGTGTACTTTACTGACCTCTGGTTTAATGTGCAGCCCATGTATTCACAGTGAGAATGATGTCCAAGGCAACCTTTGCTTTTTCAGGGGCTAATGAATTATCTTCAGAAGCAGAAATCTCTCAAGGTTAATAAGCTGCAATATTGGCCAGCTTCTATGGCAAAAAAGTCATCTTATTGTTATTTTCAGATCAGAGAGTATCTTTTTTTCATATATTTTTATTGTAATTAATAGAAGGATTACATTATATTCACCAGATAGAATGTGCATTACTTCACAAACATTGATACCCTTTTCAGAAGGTATAATGTATTACCACAGTCTACTTTAGTCTTTCAAAGTCTGGTGTAAATGTTATTTATTTATTTTTTCAGGCTTTTTCTTCATTTTTTTTACTTTAATTTTATTATCAAGGTGAAGTACAGAGGGTATACAGTTACATACATAAGGTATTGAGTACATTTCTTTTTTTTTTTTTTTTTTTGCCAGTGTTGGGCTTGGGCTCATGGCCTGAGCACTGTCCTTGGGTTTTCTCAAGGCTAGAGCTCTACCACTTGAGCCTCAGCACCACTTCCAGCTTTTTTCTACATATGTGGTGCCTAGGAATCGAACCCGGGTATTCGTGCATGCTAGGCAAGCACTTTAACCACTAGGCCAAACTCCCGGCCCGGTATTGAGTACATTTCTTGATGAACATTTTTACCCCTTTATCTCTATACATTTCTTTTTTGAATAGTTCTCTTTTTTTAATTGTAATGTGTAGAGGGGTTACAGTTATATGTGCCAGCTGGAAGATACATTACTTCTCACACATTGATACCCCTTCTCATGTTTTTGTCCCCATTTCCCTTGTCCCACTCCCTCCCAATCATCTTGTTTTCCCCCCTTCCCTTTTCTATTTCAAATAAATAAATGTATGTAAAATTTTATATAGGGCATTTTATCAGGAGATATCCCAGATACATGGCTCTTTCTGTCTCCCTCTTTCTTTCTCTCTAACTTTTTCTTTCTCTCTCTCAATTTCTTTTTGTATATGTTGGT
Organism: Megascapheus bottae; assembly: GCF_031878675.1. Taxonomy (NCBI): domain Eukaryota; kingdom Metazoa; phylum Chordata; class Mammalia; order Rodentia; family Geomyidae; genus Megascapheus; species Megascapheus bottae. The sequence goes on along the minus strand of NC_143530.1, from coordinate 21,995,036 downwards.
CCCGGGGCTTGATTTTGGGATCTGGGCACTGTCCCTGAGCTTTTCTGCACAAAGGTAGTCTCTGTGGCTTGAGTTACAGCCCCACTTCCAGATATTTAGTGGTTAATTGGAGATAAGAGCCTTATGGCCTGGGCTGGCTTTGAACCACAGTTCTCAGCATCCTGAGAAGCTGGGATTTACAGATAAGAGCCACCAGTGCCTAACTTCTCAATTTTTATGTTACTAAGTTGCTTATCCTCCATAGAAAAAAGTAAGAGAAGACTAAGAGACTAGTAAGAAGTGTCCAACAATTCTTGTTGGCAGTGAAGTAGGAGTCCTTTCTTATTTCTGGAGATATGAGGACTTTGGTGATAAACATGGTCTCTTTATGTGCTATTGATTTACTGATCTGTTCCTAGCAATTGCTTCAAGATCGAACTGTAGCCGAGTACTTATTCAGTTACTGAATTAGTATAGATTGCTGAAACTTAATTACTTTTGAAAGGAATGGAATTATTTGTATCTATAAAGCAAGGTGTGAAGATCATAAGCATTTTATCCTCAGATATTTTTAAATCCAGAAAAAATTTACATTTTACCACTGTACTTTAACCAGGTGAGCAAACCAGCCACTCCCCAAATTTTGTATTTTAAAGACTGAAATATAAGAAGATGCAACCATGATTTTGCATCTTCTTCTTCAGACAGATATCCTCAGGGAAATCACAAAACAGCATCTCCAGCAGAATGGGAGCACAATAAATAGATTAGTACTTTAATATTCCTTATGTGCAAAGCACAACCTCACAGTAAACTTGAAACCACTCTTTTTTTTTGCCAGTCCTGGACTTAAGCTCAGGGCCCGAGCACTGTCCTTGGATTTTTCTCAAGGCTAGAACTCTACCACTTGAGCCTCAGCACCACTTCTGGCTTTTTCTAAGTATGTGGTACCGAGGAATTGAACCCGGGTCTTCACGCATGCTAGGCAAGCACTCTACCACTAGGCCAAACTCCTGGCCCCTTGAAACCACTTTTAAAGTAGTTTATTTTTATATTTGTCAGTCCTGGGGCTTGAACTCAGGGCCTGGGCACTGTTCTCAAGGCTAGTGCTGTGCCATTTGAGCCGCAGCACCACTTAGGGCTTTTTCTATGTATATGGTACTGAGGAATGGAACCCGGGCTTTGTGCATACTAGGCAAGCACTCTACCACTAGGCTTATTTTTTTAAAAAAAGAAATACATGAAATGAATGGATAAGCACTTAGGTTACCACAAACCAATGGCTTCCCTCATAATTTGTCAGACATGTCTACACACTGTAGATATTTTCCCTTTGGAAAATGGAAAAGAACCACTAAAGGTGGGCGAAATAAGTGAAGAAAAGTAGCTGTGTGAGCTGGAGAGGTGGAGAGGGGGCCTGGTAGCTCAGTGGGAATTTGGTGAGGGTTCATACATATTCATTCTTGCAGTGGCAAGAACCAGAGGTAAAGGCATTGTAAAGACAACAGTTCCAAATTTTGGCTAGAGCAAAAAATGTGAATATCAATATTTTAGGAAATAGTGCCTTAGAACATAACTATATAAGGGGAGGTAGAAGAAAGTGCAGATTTGTCATAAGTTCTAATCAAGAAAGCTTGAACCAACATCCAGAAATATCAATTAACTCTCATCTTCCTCATTACTTAACCTCATCTTTCTCAAGTATAAATGGATATATTTATTCATATTTTATCATGTAATGCTTATGATACAGTTCATGTTATATAATTATATACTATATAATTATATTCACTTCATATTATGTGTATTTTCTCAAGTATGAATGGGTATAATTATATCTTTTGTAATATTATTGTATTAAGTGAGATAATTGATGAAAAGCACCTTATTTAGTGCTTGGCAGAGAGCATAGGAACTCAATACAAATGAGTCTGTTTTGATAATTAAAATGAAATCTGCCTGGCTAACTCCATTTTCCAGAGCATGTTGCCATTTGATTTTGCATGGATAAATGATAATCATTGTTTATCATTTTTTTCCTTTGGAGTAACTATTTGTTTGAATTAATGCCATGGAAATCATAAGCTAAAATCAAAACCAATACGTTTAAGAGAAAAGAGAATTATATAACATCTCTGGACTAATCTAGCCCACCCTGGCATTTTTATAACTGCAACAGTACAAAAATAGCGCAATTTAAATTTCTTTTCCAATCCTAACAGTAATTTCCAGTGTTTCTGAGAATGATTTGGTTCCAAAGACTACTGAGTATATTGCTCAAATATTTTAAAACTTTCAAGTTACAGTCCTCCTGTTTCTCATCATATTCTGATAAGATATTGGCTCCGCTTCAAATCAATGCACTCCTTTTGAATCTTCAGACAAGCCAATAACCTGAGACTCAGATGGATGGAAAACAGAGCATGAAGCTTGGTTCTGGGGCGCTTCTTCCACATTCAACAGGCACTGTCTTCCCCTTTCCCATCACCTAAAATGTTACACAGAATCCAACAGCAAAGTTTCCTTTGTTCTTTCTACAATGATTTCCTTTATTCTTTCCACAAAAGGATGTTTACAGGAGCTTCTGTTCCTGAGTCTCTTCTTTGTTCTAATGGTTTTAAAAGACTCAAAAAAATCCCCAGGCACCAGTGCCTCACACCTGTAATCCTAGTTCCTGAGGAGGTTAAGATCTGAGGATTGGGTTTTGAAGCTAGCTGGGGCAGGACAGTCTTATTTCCAATTAATCACAGAAAAAAGTTGGAAGTGGCTCTGTGGCTCATGTAGTAGAGTGCGAACTTTCAGCAAAAAGGAGCTCAGGGACAATGCCCAGGCCCAGAATTTGACTGAAAAAAAATAAAAAGACTCAAAACATTGCTCCATTGGTTTCTTCAAACAGGTGATTTAATAAGTTTCATTAGGAATCTTCCTTATGTGAGCGTATACGTTTTTTCTTTTCTTTTTGTTGTTTTTATTATTATTAAGTCATTTTGCAAAAGAGTTTCAATTCAACATATGAATTTATAAGTACAGTGTATCTCAGCTGGCATCACTTCTTCCATCATTCTCCTCCATCTCTCCAAACCCCATCCTGCCCTTCAGGTTACCTGATTCAGTGTTCACATCTGTATGTTGAATATTATGACTGTGTTCCCTGAGAGAAAATGTGTCTAGAAGCTGGGAACTCTGCTGTCTTTCTCAAAGAATTGCTTTCTTACCCAAAGCAAACTTCTAGGGCCGTCTTTGTGACTTGAATATCCAGTCATCTGTGACAGTTTTCCCAAAAGGAGGAGTTTTATATTGGCTTCTTCCAATCTTAGAAATTGGATTGACCTAGCCCAAGCATATTGTTGGTGTTTTACTAAAAGGGTTGATATGGGGAATGTTGTGTTTGCCATGCAGTGTCATGCCTCGAAGCCTTGGTTTCCAGCCTTTATTTATATGCCTAATTGTTGCTATGGAAATTCAATATTTAAAGAGGTAATTATTGCTGATCTTGTTGCATGTGTCCATTTCTGATGTCCAGCTGTTAGCTCTTTAGCTCCAGTCTAGCAGATTAATTACTGCTATTGATTACTTTGAGCTTCTCTCTTCACACCTGCAGTCTGTGTAATTAGCTGGTGGCCTCCTCTGAAAATTAGGAGCAGTTTCATTCTGGCATTTTGCCATTTCCCAGCCATGTGCACTGCACTGATGAACAAAAGCAAATCTATTTTAAATAGAGATATCTGGGTAATGAACTCTTTGTGTTTTTGAACTATCCGTGGATAATTCAAATTACCCTCTGTTAGCAAATATTGTACCTCATTTGATGACTATCTGCAAAGAAAAAATTCCAAAACACTGGTTTTTATTCCCATTTCCACCTTGCAGAAATTTGCTCCTGTGTGTATGTGTGGGTTTTAAAAAAAAAACAAAACAACTTCTAATTCTGCTGCTGGGGGTGTTAGGATACTGAAATATGCATCCTAATGGAGCTCAGTGGAGACAGTTGAGTTTGCACTCTGAGAATTTCAGACAGCCAGGTAGAAGGGCTCATTTTTTCCCTTAGATTTACACTTTCAGTCAGAGAGACAAATCACCATTGTTGGCAGTCACTGATGTGAACTGGGAACAAAAAGTTTCCTATTAAAATTAATTTAGTTAGAGATTTAAAAAAGAGTCTTGGAAGAATCTTCGAGCTTTTTTTCTTCTCAACTTTATTTTGTTTGAAACTCTTTTCCCCCTCCTCCTTGCTCAATGGAAATCGAAGCTGGCATTGTCAAACATGATAACCCCAGGCTCTGTCTCGGATATCATCTGACTGTATTCTCATCTGTAGTATTGTCATTGCTCAAACACACACAGGACACAGGAAATGCAAGTGTAGTGGAATTGGGGAGAGGACTCCCCAGTAATGACATGCAATGATCACTCATATGGCAGCTGCTCCTTTCCAAACTGAAAGGGTCCCACTAATGTCCCCATTAGCATTTTAACTTGGGTTAGGTTTTTATTCTATGAGTTATTGCTTATTGTAAGGAAAAACTGAAGTGTTTTCCTCCTGTCCTACCAACAGGCATCTGCCAAAAAATTCATTGGAAAGTTTATTTGGGCCTCGAAACCTACTCAGCACATGGAAGGAAGAGTTAGGAAGTTATCACTTGTCAAAACAATAGAAGCATCATTTCACTTCCATCAAGCGCAAATGATGCTTGATCGAGTTCCATGAGAGTCTCCAAATTCCTGAGAGTCAGATTGGAGATGAGCATGCAGGGGAGAAGAATGGGAAGACCAGGGACATTTGCTCATCAACTTAGCAAAGCTTTGGGGGTCATTGAAAAATGGGGATGCTGAACACCGGCCCTCAGACCAGAAGGTCCCCAGCTGGAATCTCATCATTTCCACTGTTTCCAGATTAAAATTTAAATTGTGTGCTGCCATTTGGAAGCCTTCTGGGCAGGGTCTCATAGAGTCACCAGTTATTAGGAATGTCTCCTATTATCACAACCCTAAAAGCTATTTGAACAGCAGCCTAATGTGATTGTGATTTCCAAGGACCATTTGCTGTTATTGCAGCTCTGTTCAGATGTGAGTGGAAGCAACGAAACCAAAGTGGCCTTGTCATAGCACCAGAGAGGGGAGCATAGACATCAGAGAAAGATTTAGCCTGTCATAAATGTAAATTCACCACAAATATACCATCTTTTGTTTCCATCATTTGGGCAAGGTCATCTCTAACATTGGCAAACAACAACACTCTACTTTTCAAGAGAGTCAACTTTAGAAATTCCTACAAACTCTAATTCCCACTTGATGGAAATAAGAGAATTCTGAAAGCATTATTTTAAAAAAGGCAATGTGGCAAATCCCAAAGGAATAATTCAGCATACTTAGGGGATGCTACCATGCCTTCCAAATGGTAGGAATTTGTACATAGTTTTCCATCAAAGGTGGCTTCCGAATTAAGCACTGTAGCTGTGACTACCTGAGGCTGTGTATAAAGCATGCATCATGAATTCATGAATCTGATGTGTTTCAGTTCTCCAGCCTATGAGACTGCTTCTGTCACTGGAATAGAAATGGAAAGTGTCCAGTCAGGAGATATTTTAAAGTCCTTAGTTTTCAATTTTGCTTTTGTTTTGTCTTAAAGTTTTGCAAAACAATGCAGCAATGTGTTTGCTCAAAGTTCCTGGAAATATTGAACATCCATTTCATTGTAGCCTCTTGAAGTGCACTAAAAAGCCGAATGAAAAGAGACCTGATAAATTATCTAGTGAATAGTGAAAATAGTGTGGCTGACATGTATGGGCTGCTTATGACACGGAAGGTGTTGCCCTGCAAACTTGGAATATGTCCTCTAATGCTCACAGCATGTGTACCTATTCCTTGTTGTTTACAGAGAACATGGGAGCCTGGATAACTTGACCTTGGTTATATCTCCTTGGTTAGCACATCAGATTTTTAGCTACATCTGATTATACTTTATTCTGGCAACCTAGTCTAGTTAATGTTTGGTTTCCTTTCTTTATATGGTTTGTTTGTTTTTGCCAGTCCTGGGAGGTGAATTCTGGGCTTGGGCACTGTCTCTAAGCTTTTGTGCTCAAGTCTAGCACTCTGCCACTTGGGCCACAGCTCCATTTCTCGATTTTTGTGGTTCATTGAGGGTAAGAGTCTCATGGATTTTCCTGCCCAGTCCTGTCTGGGATAGCTTTGATCCTCCATCCTCAGATCTCAGCCTCCTGAATAGCTAGGATTACAAGCATGAACCACTGGTGCTCAGACTTTTTTTTTTACAGACCTGGGCCTTAAACTCAGGGCTTGAGCACTGTCTTTGGGCTTTCTCAAGGCTAGAGCTCTACCACTTGAGTCACAGCACCACTTCCGGCTTTTTTCTATGTATGTGTCACCGAGGAATTGAACCTGGATCTCCATGCATGCTAGGCAAGCACCCTATCACTAAGCCAAACTCCCGGCCCCTGGTGCTCAGACTCTTAAAAAACAATCATGGTACTGGGGTTTGAAATTTACGGCCTCATGCTTGTTAAACAAGTGCTCTGTCTGCTTTAGCCACATGCCCAAGCCTCTTTGCTTTCTGAGGTTAGTATTATTATTTTTTGCCAGTGCTGGGCTTAAGCTCAGGGCCTTAGGACTGTCCTTGGACTTTTCTCTACCACTTGAGCCTCAGCACCACTTCTGGCTTTTTTCTATGTATGTGGTACCAAGGAATCGAATCCGGGTCTTCGTGCATGCTAGGCAAGCACTCTACCACCAGGCCAAACTCCTGGCCCAATCTGAGGTTATTTTTTAGATAGGGTTTTGCTCCCCTCCGTTTCCCCAGGGGGGATTACAGGGGCTGTTCTGCCAGAACTGGCTTGTTGATTGAAACAGGTGTGTGGGGCAAGAAGAGAGAGTGGGTTTTTGTTTGAGCTGGCCTCAAATGAACTTCCTCCTGGTCTCTGCCTTCTCAGTAATTGGGATTATAAGCATAAATCAGTCTGCAGCTGGGTGCTGGTGACTCATGTCTGTACTCCTAGGTTGATATCTGAGGATTGCAGTTCAGAGCCAGCCTGGACACAAAAGTCCGTGAGACTCTTATCTCCAAGTAACCACCAGAAAAACTGGAGGTGGCACTGTGGCTCAGCAGTAGAATGCTAGCCTTGAGCTGAAGAGCTTAAGGATAGCTACCAGGCCCAGAGTTCAAGACCCATAACCAAGCAAATATAAAATCATTCTGTTCAGCCTATATGTGTTCTTTAATATTTGAGTTAACCAAACCTGGTGTCTTTGGGTGCAACTAACATTACTAGATAACCCTTAGGCTAGCCTTTGTTTCTTCTTGACTTTATTACATGGTGTTATATAAGTAGTTCTTGTCTGTGAATGAAAAGCTTACTTAAGAAAATGTGAAGATAGAAATAGGATCACACAGTACACATCTCAATACCTATTATCCATCTATCTATGTGTCCATTATCTATCTCTTTGTATTTCATATGACTAAAGGACGGGATGCAGGTGTGATTGATATACTATGATTAACCTTTGAACAATTCACATGCCTTTTACCCAAAAAGAATATTAGAAAGTTGAAACATGCGGGATGTAGGTACTAGTGGCAGGAGGAGGGTGAATGATGGGTGGAGGGTGATTATGGTTGGAATACTTTGTGTGCACTGTGTGAAAAGAAAACTAGGGAACTGCAGAAGACTGGTTTGGAAGGGGAAGTGGGAAGAGGAAAAGTGATGGGGTGATTAAGATCAGAATGCAATGTATATATAAATGGAAGTGTTAAAAAATAAGCCTCTGACTAGGCATCAGTGGGTCATACCTGTAATCCTAGCTACTCAAGAGGCTGAGATCTGAGGATTAAGGTTCAAATCCAGCTTAAGAAGGAAAAATCTGTTGAGATTCTTATCTCCAATTAATTACTAAGAAGCCAGAAATGGAGCTGTGACTCAAGTGGTAGAACACTAACCTTGAGCACAAAAGGTCAGGGATAAAGACCAGGCCCTGAAATCAAGCCCGAAGACTGGTACAACAAAACAAAACAAAACTGAACCTCTGTACAACTAATTGATGCTAATCATCATCACCACCATCACTACCATCATTATCATCATCATCATCATCATCATCATCAAGAAAATGAAGGTTAGAGTGGAATTAGACATTTGTACAACTGTTGATTGTTCAGGGTCAGGCGACCAACTCATAAGTACTCATGTGGGGAAAGGCTTTGTGCTGGAAGAAGATGGACTATGATTGATTCCATTCCTGGAAAATGAAGAGAAGATCATCTCCCACATCCTTGTAGTTATTTCCTGCAAAGAAACATTCTTTTTGTTTTACTTTAGTGCTTGAAATATTCCATGCAGTGAAATAAGCAGAAGAAATGTCTCCTTTTCTATGAATGGCACACAGAATGTGTTATATTTTCCATCTAGATGCACATGTATATATATGTATATATATGTATATATAGAGAGAGAGAGAAAGAGAGAGAGAGAGAATTTTATATGAGTATGTATTATGCTGTTGCAGACATTTTCTGTTTTATATGCCCCTCTATCTCAGCAATGTTTTCTTCAGAGAACAAAAAGCAATGCTTGTAGGGTAAGTATCTTTCTATAAAGATCCTCCTTTTCAATTATAGGTAATTATTCAGAGGAGAATTGTTTCATGATCATAGCACACATTAGGTAGCCTTCAAGAAATTCTCTTACAAGAACAGAGGAGATCAGGATTTTCTGGTCTTACATTTTCCTTCTCTGTCTAATAATGTACCATCTCCAGCATCTACATTCACCCTAATGAGCTGAAACCACATTAACAAAAATCTTAGGCAGATAAATTAACTCAAACCTTGGTTTGATGATCCCACTTAAGACATTCAATTAATTCTGTTTTGCTACAAGCTAATTTATGATTTTGTATTTATTCAAAGAACATTGAACATACAGAGCAGTAGGAGACAAAGTAATGAATTATTCTACCTTCCTTCATGTACTCTTGTGCTCACTGCAGTAACACAGGAAAGAGAAACAAGAAAACAAGAAAGAGATGCTTTTGATGTGAGATACATGGATATTTTTCTGTCATATCAGGGGGCTTTAACCGATGTGAACATGTATCCAGGCCCTCTAGGACATGCTAATTAATGTAGTAAATGTTAGTTTGTTAATTACTGTCCTAATTTTATTTACCCAATAGGTAGATTTTTCTTTTCCTTTTTCTCCCCTGTCATCTTTTCCTCCCCTCGCTGCTTTCCTTTCTTCTGTCTTGTTTCTTTTGTGATAGAAATGATCAGACAACATGTTTTCTTTGTGGTGGACAATTCTTGACAGCTTGATAAAGCTGCGATATTTTAACACACTTTTCTATGGCAAAGCTTTATAATTGATCTGTACAACTGGAGAGAGGAGAAAAATGTGATGGTTTTCGAAAGTCATTTGCAGCCTCGTGCCATGCTAGGTATGTTTTTAATGAGCTTCTCTGGATCTACAGGTAGTGAAAGTTTTCTCTACTGACATGCAGGCAACTTGTCAAGATATCCTGCCAAGGTCAGCCAGGGAATCGAATTGTGTGAGGTGATGCAGTGGTATGTAATTGACTTTCTCTGTCTCTGGAAAGTGACAGAAGCTGAGGGCAAGAGGAAGCTGCCCCTTCTTAATTCTCTATCCTTCTTTCTCATTTTGTTATAGTTGCTTTTCACATACTTTTTTTTTTCTGCCATGTCTCTTTGCTTTTGCATCCTGAAAGCTAAAACTCAGATTGCAACTCAGGTTGCTTTTCTTGCTGAATGGAGACTATGAAATGTTTCTTATAGTAAATAGCTCCATTTCCAGACTGCTCTGATTTATGGCTTATATTTTTCATGTTTTTCTTTTTAGGAACAAACCAAGATGATGTTCCTTTCCCCAGCCAATGTTATTAAGAGAGACAGGATTTTTTTTTTGCCCTGTTGTAAAAGAAAGTCATATTCTTGAGGATTCTTGGCTGTGATATTTTTCTTTCTTTTTTTGTGTCCTCACTTCTGTACTTTGAAAGGGTAAACATATATATATATATACACACACATATGTATATCCACCAGTCTCAACAAACACCCTCCATCCCCTGTTACCAATAACAGTAAACAAGATATTTATTTGTTAAGATTATGGAATTTTCAGTATTTCTGTGTATATTAATTAGAAAAGCAAGCACTTAAGATGGGAAGATTTCAGTGAATTTTAATGAAACATAGTTTTGTGGGGATGGACAGTAATGGTATAGTGTGCAATTTTTTTCCCAAATGTTTCCAGGTATCTATTAGGAATTTATGAAACACTTGCTTCATTCAATCCAGAAATGTTCAGTAGTAAATTTATATAAATCCAGTGATAAAAGCAACTCTTCACAGGGTGAGGGTAACATAGGTAGGTACCTTGACAAGGTCCGGGTGGCTCTTGCCTATAATCCTAGCTACTCGGGAAGCTGAGATCTGAGGATCGAAGTTTGAAGGCAGCCAAGGCAGGAAAGCCCGTAATACTCTTACCTCTAATTAAGAGCTCCAAAAAAGCCAGAAGTGAAGCTGTGGCCCAAGTGGTAGAGCACTAACACTGAGCAATAAAAGCTCAGGGACAACATCCAGACCCTGAGGTTCAAGTCTTAGGAACAGAGCACACAGACACAATGACACACACACACACACACACACACACACACACACACACACACACACACACACACACACACACCCACACACAAAACAAGGCTGGCAGAAATTAGAAATAAGTAAACAGAGTTAAAACATAGGTTATTCAAGAAACTGATTTCTACCCTTTCTCCAGTGTCAGGGAGGTCTACACATTTACCATGTATGTATTTTTTTTTTTTGAGAGAGAGACTGAATTGTGTTTTCTGATCTGGCCTCAGTTTGCATTTTCTTACTAGGATTTCTGCAAAGAGGTTGCCTTAGCTAGTCAGAGAAACACAGAACTTGTAGTTTTTTTTTTTTCCCAGAGCTGTGAGTTGTCCATAGTTCAAGGGCGAACGGAAGAATGGGACCCTCCAGTACAGCTTGAACTTGCTCTGTGTTCCTATTGGAACTTGCCATGGTAACAATGTCTTATGCCACATCCTGGCTTTTCAGCACATAAGTCAAAGAGCTCATGAATGACGATGCAGCTGAGATTTTGAAAGATTTCTTTCGCATACCTCCAGTTACATCTTTTATAGATGGGTATGCGCAATTAAAAGAAAAACACTCTAATGTTATGAACTAATGGTTACTTCAGTGGCTCATAGAAAAATAATGATGTGGCTATTTAAATTATAGCTGAAAAACAAGTTCATTTTAAATTCAAATTCTTTAGATGCTATCTGGACTTTAAAGTGAAATATTTGAGACTCTGCCTTCAAAAAATAATCTGGCATACCAATAGTCGTACAAATAAACTAGCTCATCAAAGACCTGGTGAGGGAATAGGTATTTTGGTGAAACAAATTTGGCTCTGGAAAGGGCCATGAAAAATAACTTGAATGGTATTTTGTGTAGAAGAATATTATAGACTTAATTCTAAGTCCATGTTGAAAAACATTAAACTTCCCTTTATTTAGAAAGGTCCTAAGAATTTTTGCAACATATTGATGTTATTAGGAATACGTAGTTAATTAGTCCATTAAATTATATAGAATATGTATGAAATGTATATTGAAAAATCTCAAGTATTGGTTGGTGTATTAGCAAAAAGCAGTGATATTTTCTTTGGGTAGTTATAGAAAGAGCCTTTCTTTCCTTCTTCCTTTTCTCTTTGCCTCCCTTGTTCCCTTCTTTATTTTCTTCCTTCCCTCCCTCTCTCTTTCCTTCTTTCTCTTCTTCCCTTGTCTTTCTCTCCTTTTGCCTTCCCCTTGCTCACTTCCCCTTTCCTCCCCTTCTAACTCATTTTGTCTGTCCTCACTTCCCATGTCTTTACAAATGCCAATGGAAAGGATTTTCTGAGACAGGCATAGTGCTTGCTGTAGAGAAACAAGTATATAACACATGAATAAATTTTAATCTATTTAGGCCTTTAAACTTGGAATTCACAGTCTCATAAACTATACAGCAATCAAAATGACTTGGGTAAAGAACATGAGTAAAAAAGAATTCTTAATGACTTTCCCTTCTAAGTATCTAAGCTAAATCTATTACCCTAATCAGCTGCCACTCTGGAACTGAACCATCATTACTGCCATTTATTTTTTAAATTATTATAGTAGTCACCTAACTGGTTTTCTAGCATATGCTATTACATTCCTAGCATTCATTTTTTTGGGTGCTAGCATTCATTTTTTAATTAGCTAAAGTGAAGTTTAAATATATGAACCAGACCCTTTCTCTCCTTCCCTCTCTTTTCCTCTCCCCCTCCCACTCCTTCCCTTTCTCCATCCCTCCTCCCCCCTCACCCAGTGCCAGTATTAGGGCTTGAACTTGGAGCTTGAGTGCTGTCTTTTTGTATTTTTGTCCAAGGCTAGTGCACTACCAGTTGAGCCCCAGCTCCACTTCTGGCCTTTTGGTTGTTAAATTGAGATAGGACTCTCATGGATTTTCCTGCTTGGGCTGGATTTAAACCACAATTCTCAGGTCTCTCTCAGCCTCCTGAGTAATAAGATTACAAGTGTGAGTCACTGATGTCGGGCTCACTTTCTGTAGTTTTAAACTTTCCAGGAGCTCCCAGTGCTATGAAGTATTTATTACATCACATCATATTATATATTATATTTTATATTATATAAAGCATTATATATTATGTATTTAATAGTAGATATGTATATATTTGTATATTTATATGTATACATACACAAACATCTATTGCACATGTATACTGCACGTAAATTTATGTATACACATAAATGTGTATGTATACACATACACATGCGTGTATATGCCTTATACTGCACAGCCTTTGTACCTCCAGGTGGTGACTCCCTCTCTTATATACCCTATCCAGAGATACTTTAGCGCTTTATGATTCTCACCCAAGAGTTCAAAGTTGGGTGTGACCTCATTACACAGTAACATAATTGTGTACTTCCATAGGACATTTTTATCAAACATCTCTTGGTGTTCTATCAACTTGAAGAAAGAAAACCTGTCTATCCTATGAGATCAAACCCATCTATTTGGGATCCATTGGAATAAATGAGCTTCGTATTTAATTGGGCAACACTGTGTGCTCCAGCTGTGGACTAAATGATTGCCTTGTCTCAAACCTCTCACCTGTCATGGAGCCATCTGGCTCAGGCTCGTGTGGAAAAGTAGGTGGGATTTTGGTTAACTCTGAGGTCTTCAGCTTACAGAAGTTACATTTTATTTATTACTTTATATCACACTTGGGTGCAGAGACAGATTTAAAACTAGTTTTAAGTTTCTTCTATCCATCTTTAACTTATTGTTTTTAAAATTTTTAAGCATGCATATAGGTCTCCATTCTCAGGGAAAATAGAGTGGAAAAAACAGTGGTTATAATTGGGGAAAATCTAAACTACCAAGTTGGCAAGATTTCATTGAGTTTATTCATACCCACAGATTTTTCTCCTATATTGCTTTTGACTTAGGGGGAAAAGGTTTGTGTATGTTTTCTCCCAGTGTGCTACTTTAAGCGATGTTCATATGTTATGTGAAATGATTATGCTAAATGTCTGGGAGAACTTGATTCTTAGTGTAGATATATAGTGAGTCTGTGGGGCCTAACAGAGAGCTCTAAGGCGAAGGTAAGAAAGGCTGGGGATGTTAAAGACAAAGAGCTGGTAAGAGATGGGTAAGTGGGGAAATAAATAGAAAATTGAGTGATCTGAACAGATTGTGTGTGGGTGTGTTTTACTCTCTGAGACCCATTGGATTTTTTTCTTACATTTTATGGAGAAGAATAATCTCCAACTTAGCATTGTACTTTTTATCATTGCTGTATATTCTTTTTAAGCTTGTTACAGGAAACACATAGAGGACAGCTCAATGTGGTGACTGAAAAACTGGCAACTGGTTTCAGATATCTCAATTATTCAGGTACAACATAAGGAAGATTATTAATAGAACATGCTATTCCTGTAAAACTATGCATATTACCACAATGAAAAGGGTTGGTAGAATGCCTAATAAATCTCCCTCCCTCCCTTCTCTTCTTTTTAAAACAAATAGATATTTAAAGAGGAACAGCATCTTTTAGAGCTGATAGGTATCTAGACATGTGTTCTCTGTGCAAACTGCAAGCAAGCACGGCTCAGAGGCTTCCTCTGTCTGATTGATCTTCAGTGGAGTGCTAGTTTTGCCTGATTCAATTAGTAATCAGAGATGTTGTCGTTACTATTTGTGAATTTGAGAGCCTTGATTGTGAATTATATGTACAGATTTACAATTTGTTTCTAAATAGAGCCCTTTGTATTCAAGGACCTTAAGAGTCTTTCAATCTGTGATAAAATTCAGTTTTCTCCCTGTGATAATACATCAGACATAATTGTGTGCATCAAGATTTTGTTCAAGAGAGTCAGGCAAAAATTCATGTGGGTGAGTAGTAAATTTGACCAAGATTTTGTTTTGATCATAATTTTGTTAGCAACTCTCCCCCCTCCCACAACTGAATGAATATCTAATGGCTAAAACAGAGAATTTAAAAATGGAAACACCTCAGGCTTTAAAGTCTGGAGTTATTGGTCCATAAAACTTGAGCCCAGCTTTCTGATGGCACTTTGCTATATATGATGGGGTTTTCAGAAATAAGGGAGCGTCTTAGTCACTCCTGAAGGAATTTTAATGCTTGGGAAGTCAGACTTCATATAGATTTTTCTCAGCTGGCTAGTTTGTGGTGGAATGTCAAGTGCATGATATTTGATTATATAGATTTTCTATAAAGGCTCAGGTCTTAACCACAGAGTTTAGAATGAACTTATTCTAAGGGGTAATTAAGGATTTTCACTGTGTGGTTGGAGAACCTTTCTAAGCTGGCATATGGAGCATTTTAATGACAAGGATGAAAGATTATTAAAAGTAAATACAGACTGAAACTCTTATCCAAAATTCTTGAGAACCCAAGTATTTTGGAGACTTTTAGATATTATAATAGTATATGAATACAACAAGCATTTGGGGTCAAAGAATTTTCTCAAATCTAACAATATATACTCTCTATATACTTACACTAATAGTCTGAAGGTATTTGAGGTATATTTTATATAATATGTTTGATTTTATTTGCATTGTGACTATATAGCTTGTTTCATGAAGCAAGACATGGAATTTTTTACTTGTTCCATTTTGTCAGTATTCAAAATCTTTAGGATTTTGGAGCATTTTTTAACTTCCGTTTTTCAGATTTCTAGACTAGAGATATTCAACTGGTATTAAGTTCTGGTTGAAAATTCAGAAACTTGAGGTCATCTAAGACAGAAGGGTGGATATTGGGGGCTTCCTTTTTGAGACAAAGTGAAAGATACTTAAGTTTGTTTTCTCCACACTTATAGCATCATTGGCATGTGGTCTCATTGTGACTCACAAATAGGTTGAACATTGAAGGAAAGCTGAGAAATCAACCCTTTATTACAGTCACTGATATATATATATATATATATGTTGAGAGAATATTCCCCATCAGAAAACAAGTTAAATCAAGTTTGTCCATTCTTTGCCCACACCCCCTGAAAAATATAGTACAGAACTCCCATTCTAAAAATGCATCCAAAGGAGAAGCACCAGCTTGCTGACACCCCCATAATGGAGTATGGCCAAGGCAATTGTTGATCTCTTACAGCTTTTTGAAGAGTTAGCTCAGCAGTTAAGCCCTGAATAGGCCCACCCTTCTGTTATTTAGCCAGAAATCTGCTCCCTTCCAGTGAATGGAATAAAAACTGAGAGGCAGAATTTTATCTCTGTTTAAATTAGAAACCTGTCTCTTTATTAACTGAGTCCTTTACTTTTTCCATTAAATCTTCTGCTACTGAGGAGTGAGAGAAAAAAGGTTTGGATTTGTAGAAGAATGATTATTTCATCAGCTATGCCCTTCATTTTGTGAGCATATTTATTTCTCTTTGAATACTAGGGCATCCTAAATATAAATGCTGTTTGTAAATCCATTATTCTTAGTACAGTTACCCATAATTAACACTGCCCAATAGAGTTTAAAAATATATTTGTGAGTAAACAATTACCATTATCCCCAACTAAACAACAACTCCTCCTCCTCCTCCTCCTTTTATGTTTTCATCAAGAGAGCGGTGTTGTTACTTCAACAGGCCCAGTGTTGTGGTGACTTTTGTGCTACAAATAAAGCAAGACTAAAATTTTAATTGTGAAATGTAAAAGGAAAGTAATTGCTTCGTGGTGGCTAATTCCATCTCTGTGTGGTGGCAGCAGCTGCGTTTTCCTGCCTTGTGTATTTTAACAGATGGCATTATTTCTTATGGAGTGTTACAGTAGCGACCGAGGTGACACTGAAGGAAAATTCTGTGACAGTATGTTAAATAAGATATTACTGACAGCCCTGCTGAGTGGCGATGCAGAACGGCACGTTGTGGGTCTCTTCTCACCTCTCCAGCCCCCACCAAATGGTCTCCATTTGTGGCATGTGCAACACCAGAATGGAAAGATGAATGGGAAATTATGTTCTTTTTTTCTTCCAAATTCACTTGTTTGTATGCCATTAATAGGCCTGAGATGAAAACTCCTATTGGCA
This sequence comes from Megascapheus bottae, assembly GCF_031878675.1. Taxonomy (NCBI): domain Eukaryota; kingdom Metazoa; phylum Chordata; class Mammalia; order Rodentia; family Geomyidae; genus Megascapheus; species Megascapheus bottae. The sequence goes on along the minus strand of NC_143530.1, from coordinate 21,978,390 downwards.
AGAAAATGCACTTATCAATACCATACTCTAGTAACTTTCCATCCAAAGTAAGAAAACAGAAAGGCATGAAGGGGATCACTTTCCAGGCCAAGATTTGCTGTAAGTCACTTTACTCTGTGTTAGTTTTCTAGGGGTAGGAGTAGAGTCTCTCGGGCTCTTTTGGCTCAAAACTGTGATGATACCGAAAACCCTGAGCTTTATAATTCAGTATCACAGAAAGCAAAGCAAGCAGCATATAAGATGAGAACTGGTTTGCCCTGCAAGCTCCTGGTATTGATGTGGCTTAGAGAAAAGACCAGTTCAGAAGATGTGGCATTTGCACAAAGCATGTCGTAGAGGTATCCTGCGTCAGCTTATTCAGCTCTTTCATGGGGCTGAAGTCAAGAGCCGATTGGACAATGCTATTGAAATATGATAATTAACCCAACACACTGTGGACACCTCATTTTTCCTACATGTTATACCATATACTGGGGATTCAATGGCAGATCAAGTGAGATGTGTATCTAATGAGGGAGATGTGGGTAGGAGGGCAGCTTTCTCACCTGGGGTGTATCAGGCTTCCAAGAAGAAGTACACTTAACCTAAAAAAATAAATTTAATCTAAGGTGAAGTACAGGGTAAAGAGGATGAATAAGTGATATGACTAGAAGCAGCTTCTCCCCTTCCTCCTCCTTCTTTCTTTTCCCTTGTCTTTTTCATGCCAGTCCTGGGGCTTTAATTCAGAGTCTGGGCCCTGCCCTTTTGTCACTCAATGCTAGTCCCCTACTACTTGAACCTCAGCTCCACTTCTGGATTTTTGCTGGTTAATTGGAGACAATAGTCTCATGTACTTTCCTGCTCTGGGCTGATCTCAGACTGTGATCCTCAGATCTCAGATTCCTGAGTAGCTAGGATTACTGGCAAGAGCCACTGGCACCCGGTAACTACTGAGTTCTGGAACCAAGTTTTGGAAATCATTTTGGTTTGGTATTCTTTCTCCATTGATCTCAAAAGGAAGGGAATACCAGTATGTGGCCCATTATTTAAATGTTCTTTTTGATTATTCATTTCCTGCTTCATTTAGAAAGCAAATAGGTTGGAAGCCTGATGAATGATCTTTAAACAAATGTCACCTTTGACTTGTGAGCTTCTAAACACAAGTTTGAAGCACCACTTTCCATTTTTCTCTTTACAAATGCTATGTTAGGCCCAAGAGTAGCACAGTATGCATTGAAGAAAGGCACAGTGGGCCTACTTGGCTTGTGTGGAGAGGTGATGTCAGTTTTAGGTATAATGTGAATTTTGGCTTTCTTGTTTTGCATTCTGTCCTAGGAGACAGGCTACCTCCTAGTTCCATGACTAAAAATCCTGACTCATTCCTTTGCAGGCAGACCTTCCTCTATTCTGATGCTTGACCTTTTACAATTTAATTAAGATTACCTTCTAAACAGCACACCACGAAGAGGATGGTGAATTTTCTTCCAGTAATATGTTGCCAAGTCAAAGACAACCTCCCCCCACCCCCCGCCCCATCTTACCCAGCCTGCAATTGTTTGTACCTCTGTCCACGGTGCTGTACACAAACCCAGCACTAGTGACAGTCCCAATGAGAGTGTGTTTAAGAGGGACAGAAGACAACCTCTGAAACATAATGAGCCACATCTCTGAGCTTGGCAAGAGAATGTCTTGTTGAGCATTTCTTTTTGATGTCCTTTGTCCATTTATGAGACTGCCAACAATAAGAAATATACCCATTGTGAGCCCACCTACTATTGCTCTTGAGATATCTTTATTTCGAGTTGGAATTTCCAGAGCCCTCCACAGTAAGAAGGGTCTGCAATAATACAAAACCCGGGCAGGGCAGTGATCTTTATTGGGACTTTGATGTTACAACTCCCTTGTACAGATGGAAATCATTTTGTTAAAGGGCTAATTGTTCCAAATGGTTATGTCATGAAAACCTGGTATACTGTTTTTTTGGTCATTTTGATCATGTATATGCATATGGCCCTATTTTGTTTTCATATGTTATATTTTAGGTCTAATTTTCACATAGAAGAGAAAATACGTGCCTTGTATGTCTTGGGGCCTGACTAACTTCACTCAATATTATTTTCTTCAGTCCATCCATTCCCTGTAAATGACTTAATATTCTTCTTGATGAATGAAGAAAATTAGCTTTCTTTACTGAACCAAGACATCTTTCTATTTGGATGAAAAGTTTGGCTGTCTTTCCTTCCTCCTTCCTCTTTCCCTGGGACATATGCATCAGCTGGTACCCAGGCTTTAACTGCTCTCAATGTAGAAATGCTATGGGGCTATTTCTTTCCTGAAATAGGAGAGGAAAGAAGAAATGAGGATACTGAAGCAAAAGAAAGAAAAAAGAGAGAAAGACTCAGAAATATGGACAAACTGAGGTAAATTTAAGAGAGGAAGGACTTGCACAGTGACTAGTAAGAGGGTTGTGGATATTTAAGAAAATAGATGCTTGAAATTCTCACTAAAAGCTGTTTATTTAAAAATGTAAACCCTTGCTAGGTGCACGTGGCTCATATTTATAATCCTAGCTACTCAGGAGGGTGAAGTGTAAGGGTCATGGCCCAATGTCAGTCCCACAGAAAATTCCAGGAGACGGGTCTCTCCAATTGACTACTCCTTCCTCCCCACCAAAAAGGACTGGAAGTAGAGCTGTAACTCAAGTAAAGCACTAGCCTTTAGCAAAGAAGCTCAGGAACAGCTTCAGGTCCTGAGTTCAAACACACACACAGAGCCTTGCAGGGAACCTGTAATCCTAGCTAGCCAGGAGGCTAAGCTCAAGGATTGTGGTTTGAAGCTAGATGGGTAGAAAAGTCTATGAAACCCTGATCTTCAGATAACCAGTGAAAAAAACAGGAAGTGGAGCTGTGATAGAGTGCTTGAGCAGAAAAGGCATAAGGACAGCTCCCAAGCCTTGAGTTCAAGCCCTGAAACTGGTGTGCGCATATGCATGCACACCTGGAAGTGCACACTCAAACTCATCTCCATTATAGAGTCTGAACAAGATACAAATAGAAAAGTACGTGTGCATGGAAATGTATGGATGCCTACGTGTGTGTAGAAGTTGAGATTCATGTCCAAGATGAGTTATAAAAGAGGGCATACAGAGGAGGCCAAAAAAGATGGAGCCCCTAGAAATTAGACTTCTTATGAGAACAATAGATGTGTCCTGACTGGAATCGGAAATTCAGGACAATTCATTCAGATCCGGGGGCTATTTGGGCCTCCAAGACCATTAGCAGGAGTAGTTTTGATGTGAACTATGAATCTTGAATGATGTAAACCTGTTAAGGTCCACCAATTGTAAGACATGTGCCCCCCCACCTGAGGAGTGGCTTGGGATGTGATTGGAAAGGGAGTCTATGGGGAATCTCTTCCTCCCTCTCAATTTTTATAGGAATCAAACTTCTGCTATATAACAATGGCAACAACAGAATTGCATTGTAGTTGAAACTGTAGTCTGTATACTAAGGAGTGATGTGACTGTATAAAAATAATGTGTTGATAGGTTTTATAATTGCTTTTATCACGTCTGCAATCCTTATGACTATTCTCTGAAGTAGACTATATCTCACTTTCACAGGTGGAAAAACCAAGTCTTGAGAGCCATAGAGAGACAAGCTACATTTCAATCTAGTCATTCTGTTTTGGTATTGATAGGTCCTAAAAAAGTTAATTTGTCAAGGCATCTCTTGAAGTAGCTCCTGAATAGTGATTAAGGGTTGTTCAATAGGAAATCACAGGAACCAGGCATATGTCTCAGCCTTTCATTAAAGTATCTCTAATTTATTTCTAATTTGTATGTGCTGTGGTGAGCTGACCAATTGTTTCAATGAAAGTGAGAAAAGTCAAGTGTAATCCTTGAGCAACATTGTAAGGAAATGCAGAACTATTTGCTGGAATTTAGACTTTCTAGAAACTTTTATGCCAAATAATTGATTTCAAACATACTGCTACAGTTTTATGATGTAATCTGATCTCCAAAATGATTTCAGACATAATAAGCAAGATCATTTTCTGAGGTAAATTTTGAATTCCTTACTAGTTCCATATTAGAGAACAGTATCTGTCGGTTTTTGATTTGTGTGTGTGTGTGTGTGTGTGTGTGTGTGTGTGTGTGTGTGTGTGTGTGTGCGCGCGCTGGTCTTCGTGCTTAGGGCCTGGGTACTTTCTCTTTGGTGTTGCTCAAGCTAGCATTCTACCACTTAAGTCAGAGTTCCACTTTTTACTTTTTGAGTAGCTTATTGGAGGTATGAGTTTTATGAACTTTCCTGGCCTGGCTGTTTAGAACCCCGATTCTCAGATCTCAGTCACCTGAGTAGCCAGGATTATAGATGTGAGCCACCAGTGCCTGGCAAACAAAGTATCATGTCCAATAATGTGGCGTTTACAAGTATTGTGCTTGAAGAATGACAGAGATAATGTGATGCCAGGTCTCTGGAACAGCATGAAGGCTAATCCCCTACACGTGCCTTTTATGAGCAAGCATCTCTTGAACAGCTCACACTGTTTTTTCTATATGCCAACATCTCCCATGCTCACTGCAAAGCACAGACCAATCTGAGATCCTTGGCTTTGACTAATAATAGTTTGGCTAACCTGGAAAGAGGAGTCAGTGGAATACCCTTAGATCACAACCTTAAGTGTTGAGGGAACACAGAGCCTGCAGAACCTGGGGAGAGAAGAGAAGGTGACTCTTTTCATCATGTAGGATAGTCAGGAAGGTGGCAGGTATAAATCGGAGCCACACAATCTAGATCTGTCTGTAGGTAACAAAGAAGTGTTGGCTATGGTTAGCGAATAGACATACATATTGTGGTACGGGGTTTGAACTCAGAGCCTTACACTTGTTAGGTGAGTATTCTACCTCATGCCCCCAGATCCTTTCGTTGGCTTTTAGTTATTTTCAACATAGGATCCAGCTTTTGTCTGAGGCATTTGGACTATGATGTTTCTCTTACATAGTTGTGACTACTAGCATACATGACCACATAAGTCAAATATATAAAATATATTAAAGATATTCATAGAGGGAAGTGTGAAATATTTTCATTCTCATAATGTCATTATGACCACGTAATTTAGCTCTGAAAAGTTCATCTAAAGACCCTTTACTGGGACTGCATAAAAATTCCGTATCCACATCTATTTCCCTATGTTTGGACACTTACAGTTTCATATATTCTCATGTTCTATTAAAATAATATACTCAAATGTGTAGACAAGTCTTTATATCTACATAGGATTTCTTTAACAGAAATTTCTGGAAATAGAATGGCCAAGTAAGAATATTCAGCATTTGAAATGCGTTGTGATGAATGTAGAGTTTCTATTTATGAAGTACGTGGTGCTGGGTAGCTAGTCACTGCCTGGCAGTTACCTGAAATTTAATCCAGACCACTGTTCTTGTTTAAGAATATGGTTATGGTCAGCCATTATGTGTGACAGATAACTGGCCTACTAGAACTGGCACTAGGTATGCAAATAAGATCTCTAAGGTGACTTTTCCCCAAATTGCAGAGAGATCAGAATTAACTTGAGCATTCTATCACACTTTCTGATTGAAATAGGCCTAGTCAGAGTTGGAACAAGGCTCTGATAGTATTAAGGCACCAATAAACATTTAATTTGAGTGCTCATCTCAGTGCCAAATATTGCACCTGGAGATAATATCTGACTGGACTTGGACCAGAAGGATGAATGAATGAACACTGGCTATGAACATCAATTTATTGAAGCCATTTTTTGGTGGTGGTTTCTCCAACTCCATCCTATACTATCCTATCTATCCTATGTTATTTGTTGGTTCTGAATTTTCAATCATTTACTCTTGTTATTCCTATCCTGAGAATGCCTTAGTGGTTTTGATCTCATGTAGTCATGGTTGATGATTCTGAGTTGTGTAGCTATCTTCTGTCTTTCTTCTGAATGCTCAACCAGTGCTTTGTTTGGATCCTAGTGGATATTTAAAAACATTTTGATGATCCCTCTTAAAGAGAGGTGTCTTTTCAAATACCCAACAGGATGCTGATCTAAAATGAATTTCATTTACGAATCCACTGAAAAGGAGTTAGTGGTTCTGTATTTGGAATGCTATTAAATGATTTCTGCTTCTTCTGTCTCTTTTCTTAAGTGAAAAAGGAGAGGAAGAAGAGATTGTTCAGAGAAGACATGTTTTTAAGCTTTGTATGTGTGATCTTGAGTTGAATCAATGATCACAATTGGTTTAATCTTATCTTATTGGATGATTCATACATAAAAGTAGCTTAAGTATGAAACATGATTATGATTTTTTAAAAATTCAGACTTTTTAGAGAAGTATAGTCATGTCAAAATAATCACATGAGTGGCACCGAACCATTAATCCCAGCATTTGGGTTTCAGAAATTCAAGGCCAGACTGGTGTTTATAATGAGTTCCATGTGAGCCTGGGCTGCAGCAACCAGTATTGCCATCATCACTACCACTACAACCAAAATAACACCCAATAGCCAAACTCCAGACCAAATCCAAACAAAAAGTACTTCATTGCATCTCTCCACCAAGATATAGCAGATAGCCATCTCTCTCTCTCTCTCTAAAGTTAATTTATCTGTGCAGTCATTTCAGATTCTTTTCTACATACCCAGTTGTGTGCCATTGGGACCACACTATAATACTGCACACATCTTAGAAATAATAACAATGTTATATTTATACCAATTTTCAGCATTTAGTTATGACACGGAGGATTCTATATTAGTATTTTTTATGAAAATACAGTTTTACCTTAAAGATGCCACAATTTACTCAAATACTTGAGAGAAAGAACATTTATTTTATGTTTCCTACATTTTCTTACCTTTTCTTCTCTTCTTCCTCTCTTCATTCTTTTTTTTCTACTTCTCTCTCTTCTTGCTGTAGAAATAGCTTATGAACTAAGACTATCAGCTAGTCTGATTCTCTGCTGCCTTGTCAGTACAGATTTTAGTATCTTTTTTTTTGGCTTTGCCAATATAGTAGTATAATATATGGTTGCTTTTATTTATATTTCATTGTTTTTATTTTTCATTGAACATCTTTTAATGATTGCCAGGCATTAAAAAGTTTTACCTCTGGGTAATTGCCTGTTCTAGTTATATTACATTTTTTAATCCTAAATAATTTGTTGGAGCTTTTGAATAATAAGGCTAATAATTCTTTGTTACAGGCCTTGTAAATGTCATTTCCCAGCTTGTATTTTTGTTAAAGAGAGATCCAATATGCCTTAATTTCCTTTTATATTAAAGTTTTTAGTTTTAGGCAGTCAATTTATCAATGCTTTTGTTTTATGTTTCTAAGTTTTTATATGCTATAGGATTCTCCCCAATGCATGGTTATTAAAAAAAAACTCCATCCAAAATTTAGCTAGTGATTTTATGGCTTCATTTTACATTTTAAATAAATGAGGTGGCAACCTAGAATTACCAATTTTTCCTCCAAATGAGTACCTTATTTTTCCAAACATTTGGCAATATTTTTTCCCACCAAATGACTAACTTATTGTCCTAATGACGTTGAACAATAATTGGAAATACTTTCTGTGTCTATCTTGCCAACTTTCATTTATTCAGTAGGAATTCTGAATGGACATTTACAATGTTTTTCTAGTATTTAGTAGAGGAATTATTTCTGAGAAGTTTTTATTTTATAATATAATACCCACACAAACACATTTATTTGTTTATATATTTATTTGTAATGTTCTTTAGTGGAATATTTTAGGGGTACTAGTAATTTTGCCAGTAATATGATGTCTAACTACTTTAATTTTTTGGTATTGGGGATTGGATTTAATGCTTCACACTTTCTAAGTAAGCACTCTACTTCTTGATCTATGCCTCCCACTTTTGCTATTTGACATCTTTTTAAACAGGATCTTTGTGCTTTTGTCAGGGTTGGCATAAGACAGAAACCTCCTATCTCCATATCCCATGAGTTGGGAGTAGAGGCTTGGTTTGCCACACCTAACTTTTAAAAATCAATTAATTGATTGATTTTTATTGTCATAGTGATGTACAGAGGGGTTACAGTTATATTCCTAAGGCAGTGAGTACATTACTTCTTTCTTTTTTTTCCTTTTTGTCATTCCTGGGGCTTGAACTCAGGGCCTGAGCACTGTCCTTGAGTTTTTTCAAGGCTAGCTCTGTCACTTCAGCCACAGCACCGCTTCCAACTTTTTCCATGTATGTGGTACCGAGGAATGGAACCCAGGCCTTTGTGGATGCTAGGCAAGCACTCTACCACTAGGCCAAACTCCTGGCTCAGTACATTAGTTCTTGAATGTTGTTAGCCATTCCCATGTTTTGCCCCTACTTTTCCTTCCCCCACTCTCTCCCAAGTTGTGGAATTCATTTCTAACATATTGTTTTGTGAATATCACTATTAACACTGGTTCATCCTTTGTCCTTTGACTCATCATCTTGTTTTCCCCTTCCCTTCCATGATTCAAATAAACAAATAAATGCAGATACAAGATACCAGGTACCAAAGTCAGATATAGTAACAGGAAAAAAACAGAAAACACAGTTGCGCTTCTCAGCATGGGTCTTAATAAAGGGCCAGAAATACTCACACTCTCTCTCTCTCTCTCTCTCTCTCTCTCTCTCTCTCTCTCTCTCTCTCTCTCTCTCTCTCTCTCTCTCTCTCTCTCTCTCTCTCTCTCTTTCTTGTTTCTTTCCCTTACAGTTTATCTGTTAGCGGGAATGGTTTCAACTTTTTGCCATTAAGTATAATGCTAGCTATAGGTTTTTCATATACTGAGAAATGTTCCATGGATCCCTAGGTTCTCCAGAGCTTTTATCATAAAGGAATATTGGATTTAATCAAATGCTTTTTCTGCATCAATTGAGATGACCATGTGGTTCTTGCCCCTGTTGCTATGATGAATTATATGTGTGTGTGTGTGTGTGTGTGTGTGTGTGTGTGTGTGTGTGTGTATGTCGGTTGAGGTGCTTGAACTCTGGGCCTGGACACTGTCTTCAGCTCAAGGCTACTGCTCTACCCCTTGACCAATAAGGCCACTTCGAGTTTTCTAGTGGTTAACTGGAGATAAGAGTCTCATGGACTTTAGTGTGTGTGCTGGCTTTGAACAGTGATCCTTAGATTTCAGCCTACAGAGTAGCTAGGATTACAGGTGTGAGCCAGTGAGCCTGGCTGAATTATATTAATTGACTTGTGTATATTGCATCCCTGTGATGAATCCTATTGATCATGGCGTATGATTTTTTAATTTGTTGTTGAAGAGAAATGGGTCTATACTTCTCTTTCTTGATAAGTCCTTGTCTGGTTCTGGGATGAGGACTATGCTGGCTTCATAGAATGAGTTTGGTAACTTTCACTTTCAATTTCATTGAAGAGTTCGAGGAGAATTGGTATGAAATCTGTTTTGAAGACCTTGTAGAGCATTCAGCTGTGAATCCATCAGATCCTGGGCTTTTCTTGGATGGAAAGTCTTTTATTGCCATTTCTATTTCATTACTTTAGCTGGTTTAGATCTTCTGGTTTAGTTTGGGTATATCAATATTTGCTGGAAATTCATCAATATCTTCCAGATTCTCAAATTCGTTGGCATAAAGATTTGAGAAGTATTTCCTTATGATGTTCTGGATCTTGGTAGCTTCTGTCATGATCTTTCCATTCTTGTCTCTGATTTTGTTTATATGGGTGTGTTCTCTTCTTTGTTTCGTAAGGTTTGCTAAGGGTCTGTTAATTTTATTAATTTTTTCAAAGAACCAACTCATTGTTTTGTTGATTCTTTCTATTGTATTTTTGGACTCTATTTAATTCTGATTTAATTTTAATAATTTATTTTCTTTTACTGGATTGGGATTTGGTTTGCTCTTTTTTCCAGGAGCTTGAAGTGCATCATTAAATTGTTGGTTTGAGATTTCTCCAATTTGTTGATGTAGGCACTCTGTGCCTAACTTGATTTTGAGATATGGTTTTCCAACTTTTGTTCAGACAGACCACAAACTCAGATCCTTTTATTTCTGCTTTTAAGTAGCTGAGCTAACAGGTATGCATCACCACATATAGCTGTGTACTTGCTTTTTAGTTCTTTGATAATGACTAAGAAAGAGCTTTCTTCCCCCTATTATGGTTGAAATGTTTTCTCTGTGGAGTTGCTAGTTTAAATAAGTTTTGAGTTTGAAAAATCTTCTTTTTGAGAATTATTGCAAAGTAAGGTTGGCCATCCATTGTGATACATCTTGCAAATATTATTTCCTAGCCTTGCCTGCTTTTGTTTTTCAAGTATGTTTCTGTTGTTTTAATTTTTTTATTGTAAGGAATGTTTCATGTATATGCTCAATTTATTGGTTTTTTTTATTTTAATGGCAGAACATTGTTTATCCTACTATGACTAGCTTTATCCATTTTATCCATTGAGTGCATATCAACATTTCAGTTGGCTTTAATTGACACATCTCTAGTGAAAAAATGATGTTAAGTATTTTTGTGTGTCTTAGTTAAAAAAAATCTTTGCCAAGCAGTGCTTTAACATTGTTTTATGCTGCAACTGCTACGGTTTTATTCATTGTATTTATCTTCTTATTTGTATTAGTTTGTATAATTCATTAATAATAAAGTTTATAAAATTTAGTTTCTTTTCTTCTTTGCACACAATTATCAATTCATATAATTAGCTGATGTAGCACCATTCACTGACACGATAACTCTTTCTCACACTAGGCAACCTTGGCACTGTGTCAAAAGTCAATGAACTATACTTGTGTGACTTTTTTTCTGGGTACTATTCAGCTCCATTGATCTATGTCTTTCGTTTGAGAACACCATACAATCTGAAGATTAAGCAGTAAAAAAAAATCCATAATTTCATTCTTTGTTTAAAAATTTTCTTTTCACAAGATCTTGCATTTCCATGTGAATTTAGAGATAGCATGTCAGTTTGTATACAAATCTTGCAGGAATGTAACCACTCATACATGAATCCATGTACTTCTATTCATTGTTCCTGGCTTCTGTGTTATTTTTATTATATAGTTACTGATGCAGATGTAATGAAATCACATTTTGCTATTGTTGCATAAAAAACATCTTTTGAAATTACTGAAAAATATAAGAAAATATCTTCAGTATCTATCTGAATGTTTACTATTTCTGCTGTGTTCTATTCCTTTGTTTATATGCAAGTTCCTTTATAGAATTATTTTCCTTGTACTTGAAGAAAATATTATGTTAATATTTCTTTTTTTAAAGATTTATTAACATTGATTTTTTTGTTTCAGCAGGTGGTTTTATTTTGTATGTTTGTTAGCTTTTTTTAGTTTAAAGTTTTTGTTCAAAATGTCTTTCTTTTGACATCTATTCTCCCTGGATATAGAGCTCCAGGTTGATGGTATAACATTTTTACATCATTATAAAGTTATTGTTCCATTGTATTCTGGCTGGTATTTTTTCTGACAAATCAACTGTCACTCTTCTGCTTATTCTTCATAGGTAATACTCATTTTTCTCTGCATGTTTTTATGTTGCTCCTTTTCTGTTTTGAAATAAATGGATCATAATAAGTCTTAATCATTTTCTTTAGCCTCTTTGTGCTTAGAATTTGTTGGGATTCTTGAAGTTGTAAGTTTGTAGTTTTTTCTTGTTTGAAAATCAAATTTGGGCAACACTTGTTGAAAAACTTCTCCTTTCTGAGAGTACTAGGGCTAGATGGAAGCATATTGGAATAGTTGAGGCAGTCTTATAATTCCTTCATGTTATGTTACGTTTTTCATCTTCTTGAGCTTATGTTCCTTTGAGTCTGGCTTACTTCTCTTAATATGATTTTTTCGAAGTCTTTCCATTTCCTTACAAATGGGGCAATGTCTTTCTTTCTGACAGCAGCATAGAATTCCATTGTATATAAATACCACATCTTGTTGATCCACTCATCAACTGAGGGCATCTGGGTTGGTTCCATAACTTTGCTATGGTAAATAGTGCTGCAGTGAACATTGTTGTGCTAGTGGATTTAGTATGTCCTTGTTTCAGGACGATTGGGCAAATGCCAAGTAGTGGAATTGCTGGGTCATAGGGGAGCTCTATGTTTAGTCTTTTGAGAAACTGCCATACTGCTTTCCATAGTGGTTGAACGAGTTTTCACTCCCACCAAAAGTGTAGTAGTGATCCCTCCTGGCCACATCCACTCCAGCATCTGTTGTTATTAGATTTCTTGATCATGGCCATTCTAACTGGAGTGAGGTGGAATCTTAGAGTTGTTTTGATTTGCATTTCTTTTATGGCCAGAGCATTCTTTTATGTCGAGCATTTCTTCATGTGTCTATAGGCCATTATTATTTCTTCTTCAGAGAAGACTCTGTCTTTTGCCGATCTTTTAATGGGATGGTTGTTACTTTGGAGACTAGTTTTGGAGTGATTCAATTTTTTGAGCTGTTGATATATTTTAGATGTGAGGCCTTTGTCTGTTGTATGGTTAGTGAAGATCTTCTCCCACTCTGTAGGCTTTCTAGTTAATTTGCTATGTCCTTTGCCATACAGAAGCTGTGCAGTTTAATGCAGTCCCACTTATCCACTATCATCATGATTAAGATGCTGTAAAGAGGAGGTAACATTTTGTAAGTCAGGTAATGTGTATATTTCTTTTTTGAACAAACCTTCCTTTGTTTTAGTTTACCTCCCATTCCTGCCCACCAGTGGCATGGTTCATTTTACACACAGTGTATATTGAAGAACACGGTTGCATTTGTTCACCTTTCCTCCTTGTATTTTACAGTGCAGGTTTTTTGTTTGTTTGTTTTGCTAGTCCTAGGTCTTAAACTCAGGGCTTGAGCACTGTCTTTGGACACTTTTTGCTCAAGTGTAGGGCTCTGCCACAGAAGTACCACTTCTGGCTTGTTCTATGTATGTAGTACCAAGGGATTGAACCAGTGTCTTCGTGCATGTTAGGTAAGCACTCTGGCAGTAGGCCACACTCCTGGCCCCAGTCCAGGTTTTTATTGATGGCTTTTTTGAAATATAGACGAGTAAATGTTTTTGCCTAGGCTGGCTTTGAGTTATGTTTTTATGGATATCAATCTCCTGAATAGCAAAAAATGCAGGCGTGAGCAACTTGTACCTGGCTACTTTTATTTTTCATATTACTTTAAGTATTTTGGGGTTCTGGGATTCATCTAATATACATGAAAATAATTTGATCTCTTCTTGAAATTGAATGTACAAGGGTTAATTTTTTGAGTTTTTAAGGGAAGTTTTAATATACAGCAAGTAGTTCTTTATAGTGATTTGCGAAAGTGTGAGGACATAGGAACCTATTTCAGTAATTTAGAATTTTGAGCTCTGCTTTGAAATCTTACATATAAAACCCTTCATTCTGACACCAATGTGGTATCCTATGCCTCAGTTCAATGATGACACTACTCAATATAATATTAAGTTCCTCTGTAAAGGTCTCTACCAAGCTCTAAAAGGCCATTTGCACCAATTCAAGATTTTCTAAATTTTTAATTTGAGTCTTCGTTGTTGTTATCAGTCATGGGACTGGAACTCAGAGCCTGGTGCTGTCCCTGAACTTTTTCATTCAAGGCTAGCACTCTAACACTTTTTGTCTCAAGTTTTCTGGTGATTACTTGGAGATAAAAGTCTCATGGACTTTCCTGGCTGGTCTGGCTTTGAATGAACTACAATCCTCAGATCTCAACCTCCTGAGTTTTTAGGTTTACAGATGTGAACTACTAGTACCTGATTTTATTTGAGTGTTTGGCTTTATTAAAGTATAAAAAGATATCATTTTAAAGCACGTGAAACTCACATTATGTCTTTAAAGATAGTAAATTTTATGTTTATAAGAGTAAAAAAATTGGAACATTAGCAAGAGTTTTTCTGAAGAGTATTAAGGACTTAACACAAACCCTGAGGCTGACATTTATATTTATGTTAAATTTTAATCATGTATGGGAGGACATTTCCATCAAATACTTTCTTAGCATCTGCTTAGATAAAATATTGTATTTATTTATTGGTCATTTTCTCCTTTTTCTTTTTCTTTTGCTGTATTGGGATTTGAATTTGTCCATAACTCCAAAGTAACCAGGATAATCCAATTTTGGATTAAAGCCTCCAGAACAGAGAGCTAAAATAATCATTTTCACTGTATTACCTGATTATCTCAAGCATTTGGTATAGTAACAGAAAGCTAATACATCCAGTGTTGTGAAGGCATTATTATTATTCCTTGTATACAGATAAGGCAAATGTAGCCCTAAAATTTGTATTTTTCCCCATCTTTACTCTCTCATTGAGTGGTTGGAAAGTTGGAACTGAAAGTTTTATTCCCTAAGTTTCAGATTTGAGACAAACATGTGTCACATTGTCTTTCAAAGTTAGGTACTATAGGTCCCTTTGTGATATGTAAGACCTTGATTGGACATGTTTGTGATATGTCCTCTTTTATTTCACACTTGATATCTACACATCAAAGATAATTGAGGGCTAAGCACATTGTTGTACACCTGTAATCTCAGTTCTTATGAGGTCGAGGAAAGGAGATTATGGTGTTTCAGGCAGCTTGGGCTACATAGTAAGACACTGTTTCTGAAAGAATAAAAAAGCAGACAAAATGAAAACTACCTCCTACAACTTGATGACTTATATTTTTAAGTGATATTTGGATGTAGCTATACTAAATGCTATCATTTAACATTGCAAATATACAACCTTTTCTAACCAAGTATTACCAATACCCCTTTATAATATAAAGCACTCATTAATAACTAACTGAAATGTCTCTTTTTCAATTTAAATTTGATTTCTGCTATTTAGACTTCAAACGTTTTTTAACACCCTGAGGATTTCCTTGACAATTAAGATCGCTTAACAAAAATAGCCTTGTCTTGGTGAATACCTGTAGCCAAAGAGTAAAGTCCATATTGAAAGCAGCATTGTTACCAATATCCTTGGAGGTGTATTTTGTAGACTGAAGTACAAGTGAAGAGCAGGAAAGGCTGGGAGGCATAAGCCATGAACACATTCTCTTTTTGGCTCAGGATACTTTAAATCTAACAAGGGCAAGATTTTTCTCCTAATAAGAAGCCTTTCTACTTAATCTACCACATATCTAAAAAGCCTTCTATATTAGGTAAAAGTAGAGTTACAACCAAAGAGCCAAAGAAAAAAAGCATTTTCTCTGAAAGTAGTCTTGGTATTTATGTTCTTTGTAAGTCTGTCTGAGTGTCCAGATTCGTTTGAATTAATTTCTGTCCCCTTCCCTTAAACTGAAGCTGGTCACTGGTGCTAACGCTTATATTTCTAGCTATTCAGGATGCTGAGAAGTGAAAATTGAGATTTGAAGCCAGCATTGGCACGAATGTCTTTGAGATGCGTATCCTCAGTAAACTACCAAAAATTGCTGGAAGTGAAGCTGTAGCTCAAGTGGTAGAGTACTAGACATGAGCAAAAAATGTCAGGGACAGAACTCATGCCCTGAGTCCAAGCCCCAGAACTGGCACAAAAACCAAACAACAACAACAAAATTAAATGGGATCCAGGAGCTCATAACCTGTAATTCTAACTACTCAGGAAAAAAAGATCTGAGGATGGTTTCAGGAAAAGTCCATGAGACTCTTATCTCCAATTAACCATCAAAAAAAGCTGGAAATAGAGCTGTGGCAGGGGGTAGAGCACCAGCTTTGAGAGAAATTGCTCAGAGATAGTGCTCAGGCTCTGAGTTCAAGCCCCAGGAAGGACTAGCACAATACATAAACACACAAAATTAAACTGGAACCCATATTGGGATGTTTTTGTTGAGTTATGAAGGCAAACTTTCCTAATTTTCTGATACGTTCCATTAGATATTCCTAAAATAATGTGTTTTGAACCACCTACTAAGTATTTCCTTAGCTTTGCATTTGGGTTTCATGTGTAGAATACGGGGTGTGTGGGGGGGATCCATGAAATCTTGTTGCAGATAAAACAATCATAGTACTAGTAGAGTTTTTGCACTTCCATTCATTGAACATAAACTTTCTAGTATTATTCAAAAACTCAATTGCACTTTTTTGTTAAAAAATGTATCACATCCACTCACCCACTGGTTTAACTCTCCACATATCTTTTATGTCCACAGCATGATATTTCAAAAAGGAGGGAGGATTTTCTTTCCTGATGGCTACAACTCTGAAATGTTCTGTAGGAAGGAATTATTGATGGCAGTGTGTCATGCAGGGACCACTAGGTTAAGACTCAATCTCTGATTTCGTTGGAAGTTCCTTTCATCTATTCTCATTTAATGTCATGATACTTCTCCTGCCCACTGCCCACACACAGTACAGCCAGAGGTGGCTTCACTTAACTTCCAACCTCTTCTCCTGATTCACACACCCCAAGTGAAAAAAAGAAACAAGATACAACTGTACAAATAGGTTGACCTCGGAGTTTGCTTTCAGAGAACAAAAGTTTATCATTGTCACAACAAAATGAAGAAGTATGGTAGAGAGTGAACACTGGTGCTTGGAGTTCAGCGTTACCACCCCCAGTATAATGGGTAATAGAGTCATTAATTCTGCTGATTAACTTGGCCTTGGGGTTCATGGAAATGACATCCACCTCTCTTTTTGTTTTTTAAACTCAAACTGTGGAACAAGGGAGCATTAAAAAAAAACCCAAGCTAATTAGAGAGAAATCAGGAGAAAAGAAGCAGAGAGAAAAGAAAGACAGTTTGAGCATTAATGAGACTTGTTTGGGGAAGAGAATGTGACAGGCTCTTCAAAAGTATTATTGTCAAATGTGTCACTGTTTCCTAGATGGCTTGAGCTACCTTTGAGCTTCATGCTGCTAGTTAATGATTTCAAACTATAAAAAGATTGAAAAGGTAAAAGGGAAAAAATGTCAAACTCAACTGGATTTTAATGAGCTTATTATTATTATTATTATTATTATTATTATTTTCCAGAGCAAATAGCACTGGTAAAGCAGAAGTTTGCATTCCTTCTATCCTTTGCTCTGTGGATTTCCATTTCTTTCTGAGGTATAGTTGGCAAAGGCACAGAGAGGGAAAGATAGCACAGGTCTGAACTCAAAGGTCTGGGGCGTGTTACTTTTCTAAGAGGAGGGTGGGTAGCTGAGGGGACAGCCCAGGGGTTTGGATGACAACAATAAGGAGAGATTGATGGAGAGGACAGGCAATAGAGCTTGTTTGTTTTTTGGTGACTTGCTGAGCGGAAGCCATCTTCACACTGTGAGATGTAACAAAGAAATCCAAAGTGATTATGCAGGTTCATTTGTCAGTATCACTGCTCCAGCGATTGCTGTGTGCACCAAAGAGATGACAAGCCATTTATGGCTGATGGCTGGTTATTAGTCGCATTATAAAAATCATTACAGCTGAGAAGGATCCCTAGACCAGGGAGACAATAGCTTTCTGGGCTCCAAACTCAGCAGGGTAGCCTTGTCATTAAATTTGGTAGTGCCAATTTAATTTTTTTTCAAAAAAATAAAGTAAGAAGAAACTTTAAAAATGAATTCTGTAACCTCATTTTTACCTTAATAGGACCTGTCAGGATTTTTTACTCCCTGGGCTCTTAGTTATGTGTTAGTAGGCCGAGCACATAGAAAAGACTCGCATATTTTTTTTTTCAGAAAAATTCAATGCTAGTGGAAAAAGCAGAACCAAACTTCAATTTTCTTTTTTATATTACTTTTCTTGGTGTCCTTGAGGTAATAAATTCTGATTCTAATAGCTAGGAGTAAACTGCTCATCAGGTAAGCAGGGTCACACCAACAGCAGTATTAATGAGTTTCTGATGAGCTCGTCTTCATTTTCTTTTTTTTTTTTAATAAGACACATAGTTTGCCGATTTGAAAGTCCATAACCCATTGTAAAGCAAAGAAGGTGCATATGGGGTGTGAAGTCTTTCATGATCTTTCCCAAGTTGTCATTCAGAAAGTGTTTACATCCACTAATGCAAACACCTTGAACTTATTGTGTGTTTCTATGTGAATTTGTCATGTACTATCCTTCCATCTACCTATAGGCGTACCATAGGCAGAACAAGCATAAAACAACCTCCTGAAAAAGATTTAAAAAATAGGGTATTGTAAGCAAAAAAGATATTTCTATTAAAAAATCTCAGTTTTAGAGTTTCTGAACACAATGAATGATAATTTTCAGACCAAGGTTAGAAATTAGTAAATATTCTCCTAGAATATGTGGAGACATTTTTAATTAAACAGGCAGCATTGTAGTTATTCATTTTATGACTGGAGAGAATGGAACTATATTCCAGAACTCTGATTTCTCCTCAAGACTCTATGTGGTTTCTCCTTCTCTCTCTTTTTCTCTTTCTTTTCCACCCTCCCCCTCTCCCTCCTTCCCTCCTCTCTCCTCCCTTCTTTCTTCCCTCCTTCCCTTTTTTCCCTCCCATTCCCTCCCTTCCCCTTCCTTTCTTCCTTCCTTCTTCCTTTCCTTCCTTGTCTTCCTCCCCTTCCCTCCCTCCCTGCTTGCTCTTTCTTTTCTTTTATATAAGTACCATGTGCTAACCAACTGCGTGATTGGAGCACCCCTTCTTTTTTCTTTCAAAGTTAATTTTATTGTCCAGGTGACATACAGAGGGATTACAGTTACATACATAAGGTAATGAGTACATTTCTTTTTTCTTTCTTTTTTTCCTTTGGTTTGTCCCTTGTCACTGTTTTTGCCTTTTGTACCCTGTGTCTTGTATATATAGTTATCTAACTTGGGGATGGGCAGAACAGCAAAATGGTGAGACAAAGGACAGAGGGCAAACCAATGCAACAGCAATACTCACAAAACACAATGTTTGAAATGATCTTTCCTTTTTTTCCTTTTCCTCCCTCCCCTCAGGGCCTCATGCTTGTTAGGTAAGAGCTCTACTATATGAGCCATGTTCCCAGTCCTTTTGTTTTGTATTTTGTTTCTATAAGAGAATCTCTATAATTTTGAACAGGAGGGCTTGAGACCTCTGCCATCCAAGCAGCTGAGATTGAAGCAGTATGCCTCTATACCAGGCTATACCAACACCATTTTTTTTGCCAATCCTGGGGCTTGAACTCAGTGCTTGAGCACTGTCCTTGAGTTTTCTCAGGGCTAGTGCTCTACCACTTGAGCAACAGCACCATTTCTGACTTTTCTGTGTATGTGGTACCCAAGAATTGAACACAGGGCTTCGTCTATGCTAGGTAATCACTCTAGGCTATGTTCCTGGCCAAGTAAAAGTCTTGATATCTGACTTGCCAGAAAAATAGCAAAAGAAGAGTCCCCTGGCACCCAGATGGCTAACAGAGATTTGAAGAGACTTACATGCTTTTCAATAACATAACATAATTAACACCTGAAATGAAGCTGTATGTGTTTACTGAGGCTTGGCATAAAGTTCTTTGGGAAGCATAAAAGATATTTTTGCAAACTTTATTGGAGGAAATGAGAGCTGGTTCCAGCTGGAAATGGGATTTTCTTGGGGAGCGCAGGTTCCCTGAATGCTTACTGAATATTATGGCATCATAGTTATTCCTTAGTTGAGGAATTTCCTGTTTTCAAAACCTTTTCTGATTCCTGGGAGCCATATTAAACATCTCTCTTTTGTGCTTTTCTGCTGTTACACTTGGAACAGTTTATTATAATTATTTGGTTACATGTCTCTACTCTTGCATCTGAGGACACAGTAAAAAAGAAATATAGATACTAAATACTGCTATTCTTATTTGTTAGGACAGCTTTAAAAGAAGAAATAATAATTTAGGGTTGAGGGTAGTGTCTCTTGCCTGTAATCCCCACTAAGCAAAAGATGAGATCAGGAGGATCTTAAAGTCCAGCTTGCGTTTTAAAAAAGTTATTAAGACTTCATTTCAATATGCCTGTCACCCCATCTACTTGGGAAGTGTAAGTGGGATTGCAGTCTAGGATAGCTTGGACAAAAGAAACAAAAGCAATATCCTAACTTAAAAAAATATCTAAGGGAAAAAGGATTAGGTATGTGGCTTTCCTAGCAAGTATAAGCCCTGACTTCAAAGCCTAGTATTAAAAAAAAGAAAGAAATAGAAATAAGACTTTAGAGAAATGGAAGTCAATCTCAATCTTTTTTTCAATGCAAATTGATCAATCTCAATCTTTCTTTCTTCATACTTTTTCCCCCATGTTCTTTTTTTTTCCGTTTGTTTGTTTGTTTGTTTTCCAATCCTGGGGCTTGGACTCAGGGCCTAGGCACTCTCCTTGGGCTTTCTCAAGGTTAGCGTTCCACTTGAGCCACAGTACCATTTCCAGCTTTTATGTGTATATAGTACTGAGGAATCCTGCATGCTAGGCAAGCACTGTACCACTAGGCCACACTTGCAGCCTCTCCATGTTCATCTTAAAAGCTCCTTTCTTCAGCTCCCCTCTGTTCTTCACAGAGAACCTGACCCACAAATCATTGACCTTCAAATGACATCTAAAGTTACCATGGAGAAGAGGGTTTTACAAGAACAATATTTGATTTTTATTACTATCTTCCACTCCTATTTCTGCTACAGAATTATTTTGGGAATATTTGTGAGAAAGAGAAACATGAATTTCACAAATGACTAAGGTTCATAATACAGGAAGGAAACACAGTGACCCACACCTTTTCTAAATTGCTTCATGGAGTTTTAAAAATAAGTTTTTGTTTCAGCTGAGCAACTTGGGTGACATAGATGTATAATTCACATCTCCCTTCTCCCTTCCATCAGATTTTTCACATGAACACTAGGGAAGATAGGCTTTGTAACTCCTGTTGTGCAGAGAAGCCACATGATGAGTTGAGTCCATAGATGAGCAAAAAGGCAGCTATTGGTGCTCAGTACCTCAGCTTCCTATTCTAGTATTCTATCAAATCTTTTCCAGACTTTCAAATGAGCTCTTCTATTTGTGAGGCATTTCTTACATGTTATAACATCATTATTCTTGCCATACATGTACCAGGAATTCCTTAAAAAGGTCATGACCTTACTATTCTTTTTTTTTTTTTTTTGAGGAGGGCTTGAATTCAGGGATTGGGTCACTGTCTTTTAATCTTTTCACTATCACCTGAACCTCAGCTCTACTTCTGGCTCATTTTTTTTCCCCCTGGTTAATAGTAAATAAGTGTTTCATGGACTTTTCTGAGTAGGCTGGCTTTGAACTGTGATCCTCTGATATCAGCCTTCTGAGTCATCATCATTATAAAGTTAGTGTTAGCATTATAATGGCGATCTCTAAAAATAGGCAATTCTTCAGAGTTGTACATATGCTAACTGAAAAAATAAAGGTGCATTCATAGTATAGGTGGCAGTTCTTTGGGTATAAAAATTCACCTATAATTGGGGCCGGGAGTTTGGCCTAGTGGTTAAAGTGCTTGCCTAGCATGCATGAAGATCTGGGTTCGATTCCTTGGTACCACATACATAGAAAAAAGCTGGAAGTGGTGCTGAGGCTCAAGTGGTAGAGCTCTAGCCTTGAGAAAGTCCAAGGACAGTGCTCAGGCCCTGAGCTCAAGCCCAGGACTGGCCAAAAACAAAAATTCACATATAATTTCATCTCAGAAAGTGAAAGAAAATATATCTGCTGAAAGTAGTATAACCTAGACAATTTTAAACCAAATCACTTAGAGTTTAAGGACATGGGGCTAAGCAAATTGTCACTGAGTGTATATGTGTGTGCACATGTGCATGTGTGTGTGTGTGTGTGTGTGTTTGTGCATATATACGAGTTGCCAGATTTTCACCAGTGGTGCTAAATAGGAGAGTTATTGAGCCATCGCAGTGAGGGTTCCAGCATGCTACAGCTGGAATCTGTGCAGGTGCAGCTTTCTGGTTGGAGGCCAACATTATTTTGCAATACTGCTGGCAGTAACCATTTTTAAATAGAAACATGATTGCACTTTATTTTAATATTTCTCCCTTCCATTTTTTCCCTCCTCTAACTCTAAATCAACCCTACTCTGAACATGAAGTCCTTGCCAAGGTTTCTGGTAACAGACAGAACCCATGGGACCCAGGCTGTTTTCAGTGGTTGTGAATACACCAAGTAGGGTTGTTGCAAGCAGGCTGCATAGACTTGCTGCAGTTGGAGCAGGCCTGAGTGAGCAAGCAGGAGCTTCCCAAAGCACGCTGGCCTTTGGTTTTGTTTGGAGATGATGTTGAATTATCAATAGGACACCAGTCCTTGTTATTTTCTGCAAAGCCTGCTAAACAGCTCCTAGAATCCATACCTTTCACTTTCTCTTTGATAGTTTTATGATTTGAACATGTTTTAACCTAAAAGTCAAAGTTGAAAAAAAGTCAAAGTTAAAAAAACAAAAGGGAAGTCTTCACACTGTAGGAGAAAGACAAAGCCATGCATTGGAGGAATACTGTCAATGACTAGAGTTTTCTCCAGATTAGAGCCTGTGGTCAGATGGGTCTCTCCTCCCCCTTCACTTATGAGCAAAATAGGAAGAGGTTCCTGATTTATCAGACCAGAGGATGAAACTAGATAACCTCCCTCCGATTCTCTTGTTTTAATTTAGGTTCTCTAAGAAGTTCCTGCTTCTCTATGTCCTGATCATTCCAACTCTCCACCAGTTATCTTGGATTCACAGAAAGCACACTTTACGTCTTTTCCTTTTGGTAAACATACCACAAAGAACTTGTAGAGGAACAAACATGCTTGGTTAGGTAGGTGTGGATTTGTTTCACAGGCGCACATTTATATTTCAGACTTCCTATTTAAGAATCATGAATTGAGCTGAGAAAGACAATTTATTCGAAGATTCTCCTCTGTGCTGGCTAATTTCTTCGGTAATCTTGAGGGTGCACATGCTTATGGATGACCATACAGAGTTTCTTTTCCCTAATTTCGTTACTTTGTTGCATTATTAATATGACTCTGGCTTTACCTGCACATTGGCAGTGAGCTTCCTCAGACTCTTCTTCCCATCCTTGCTTCTCAGAATGCAAGATTGTCGACCAGCAGCCATCGAGACAACTCACCTGGGACTCTGGGAGAAATGCAGAACTACTGATTCAGACATTGAATTTTAACAAGCTCCCTAGGCAATCTGTATGCACATGAATGTATGAGCGGTACTGCTCTAAACCACTGAGACTGTGGAAAGAAAGTTCCCCTCTCTTAAAACCTCAGCACTCTGCTTAATGTGGTGTTACTTAAATATATGTGTATGGGTGTACTAAAGACTCCTCATTCTATCACTAACACAAAAGGAGCCTGTGGGCAGAGGAAAGCTGCCGTAGCATTCTCTTGAACACATACCAGGATGCTGGGGTCTCCAGCTGGCACAAGCCCATAGGAAAATTTCAGTTCTGTCCATTCCAACAATCTACTAGACAAATACACTGAGAGGAACACCCAACAAGGTGGGATTTTAGAGGCAAGCTGTGGGTTGCACTGGGGGCCATATCATAACACAACACAGTGCTTTGCAGCTAAGAGATGGGTTGAAGAACCCATCAGTGAAAACTGATGTACAAATTAAAAACCATTATCATCCTTCTCCTATGTCAAAAACATCTGGTTGTTCATCAAATAACCTTGTGGGAACCTTATTCTACTGCCTTGATTTTTTGGGGGGGTCAGGATAATGTATAGAGGGGTTACAGTGACATCCACCAGGTATGCCTTGATTTCTTTTAGCTCTGGCTTTTTACAAAAATAGTGTTCTCTTTTGTGATCCACAGGGTATGTTTTCACTCTTCTGCTAGAGGAACACAGGATGATGGGAGAGCTGTTCATTAGCACACAGGATGTGTTCTTTTTTTCCCTTCCGTTTGCGTGCACGTGTGTGTGTGTGTGTGTGTGTGTGTGTGTGTGTGTGTGTGTGTGCTATGCTTTTGTCAGCAACGCAGGCTTTGAGGGTGCTCCTAAGCCCTGTACTTAATGGATCAAGCTGCTTGTTTTCTCTTTCATTCTCCTTTATCTTGCCAGTCCTAAAACTTGCTTTCAACTTCGCTCAACTTTTGACATATTAAAATGTTACTACCTGAGAGAATCTCTTTCTCTTGGAATATCAATTTTCAGGAAGCAAACAATACCAAAAAGTCTTTCTTCTCTAAGAGATTGGTTTGCCGGGATCATTCAGGCATCTTTAAGTAAAGGTGAGTCATGCCATTTAGGAGAGTGGAGAGAGCGATGACAAGATACAGCAGCCTGAACCCCATGCTTCTTAAACATTTCCTTCAGTGGTTGGGCAAGAAGTTTATGTAGCAGCTCAGGGGAGTAGGACGTATGTCTCGTGGAAGTGAAACTGTGAAGTCTCAGAAGATGACTCTTGTCTTTGTGAAAGTTGCCAGTATCAAGATGAAATCATTACTATCAAACTCTAGCAAAATAGAGCCTGAAGGCTATGGAAGAGAATCCTCCCACATGGAAACCTAGGATGAGGATCATGAAAAGAATTCTTCAAAACCACAACATTCCAGAAAAGGCCACTTGAATGAGTCCATTTGTCCAACTATATGGTGTATTAATAACCTAGATGTAATTGTATTTGCTCATGTACATTTTCCTTTTTCTCCAGGATGGGGATACACACACACACAGTGTGTGGCATCCTGAAAACTGCAGCTCCTTGCTATGGCCTCTGGGGTTTATGGACACAGGCTGCCCCAGCTTCTTCTCTCTTAGGCATTGTTGTCCTAGTATGCTTGCTATGGGTGGATAAACTAGGATCTTTATCTGTAATGTGGAGCCGTATTTATGGCTTCCACTTACTGTCCTGTGGCAGTATGAAATGCTGAAACCTTCAGTCTTGGAGTAGAATGATTCAGTCATATGTATGATAAATTTCCCAAAATGCTCACATAGTTAAAAGACAGCACATATTTGTACTGAGCATAAACTTGTTTTATCATAGGTTGATTGAATTTACAGGGTCACCAACTGAGGCCAGCTCTACCTTGATCATGTGACTATTTTACAGGTGAAGAAACTGATGAGAACATAAACATATTCTTGGAATCACTAGGCATATAAAACATGTTTTACTCAGCCAGATTGTTTCACTTCAAGGTTCATGTTTTCAACTTCTATCCCATACAAGTAGGAGTATGCTTCTGTAAAAACTTGCCTCTACCAAGGAGACAAATTGATCATATTAACTCATTGCAACAAGAACTCCTAGCTCATGTTACTTCAGTTCACCCCAGGGTTAGCTCTTATTTCCTTCTTTACATGCCAATCTCTGTGCACTTCTACAGGTCTGCAAAGGTGACCAAGTCTTCTCTTTCTTGTTTTTCCTTTTGTGAGCACTGCACATAACATTAATGCAACTGAATTTTTTAAATAGTCCATTTGGCCTAGAAAACACTTAAATAGATTCCTTGACTGTATTACTTAAGAAGTAAGTTTGAAAGGGGAAAAGTAAACGGCAATCTCTTTTAACAAATATTTGTGTTTGTAAGTTGAGAGATATAAATCATGCAATGTTCAGTCCAAAGTTCTGTGACCAGAAATGATGGTAAACTTTTGGTGTCAACTTGACTAGATTGCAGAAAGGACAGGCATTGGGTCAAACTTTATTTGACATGTGTATGAAGATATTTATGCACAATGTGAACAATTAAACTGGTAGAATGAGAAAACCAGACTGCCCTCCATAATGTGAGTGGACCTCTGGAGGATTTGAGTAGAGCAGTTGAAAACTTGAATAGAATCAGCCAGCCAAGGATGTAAGAACTACTAATGACCGAGTGCTTTGAGCCAGGACATTTTTCCCCCTCCTACCTGTGGACTAGAACTGAGATATTCACTCCTTGTTCTTCAGACTGTAGTTTTTCTGACAGGAACTATACTTTTTGACTGACTTCCACTCTTTGTTTTCTTAGTTTACAAAATTACATGAGTCAATTTCTTGTTATAATTCTCTTTTGTTCTCTCTCTCTCCCCTATGCACACACACATGAATATATATCTATATATGGGTATAGATACACAAATAGATGAATATCGATACATATCTATACACATATATACCTGTACATCTATATGTATACAGAGATATAGATTGATGTATATATCTACAAATAGATGTATATATATATATATATACACACATGCATACACATCACACATTTTGTGTGTGTGTGTGTGTGTGTGTGTGTGTGTGTGTGTGTGTGAAGTAATGGGCAATTTCATGTGCTAATCAGGTGGAAGAGATGCCCAGAAAGCTGGTTAAACATTATTTCAGTGTAAGGTTTTCTGGAAGAGATTTGAATTTGAATCAATAGGCCAAATAAGATCTTTCTCACTAAGGTGGGAGGTTGCCTGCCAATATACTGGCAATGCCAAATAGAACAAAAGGACTGAGGAAGAATGAATTCTTTCTCCTCTAGAACTGGGACATTCATCTTTGGCCCTTAGCCATCAGATCTTGAATGTTAAGCCTTTGGTTTCAAATTGAGACTTATACCACTGGATTCCCAGCTTCTCAGGCCTTTAGATAAGGCTTGAATCACACCAATGGCTTTCCTGGGATGCCAACATGCAGATAAAATATAGAGAGATGATTTGGCCTCTATAATTTGTGGGATTTCCCCAAATTACCACAATGTATCTCTGTATACATACATACATGCATACATATATATATACATACATTCATATATACTTATGTACATATTACTGGTTTTATCTTTCTGGAAAACTCTGAAATACACAGTGGGTTGTTTTCTATGTCTATTGGTTCTGTTTTTCCAGCAGAGAAAAATTTTGCCATTATCAGGAAATGCTAGAAACATCATTCAAATATATTTCTTTCTATGGGAACTGTCTGTTTTTGAAAGCTATCTTATCCAATATAGACATGAATATCAAATAGTTTTTCTTCTTGAGTCATGCAGATATAAATCATTTAATAAATCTTTCTGGGGAAAAATAGACTATCAATAACCACTGGACATACTTCAATCAGTACATTAGACAAAAACCTCTTCATAAGGCTCGTCCTGTGAGAGTTATAACAAGTCTGAAAATGGAAGACAGTATTTCCATTGTTTCCTGAACTTCAAAAGGAAGAAAGATGTTAAGTGCCAACTGCCAGGTCCCAAAGGAACAGTCACTGTTGAATAAGTGACCGCAGGGCCACAGCTTCCTGCGGTTGGGAAAGATGATTTCATATGCCACAGAGTATGGCAATGTCTGAGTTTCCGTGTGAGAAATGCAGAAAAGGAAATATTGTTTTCTTTTTTTTTCTGGGCTGGAAGGTTGAGTTAGGTCCCCTTTTTTCGGAATCATCAGTTGCATCCTGTTGGCTTCTTCTTGGAGCAGAATCACATACAATAAAATGAATCATTTTAATGGGAGCAATGTAGCAACATTTAGTATGTTCACAATTTTGTGTAGCTAGTACCTTCCTATAGTTCGAAACATTTTCATCAAGCAAAAAATAAAATCCAGGCCCTATAAACATTTGATCCCTATACCTACCAACTCTGTCTCAAAAATAGTATGTATTTACCTATTCTAATATGTTTTTGTTGGTGTATGCCTATACTGGGGCTTGAAATCAGGGGCTGGGCACTGTCCTTTAAACTTTTTTTCTCTCACCTGAGCCATAGCTCCAGTTCTATTTTTTGGTGGTTAGAGATAAGAGTCAAATGGATTTTCCTGCCTAGGCTGGCTTCAAACTGCAATCTACAGATCTCAGCCTCCTGAGTAGCTATAATTATAGTTCTTACCATTAAGAACACTCTTGTGGTAAGTAAAAGCTCCAAGAACTCAAGTAATATAAACTGAAGGCACATTTTCAGCTTATAGATTTTTAATTAGCCTATGTTAATTGAATAAAGGGGTTTCATGTGATAGTTTCAAATGCTGAATACTTTTTACTTCTTTTCCCAAGTATGGATAGAATTCTTCAAGACTAACTCCATATGTGAGCTCAGCACTCTTTGCATGGTGGTGAGTTGTGAGTTTTCAAGGATTTTTCAACAACCCCTGGTGAGACAGAGTCTGTAGTTGAAACAGCCCTGGGAGGGGCTTCCAGGATGGAAACACAAGGAAGAATGCCCTCTTGGCATCCTTCCTGGTCATACTTGGCTGCTAGACAAGATAGCAGAGTGCACACAGTCTTTACCATGGCATCCACTGCTTTGCAGCCATTTAGCCTTTGATAGTTCAGAAAGTGAGAAAAGTTTGGAATGGGTTGTGTATGTACGGGGACTGTTTTCTATTTTAGACAGGATCTTTCCATGGATTTTTTTAAAATCCTTAATCAGATAGCAGAGATATCTTTTTTTTTTGGCCAAGTATCTGTGTATAACTGTTTTCTCAATTTTAGATACTGTCCTTAAAGCAATTTCAAATTTGACTGTGGAAAGACATTAGTCTTTTAATAAAGATGGAGGGTAAATATGAGGAAACCATCTTTATTTTCCAAGCTGAGGTAGTGGTGTGGATGAGAGACGGATGCTCTTTAATTCAAACCATTTCACATCCTCCAATTTTTATAGAAGAGGGAGAACTTAGGAAGTAGGAAGGATCTACTCCTCTGAAAAATGGCTTCTTTCAGATTAGGGAGAGTAATCATATGTTCTTCCCATTTAAAGGATATATACTCTGTAATCAGTGGAACAGGATCCTGTATAGGTCTCTCTCTCCTTTCTCTTTCTCTCCTCTCTCCTTCTCTCCCTCCCTTATTCCCTCCCTCCTCCTCTCTCCCCCAGTCTTGGGGCTTGGATTCAGGGCCCTAAGCATTGTCCTTGGGCTTTCCTCAAGACTATCACTCTACCATTTGAGACACAGCACCAGTTCTGGCTTTTACTGTATATGTGGTACTGAGGATTTGAACCCAGGGCTTTATGCATGCTAGGCAAGAACTCTACCACTAGGCCATACTCCCAGCCCTGAGTTTGTATCTCTAGAGTGTTCCTGTCACAAAGAGAACTGGTGTCAGGAGTTTCTTAAGATGATCAAGTTTTCTGTTTCTTGTTTTAAATTATAAGAGATTTGAAAACACATGTTTATAACTAATTTTAGTCACCTGAAATTCTCCTTCATGTAATTTCTTTTCAGTTGGTTTTAGTTCTACTCTGTGGAAGGGAAATAGTCTGCCTTCTTCCATTCAGGCTGCTGTAGCAAACTAACCTAATCTGGATGGCTTACAAACAACAGGAAATTGCTTTTGCCATTTTTTGCCAGTCCTGGGCCTTGAACTCAGGGCCAAGTACTGTCCTTGGGCTTTCTCAAGGCTAGAGCTCTACCACTTGAGCCACAGCACCATTTCTGGCTCCCCCCGCCATGTATGTGGTGCCAAGGAATCGAACCTGGGTCTTTGTGCATGGTAGGCAAGCACTCTGCCACTAGGCCAAATTTCCAGCCCCTGCTTTTGCCAGTTTTGGAAGACTGAGAAGTGCTGCATCGAAGGACTGGCAGATTCAGTTTTTTGAGGATCAGCTTGTTGATTCATAGGCGCTGTTTCTTATATCCTCCCAAGGGACTGCTTTAGGACCTTTCTTTCAAGACACTAATTTAGTTCCTCTTTCATGACCAAATCACCTCTAGAAGACTCCACTTCCTAAGATCATCACCTTAGGGTTAGGGCTTAGCATATGCATTCTGAGGAGAGACAGATATATTCAGGCCAGAGTGTGTGTACCTTTGCTATTCTTTCGAACAGAAGTCTGAAGCCCTGTTACATGTGTTGCCCAGCCAGTGATAAAAACAAGCATGGTTAGCAGAAAGAACAGCACAGGAGGAATTTCAATACCAAACTTTAGACTCTATTACAGAGCTATAATTATCAAAACAGCTTGATACTGGCACAAGAACAAGCCTGAAGACCAATGGAATAGAACTGAGGACCCAGATATTAAACCACAGACCTATGGCCATCTAATCTTTGACAAGAGAGCCAAAAAAAAAATAGAATGGATAAAAGATAGCCTCTTCAACAAGTTGTGCTGGCAGAACTGGTTAAGCACCTGCAAAAAACTAAAGTTGGATCCTTCTTTGTCATCCTGCACTAGAATTAACTCCAAATGGATCAAAGACCTGGAGGTAAAAGCTGACACACTGAAAACTTTACAAGAAGGAATAGGAGACACACTAGGCCTCCTTGGCACAGGTTGAAACTTTCTTAATAAGGACCAAGAAACACAACAAATCAGAGAAAGGCTGGATAAGTGAGACTGCACTAAACTGCAGAGCTTCTGTATGGCAAAGGACATAGCTAGTAACTTAATTAGGAAGCCTTCAGAATTGGAGAAGATCTTCACTAACCATACAACAGACAAAGGCCTCATATCTAAAATATATCAACAATTCAAAAAATTGAATCACTCCAAAACTAATCTCTAAAGTAACAACCATCCCATTAAAAGATGGGCCAAAGACTTAAAGAGAGTCTTCTCTGAAGAAGAAATAACAATGGCCTATAGACACATGAAGAAATGCTCCACATCTCTGGTCATAAAAGAAATGCAAATCAAAACAACTCTAAGATTCCACCTCACTCCAGTTAGAATGGCCAGGATCAAGAAAACTAATAAAAACAGATGCTGGAGGGGATGTGGCCAGGAGGGATCACTACTACACTGTTGGTGGGAGTGCAAACTTGTTCAACCACTATGGAAAGCAGTATGGCAGTTCCTCAAAAGACTAAACATAGAGCTCCCCTATGACCCAGCAATTCCACTACTTGGCATTTACCCAATCATCCAGAAACAAGGACATACTAAATCCACCAGCACAACTATGTTCATTGCAGCACTATTTACCATAGCAAAGTTATGGAACCAACCCAGATGCCCTCAGTTGATGAGTGGATCAACAAGATGTGGTATTTATACACAATGGAATTCTATGCTGCTGTCAGAAGATTGACATCACCCCATTTGTAAGGAAATGGAAAGACTTAGAAAAAATCATATTAAGTGAAGTAAGTCAGACTCAAAGGAACTTAGGCTCAATGGTTCCCCTCATTTGTCGTAATCAGTAGAAACCTTGGGCTCTTCTAGCAGAGATTTGCAATAGAGCAAAATCTAGATACATAAGGCCATACAATATGACACTAAATGAAAGGACCTCTAGGATACAGAAACAAAAGCCATATAATGAGTGATTGTTGTCCTTAAGGTACTATGCTATGTCTCATTTCTTTTGCTGTTCCTTGGTTATCTCATCTTTTTACAATATTTCACTTTGTTATCTGATATATTGGATATATGCGTATTTGGTTATTTGAAATTGGATAGGAAAGGGTAGAAAACAAGATGAGGGGTGAGATTGGGGGGGAGGGAAATGGGGACCAAGACATGAGAAAGGGTATCAATATATGTGAAATAATGCACCTTCTATCTGGCGAATGTAATGTAACCCTTCTATTAATTACAATAAAAATATATTAAAAAAACAAGCATGGCTGGCATCACCAATGTTTAATCAGGAAGCATAGTGATTTATTATTAGGGAAGATGGGAGTTCACTCCCTCCTATTGGATAGTTTACTGAGAGCTGTAAAGTCTTTCAGTCATAGCCGTGATACCATTCCTTAGTTTTTCTGTAATGTTTTACAAATGTACAAAGTATTTTTTGCATATTTTATACATAAAATTAATTTTAAGCAAGAAGTGTATACATATGGCTCATA
The DNA here is from genome assembly GCF_031878675.1 of Megascapheus bottae. Classification (NCBI taxonomy): domain Eukaryota; kingdom Metazoa; phylum Chordata; class Mammalia; order Rodentia; family Geomyidae; genus Megascapheus; species Megascapheus bottae. The sequence goes on along the minus strand of NC_143530.1, from coordinate 21,946,798 downwards.
CTGGTCAGGAAATTAAGAGAACTTAGATGGTTATCATATTTAGCATTAAATAAGCCACTTTCCAAGGTTCCTCCTCCTCCTCCTCCTCCTCCTCTTTCTCCTCCTTCTTCTTCTTCTTCTTCTCCTCCTCCCCCTCCACCTCCTCTGCCTCTTCCTCCTCCTTCTTTTCCTCCTCCTACTTCTTCTCTTCCTATTCTTTCTCACTAATCCATCATGGGAAACTTGTCCAACTTAAATGACTTTTAGAACAAATGACTCTTGTTAGGTTTTGATGCCAATAGCCCTGTGTAAGGAAATGATATCCAGTAATCAAGACTTGAATTCACAGTTCACCTTAAAATTTCCTTGAGGGAGAATATTTGATCATCTTGTCTTCTTTTTATAGCATTTATCCCTTTCCTTCCCTCCCTTCCCCTCCCTCTTCTCCTCTTTTCACTGGTCCTGGACTTGAAGTCCTAGACTTGAACTCAGGATGATGTCCCTGAGCTTTTACAGGCTAGCATTCCTATCACTTGAGCCACAACTCTGCTGTGTGTGTGTGTGTGTGTGTGTGTGTGTGTGTGTGTGTGTGTGTGTGTGTGATTAATGGAGATATGCGTGTCATGAATGTTCCCCCCTGGGCTGGCTTTGAACTGGATCCTTAGATCTCAGCCTCCTAAATAGCTTAGCTAGAATTACAAGTATGAGTATCAAGCATCTGGCTTGTAGCATTTCTTTAGAAAGAAAATGTAATTCTATTGTCATTACTAAGGTGTTACACAGAGGGGTTACCATTTCATAAGTCAGGTAATGAGTACGTTTCTTTTTAGACAGTGTCACCTTTTCCTGTGGTTTCCTCCACTCTTCCTCTTTACACCATCCCTGAAGTTGCAACAAAGCTATGGCATTACAAAAATTCATGCTTTAAAAATAATTCTGGGTACTCGAGTTCATTAAAAACAATTTAAGTACTTATATAACTTCAGTGTCCTTACTCCTCTTGGGTATTCATTTCTTCCTACCCAGGTTCTATCTTTCAGAGTTTGTAATCTACTTTTAAAAGTCTCAGTTGTGACTTCGTACACCCTGTCCAACCAGAGTTTTCCTCCATTTCTCTTCTTTCCCCTTATTCCATGCTTTGTTACCATGGTTCCACCACCATTTTCAAGGCTTTTCATCCATGCTCCCATGTTTTCATAAGGGGTACAGTTTATATGCATACCTGCATTCAAATGTGGCAATGTACACAAGACACTGGGATTAAAGAGATGCTCCTATAAAAGTCCCAGTTTTAATGATCTTGGGTTAATGATTTTAGGGTTGTGATTCCTAGCATCAGAGGAAACACTAGAGAAGTTGATGGCCCACTTAAAAATGATTTGCTTGAAAAAGTAGTTTGCTTGGTGTAAATGGAAATAACTTGAAGACAAAACTCGCACTGAGAAGATAAATGACATTTATCTTCATTTGTGAGAAATATATATTTGTGAGAAATATATCTTTTTGCTAGATCTTAGAGAATAAAAGTATGTAGTTTTAAGTCTTTGGGTATAAACTGTAGGTTTAAAATTTGGTACACAACTGAAGGTTTTAAAGTATACGTGGTTTCAGCTCCAGATTTATTTGGTTTTGCACAATTGATGAAATCCATTGTAATGAGAGGAATGGAGAATTTGATCCTCTTTCCTGGGCTGCCAAATAATTTGGAGACAAACATAAATTATTCAAATAACAATGAATGTTTTTAAGTTAAAGAGGGGGTAGTTTGCAAATGTCCTTACCAAAAACTGACATCAAACTACACTGATAAATGCCTTCATACCAATATTCACAAAAAAAACACTTTAAATTCTCATGTAATATCTTACATATTTTTTATACTAGCCAGAGTGATTTCTTGACTAGTATTTTGTTGAATGTGCCTGAATAATAAAATTGAAGTGTTAATATGCAAATCTATATAAGTGAAAAGTGTTCTTTTTAAAGACACATACACACGTGCACATTTTACAAGGTAGTTATTGTTCAATTAACCAACTCAAGTACTTAGATTATCTCCTAGCATCATCAGAGCACATGGTGGGGTTGGACTCCAATCTGTGCCCTTTTCTATTATTTAAGAGGGTGACATTCTAATGCCATCATGGATTTAATTCTTGGAAGTATTTGTGTCATGAAAATCTAATCAGAACTTACAACAGGCTTAACATCTCCATTAAGAAAAGGAAGCAAAATGTGATGAAATTGAAAGCAAATGATAATAACTGAGGACAACACTAAGGAGGAAAAAGAGAATGCACTTTGAGTTCTTGTAGAAGGAATGTTGTCCTTATGAACACATTTGAAGAATCCCAGTGAGACAGGCCTTGCTTTCTTTCTTATCCTGTCTTCTGAACTTGAAGGGTCCAGCTTCATTTTCCTAAGACAAGAGGCGAGGACCATGGTGTAGATAGTTTTTATGTGTGGGAGGACATTATGAACTCTGAATTTTTCTGGAAGAATGTAAGAAGTATGTTTTTTTCTGATTCCTGGGGCTTGAAGTCAGAGCTTTTTCTTTTCCTCAGGGCTAGTGTTCTAGTACTTGGGCCACAGCTCCATTTCCAGCTTTTTTGGGGTGTTTAATTAGGGGTAAGGGTCCAGTGCCCTTTCCTGCTTGGGCTAGCTCTGAATTGTGATCCTCAGATCTCAGCCTCCTAGTATCTAAGGAGATAGGTACAAGCCATGAGAAAACCAGTAGTTTTTCTTTCAGATAATGTGCCAGGACAAAAGTATAACTCCCCCAGTGATATGAAGGTAAGGGGGAAAATCCCCAAAGAACACAGAAAATAACGGGATAAAACTTGAATTGTAGAGATGGTCATTGCCTACTCATCTTGGCTTTTGAACCTTCATAAGTTCATAGCCTACTTCTTCATAATTCTATTAAGGATTCGAATTTCCTCCGGTCCTTCCCCTGTCCCACCTCTTTCTTCTGATTGCTACTGATTTTCTTCCCCCCCCCTCCCAGTGCATTGAAGACATTGCTAGCTGCAGAATAGGATCAGAGATGCTTTGCATGTGACCCTGGAAGTATCTTCTTCTTTCTGGTCCTCTTTGGTATCATCCAGGTTCGTATTTGTGCTAACAGGAGCTCACTGGCTGTTCTGAAAGTGGCTTTTCTGCTGCTTTTTGCCTTTATCTCAGAAACCATGCCCACATTCTTTAGTTGGTACACTGGGAAACCAGGCTGCTGGAGTGTACAGACTCGAATTGCCGCAGCTTCCTGCTGCTCCTGTGATAGATAGTGCCATAAAATGGATCTGATGCAGTTATTAGGCTGTGATTCGGTTCATACTGAGCTGTATTGATTGGTGTTGGTTCAGTGCTTGCTATACATTTTATCAATTGACCTTCCAGATTGTATCCTGCCTTTGGTTCTTCTACTTCTAATACCACTTTATATTGCGTTTTGTGGCTCCTAATTTTCTTGTAGTTGATTTCTCACAGTGCTTCTTTAGTTCCTTATTACTCAGAGAGACTTTTCTAATGAAACCATATTTTTCCCTCACCACACTTATTTATTTTTTTTAATTTATTTTTCCAGCCTGGACTTTTCTTATTCTGGCATATCATTTCTGTCCTTGGCATTTCCAAGTTTTAAAATACTTGTGAATACTTGTAGAATAAATTTTTTGGAACTTTCTAGAATCTCAGACTACCTTTAGAGCTCAGCAGAGGGTGATCAGCCTATATAAATCTGCAGCTGATTACAACGGGTCAAAGAAAGGGAGAGTCGAAATATCAACAACTCTTATAATTATTATTTGTATAATTAAATATTAGGTCAATTATTCACTTTTTTGCCAGTCCTGGGGCTCGAACTCAGAGGATGAACATGGTCATTGGGCTTTCTCAAGGCTAGAGCTCTACCATTTGAGCCACAGCACCACTTCTGGCTTTTTCTATGTATGTGGTACCAAGAAATTGAACCCAGGACTTCATGCACGCTAGACAAGCACTCTAGCACTAGGCCAAACTCCCAGCCCCAAGCTATTCACTTTTGATGCCTCTCCCTCCCTCCCTCCCTCCCTCCCTCCATTCATTCCTTCCTTCCTTCCTTCCTTCCTTCCTTCCTTCCTTCCTTCCTTCCTTCCTGAATGCTCTGAAATGCTTTTCAACTCTTTGTATGAAGATATTTGATAAGAAAATAAGAATTTCTCCCACAGAGGAGGGGACAGGAAGGTATAAATAGAAAGGGAGTAGAAGATAGAAAAAGGAAAGATTAAATGCATTGCAGAAAGAAGACAGTGTCTCCTGTGCTCTGTCATGGCACTGTGCACACATAGAGCTTTCCTTTCCAATGGCTAACCCGACTCCATGTGTGATAGCATGTATGGTTTTCAATTTCTTTACAATATTTCTATTAGATGGAGAGTCTTTATTTTTATTGGGAGACCATATGTTTCACCTTTATCACCTTAAGTGCCCTCAAAGAAACACACGGTATGGTATTGTTGGGAGATGGTGGTGACTTTAAGAGATGGAGCCTAGTGGGAGGTCTTTAGGTTTTGGGGATTATTCATTAAGGAGGATTGTGGGATCTTGATCTCTTCCTTTGCCTCTCCTTTATATCTTGGCCATAAATATGCATGACTGCCTCTACCATGTTCCCTGCCTCTTCACCATAGGATCCAATGAAGCCAAATGACCATAAGTGGAATCTTCTAAAACTATGAGCTAAATATGTAAACTGTTCCCCCTTACAAGCTGATTTAGTTTTCTATGTATAGAGTATCACACTCACTGAATATTTTGTATTGAGAGACCTAAATGGAGGATTTGGGGCCCTTCTGGATTCCCAGGTATTGTCTAATGTTTGGGGGTTTTGAGGAAGACAGGGAATGACTTCGCATAAGCTCATGCTTGAAGCAGAAGTGATTTAAAGTCTAGTCCAAGAAGTTTTATGGTGAAAGCCCCCAAACCCGACACTCATTGAGCTAGTTCCTTTCCATTCCATGGACGTGGAAATGATGACTGATTTTCTGTTTGCTTCTTCCAGTTTAACCTCTCATAAATATATGCTCTAGGGTTGCTCACCATAGGACTCAGTCATGGCATACTTTTTCTTATTTGAAGAATGTTTTTGTTCCTTTTCCATTAGTCCCCTTTTATTTCCCACATCCTCTCATTTGCTTTGAATGCTGAAAGCAGATAATGTTTCTGTGTGTGAAAGCATGGGTGTCAATGCTGTCGAACCTGACAATTTGTCATCAGATCTGAATTGTGGAGAGCGAAGACATAATGAACACAAACACAGTTTACAGCCTTTAGTCATTGCTTCATATAAAATCTTCTTGGAAAAGATGGCTAGAAGCCACCCATGACTTATCAAAACTCTCAATGAAGAACTTTGAGTTGATCACAGTGACTTATTTTCACTCTTTCTGGGGGGGATGGAGGTGACTAATGTGGGACAGGATAGCATTCATTCATAAGCCCTCCTCCATAGTTTTTTCCTTCCTAAAAATGCCACTCTGTGTTCAATAACTAGAGTCAGTCCTGACAAATACTGCATGGGGACTAAGTCAAGCCTAAGCTTCATTGTTTCCATTCAGACATACAAAGGATAAACAGGCAAATAAAGAAAATATATTCAGAAGCTGACTAATTCATTCATTTTTAACTACAGGAAATTTAATGTTGTGGGGAATTGTCTACAATTTAGACTGTTTCTTGTCTTTATTTCTCAAATTCTCAGGTTCATGTGTGAGAGGACATCAGAAATAAACCAGGCAGATGTGCTACATTCTTGAAGTGTAATTTTCTATTTCACTTACAGTTATTGGCTAGTCACTAAAAGTGACTTTGCAGTGGTGAGGCCTGATTGTTGATTGCATTATAGTTGTTTTTTCATCGTAAGGTTTTAAAATCTTTGGAAGAAGTATAGTCCAAAGGCAAAACTAAAGGCTGGGAATGTAGCTTAGTGGTAGAGGTCTTGCCTAGCATGCATGGAACTCTGGGTTCAATTCCTCAGTACCACATAAACAGAAAAATCTGAAATGTCATCATGGTTCAAGTGGTAGAGTGCTAGCCTTGTGCAAAAGAAGCTTAAAAGTACCCACACCCTGAGTTCAAGTCCTAGGACTGGCAAAAAAGACAAAGCTGAGCAGTAATGGTTCACCCCTGTAATCCTATCTACTCAGGAGGCTGAGATCAGAGGATCAAGGTTGTGAGTTACCCTGGGTAGGAGAGTCTGTGAGATATTATCTCTAACTATCAGAAAGCCTTAAGTGGAGCAGTGATTCATGTAGTAGAATATCATACTGAAGTGAGAGTTCAAGACTCAGACAGGCACACACACACACACACACACACACACACACACACACACACTTGCAAAAAGGCAAATAAAAATGTACTTTAGTGGTACAGTCTTAATATTAGTTTCTATTGTTTTTACTTCTTAAAATGATCTGCTTTTAAATAAATGTTAACACTGTTAGTAGTTAATGAACTTTCATTGCTGAGATAGTTGCTTATAATTTGATGAGGTTACTGTTAGGACTTTTTGCTCCAATTATGATATGAGAACATTAAAAGATGAGTCAGGAATATTAATAAGGAACTTGATACAACTCTGTAAGGAAAGGACACTGCAACTTTTCTAGAATGACAGCCGAAGCCCATGCTAGACCACCTTCAGTGAGGATGGGATGGGTTGAACAGTAGGAGTCAAATTATTTATTTATGCAGTCATTGTATAGATGTCCTGATGGTAGTTGACTTGATGTTTCAGATTTAATTTAACTCCATGCCATAGTTCAAATATGCTCATATAGAAAATACACAGATGTTTAAAAATTAGAACATTATCTTAGAAACTGTGGTGGGATTTGATTATTTTTTCTGTCATGAAAGCATAAAAATGCTTCTTTCACTAGTTTTCACTTTTAAACTTAATCACTCTATCACAGAAATACTATGGTGGTTCATATTATGTCTTTAGGTTCAGCAAATCAAGGATTCAGTGTACTTGGGGAAAATGCATCTGTGCTAAATAAGTACAGACTGTTTCCTTGTCATCATTCCCCAACTAATATGTAAATAGAGCTTCCATTAAATTGAATATTATACATCATCTAGAGGTGGCTTAAAGTATACAAGAATAAAGTGTATAGGTTATATGAAAATGCTATTCCATTGTACACAAGGGATTTGAGCAGCCAAGGGGAACTTTGGAAGCATTGGATGGTCAGAGTCAGTTCCCCACTAACACAAGCACTATTGGAGCAGGAAATAATCTTTTCATCTGGATGTGAAGATGAAATAAGGAGTAGGAAAAGGGAAGCTCAGGAAACAGATTAACCTGTATTACTCAGCTATAGGATTCCAGTTCCTCTACATAATGTTGATCCCCAATAGAATTACAACAATACAGCATAATGGTATTGCAGCAAAAAAAATATGCCTTCAGGTGACTAAACTTTCCAATATAAAGGTTCCTTTTGCAGCATGTATGATTGATGAACAGCAGAATAGAGCTCCGTGCTGTCCTCTATTAAGTTTAGTGTGGTAATCAGCGACTGTCCTTGAAGAAACATAAAGTACTAGAAAAAGTCAACTTACACTGAACTCTGACCTAGTTCAGAAAATACCTCTCAGTATGTATTTGGGGAATTTATTTTACTTCAATTTATTTAGGATTCTTGAAGCGCTTTTTTCTTTAACAATATGCTTTATAATTCCATTTCAATTATCTTTAATAAGATCCACTTGTCTGATAGAGATGCAGTATGAGAGGGAGAGCAAAAAAAAAATTTCCCTTTCCAAGTACATCTTTCTGAAACGATTATGGTCCATTTCCTTAAAACCACCTAGGGGTGTGATTTGTGTTTGTCATTTTTACTTCTTTCCTTCTTAGTGAAGGACACAGATGGAATTTCTCTTGGGTTCTAAATGATTTCTGTAATGATATCTGATGGCGGATCTTGTTAATAACACTGTGAGAAAAAGGCAGCATTTTTCTCCCAGTCTCAAGGACATTTCCTAGGAACACCTTCAAAGTAATTTTGTACATGCTTGTTCTTTGGGGTTTTATACCTTATATTTTGAGGTGACTTTAGATCTACAGAAATTCTCAAAAGTTATGGCAAGAACTTTTTAATCCTTTCATTGGGAAATATTCTGAATGTTACTATGTTACTGTATTTACCTTTTGATTTTTATTTTAGTCACATTTGTTGTCTCTTTCTCTATTTCCTTTTGCCTGCCTGGTGCTTTTTGTGAATGCTAGATATGTCTATGCATATACATTCACATACTCTTATATGAATAGATAGGAATGTAAATTTATGCACTGATCATTCCCAGTGATAGCAATATTTTTATGAGTGGAGAGAGAGAGAGAGAGAGAGAGAGAGAGAGAGAGAGAGAGAGAGAGAGAGAGAGAGAGAGAGAGAGAGAGAGAGAGAGAGAGAGAGAGAGAGAGAGGAGAGAAAGAATGAGGGTGATGGGGAATAGCAGAGGGCCTAAGCAAAAGCAAATGTTAGAAAGGTTAGATCTCTCCCTATGAGTGCTACTCTCATGACCCCAGGATTCTGGTTAGGTGTCTCATCCCTCTCTGATAACCCAATGTTCCAACATTTCCAGGCATTCCCAGACTGTGGCTCAAAGCTGGCCTGGGAATCGACTGCCAATCAATAATCAGATCGTTGAACATTGCTGCTCTCTAGCAGCAGAGGCTAGGTCTTGTTTTTTTGGATTGATTAACCCCAGGCTGGACTAGTTGTTTTCACTGAGGTTCTGGTGGACTCTCCTGCTCTGTGTTCCTCTCTGGATGGCTGTCGGCTCCTTGACCTGCAGAGTGCACCAATCACTAAGTTTGCAGGCCACTGGTGTCCTCTTTCAGAGCCTGTCTGGCTATAGGTTGTGAACTAATCTGGTACCCTGGGGAACTTGGTCGCAAGCAGAGGCCTTTTCCCAAGATGGTGGCTCACTGAGACACTGGCAGATGTGGGGAATAAAATGCAGTCCTATCTGATGCTGGCTTGTCACACTGGGGTTGTCACTAACCTAACAAATCCTCATACCAGGGCTCGATGCTACTGCTATGCCAACATAGATTTTCTACTGAAATGTTAGACATGATGAGCCAAGGCAGACTTGTGAAGCAAGTGAATTTATTTTTGTTATTCCCCATCTTTAACTTATCATCATGTTTTATTTATTTATTGGTGGTTTTGGGATTTGAACGTAAGCCCTCACACTTTGTGAGAGAAGCCCTCTACCACTTGAGCTATGTACCGGAGGTCATTTTGCTTTAGTTTACTTTTCTCCTCTCCACCTAGCAAGGGAACATAAACACAGAGTATCAAACTCTCTCTTGGCTTGTTTGCCCAAGGCTGTCCCAGACCCCCACTCTGCATTTTGCTGGTTAGTTGGAGTTTTATTTTTGTTTTTTGCTTGGCTGGCTTTGGACTCTGCTGTTTTCAGATTTCAGCTTTTTAAGTAGGTAGGATCACAAGTATGGGATTATGGTTCTTATAAGTGTTTATGTGTATGTCTATTTTTTAAGTCTAACATCTAACAGAGAGAAAATATGTGACTATTGACTTTCCAAACCTGGCTTACTTTGCTTAATAGGTTCATCTCCAGTTCTATTTATTTCCCTATAGCTGACATTTCATTCGTTAAAGCTGAGTAATATTTCATTATATATGTATGCACCCTACTTCTTGATATACTCATCCATAGTGGAACTTAAAATAAATGGCCAATATTAGAATCAGAGCTATCCTGTCTGTTATGTGATATTTATAGTCAGTGAGGGAAGCCCTAACTTTGTGTGCTTCTGGTTAATACAAGGTCTTAGAGAAGAGAAGTAGTAGTAGTATTTTTTTAGCGTTTCACAACAGCAAGACATGTTAATGTTATACATATGTAAAGGAAAGCCAAGAATGAGCCCAGGAAATGCCACTTTATTCAGGCCCATAGGTGAAAGGGAGGCCCAGGTGATCATAGCCTCATCTCCCCTGTAGGCAGGCAGCGATATACAGATCTCTCTTCCAGATGGAGAAGGAAGTGATCTGTCTGTGACAAAAAGTATTTTGATATTTACCTTCTGTTTCCTTCTGTCTCACCCATGCCTGTGTTTTCTGCCTACACTGTGTGCCTCCAGTTTGCTTCTGAACCTAATTTACCTTGCCTGCTTTCTAGGGGAATCTCTTCATGCAAGTGTCTAAAGGCAATTAAAGTCTCACAGCAGACAGTCATTGTTGGTGAATTCAAAAAGTTTAGGAGAACAGCAATAAGACTGTGGAGATTGGGGGGCTGGGAGTTTGGCCTAGTGGTAGAGTGCTTGCCTATCATGCACCAAGACCTGGGTTCAATTCCTTGGTACCACATACATAGAGGAAAAGAAAAGCTTGAAGTGGTGCTGTGGCTCAAGTGGTAGAGATCTAGCCTTGAGAAAAGCCCAAGGACAGGGCTCAGTCCCGAGTTCAAGGCCCAGGACTGACCAAAAAGAAAAAAAAATGCGGGGAATGGGTGACTCCTCATTGGTGCAGGTGGAAAGGGAGAGGTTTGGGGCTGGACTTTGGAGCTACTCCTCCAGGCTCTTGAATTTTGTCCTTGTGGTGGCAGTGAAGTACATATCCATGCCTGGACAGTGATACCATACTGGAGATGCTCCTGGTAAATTCAGGTTGGAGAGCAGTGAAGATAATGCTTCGCTGAGCTTCTTCACCATCTTTCTTTCTTTCTTTCTTTCTTTCTTTCTTTCTTTCTTTCTTTCTTTCTTTCTTTCTTTCTCTTTTTAAATCTGACATCAATAATACCCATTTCAAAATTTTGCAATGGGATGAAAGTGAAAAGCAATAATTGTCAATAAAGCTTTAGGGTATGCTATAGTCCTTATATAATCAACCAGATTGCTAAACAAGCATATATTAATGATTCAAAGAACGATTACAGTAACATTATCATACATGTACACACAGAATGGTTTTTGATCAAATTCATCCCTTCTACTACTCTTCATTATTGCATGTTCAAACATGCACATAAAGTTTCCCACCAACTCCCATTATTTTTTTTCCTTTACTTGTCTTCTTCCTACAAACTCCTCAAAGAACTAGCTATTACATTCCTATCATTTTAAAAGTCTTCAATTTATTTCAATTTTAAAATTATTATTAATTTTTTATGACAAAACTGGGCTTTGCACTGCTAGGTGGGCACTGTGCCACTGGAACCAGCTGACCTGTCTGGCATTTTCTAAGTCTTTCTGAATATACATTCTAATAAACTTTTCTTTCCAATCTAGCTTCAAGCCTTGATCTTCCAGATCTCAGTTTGCTGAGTAGCTAGAATTAAACAAGCAGTGCCTGGCTGTTCTTCAACCAAATTCAAAAAAAAATAAAACCAACTCATTAAGAAGTGTGTGTGTGTCTGTGTGTGTGTGTGTGTGTGTGTGTGTGTGTGTGTGTGTATCTATAGTCTTCAATTGTGAGGATGCTTGAGAGGAGAAAAAGATTGCTGGAGAGTGGACAATACAAAAATACATGGCATCTGTGAATGATGAATAAACAAACTCATGAAAGGGAGTACTTACTAATTGGGTGTAGTGGGATGGAAAAATGGGAATGACAAAGGGGTCAATCTGATTATAATATGGATATTCATATGTAAATGCCATAATGAAGTCTTTTTGAGTAATTAACTGTGTGTGTGTGTGTGTGTGTGTGTGTGTGTGTGTGTGTGTGTTTGTCTTAGGGTTTGTAGTCAGGTCCTGGGCACTATCCTTTAGCTTTTTTGTTCAAGACTGACACTCTGCTACTTGAGCCATAGCTCCACTTTGAGGTGTTTGATGGTTAGATGGAGGAGATAAGCATCTCACAGACTTTTCTGCCTGGGCCAGCTTACAAATGAAATTCTCAAATCTCAGCCTCCTGAGTTGCCAGGATTACAAGTTGTGAGCCACCAGTGCTGGACAACATGCATTCTAATGAAAGTGAATATTAAGAAGCTACAATACCCAAGGTTATCGACATTGTCTTGGAGATATAAACATAACTACATAGACATAAAAAATTTATGATGGGCTATATACTCTATAGACAATGTTTTATTACATATATTAATATGTATCTATAACATACAAACCCTCCTCTTAATTTTAATTATGTTCTAAAATCTATGTGCCAGTGATTGTGTATAGAGATTCCCTTCTTGAATACTTGTTTGTTAAACATGACATTTGAAATATGATGCAAAAGTCAATGTTAATAAATTCTTTAATAAAAAAGAAGCTACAATGTACTTTGCCTGGGTTGTGAGCACTAGCTAGGGGCGAGAGAAAGGAGAGGATGAAAGCAAAGGGTGAAAACACTTTATGTCCACATGTGAAGATGAAACAATAAAGCGTGTAAGGATTAGTGTGGGAAAGGAGAGTGAAAAGGAAGGAGCGTGCTGGAAGGGGAGGTCTAACATGAGCACGTCAGAATGAATAACTAATAGAAGCTTAAAAAATCTCTATTTATCCTAACTTTATACTATTTAAACCCGCTTTGCCTTCCAAACATCTGGCTGGGAAATCTGTTAGAGAGTAATTTAATCAGTCAAAAAAGTCAAATAATGTCAAGCTGCACACTTCCATAAAATCTCACTTTGTATTAAATATGTAAAGGCTTCAGTGCTGAATGTAGGTGATTTGTATGTCGTGTTTGGATTTATGTGCAAATATGGTGATGGGGGAATATGATTGAAGTGATTCATGCTCATGTATGAAAATAGAGTTATTAAGCCATTACCAACTGTTTTTAAGGAGGGTGGGTAAAGAAAAAAGTGACAGAGGGCCTGAATGTGGTCAAAGGATGTTTCATGTGAATTTCGAAATATCATCATAAACCATTTTGTGCAATGGATATTTGCAAATAAAAAGACAAGAGAAATTATTTTCATTTCTAAACTTTCTTAGTTAATCTCTATAAATGTTTCTCTAACTTTGGTAAGTCTGGGGGCTGCTATAAATCAGTTAAGATGTACATAGTCAAATGATACATCGAAAATGAGAGACAACGATGCAGCAATACCATTTTGGGCATTTATGCAATAGATTGAAAATGAGATACGGTGGTCACTTGCGTAGCCTAGTTCATTATTGTACTGAAGTAAAGTTATGGAAACAGCACAGAAGTCACCCAATGCATCAGTGGAATTTTACTCATCCATTAGAAAGAATATTATATCATTTGAAAAAGATCTGGATAGACTTGGAAACATTATGCTAAGTGAATTGAGTCACTCCCAGAGACACAAAAGGATCATGCTTTCTCTCATATATGGAAGCAAGAACTAATTTAAAAGTATACAAGTTAATACATATGGGATTGGATGCCATGTACACAAATATATTAGCTAAATTATTTACTAAATGTATTACAATTAAATGTTTCATTATTAATTCTTGACTAAATTGACTAAATATTTTCAGAAGAGAATTCAAACGGTGTAATTCCTTAGAAAAACCAGCTCACAACCAGCAAAATTAATAATAAGAAATTGGAACTTGAAGTATAACCCCTTACTTGTGTGAGGGGAGATTAAGGGAAAGGGATTGATATGAAGGGAGGAGGGGCCGGGAGTTTGGCCTAGTGGTAGAGTGCTTGCTTAGCATGCACGAATACACGGGTTCAATTCCTCAGTACCACCTATATAGAAAAAAAGCCAGAAGTGGTGCTGAGGCTCAAGTGGTAGAGCTCTAGCCTTGAGAAAACCCAAGGACAGTGCTCAGGCCCTGAGCTCAATCTAGGACTGGCAAAAAAGAAAAAAAAATATGAAGGGAGGAAAAGGGAAGAATGTAGTCATAATATTCAAAGCATATCCTCTTAAACTAAGAAAATTGGGGGATTGAATGGGGATTTATTCCAACAATGATCAGATGGTGAAGAAAGATTGGCTCCTGTTTGATCTTTTTTTTTTTTTGTCCTCACATGCTCACCATTTTTTTACTTAGCCTAAGGTTACTCATTATTTCCTAGCTTCATCTCTTTTAACTCTAATTTATAATCCTTCCTTCCTTCCTTCCTTCCTTCCTTCCTTCCTTCCTTCCTTCCTTCCTTCCTTCCTTCCTCCCTTCCCTTCCTCCCTTCCTCCCTCCCTCCCTCTCTCCTTTCCTTCATTCTTCCCTTATTCTTTCTTCCCTCCTTCTCTTCCTCCTTCCTTTCCCCTCTTCTTTCTTTCTTTCTTTTTCTTTCTTCCTTCCTTCCTTCCTTCCTTCCTTCCTTCCTTCCTTTCTTCCTCCCTCTTTTCCTTCCTTCCTTCCTTCCTTCCTTCCTTCCTTCCTTCCTTCCTTCCTTCCTTCCTTCCTTCCTTCCTTCTTTCCTTTTGTTCTTTTTGTGTGTGGAGAGGAAAATGGCCCTTGTGCTTGAACTCAGGGCCAAGCTTTGTCCCTGAGCTTTTTGCTCAAGGCTCTATGATTTGAGCCAGAGCTCCATTTCTGGGGTGCTAAATTGGAGAGAAGGGTCTCAGAGAGATTTTCTAGCCCAGGCTGGCTTCAAACTGTGATCCTCAGATCTCAGCCTCCCAAGTAGCTTGGATTATAGGCGTGAACCATAGGTGCCTTGCTTCTTTTGTTCATTTCTAAGTTCCTTTCTCATGTTCTTTCTTGTCACTTTTCATTCTCCTTTGTTATATCTTAAAAAAAGAAAGAAAGAAATTTTGTCCACCAGAGGGCAATCTGGTCACACACACATGCATGTCTACACATGTGTATATACATGCATACATGTGCATACATGTGTACACAAACAGCCTTTCCCTCTCTTTTTCTTCTTGTGTTTGTAAGCCCTCTGTATATTTCTGGATGTAGTGGAAAGTCAATGTCAGGAGGAAAAGGCTTGAGCCTTTTATTATCATCTCACTCATCTGTCTTTCACATTGGAAAGTGCCTGTCTGGATCCCTCAATTGTTTGAGTAAAGAAAATAAATTTTCTACAGAGGGCTTTGATGATTACTTTTCTTTTTAAGATGTAAATGAAAGTCTGTTTTTTTTTTGTTTTTGTTTTTTGTTTTTGTTTTTTTGCCTGTTGGTTTGCTTGTTTTGCCAGTCCTAGGGCTTGAACTCTGGGTTTGGGTGCTTTCTGAGCTCTTTTGCTTAAGGCTAGCAATCTTAACACTTGAATCACAGCATCACAGCACCATTCCCAGCTTTTCTATGATTAACTGGAATAATAAGAGTCTCTTGAACTTTCCTGCGCAAACCGGCTTTGAACTGCAATCCTCAAATCTCAGACTCCTGAATAGCTATGACTATAGGTGTGAGCTATTGGTGCCTGTTTTGGAAAGTCTGTTTTAACTTTCAGGAGCAGGGAACCTTTTTTCTACCAAGTGTCATTTGAATACTTATAATTTGAAGACCACACAAAATTACCAATATAGGCAGAGAGCCACAAGTAGCTGAAGAGGAGAACGTGTGTGTGTTGTCATGTACCAAGTAGGCTCAAGGGCCATATATGGTGTGCAAGATGACATTTCTCACTGTTGTCCTTAAAATCATGAGAGGCAGGACCTGAGACTACAGGAATTTTCTGAACAAAGACCAGTGCCTGGAAGACCTATTCAAATACTGCCAGGCTTGGGGGTTAAAACGGAGAAGAAATTTTGGTGCTAGAGTTTTTTTTTTTGGTTTCTAAAATGTGCAATGCCTTATGTGTTTATACTTAGTTGTGCAGGTGAACAGGATCAAACAATAATCAATCTATCAATATTTTTGAACTATCAACTCTCCTAGTGGCCATTTTCCTATTTATTCATATCACGGACAACTTGGAACTGCAGCTCTGAGATATCAAAAGAAGAAGCAGTTTGCATTTATTAGAAAAATATGAAACAAGGGCTTCAGCTTCATGAATGCTTGCCAGTCTCATTGTCTGATTGCCTGTGGATGGACAGTTAATTCTAAAAGAGAAAAAATGTATTTGGTTATTTGAAATTGGATAGGGAAGGGGGGAAAACAAGATGAGAGGTGGGGGTGGGGGGAAGGGAAATGGGGACCAAGACATGTGAAAGGGTATCAATGTATGGGAATTAATGCACCATCTATCTGGCAAATATCATGTAACCCTTCTATTAATTACATTAAAAATATATGAAAAAATGTTATCGGAGATATTCTTGTTACCTTCAAATAAATATATATTTTTTGAAATTGTGTTGGACTCACGTCAATTGGGACCAAGTCAATTTCCTTCCTTTCTATCCTTTGTCACTTGTGAGTCAAAGTATTGACCTGCCAGAGGTATTGTGCCCCACGTTTCCACTGGACTTAGCAATGCCAGTGTTTAACCACAAGTCTTATTTATATAATCAGCATTCACAAAATTCATGTTGAACTTTGAAATCAGTATTATGGAGAGGATATAGAATTCACTAATTCCAGAAGACTTGAAGCAAACTTGACATTTTAATTTCATATCAGAACAAAACAGAGGAAAAAAAAGTCAATGAGAGTAATTCTGAGATATTCCTATGTAATGACCTCAGAATACTCTTTTCAAGGATTTTGTTGGGTGATTTTTACTACAGGATTAATTCTGTAGAATAGAATGTTACATTCTTAATTATTTGAGTTATCCTGGAACTGACTGGCTTGGTAGGAATTTTGCAATGTGAAATATGGTTCTGAACTAATGCCTGAAGAAATCCTGAGTAGATGCAAGTTAAGAGGTATTTTCAATTTGATGCTGATTCAGATTTTTAAACTTGCTAAAGGGACTGAGCTCAGAATTTTAAAAGTTTACTTCTAATCTGAGTGTCATCACACCAGGTGCCAAACATGTTGACTCAAGTAGAAAATAAGAATCCATGTCATGAAATTTTAAAGCTTGAAGGAACCAAGAGTTTTTCAAGTGCATTTCCACATTTCACAGATAAGAACTGAAGTCTATAGAGATTAAAGCAAGTTGCTTGATAGTCATAGTGATCATGTATACTATTTGCTCCTGAAAACTTTTTAGATGTATTAAGAGCTAAGATTCCCAACTGATCAACCAAATAAGGAGGTACATATGCTAGACTGCTTTTAACATTTATAGGGTCACTGTTTTATAGATCAGTCTCTGCTCGTTATATAATTCCTCCTCCTCCTCCTCCTCTTCCTCCTCCTCTTCTTCCTCCTCCCCCTCTTCCTCCTCCTCTTTTCTTTGTCTTTGAAGTCAAGGCTGTACATTTACTAGACAGGCACTCTACTATGGAGCCATGATTTCAACCTTTCCTTGCACTGATTATTTTTGAGATAGAGTCTCACTTTCTACTACAGACTGCATGTGGACTGCGAGCCCCTTATTTTCCCCATTGTACCTAGGATGACAAAAATAGACCAGCCCACCCACCTTCATTCACTGAGATAGAATCTCTTGAACTTGTGTCCCAGCTGGCCTTGAACCACAATCCTCTTGTTCTTAGTTCCTCCTAAGTAGCTAGGATTTCGGGGACGAGCCATTGGTACCTGGCCTAAAGATAAAAATTTCTTAAGGTAACTGGTAGTTACTAAAGATGTATGTCCTAAATGAACACATACCCATTTTGCTTTACAATGAACCCACTAACTCTTCTACATTAAGGAATTTCCCTAAGACAAAACACCTATTTCAGTTCATGAGGCTAAATAAATGATTCATGTGACTAAAGTTTCACTTGTGTGTCAATGACTTATTTACATGGCTTAAATAGCAAGTCATAATTACTCCTTTTAGGTACTCTGCCTGCAATTTGGATCTCTGCCTCTAGGAAGGTGATTGTCAAAGCATGTTCTCTTCTCTAATATCAGCAGCAGCACCTGGTAGCTTGTTGGAAATGCAAATTCTTTAGCTCCAACTTAAACCTAACAAGTCAGAAACTTGGGGTGGTGATGGGGGGAGGCAGGAACCCAGAGGCCTGTGTTCTGACAGCTCTCTACCAGATGGTGGTATTCACTCAAGTTCCAACACTGGACGAATCTGGCTGTTGATATGCAAGAATCAAAGTCTTTGACTTTGCTCCTTTGGACTCTTTCTCTGCTAACTTTATCTGGAAAGAATGATTGTGCAAAGGTGCACACTATTTCTGGTAAAGACTATATATAAAGGGTATGAGTGCCTTGGCTGCTTTTTGAAATTTATTTCCTTATCCGTGGATTTAAAAATTGCTTTCTTGTAGCCTTTTTTTGGGTTTGAATATGCAGACTTTGACATAGATACAGCACTTGTCCTGGCAGCTGGGCTCTGATACTAGCCAGCAGCCTTTGCCTTGTGGTTCTCTGGTTCCACCTTAACACAGCTCTCAGCAAAGCTAAGACTACATTGCTCTTACAAGTCCTATGAAGCCTTTAGCCACAGGCGGGTGGCATCAAACTCCATTACTAGAGGATGCAACATCTTTTCCTATTAGTGATGTGAAATGTAAAAAAAGCCTTCGTTGAGTTTCTTGAAGATGGCAGTAATGAAGGAATAGTCAAGGGACTGGGCTAATTAAAATGCAGCAGGGTACAGGAGCAGAGGTAACCGCAGCTTGCTATGCCATGTCTCCAGTAATCAGCAATCTCTGGTTTCCCCACACTAATTGACAGGAGATGCCAGGCTCCCGAGTGTGTGCACAGACCACGTTAATGGAGTCAGCACACGCTGCTCTTCCTGGCTGACTTGTCTCATTATCGACCTTGAACTGGCAAAGGTCAGAGGACAGTGCTGTTTTCATTAGCATGACAGGTGTCTGAAGAGTTTCCTTCTGTGTCTAATAATTTGGCAGTTGTCTTATCCTGTGTATGAATTAGTGATCTGATGCTTGTGGTATGATGGATAAAAGGAATGTGTCAGCTTTGGATAGAGGGTAAAGCTCTGGGCATCTACGTTAGTCCCATCACTCATACAGACTAAAGATAAGGATTGTAAAGGTGCCTTTTTGTTCACTCTGAGAAAGAAGGATTCAACATGCAGTTGTATGCATCAAAGAAGCATTTTCTTAGAAAACTTATCTATGGAAAAATAGTGCACCAAGGTTCTCACATTCACAAGTCAATTTCTTTCTACCCAGTAGAGGATGACATCTGACACTTCTAGTGTGGGCATAATGATAATGATAATGAATGTTCTTTGTAGAAACTTCAAATCAATTAGTAATATCTCCTGAACATCCCTGAGGTCTTGAAAATGATTATACTTATTATGAGGGGGTACAGAAGAGACAAAATGTGGTGTGCCACCGTGCATATGAAAGATATCAAAATATACCAAGTAGTAATGTACTCCGAAAAAGACTCCATTCATGAAACATGTGTTAGGAGCAAATAGTGAACTAGTGTCCTTGTTTGGCAAGGCCCGAGACACATGCAAGCACAAAGGTACATGCTTGCAGTGCCTCCGTGAATGGAATACCCTGCTTACGCAGGTCCTGAAGCGTCAGCTCAGGGCTGAAGGCTATCAATGAAATTTTATGCTCTATCGTATGAGTTATAGCTCACTTCTGGCTTTTTGGTGCTTAGCTGGAGATAAGAGTCTTATGGATTTTCCTGTCTGGGCTGGCTTCAAACTACAGTCCTCAGATCTCAGTTTTCTAGGCATCTAGAATGATAGGTGAGAGTCACTGGTGCTGGGCTCTGGATTACCTTCCTGTGGGTATACTGCAGATGTGGGCAATGCATTACAAAATTGAAGGAACAAGAAAAATCATCTTGAGTAGAACAAGAATTGTTTATCCCTGAGGTTTTACTCCATCTTACTCCATAGAAAAGGGGGAAATTTTCTAACAAAGGACATCCTGATATTAAAGGAAAACCAAAATTTTAAATGTTTTGCATTTCTAGTGAGTGCCTTTTTCTCCTTTATTCACTTGTGAAAATTCCTATTTAATCTTGAGTTCCACAGCAGCATTTGCTGCCCCCCTCCACAACTTTGTTTTTTTTTTCCCAAAATATGCTAACCTCATACCTAGCAATGGAGTTACCACTTCGGTATTTCCCAAGGTGGTGGGCGCTTTTAGCATCACTTCCTTGCCGTGGTTGTATTATATCCCCCTGTTTGTCTCTGTTATGCAGTGTAGCATGGTATGATTCAAAGTAAGAATGTAAGGCTGGAGACAGAGTGTGGACTTTGGAATTAGATGAATTTGTGTGGAAGTTAGGCCTCTACCTTTTGGTGGAAGCCCAATCGCCTTGAGGTTATTTATTTTATCCCTCTAAACCTCAATTCCACCATTTGACAACTTACAGAAATAATATGTGCTCTATAAAGAGGTTATGGAGATGACTCGAGATTCTTTTCTAAATTAAAATAGTTATAGTCTAAAAAATTAGTGCCAGTATCATTCTCATCCCTACAGCCTCATTTATTTGATATGGTGTCGTGCATTATGCGTACTCATGAAAGCTTGTTGAATGAAGCAAAGTTGCTTGAAATATTCACATGGACTCATTGCACAACTTAAATTGGCTCCAATTTATTTCATAGGTTTGAGATGTTTTGTTCTCTTCAGAATCTGTTCTTCCTTCTTCTTCTTACTGTGTGGATGGTTGAGAGACAGTTTGGATACTTCAGGCTTGAATTTAGTAAAAATGATCCCTGAATTATTTGCATCTCCCCAAAATATGAGTAAAATTGGATACTTTGGCCAAAATAGAATACTTATTCTATAAATTTTTATTATCTAAAGATAGCCAATTTTTATGTTTGGGTGTGTAAATATGTAAATATTTCCATAGATAGAGAAATGAAATGTTCTATGAACAAAACAATGTGAGGACCATAAATTTGTTATATGGGTAATTTCTAAAACTTCTCTTTTGATATAATATTCTTACCTTACTTGGTATTCCCTAATAGTTTTATTTGCTGAAAGATACCTAACATACAATTTAACATCAGCCATTTTTGACCATGCAGCTTAGTGGACTTAACTACATTCGGATTGTTTTCTAACAAACTGGAAAAATTCACATCCAGATCTTTCCATCTTGCTACGCCTATCAATGCTAATTAAACAACAACTCCCTATCTCCCCCTTCCTGGCTGTCCCCTTCCTCTCTCATCTGTGGCAACCTCACATCTACTTTCTATCTCGGTGAATTTAACTTACATAGGCACCACTTATAAGTGGAATCACACAGTATTTGTCCTTTTATGACTGACTTATTTCAGTTAGCATAATATCCTCAAGGTTTTGGGCATGTCTTCAACATGTTCATTCACTCTGGCAGGCATCCTTTCTCTTTAGTTCTGAGTAATAACGTCCCATTGTATGTGCATACCACATTTTGTTTATCTATTCACCTATTGAAGAACAGGGCAAGTCTTCCAACCTTTTGGTAAGCATGGTGTACAAATATCTCTTTGTGTCCTTGCTTTCACTTCTTTGGGGTATATAGTTGGAAGTGGAATTTTTGAATCATGTGGTGGTTGTATTTTTACTGAGGAAACTCCCTGCTGTTTTCCACAGTTGCCTGTGTTGTCTTTCCACCAACAGTGCCTCAGTGTTCCAATTTCTCCACATAATCTTGCGAGTGTATTGTTTTGGTTTGTTTTTATTTTGTTAGTAGCTAGCCTATTGGCTGTTCACAAAGCTGTACAAGAGCAGATTTGATTATTGCAAAGGTTGATAATTTGTACACTCTTTAGTGAATATTATCAGAGCAAAATGGTATTATGAAGCAATGAGAATTATATATTATTTATATAGCTTTCTATGTCCTGAATGTGTGTTGTACCTTTCCAAATCCATGTTTTGAAATTCTCAGCCTCAAATTGATGGTGGTAGGAGGAAGGAGAAGCTTTTCGGAGGTGGTTGGGCCTTGGCCTCATGAGTAGGACAAATGCCTTTCCTGGAGAAGGTTAAGGGTGCTCATTTCCTGAGCCAGGGAAAGAGCAGATGCTGGTCAGACACCAATGGTGCCTGATTGGAGTTGTCCTTGCCTTTGGAACTATGAAAAATAAAGCTCTGTTGTTCATAAACAACACCAAATTTGTGGAAGCTTGTTAGGGGAGCCCAAAAGGGAGGGAGGGAGACATTACATATTTATTCTTTGCCAAGAGTTAAATCTATTTTAAGTCATGCTTCCATCCCGTGACCACCTAGTAGCCTTTTCCTCTGAGGGGAGATGGTAAGACATGGAGTCTGGGCATGACAAAGGAGGGCATTGTGCTGGGAGTGTGGAGAGGTGTAGAGCTGACATGGCTGTGGCAGTTCGGGGGACAGTCAGGAGAGTGGGTATCAATGGGAGCCGTCAGTGTTAGTGACAGTGGATACTTGCCACACTTACAGGAACTTGGTTCAAGAAATAAATACATTATGAATGATGGGAGTCCATGTTCACTGTCAGAGAAAGGAGTTACAAACTTAGAATATGACAAAACAATGAGCCCTGGGAGGCTGGAACATAATACTCTGTCTGTCTGTCTGTCTGTCTGTCTGTCTGTCTGTCTGTCTGTCTGTCTATCTATTTGTGTTCAATATATATGATTGGAAACCCAAACATGAATACGTGCCCCTGAGGCTCTGTGGGCTGTGAGGGTCTGGAAAGTATGACACTCTAACTTCAACAAACATTTTAGTGGCTCACATTGTGGCGCCCTTTCTGTACTCCAAAGGAACATGAGCTCTCTGGAGAAATGACTGATTTCCTGGTGGGAGATGAGAAAGTGTAAGGCAAGCCCAGAGTGTATTGATGAACTAGAAAGCAAAGATGCGTTCAAAGAATAATGGGGACATACCAAAAATATCATGAAATCCAGCTTGAAATGTTGCCACTGGTAAAGGCAGAGATGCTTTGAGACACAAAATAAATAGCAATAGTCGCAGATTATAATCAACTGAACAAAATAAAAATCTACAAGCCTAGAGTATCCTAAAAATGGAGAAAGAAGGATTTCTTTTTCTTGCTGTAGATTACCAGTTAACAAGTGAAGAAAAAAATAATGGAGTTGGAAAACAGTTATTTGGTAATATTACAGTCATATTCACCACGGATGGTGAAACTAATATGTGGACATTTGATGAGAAACTGCATGACTGTTCATAGGCTTGGAGAACTTTAGTGCATTGGTGTGTGTGTGTGTCTGTGTGCCATTTCTTGGGCTTGAATTCAGGGCTTAGATGCTGTCCTTGAGCTTCTTTTGCTCAAGGCTAATGCTCTACCACTTGAGTCACTGCTCCATTTCTGACATTTTTTGGTAGTTTATTGGAGATAAACGTCTTCCTGCCCAAGCTGGGTTTGAACCGCAATCCTCAGATCTCACCTCCCTGAGTAGCTAGGATTACAGGTGTGAGGCACTGGTGCCCTGCTTTTTTTTTTTTTTACAAACTCTGAACCAAGTGATCAGAGTTGAGCATCTAGCAATAGCAAATGCCACAAGTTAAGGGGATAAGCTGAGGGCACCAAGCATCATTTCTGTGCCATTCTTTTCCTCCTCCCCATTTGTCCCCCACGCCATCATGAAGAAAATGATGGAATGCAAGGATACTACATTTCCTCTGCTATCCTTAACATTCAAATTTCACAATTTGATCACATTCATCAAATTGCATTATTCACATGATAAAATGATTTTATTCAGATGATGCCTATTTTCCCCTGAAGACCCTTATTCTGATAGAGGGCATTATCCAGAATACCAACCACCTGTAGCAATCTTTCTTCTTCAGCTCCTCTGCTCAAATCCCATTCTTCATCTGACATGACCTTCCAAAGCACATTCTGCTCGAGTGTTTCATAGATTGTCCTATAGTTAGAGCTTTCTAAAATTTCCTCATAATTAGGACAGAGTTATGTGTCTAGGTGACAGCGCCCATGTATCTTTTACACTGATTGCAAACTGGTGCTTCTCTGGTGGTTGCGCCCACTTACATGGATTTTATAAAATTCTATTTCTCCTATTACTTTTTCTCTATTAGTCTTCCTTTGGGTCCAGCATTATCCAGCTTTACCCCTCACATTCAAGCAAGCAATGTCAGCTACTCTGGATTACCACATTGTTTAGATTCATAAACCGGAAACACCTAAATGTATCTTCTGTTAATTCATTTTTATCTTGTGCCATGCCACTTTTAGACATATCCTCATCTTACTTGATCTTTTCTTGGGAGTGAGAATTAAAGGAGCTAAAAAGGAGAAGGTGATAAAAATTTAGTCCTTCCACCAATCTGAGTTTCTTCCTGGGTAGGGATTGTCTCAACATTAATGGAAATTCTATGAACGTGAGTGAGAGAAGTTAGAACTTTATTTTTTATTATGAAGTTTTGACCACAAGACAATCATTTTATCCATTAAGCCAAATAATGTAGGATGAAAGAATATTTGTAAAAAAGCAAAGGAGAACTCTGGAAGCCTCATGCCCAATTAACTTGGAGAGATGTCAGGAAGGAGGTAGATGGGTATGTCCAATGTTGGAGTAGGATCAATGAAACTCCACACATTGCTGGAGGCAGCATAAAACCACCCAGCTTTTTTGGAAAGCAACTTGTAAATGTCTACCAAAAACCATTATTGTGTTTGAACCTTTTACCTCCACCATCCCACATCTATGAGTAGGGTTTAATTAAATATCAACTCAAAATACCAAAAATCCATGGTGGAATTTTAATTGTAAAAGGTGGAATTAACTTCAAGGTTCAATAAAAATGACTATTAAATAAACAAAAATATGTTCTAAATAATGATAATTGTGAAGATGTAACTTTTGGAAACATGAAAATGTACCCTCTCACTCTCCATTATCTCACGTTGAGCCACGTGTCCCTTGTGGCCTTTGAACCCTGGAAATGGGGTCATCTGGAATTGAAATATGCAGTGAAGGTTAGATAATGTCTTATGCAAAATGATAAAATATTTTATTGACCAGGTTATGTGGTTCACACATTGTGATAATAATACTTCTGGTACATTGGGTTAAGTAAACTATAGCAAATTTACTTTTACTCATTTCTTTTAGAATTTGAAATTGCATCTATGAAATACGTTGTATTTCTAGTGGATAATTCTGAATGACACTGAACAAGATGTATCATACACAGAAACTGACATGTTAAATTAAAACTTTTGTAGAGCTATTTAAAATAATAAAAAATGATTTAAGAATTACACAAAAATCTAAGAAAAGAGCAAGACTGATTGAAACTCTGAGTTCTTTGACAACATGGTTTAATTCCTCGGTGTTATGTACATTAATGTCTAAAAGTGTGTAAATCTCATGGTATGTGGTCATCAAAGTTTTGCTAACTACCTGATAAACCACTTGATTATTACTGCACCATTAATGTATGCAACTTCATGGACATTAAGCTTTCATCTATGTGAAACATTCAGAGGAGATAAAGGCAAGAGTCACATGCAATTGCTTTTCCCAGTAATTCTAGAGGCACAGGGAAGGAGGATCATAGTTTGAAACCAATGTAGGCAAAAATGTTAGTAAGACTCTTGGCCAATAAACTGGGTGTGGTGGTATGCACCTGGCATCCCAGTCTCACAGGAAGCATTTAGGAAGATCGTGGTCCAGAGTAGTCTGGGTGAAAATGAGCGATCCTATTTTTAAAAAATGCCTTGCACAAAAAGGACTAGGTGTAGTTCACGCAATAGAGTGCCAACCTCACACGAATGAAGCCTTGAGTTCATCCCCAGTACAACTTCCTGTTAAGTTCCCCTGGGAAAAAGAGCTCCTTCCTTTTGTTTTCCATCGGTGCACAGGTACCCTCCCCCAAAGTCCCCACTCAGCACTCGTAACCCAGGTAACTAGCGCACCTTGTGACAGTAGGAGGTCCCCCAGGCTCTGAGGTCATCGCTGTGGCCACACCTCCTTCCCCTGCCTTCTTCCTATATTAATCTACATCATTAGTTCCCCTGTAGGGAAGTGTAGAAAAGACAGAGCCTGGCTCTCCCCATTTCCCGGTTTCCTGCCTCATCATATAACCTCTGCCTCTTTTCTGAGCTGCAGCCAATTTTCTTTCCACTTCACCATGTGAGGATGAAACTAGAGAAAGCTCATGAGAGCCAGTACCATGCTGTTTGGCCTTTCCAGGCATAAGAATCATTGACCAAGTAAACTCCTTTCCTTGATATATTATCTTGTGCTGCACCAATCTCTTATAGCAGCATAAAATAGGTTGATAGCTTGATCATTTGTTTCTTGATAGAACAGAGGGCTTTGCATATGAATCAAACTTTCAAAGATACTTGGCTATGGCTAGTTCCAGTGGTTTTCCTAAGATGAAGAAGCATATGTTTGTGTTATAGTGCCCAGAGGGATGATTCTTGAACAGTGTAGCACTTTGTGGCCAATAGCAGCTTGTTCTTGCTTCTAGGAAAATATCTCTGTAGTTCAGAGCAAGTGAAGAGGACTTTTCTTTGTCTGCCT
This sequence comes from Megascapheus bottae, assembly GCF_031878675.1. Lineage (NCBI taxonomy): Eukaryota > Metazoa > Chordata > Mammalia > Rodentia > Geomyidae > Megascapheus > Megascapheus bottae. The sequence goes on along the minus strand of NC_143530.1, from coordinate 21,920,468 downwards.
TCCACAATGAGCTGCAATACCTTTTCAAGGTCATGTCAGAGAGCATCTAAAGGATGCCGGACAATAACGATCCTCTGGGGTTTTTACATTTTGGCAATTGTCTAAAACCATGCAATACCAATCATAAAGTAATTCTGAAATAAATAGCAGGGCATAAGTGCCTTCAGAGATAAGAAAATCTGAATGTGCAATCTCAAAGTGCATGGAGAAGGTGAAACATTTTTTGGTAACATCTGGATTCATTAAAGAGACAGACGTATCCATTCCAGGGTATTTAGAAATTAACCTCCATCAAACAGTTTTTTCTGTGCATGGAAAGGCAAAATGGTTCTCCACTGAGGGCAGAACAACATTCTTGATCATTTAAAAAATTCTAGACTGCATATTTTATTAATCTTTCATTTAAAAAATTCTAGACTACACATTTTATTAATCTTTCAGATCTATATTGTTTCCATAATTCAAAGGCCATGGGGACAAGTGGCCCCCAGATGAGATGCTGGAATGTAAAGCGCATGTTTCCAAAAAGAACATCTTTGCCATTATCATCTTTCAGAACATATATTTTTGGATGATTCAGTCATTTCAGAAGGTAGACATTTGGAAGAGAGCAGTTCCAAGACAGGCCAGGAAAGAAGTCAGGGAGACCTTGTCTCAACAACCAGCTTCTGTGATGGTTCACACCTGTGATCTTAGCTACCGGTGAGGTATAGGTAGTAGGAATACAGTCTAAGGCTGGACCTGGACAAAAGTGTGAAACCCAACTTGCAAAATGAATTAAAAAAAATAAAAAAGGACTAGGGAATGGCTGCAGTGCTCTACTGTCTGTCTAGCAAGTGGGAGACTCTGAGTAAACCATTCTCTTCCCCCCCTCCTTTTTTTTTTCTTTTCCGGTTTGGTTCTCATCTGTCTCCCAAAGGTTGATGACTTGGTTGTTTGTTAGTTTGTGGCATTTTTAGTAGGTGGTGAACCATTAAGAAGTGGGATCCTAGTGGAAGGGTGCTAGGCAAGTAAAGACAGGCCCTGAAGGGGATATTGAGATCTCTTCCCTTCCTCTCCCCTCACTGGCTAATAGAAACGCGAGCAGCTCCTTTTACCATGCACATCCCACCAAGAGGATTTCTGCCATCTTCCTCTTGCAAAGAATGCCATTCCTGATGGAGGGAGTGACACTACTCAAAATGAAATTTACTCTTTACCTGAATCATGTAACTGTAACCCCTTTGCATACACCTTTACAATAAAGAAAAATAATGTGGTTTTTTTTCCTGCTTATCAGTCAAGAGAAAGATGATACTCATCTTTCTAACTTTTCAGTAGTTCTCCAGATTGTTTTCTCAATTTTAGTAGCTTGTGTTGAGTTTATATTCCCCAGGTTATTTGTAATAGATATGAAGATCACTGACTTCCTTATCTACATGAAAAAGAGTATCTGCTTAGGACTAGACACTACAGTATGGAAAATGTATGTGTAGTCTCCAGTCATTAAATCCTAGAGAGAAGAAGGGAAACCACTGTGGAGAATTATCATTATGATCAGTTTTGAGATCTAGTTGCATTTGTAGCTAGGAACTATGTTTTGGCCACATAGAATGTGGAGGTATTTGATTGACTTAAAAATATGGAAAATAGCAGTCTGAAAAATTTTCAGTTAATTTAGTATCTTAGTGTCCTTTTGTCCTTGATGGTTCTCATCCCCTATTGATTTTATAACTAACTCTGAAGAAGAAGGAATAAGAAGTTACTGGGGGTGGAATGTCCCTTGCAGGGCTATGAATACATCACCTCTAGACTCATGTTATGAACAATTGGGCCAATCCTCTTTCAGCATTTTTTGAGGAATGCAATCCTAATGTTAAAAATTAGCATGGAGAATCTTTTTACTCTTGACAGTGGATATATTTCCCATTTTCTTGCCACTTCTAATTTGCAATCTGTTGTCCCAGTACAGGCTGTTGATTTTTTTAAAGAGTTTTTGCTAAGATTTTTTTACTACCTGGACTTAATTATGTAATTACATAACAGATCTGGTAACTGCTTCAGAGGAACCATTCTAATCTATGAGGTACATAAGATGGTCTTTAAGGAACATCTAATTGCACAATTACAATGTATAATAGACAAGAACAACAGGTAGCAGAAATATATCTGGAAACAGAAGAGAATTCTTGTGGCCTTGGAGGTATATTATAATATTAGTGATGAAAATATCCCACCACAATATCATTATGTAATAATGTGTACTGGCAAAGGAGGTACTAATGCCAACTATAAGCAATAATAAATATATGACCCTGATCTATTGTCACAAATAGCTTTCCTCAATTTTCTAGAACTATGAAGAAGCAATTATGAATAAAATTATTCTGGAAGACAGAAAAAAATATGATGCCATGTTAGATATAGAATGTGACTTTTGAAAGAAAGATAAAGGGAACAACTGTGAAACATATCTAATTACTTACCACAGCATGCATATTAATGTCTAAACCCCCAAAACAGAAAATTCAAACTATCATATTCATTCATTCATTTGGATTCTGGAGATCATGAAAATGAAAGGAAATGAAGAATAAAGCAAAATATGCTAAATCTTTGAGGTACTATGGTGACTATATCAGTATGCTAGGTGAGAAAGATTGTGTGTGGCAAGTCTCCAGTGACACACATGTAACCCTAGCTATTCAAGAACTTAAGGCTCGAGGATCTGACGATTGTGGTTCAAAGCCAGGCTGAGCAAGAACAATCCACAAGATTCATATCTCCAATTAACCACCAAAGCAGGAAGTAGATACATGAGTCAATAAGTAGACTGCCAGCTTTAAGTGAAAAAGCTCAGGGGCAGCACCTTTAATTTCAGCCCCAGAATTGGCACCAAAACAAAACAAAAAAAGCATAACAAAACTTGAGGAAATATGGGCAGTTCATTTAAAAACAAATGAATTTGAATCAGTTCCATTTTTAAAAGTACCTTGGTGTTTAGAAATATTGTTAAGTATGGATTAACAAATACAAATGCTTACACCCAAGTGTTGACCATGTTTTATAGAACTTACAAACATTTGTCTTGGTATTATTTTTTACCAGTCCTGGGGCATGAACTCAGGACCTGAGCCCTGTCCTTGGGCTTTTTCCTCAAGGCTTTCTTCCCTCAATGCTTTTTCCTCAAGGCCAGCACTATACACTTGAACCACAGCACTACTTCTGTGTATTTGGTATAGAAGAATTGAACTGGGTCTTTGACATACTAAGCAAGCACTCTACCACTAGGCCAAACTCCTGGCCTTTGTCTTGGTTTTATAAGTGGAATTTTGTTGTGGTTGTATATTTTTTTGTCTGCCATAGGACTTGAACCTAGGACCTGGGCATTGTCCCTGAGCTCTTCAGCTCAAGATTCTCACTATACCCCTTGAGCCACAGCACCACTTCTGGTTCTCTAGTGATTAATTAGAGATAAGAGTCTCACAGTCTTTAGTGCTCAGGCTGGCTTTGAACAGTAATTCTCAGATCCTAGCCTCTTGAGTAGCTAGGATTGTAGGCATGAGCCACTGGCTCACCCGGCTATGATTGTATGTTTTTAAGCAGCCCAGACTCCTAGCTAGGAGAGAGTGACTCACACTTGTGAATCCTACCTAATTAGGGGTCTGAGATCTGGAGGGTGCCAGTTCAAAGCCAGCCTGGGAACATAAGTCCACGAGACTCCATCTCCAGAATAACTAGCAAAATGCTGAGCTTGGAGATGTGGCTCAAGTGGTAGAACACTAGCTGAGCTGAGCAAATGTAAGTCTATGATTTTCAACTCTAATACTAAAACACCCCTCCTTTCCCACATCTGTGAATGTGGTACATGGTATTTCTTACCCATTAAAAATTTCAAAGCGAAGTTTATGTTTTGTGATAAAACAATGGATCAACCAAACAAAAAAGGACATAGGTGTCAACAGTTCATACTCCATCTACACTTTCTTTGCTTTCTATTATTTTTGATTAGTTTGCATGAAAAGTTGTATATACTGACTAAATTCTAATTGTTTCTGCCCTAGGCCTGAAAGCATGTATTCCCTGAGTGCACTGGAATGCAAACAGTTGGCATCTGTAAATGACTGTTTCAGATCTTACATGGATAGAGTGCCAACAATTTGGGAATTTCTTCCAAGGCTTTGTTACAACATTATGCAAGTTTTAGTCATAACAAATATTTCAACAATGCACATTTAAGCAATACTTAAAAAATTCCTCTTGGGATAGATATGATCATACGGCTAAAACATTCACATGCTTTGTATTTTATCTAATTCAAAAAAGTCAAATTTTGATTGAGATGAATAAACTCCCTGTTTGACAGAGCTTTTCTTCCCTAATGATGTTTGAGTAATGTTCAAAATTCAAAAGATTGGAATGAGTTCTGTCTTGGGATTGTTCGTAGCTGTAATGTGCACCTCTTAGTAAATAGTTTCTTGATTTTTGAAGTTTGAGACTATTTCCTTGTTTGAATATTGTTTTGTTCTTAAGGATAAATATCAGCTCTGAACTGTATTTTATATATGCTAGCCTCCCATGTAGTGGTAATACTCCAGTGCTGTTCTCCTTCCTCTGTCTTCAAATAGAGCTCAGCAACCACAGCAGAGTCAAGTATCCTCTACACTGTTCAAATGTATTTGTTTTGAGGTTGCAAGATAAGAGACTTCTGAATATGGCCAGATAGGGGAAGAATTAGTCTATCATTTTGATCAATTAGAAATCTAGAAACTATATAAATTGTTCACAGACATTATGTGATTAAACAGTAAGATATGTGTTTGCATTTGTGGCTACTGAAAAGAATGTAATTTGGAATTATATCACTGAAGTAATATTTAGATTGAAGGAGGTTTCAATTATATATAATTTTGCAATAAACCAACAATGGCATTGACATATGACTATCTTGCTTTTGATAGGATAGAAACAATCTTCTGAGTACTAGAAAAAGGAATTGGAAGCCACTAAATGTGGTTGTCTAGCATCAAAAAAGGACCTACCTGAAGCAGTGGGAAAACTGGTCTGTGGAGTTTTCTCTGTGAAGAGCTCCTCACCATGGGTTTGTGAGGAGGGTGGCATCTCAAGTGCATTTTTCAGGCCCTGGACAATGGCCTTTCTCTGTCTGCTGATCACTCTTTCTTCCCTGGATGACTGAGCTCTAGCAGCCTCTCTGTCTAGGTCCTAGGCTTGCCTTTTGGGGCACTAGATTTTGCATCTCATGAGTGGTTCTCTACCACCTGAACAACAGCTGGAATGCTGACTTTGTGTTAATTAATTGGAGATACAAAACTCCTGGGAATTTATTTATTTATTGCTTGTACTGGCTTCGAACTGTAATCCTGAGATCTCAGCTTCCTGAATAGCTTTTAAGGTACAACCTCAGCATTTAATGCTGGCCCAGTTCATTGCAAGTAAACCCTGACCTCTTGATGATTACCTGTTCAGAACAGTAAGATTTATCTATGGGAAGAGAAGGTGTCATTTTGTGGTTTTGAACATTCTTTCTCAATTTGCTTTTTATCTCAGCAAGATTGGATCTTAAATATCCTGAAATTACTACAAATTTTACAAAGGGTATTTTTCTTTTTGCAAAATCTCCACAATATTTCAAAACAGACTTTCATTTGGAAAATGTATCCTTGGAAGATGACTTCTAGTGGTTTCTACATTTGCAGGTGTAACCTTAGACAGGTCAGCTAACTGTTGATCTTCTCTCTGTCCATTCACTGGCTGAGGGAAGAAAATTGGATCATCTGTTAGGTGCTGTCCAGAGGAGGAGAAAATCATTTCTTTCACTAGATCATGGAGAAAAGCTTTAAATAAAAGCTTTGTATTTCCTTGCCCTCCCCGTCCCACCCTCTGCAAAGGCACCCTGATCATTTCTCTTTTTCTTTGGGCCTGATTGTCTCTTCTTGTTTATAGCTGCCACTAATTTGCTCGTTTGCTTGCTGGAAAATAGCTAATTAAAACCCACTTCAGCTAACAAGCTGACTGGGACCATGCAAATGTCACTCTGTGCTGTCTGCTATTTCCGTTTATACTTTACATTATTAGTGTGGTTTTTCCTCTCTCTGTTCTAATGAATGCAAGGATAGAGTTAGCGCCCTCTTCACAGGTGTGCCTGGGTTCTACCGCCACCATCCTAGAAGAGTGCTGCTGGGTTACTGCACTTCAGCACTTGGAGTGTTATTACCCCTGACAGTTAATGGCTTCAGCCTGCATTATTTCTTAGCACTAGATTTTTTTTTTTAGCAGCTTCATCTATCTTTTTGTTTTTTACAGTGACTGGCCACATTAAGTCTATGTGTCTGAACTATTAGTCCGGTCTGTTCATTGCCTACATTTCATTTAGTGTATCTCTCTGTCTCTCTGTCTCTCTGTCTCTCTGTCTCTCCCTCCCCCCTCCCTCCCTCCCTCCCCCTCCCTCCCTTCCTCCCTCTCTCCTCTCTCCCCTCTCTCCCTCTCTCTGTCCTTCTCCCCCCTCTCTTTTAAATTGGTATGTACTGTCATCCGGATACTTCAATGCATTGACTTTTGTTGTAATTATGCTGTCACCATTGGGCTTCCACACATTTGCTAATTTATTGTAGCTAAATTAGACCTAATATTAGCAATTTCACAGCTGTTCTTTTAGAACGCACAAGGCCATATATTTGTATGCAATTTGGTAATTATATTTCATAGCAAAAAAAAGAAGACCTCATTGTCAAGAGGGAGAGAGTGGGAAGGGAGAAGAAAAGGTTCCACAAAAATCAACCCACCTGAGAGTGGAAAATGAATCAAGGAAAGGAACAGCAAGCATGCTTTAGAGGAAAGGGCCAGGGCCAGGTTCTAGAACAGGCAAGCAGGTAGCTGTGATTGCGTGTGCAGAGCTGTGGGATTTAGAGAGTACCTGTGGCAAGTGTGATACTGAAGAAGAAGAAAGCATCCATGGGTAGGGATTGTCTCCACTGTATGCTTCTGTCTCTGTGAATGTGCTCCTTTCTAGACTATCTTGGCAAGGAATACCAGAGGGAAAGGATGGGAGGGTTTTCATAGAAACTAAAGAAAAGAGGGACCAAGCCGTTTGGTTACTTCCATCAAGACACAGCATCCAGTGTGCCGAGATGGAGGGATGGGAAGATTTGAGTTAACTATGTACCTGAATGTGAGGTTGTCATATTAAGGAAATAATGGAAAAGTATATGAATTAGAATAATATAAGTCCTTGCTTGTTTATATATGAAGACCATATGTAGAGGAATATTAAAGGGGCGTGAAACATGTCCTCTGTGGTTGTAGCTATGTACGATGCATGCATTTTATATGTTAGTTGATTAATTTGAGCTGAATATGATATAGGCATATAAAATGATGCAATGCCAGTTTTATTACTTGGTATGGCAATAGATATATAATGAATAAGGCAGATTCTCCTAGGCCATAAACTACTTGATGAGAACAGTTAGGAATTTTGTAATGCTGTGGGGACTATTCAATATATTGAGTTAGTAATCAATTTAATGGAACCCGTGGGGTATGTGAGAATTTATGATAGTTCTCAGGGTATATTGATAACTTACTTGCTTAACAGCTTACATTGGATTGAAACAAATTTGTGAAGATATTCCTTTAAAAAGACATTTAAAGCATTAAAATGTTCAGTTTTAAAGAACCTAAAATATGATGAACAATGATTTAGAAAGTGAAGCAAAACCCAAAATGGCATTGATGACTTGATCTTTGGAGAATATTCCCTATGTACGTTATGCAAGCGAAATATCCTCACTAGTATATTGTGTTTGGTTGTAGCATCCTTCTTAGATGTCTGCATTTTGACTTCTGATTGACCAAGGAGACATGTTTTCATCTCTGACTACTACTGTCCTCTGTGTTGCCTCTTCATTAGAGATGGATAGCTCATTTTTCTTTTCCAGTTGATCAAAATCTGCTCTTTAGCTCTTACAAATTAAATTGGCCAAACATTTTAAAGCATACTCCTCACTGAGATTTTATGTTTTATATAAATTACTCTTAAACATAAATAAAGGATAATGTTTCATTGGTGGAATTAGGGGGATAGTCATAGATGAGTAAATAAAAGCTTGAGCCTGACACTGGTGACTCAGGACTGTAATTCTAGCTACTCAGTAAGCTGAAATCTGAGAGTCATGGTTCAAAGCCAGACTGACAGGATATTTTTTAAAACAAGCAAATAGACAGAAAACAATTAAGATAGTCATGGGAAGTACAAAGTCTTGCTTGAATGGATCACTGGGTAAGCAAGTTTTAAATGGAGACTGAAGAGTACAAAATGGAAGGCTATTGGTGTCCGGATGAAATGAAATGCTGAGTCAGGGGCTCTGTGAAGCACAGGCGGCATGGAGGCTTTGAAGCTAGGGAGAAAGACTAAGGCAGGTAGGAAAGTTCAAATTAAACAGACTTTGTAGTTTTGTTGCATGCTATCCATGTCTTGGTAGAATCGATCGAGGGGACCCAGTTTCTGATACCTATATTTGTTTTCTTGGGCTTATTTTCCTAAGGTATCACTCCTCTCTCTATGCCTCTTTCATTTTCCTTTTTCTGCTTTTAGTGGTTTAAATATTGGCATATTTGGGTATATGAATATATAGAATGGTTCAAGAACTTAGAACCAGGATAAATTGTTTAGAAAATTCATAATTCCATTTTCAGAATCAGTCAAAGGTCAAAAGGGATATCCCTCAAGAAAGCCTTGGGTCTCAGATTTTTAGATATTTTCCTCACAAGTTGTAGGTTACCAGGCTGAACTATACCACTCTAAGATATTTCTATACACAATGCTTCCCAAACTATTCTACTGAAACAAATTTAAATTCATCCTTAATGGCAATGAGACGGGCACAAGGAATGGGAGTGGGGCGCCTGTGAGTTTTAGTTAGATCCAGCTGCAACAGAAATATTTTTAGAGACTAATATTTTATCTTAACAGTTAATGTGATTTTTTTCCTCCTATTTAACCATCTATTTGCGGTTATTCTAGTTTTAAATGTTTTTTTTTCTTTTTTCTTTCTTTATTTTAACTGAAAATCTTTGTAGATGAGAAAGAATTCCACATCATCATAGCCTAATGATTAAGAAACAACCTATATAAATAAACAGCTGCATAAGCATTCTGGTGTTCCATTGGGGGAGAAACCATCTCAGTTTATTATTGGTTTTTGAAAGAAAGTCATAGGAGAAATTAAGGAAATGTGAATTTGAGATATTCTTAGAGGTCATTATGATTATTAGAGGAAAAGCTAATCTGAGAACCATTAACAATGCAAAGGGACATAGTTTTTGACTGGAATGCAAGATTTGGCTATAAGAGCATTGCTCCTAGAGGCCGGGAGTTTGGCCTGCTGGTAGAGTGCTTGCCTACCATGCACAAAGACCCGGGTTCTATTTCCTGGTACCACATACATACAAAAAGTCAGAAGTGGTGCTGTGGGCTCAAATGATAGAGCTCTAGCCTTGAGAAAGTGCAAAGACAGTGCTTAGGCCCTGAGTTCAAGCCCAGGACTGGCAAAAAAACAAGAACAGTTGCTTCTCTATGAATTCAGGGGCTCATATTAGCAACATCATTTGATCATTCAATGTTCTTAGCAATAAAGGAGTTATGGAAATAACTGCTATTTGGACATAGTCATCTTGGCTATGAAACAGTGAGGATCAGACATTGTGTTTTTATTTTTTATTTTGCTATGAGAAGAACAACTGGGGAGGGCGTGTCACCCCTATGACATTTGCCCAATGCAAAGATGCTTTTTTCTCAGGACCCTACATCTTTCTATTCTTCCCACAAGGAGCTTTGGTGAGGACTCACTCCTGCACTAGCTGCATTGACTATAAGCTCCTTCTGTTCTTGAACCTTGATGGGGGAGACCTGGTATGGAGAAGGAGCACAAAGAGTTGCTGCCATGTGCTTTCTGCATCCATTTCCTCTTTGTCTTTAGAAACGCATCTGCTGTCAAGAAGGCTCAATTTACTCCATGTGCAAGAGAAGAGTGTTCTCTAGTTTGGGTTGCTCTAAGTAGATTGAGACATACTGAATTAAAAGTACTGATGTGTGACTGAGATAGAGTGGTGGACAAGATTGCTGGTGCAGAGGAATGCTAAGGATGGAGAGGGGCATAGTGCTGGAGTGGTGTACAGGACAAGGAGAGTGATCTGGGAATCAGGGAATGAAGACAATGGGAAGAGAAGATGCAGTCCTAATGGAAGTGGAAATCAAAGCTGCAGCCTAGGAAACAAAAGATGGCTGTATAGGAAGGAGTGGGGCAAATGTTTTAGCAGTTGTAGGAGACAAAATGGCCTTCTTGAGGGTCCCATGAGGGACAATCTCTTTGAAGACTCACTTTGTGACCTGATATAAATATAAATATGCTATAGGTTCTCTATTCCCTTCTGTGCCAGGGTCCATGCAAATTGTTTACATAGCAAGACTTTTTGTTTTGTTAATCAAACTTCAGGCTAGTGGATAACTATCTGAATTTTGCAGCATGTCTGCTGGCTTGGAAAAGTTATAGTTTAACAAAATGAACACCAGGAAGCTGGAATGTGTGTGTGTGTGTGTGTGTGTGTGTGTGTGTGTGTGGCTGGGAGGACAGGGGAATCAAGGGGAAGTGGGATAGATGTCTGAAGAGGGGAAGGGTGGGTGAAAACAGTCATTATAGTCAATGTACATATGTGAAAATGGAACTAGGTATGTTAAGGGGGGTGGAGGAGAATTTCTGAAAGGAGAGTTACGGGTCCACATGCATTAGTATTCACAAAATTGACCACTGTGGTCAACTACTTAAAAATAATTTAAAAAATCAAAATAAATATAAAGACAGATAATTACTAAATAGAATGAGTATGTGATTAATTCATTTAATTTACTTTGCCTCAATGTTTTTCATTTCAAAAGTAAGTTCCACAAAGATATGTGTTTTTATGTTTATTTCAATGAATAAATTCAAAATGTGTGAAAAGTTTCAGCCAGTGCCTGACATATAACAATCAACCTGGAAGCAGGGTAGAGAAAACCCAGAGTGATCTGGAATAGCTGTGGTCCTAGAAAATTTAAGAACATGCAGAAAATTTAGAGGCACATTCGAAGAACATATTGCCAATAAATATGATAGATAAATCTGAGACCATCTGAACAACAAAATAGCAGGTATGACTTAAGGAATTAATAAGTATCCATGGAGCCATACTTACATAAGTAAATAATTCATTAAATAAGAGATGGATAAGGGACAGTGTTACCTTACTGTGACTTCCCATTAATAGTTGTAGAAAGAATAATAGAAATATGAAAGTTACTATTGAACAAAGTGAAAAGCAATGAAAAACTCTTTAATAAATTCTGAAAGTTGTGGAAAATTTAAAGAAAGGAAGAATATTACATAATGTCTAAACATTATCTATAAGATCTTATCAGTTAGAAATGGAAATTATTAAATTTTTAGTGCATAATCTGCCATTCTCCATTGCCAAAAGATTAAAGGGAATGCCACCAAAAGGGACATATTGCCATCACTTATATTGTGACATGGTATGTCAAAAGGGCCATAGCCACAGAACTGTGCTGTCTTGCAGATCTAATCCTGGGAAATCATTGAGAGACTGTCTACAGAACCGACAGTCCTCTTCAAATGGATTCTAGGTCTTAGAGAAAAAACAAGTAATCTTCAAAAAAATATGTCACAGCTTGGAGAAGAATCAGGAGACATGAAACTAATGTCATTTGAAGTCCTGGTTTGGACCAAAGGCCTTAGTAGAAACACTAGAGAATTCTAATAAGATCTATAGATTATGCAATAATGCGGTGCCAATATTAATTTCTTTTTAAAATGACTTTACCACAGGTATGTTGATGTTAGGGGAAACAGAATGAAAGGTCTGTGGAAACTAGTACTATTGAGATATAATAACAATCTGATGTTGCCACTGAGTGGTCTGGCAACAATGAGCAGTGGAGATAAGCTCATCCAGCATCAGTAGCATCCTTCCACCATGAAATTCCCTGATTCCAGGTATTCAAGAACATGTGTGAAATAAGTCTAAGACATCTCATTCCAGGGAGCAAAGGTAGAAACAACTAGCTGTACTTAGTCATAAGATTTTTGGAGCCAGCTTGAAAGAGGTCCCACTGACCAAGGATAAAGGCAACAGGAACTTCTGTAATGTAGACAACTGTAGAAGACCACTATAGAGTTGAATTGAGTTCACAAATGAGTTCATAATGGTGCTTGTTGAAGAGAAAAGTGAGACAATCACCTTTGGAGGATGCTGGGAATTTTGAAAACTGATGATGAGTATGGGGAAAAAAACCTCAAAAGGGTTTATTCTGGCATTCTTATGTAATTGGATCACAGAGTTATCAGTAGTCAAGAAGAAAGTGTGTATTTATGGAAGTAACTCAGGTAATAAATGAAGAGGAATGTTAAAGTTAGGCTATCACCATGGACTAATGGGTCCCAGAAATAATTATTAACAGCTGTTAATGTGACAGAAAGCCAACCAACCACTCATGGTTTCTCTGGATGGAAATCTACTATGAACAAGTGTTAGAAATTTTGATTGTGAAACTGATGTCTCTATATTAACCCTCTATCTTTTAAAAGAGAAATAACATGTTTAAATGACACCACTGTGACTTAGAAACTGGTGAGAAATGCTATCCATAGAAAAAATTGGTTGCTTTAACAACAAAAATTTATTAGGGAAAAATTATTTAGGTATAATCTCTCCCTGCAATAGTCTTAAGAAACACACCAATTTATTGTACCATCATATCTCCTTTGGGGTTAAGTTTAAGCATATTTCTTAACTAAAATATTTTTTTTTGCTGATCCCGAGGCTTGAACTCAGGATCTGGGCACTGACCTTGGGTTTTCTCAAGGCTAGTGTTCTACCACTTGAACCACAGCACCACTTTTGGCTTTTCTCTGTGTGTGTGGTACCAAGGAAGGAATCGAGCCCAGGGCTTTGTGCATGCTAGGTGAGAACTCTACAACTAGGTGATGCACCTGGCCCCTTAATTTTTAAATTTTTAATGTATTTGTTAAAATACTAATGTACTTAAAATAGATTAAAATCTCTCAACATACAAAACTGATATTGTAATATGATTATTTAAAATAATAGATCCAGAGTAGAGTACTGTGAATATGGCTGGGATTGAAGTCATTCTTTACTTCATTTGCACTTCATCATTGATTTATTTTTCACTTTTTAATTATATTTAAATAGTTGTATGAAGATATTTCAATTCAATGTGTTTATGAGTACAATGCACTTTTGTTGATGTCTTCCCTCCCACCATTGTCCCTCATCATTAACAACTACGAGAGTTAAGATAATGCACGTATTAACTGAAATTGTTGTTGTTGTTGTTGGTGGTGGTGGTGGTGGTGGTGGTGGTTGTGGGGCTTGAACTCCAGGCCTAGGCACTGTCCCTGAGCCTCTTTGTGCTCAAGGCTAGCACTCTACAACTTGAGCCTGAGACAGCACCATCTTCATTTTTTTTTCTTTCTTTGAGTTGTTAGATATTACAGTCTCATAGAGACTTTCCTGCTGGAGCTGATTTTGAACTAAGATCCTCAGATATCAGCCTCCTGAGTAGTTAGGATTACCTGTTTGAGCACTGGCACCCAGAACTAACTGAATATTTGAGGATATTAAGCAACTATTACAAAATATTAGATTTAAAGATCAATATTCTAGGCTTAGTAATACATGCTGCACTGTTTATACTACACTTACATAAATAAAACCTATTTTACTTAGTGTCTCATCTTAGAAATAACATAATAATATAAATAACATATTTTATCTTTATTAAAGAATTTAACATTGATTTTTACATCATTTTTCGAATGACATGTTTAACAAACAAGTGTTCAAAAAGAGATAGAAAAGGTGATGAGCAGGTGTCTTACAGTTGTATATGTAAGGTAATGAATACATTTGTTTTTAAATACTGTTTACCCATCCCTTATTTTCTCCCAATTACTCCTTCCTAAGCCTTTCCCAAGTTGTAAGGGCCATATCCAACACAGTATCAAGTGAATATCAATGCTGCATTAGTTCATCTTTGTCCTGCTGTTTCTGTGATTCCCTTTAATAAAGTTATATATAAGATACAAGGTACAGGAAGCTAAAAGAAAGGAATAAAATAACTATATACAGGACATAATAAGGACCTCTTATTTTCAATTCTTAGAGTTCATAAGACTATATATATTGAACTTAGCAACTGGGCTATTGAGATCCCCTGTTAAGGATATCATAGACATATTCTAGTTCTTTTAAGTGAGGGAAATCATGCAACCTAATTTTCTTTGAGTCTGGCTTACTTTGCTTAGTATAATGTTTTCCAGTTTGCACTCCCTCCAACAGTGTAGTAGCTTTTCCTTATGGCCACATCCCTACCAGCATCTGTTGGTAGTAGATTTCTTGATAATGGCCATTCTAACTGGGATAAGGTAGAATCTCAGTTTTTAAAATTTTTTATTGTATTTTATTGTTGGGGTAATTTCTTTTATGAATACAAATGCTGAGCATTTTTTCATGTATCTATTGGCCCTTTTCGTTTCCTCTTCAGAAAAGTGTCTCTTTTTTAATTCTTTAGCCCACTTGTTATTGGGGTGATCGTTTCTTTGAGGATTTGTTTTTGAGAGAATTAATTTTTTGAGTTCTCAGTATATTTTAGATATGAGGCTGTTTGTTGTCTCTTGTATGGCTAGTGAAGATCTTCACCCAGTCTGTGAGCTTTCTATTTGTCCGGCTAGCTATGCCCTTTGCCATGTAGAAGCTCTGCAGTTTAATGCAATACCATTTTTCACAACCTTTTTTTATTTGTTGTGCTTCTGGGTCTTTATTAAGAAAGTTTTGATCGGTGCTAAGAGCCCTAGTATTTCTCCGATTCCTTCCTGTAATATATTCAGGGTATCTGCTTTTTTCATATATTTTATTGTAATTAATAGACGGGTTACATTATATATTCACCAGATAGAAGGTGCATTACTTCACATACATTGATACCCTTTCTCATGTCTTGGTCCCCATTTCCTTCCTCCCACCCCCACCCCTCATCTTGTTTTCCTCCCTTCCCATCCGATTTCAAATAACCAAATATGAATATATACAATATATCAGATAACAAGGTAAAATACTGTAACAATATGAGATGACCAAGGGACAGCAAAAGAGATGAGAGATAACATAGTACATAGGACAACAATCACTCATTATATGGCTTTTGTTTCTATATCCTGGAGGTCCTTTAGCATCATTCTACATGGCCTTATGTATCTAGGTTTTGTTCTATAGCAAATCTCTGCTACGAGAGCCCAAGGTTTCTACTGATTATGACAAATGAGGGAGACCACTGAGCCTATGTTCCTTTGAGTCTGGTTTACTTCACTTAATATGATTTTTTCTAAGTTTTTCCATTTCCTTACAAATGGGGCAATGTCATTCTTTCTGACTACAGCATTGAATTCCATTGTGTATAAATACTACATCTTGTTGATCCACTCATCAACTGAGGGGCATCTGGGTTGGTTCCATATCTTTGCTATGGTAAATAGTGCTGCAATGAACATCGTTGTGTTGGTGAATTTAGTATGTCCTTATTTCTGGATGATTGGGTAAATTCCAAGTAGTGGAATTGCTGGGTCATAGGGGAGTCTTTTGAGGAACTGCCATACTGCCTTCCATAGTGGTTGAACGAGTTTTCACTCCCACCAACAGTGTAGTAGTGATCCCTCCTGGCCACATCCCCTCCAGCTTTTGTTGTCATTAGATTTCTTGATCATGGCCATTCTAACTGGAGTGAGGTGGAATCTCAGAGTTGTTTTCATTCGCATTTCTTTCATGGCCAGAGATGTCAAGCATTTCTTCATGCGTCTATAGGCATTTTTATTTCTTCTTCAGAGAAGACTCTCTTTAAGTCTTTTGCCCATCTGTTAATGGGATGGTTGTTTCTTTGGAGATTAGTTTTGGAGTGATTCAATTTTTTGAGCTGTTGATATATTTTAGATATGAGGTCTTTGTTTGTTGTATGGTTGGTGAAGATCTCCCACTCTGTAGGCTTCCTAATTAATTTACTAGCTATGTCCTTTGCCATACAGAAGTTGTGCAGTTTAATGCAGTCCCATTTATCCAGATTTTCTCTGATTTGTTTTGACCTGTGCCAAGGAGACCTAGTGTATCTCCTATTCCTTCTTGTAAAATTTTCAGGGTATCTGCTTTTACCTTGAGGTCTTCTATCCATGTGGAATTGAATAAGCATTTTACTTTTGCATCACAGATTTATTTTGAAGTAGAAATGATGACAAATAGGTGGTGGTAGAGATGAAAGAATGCCAGCGTGTGTCCATCAGTGCTGAGGATGGGATGTATACATGGAATCCATCACACTCCTCTCCAGTTTTGTATGGCACTTTAAAAAATACCACAAAAATTTAAAAAATCAGAATTTCTGTTGAAGAAAATCTGGTGAACTTATGGCATCAAGGCCGCCTTGTATTCCATATGCCAGTAATTCTTAGGCATTCAGCATTAAGAAAACAAGCCAGAAACTGGAGGTACTGAGCCTATTTTCTCTACACATTCAACAGAGTCACAAATTTGTTTTCAAATATTTTTGTGATAAGGCAAAACAAGATGTGTTTTTCTAGTGCTTTACCCCCTTTTTAAAAAAGAGGGGTAGAGGCTATTTTTGGTTTGTTTCCATTAGACTCATCAAAATGTTTTCGGGACTCATCAAAATATTTATGGGCAAAATCTATTTGCTAGAATTTTTTTCAGCATGTTTTTTCTTTAAAAATTAAAAAATACACCTTTCCTTTATTCTCCCTTGAGAATTAAATTAAATTGGAAACTTGAGCTGCGAAGATTTGATTAACTTTGAATTTCTTAAGGGCATTAGAAGAACCAGAGCCTTACAAACTGCACCCATTTTGTTCTGTTACTTCCAGTATAAAACCTTAATTTTATTCAAACATGAGAATATGATCTGAGTCTAGCTGTGAAGATTGTTTTGCTTCCCTCCCTGTCCTTTTTTTCTTTTTTCTTTGTAATTCCTGGGGCTTGAACTCAGGTCCTGAGTGTTGCCCCTGAGCTTTTTGCTCAATGCGATTGCCTCACCACTTGAGCCACAGCTCCAAATTCCAGCTTCCTTGGTGTTTAATTGAACATAAGTGTCTCACGGACTTTTCTGTCCAGACTGGCTCCTCAGATCTCCCCCTTTTGAGTAGCTAGGATTACAGGTGTGAGCCACTGGCAGGTGGCGATTGCATACTTTTTTATATATGCTTTTTTGTTAAGCTGAACGTTAGATACTATTTAGCTAAATATATTTTGCTGATGATGAACATGACTTCATCTTATCTAGGACTTTAGTTTGGAAGTTTGTATTGATCCCAGTCATGAAGAATCCTCAGTGAATGTGTGATTGTCAGCTCTCCATTCCTCAATGATACCTTAGAGTTCGAGTGCAAGGTGGGGTGGGCTATGTGTGGAGGGGGTGATGTGGGGATACACATTTGCTTTTGGATTATCTGTTGATTCTTTGGCTTTGGCTCATTCATTTGAGAATCTGTTGTAAGCAACTCTCTCTCAGTCATATATGGAAGCTATTTTAATGTAAAATGTGTGTGTGTGTGTGTGTGTGTGTGTGTGTGTGTGTGTGTGGCAAAAGGTGTGTAGAAAGTAGGTTCTCAACTTTCTAATGAAGTCTTGTTCTTGCACAGGGACTATATTCCCAGGGATTGGTTGATGGTGATGGCAGGGCTTTTATACATGTTCATGCTTAGATACATGTTAGTGGCTATTTGGAAGTGTTTTCTATACATCCTATGCCTGTATTTTCTATCTCATTTTCTAGTGATTAATTGGAGATAAGAATCTCATGGCTTTGTAGTACCTGGTTTGGCTTTGAACCATGGTCCTCAGAGTTCAGCCTCCTGAGTAGCTAGGATTACAGGCGTGACCACCACACTTGGCTTTCTTTCTCTCTCTCTTTCTTTCTCTCTCTCTCTCTCTTTCTTTCTTTTTAAAATTTTATTGTCAGGATAATTTACAGAGAGGATACAGTTACATTTGTCAGGTAGTGGGTGCATTACTTCTCAAACATTGATACCCCTTCTCATGCTTTTGTTCATGTTTCCCTTCCCCACCCCCTCCCAATTATCTTGTTTTCCCCACTTCCCTTCCCTATTTCAAATAAACAAATAAATGTATATACAATATACGTGGCAACAAAGTCAGATACAGTTACAATATGAGATTAACAATAAGGGCAAAAAATAGAAGAGAAATAACATAGTACATTAACAACAACAATCACACAAGATAAACCTCCTGCTTACATATCTTGAATACAATCTAGAAATTGCAGTCCATTGCATAATTTGCTTGGAGCTAAATTTAATGAAATATGTAGTTTGCATATACAAACAATTTTAAATTCTACAAGCATTCATTATCAATCAGAGCAAATAAAAAATCATTAATGTGAATAGCATATGTGTACAAAAGTAACATTTGAATACTGTAAAATTCTGAAATAAATAATTTTAACAAAAATCATTCCCAGGGTCTTGAGACCAAAATGAAAAGCTTTCCATGGGCATTTTGTTGTATAAAATAACGTTTTATTGGGGCTGGGAGTTTGGCCTAGTGGTAGAGTGCCTGCCTAGCATGCACGAAGACCCGGGTTCAATTCCTCAGTATCACATTCATAGAAAAAGCCAGAAATGGTGTGGTGCCTCAGGGTAGAACACTAGCCTTGAGGAAAGCCCAAGGACAGTGCTCAGGCCCTGAGCTCAAGCCCAGGACTGGCCAAAAAAATATAACGTTTTATTAAGACATTTTCACACATATGTAAAATGTATTTTCATCATATTCAACCCTTTTGCTTTTCCCCAAACATCTTTATTATTTTTTATTTCATTATTTGTATGTGTGCCAGTCCTGGGGCTTAAACTCATGGTGTGGGCACCATCCCTGAGCTTTTCCTCCTCAAGACTCACACTGTATTGGATGAATGCTTTTATCCCTTTTCTTTGCTTATCTGTGGATAAGTGAATTTCTTTTTTTTTATTGTATTTAATAAAAGGGTAACATGATATTTGCCAGATAGAAGGTGCATTAATTCACATACATTGATACCCTTCCACATGTCTTGGTCCCATTACCCTCCCTCCCATCCCCCTCTTGGTTTTCCCCCCCTTCCCTGTCCAATTTCAAGTAACCTAAATACAAATGTATCCAATATATCAGATAACAAAGTGAGATATTGTGTCAATATGAGATAACAAAGGAACAGCAAAAGAGATGAGATAACATAGCACATTAAGGACAGCAATCATTCATTATATGGCTTTTGTTTCAATATCCTAGAGGTCCATTCAATTAGCTTCATACTATATGGCCTTATGTATCAAGTTTTTGCTCTATTGCAAATCTATGCTAGTAGAGCCCAAGGTTTCTACAGGTTATGATGAATGAGGGAAACCATTGAGCCTAAGTTCCTTTGAGTCTGGCTTACTTCACTTAATAGGATTTTTTCTGATAAGTGAATTTCTTACAGGCAACATACAGTTGGGTATTCATGTCAAGTGTTTATTTTCCTCTTAATTATCTGATCTGCTTATGTACTTCACTCATTTTCCCATGAAATATTTTTTTGTAATCCCTTTTTTTTTTTAACTCAGTGCCCTTGGACACTTTTTCTCAAAGATAGTGCTCTGACACACTTGAGCCACCGTGCCATTTCTGGCTTTTTCTAAGTATCTGGTTCTGAGGAATTGAACGTAGGACTTCGTACATGCTAAGCTAGCATGCTACCACTAGGCTACATTCCTGGCCTCCACTAAATCTTTTAATATAATAATCATAATCATCTGAGATCCCCATCTGATTGTTATGACATCATGATACTAATGAATTGCCTAGAACTCAGTGCAAAGAAAAGCATTCCTTGTTAGATGTGTCCGTACACAATTCTCTACTGCAGAACATGAGAATATTAAGCAGGAACATAAGGCCAATACTAGAAAGGCCCCAAATGTTCCTTTGCTCTTTCTAACTCAAATCTGAATAATCCTACCAGCTACAAAATCAATCTAAAAACAAAGAGAGGAGAGTAATGAAATATAAAAGAAAGCAGAGAATCACAGGTTGGTGCATGTCATTTTCACAACAATAACCATTCATCATAGAAGCAGTGGGTAAACCAACCTCTTCATATCCCTTTAAAAGTAATAAAATTGTGTCAAAAGTAGGACTTAAAGAGAATTTTCTACAAAGATGCCTGCACGGAAGATAAAAGTAGTAAGTAGTTTAAAAGTATGTACTAGATGAGCTCTTCAAATATCTACATAAGCCTTATCTTGCTCAGGTTCTGGCTAATGGCTTTGAAATTTTATTTCACAAAGGCTTTTTTTCTATTTTTCAGCTTATCAATTTTATTTTATTTTTAAATTTTATTATCAGGGCGATGCACGAGAGGTTACAGTTACGTTCATCAGGTAGTGGGTATATTACTTCTTGAACATTGTTATCCCTGCCCATGTTTTTCTCCCACTTTCCCTTTTTTACAGCTAAAAATAAGCCAACAGAGAACAGAACAAAACAACACCACAAGACACCGGTGCCTTTGATCAAATAGCCATATAAATATGAAGTAAAACATAAAAATATAAGAAATAGAAAAAACTGAAAAAAAGAGATAGGAAGAATTGAAATGAATGTAAGTATAGTTAAAACTATAATATTGGAAGTTTTTTTTTTGTCGGTTGAGGGGCTTAAACTCAGGGCTTAGGTGCTGGCCCTCAGCTATTTTTTGCTGAAGGATAGTGGCTCTACCACTTTGGCCACAGCATTACTTCCAGTTTTCTGAGTGTTAATTGGACATAAGATTCTTATGTACTTTCCTGCTGGGGTTGGCTTTGAACTGTAATCCTCAGATCTCAGCTTCCTGAGTAGCTGAGATTACAATCTTGAGTTACCAGCATCTGGAAATGGAAAAGTATATAAAAATTGATTCTCAAAGTGTGATTGCCAATATGTATTAAATTTGTCCAAATTCCTACCTCTTGCTTAGTAATAAAGTTTTATTTCTCTATGTTTATAAATATGGTACTAAGAAGCACTCACTGCGGAAAGCTCAAGCTTTGGACAGCCTAGTACAGTGTCTCATATATTATGGATTAACTTTATCCCTGGGAATGAAAGAATAGCCTTGAGACAGAGGAGGCTAGCCAGAACATAAATAGAATCATACTAAATCACCATAAATGCAAAGAACCTTTCTGTATGAAAGGAGAGACTGGGCATCTTTTGACCCAGCTTGGGATATGTGGTATAACATGCCACAGGATACCTATTTGTAATGCAGTTTAATTTTATCTTAAAGGAATAACACACATATAAATCTAACCATTAAGGATAACACAGTGAGGTAATTTGCAGATTTTCCTACGGCATGATAAATTAAGCATGGGGAAACTAGGAATGCAATTTGCAGTCATTTATAATGCAGTGTTTTATGTTAATAATTCAAAATCACATGCTATTTAGAGACACTTCTAATTAATGTATTTATGAAATTGTCAACTGTGACTGTTTTGGTTCCATTTAGCTAAACATTTCAACAAAATTTGCTTGTTGTCGTTTGGTGTTTGCTTGATGGCACCAACGACGTCAAATGTAGGCTAATGGAAATTTGTTGTGTATTTTGTTATTACATTGTTAAAATTCTTTCCTGTTCACACCTCCAAATGACTTAAGCCAGCATTTGGAAAACCCAAATGCTTGAGACATTTTGCTTAAAAGTTTTAAAATGAAAGGGAGACAAGTACCTGGATCAATAATTAACTGAGGAGGAAAGTTCATATGTTGTTAAGGAGGCTGCTTTTAAATATTAAATGCATTTCATATCTCAAATCCATAGATAATAACATTCCTTTGGAAGAGATAATCATTCCTATTAGAGGTCCTTTCTGTAAGTTCTCATCTGTGTTAGAATATTTCTGAATTCAGGAGAAGACTAAATATTCATAAGTTAGCTTGTTGAAGTTTTATGATAATTGGAATTCTTCCAAGCAAAGTTTATTTTTCCGGAGGGCATTTTAATAAAATTGAGGAACAAAGCAAGCTCAAGACTTAGAGAACTTAATGTAAGGATCGGAAACTGCAACTGTGCTTCTTCCTTTTTTCTATATCCAGGTAAGTCGACATGTGTGTATTGCTCCTTTGAACAGATTCTGTGAGATATTTGTATGATCGGGGTAGAAGGTGATGTCTGATTTTTGTTTTCATCAAAAGAGAAAGTGTTTTCCATTCTTCACTGGGATCATTGGTATGCTCTCAGTCTGACAGGATAATTCATACTTTTGGAGTTACATTCATATAGTATCAGTTGAGACAGTGGAGGTGGTGGTTGGACAATGTCAAATTTAATTCCCATGGCCTACAATTGTCAATGTGGAAAGTAGCTAGGTAAGACACTGCAACATGGAAGTGTTTGAAATGCAAACCAGTCAGCCCTGTAGTATGTTCATTTTTGAGATCCTATCAGCCTTTACACCTAACATCTGGTTATTTCACATGCAGCAAAAGCAGAGCCACGAATAGTATTGCACCGGAGGAAATGTACTGTTATTCGTAAAAATATTCAAAGTTCCAAATAGCCTTTAAAAGGATACTATAGCTTTGAAATTCCTCCAGCGCTGTTCTTTCTGCTAAGAAGTGTTTTTGCTATATGGGGTCTTTTATTATTCCATATGAAATTTTGAATTGCCTCTTCTATTTCTTTAAAGAATGCCATTGGGATATTGATGGGTATTGCGTTGAATTTGTAGATAGCCCTTGGCAAGATTGTCATTTTCACAATGTTGATTCTTCCAATCCAGGAGCATGGGAGGTTTTTCCATTTCCTTAGTTATGCTTTAATTTCCTTTTTTAGGGTTTTAAAGTTTTCATCAAAAAGGTCCTTTACATTCTTAGTTAAGCTAATTCCTAGGTACTTTCTTTGAGGCTATTATGAAAGGAGTTTCTTTCCTAATTATTGCCTCGTTCCTCTCACTGTTGGCCTAAAGGAAGGCGTACTGACACAAGAACAGGCCTGAAGACCAATGGAATAGAACTGAGGACCTAGATACTAAACCACAGACCTATGGCCACCTAATCTTTGACAAGGGAGCCAAAAAAATAGAATGGAAGAAAGATAGCCTCTTCAACAAGTTGTGCTGGTAGAACTGGTTAAGCACCTGCAGAAAACTAAAGTTGGATCCTTCTTTGTCACCTTGCACTAGAATTAACTCCAAATGGATCAAAGACCTGGAGGTAAAAGCTGATACACTGAAAACTTTACAGGAAGGAATAGGAGATACACTAGACCTCCTTGGCACAGGTAGAAACTTTCTTAATAAGGACCAAGAATCACAACAAATCAGAGAAAGGCTGGATAAGTGGGACTGCATTAAACTGCGGAGCTTTTTTTTTTTTTTTTTTTTTTTTTTTTGCCAGTCCTGGGCTTGAGCTCAGGGCCTGAGCACTGTCCTTGGACTTTCTCAAGGCTAGAGCTCTACCACTTGAGCCTCAGCACCACTTCCAGCTTTTTTCTATGTATGTGGTACCAAGGAATCGAACCTGGGTCTTCATGCATGCTAGGCAAGCACTTTAACCACTAGGCCAAACTCCCGGCCCACTGCGGAGCTTTTATATGGCAAAGGACATAGCTAGTAAATTAATTTGGAAGCCTACAGAGTGGGAGAAGATCTTCACCAACCAAACAATGGACAAAGGCCTCATATCTAAAATATATCAACAACTCAAAAAATTGAATCACTCCAAAACTAACCTCCAAAGTAACAACCATCCCATTAAAAAATGGGCCAAAGACTTAAAGAGAGTCTTCTCTGAAGAAGAAACAAAAATGGCCTATAGACACATGAAGAAATGCTCAACATCTCTGGTCATAAAAGAAATGCAAATCAAAACAACTCTAAGATTCCACCTCACTCCAGCTAGAATGGCCAGGATCATGAAAACGAATAATAATAGATGCTGGAGGGGATGTGGCCAGGAGGGATTACTACTACACTGTTGGTGGGAGTGGAAACTCCTTCAACCACTATGGAAAGCAGTGTGGCAGTGCCTCAAAAGGCTAAACATAGAGCTCCCCCATGACCCAGCAATTCCACTACTTGGCATTTACCCAACCATCCAGAAACAAGGGCATACTAAATCCACTAGCACAACAATGTTCATTGCAGCACTATTCACCATAGCAAAGATATGGAACCAACCTAGATGTCCCTCAGTTGATGAGTGGATCAACAAGTTGTGGTATTTGTACACAATGGAATTCTGTGCTGCTGTCAGAAAGAATGTCATCGCCCCATTTGCTAGGAAATGGAAAGACAGAAAAAATCATATTAAGTGAAGTAAGCCAGACTCAAAGGAACTTAGGCTCAATGGTTTCCCTCATTCGTCATAATCAGTAGAAACCTTGGGCTCTACTAGCAGAGATCTGCAATAGAGCAAAATCTTGATACATAAGGCCATATAGTATGAAGCTAATTGAAAGGACCTCCAGGATATTGAAACAAAAGCCATATAATGAATGATTGTTGTCCTTAATGTACTATGTTGTCTCTCATCTCCTTTGCTGTCCCTTGGTTATCTCATATTGTTATAGTATCTCACTTTGTTATCTGATATATTGAATTTATTTGTATTTGGTTATTTGAAATTTGATAGGGAAGGGGGAAAAACCAAGACAGGTGGGGGGGGGGAGGGAGGGTAATGGGTACCAAGACATGTGAAAGGGTATCAATGTATGTGAATTAATGCACCTTCTATCTGGCAAATATCATGTAACCCTTTTACTAATTACAATAAAAAAAGAAACTAAAAAAAAAGCATACTATAGCTTTTAAAAGGAAAAAAACCAATGATGCAATAAATACCCATGACCTAAGATTTTGATGATGTCCTTTTAGTGAAAAAATAAAATGAGAGAAGAACAATTTTATACAAGCAATTGCTTGTGTAAAAATATAGATATAGAACATTAATGTATAAAAATGTAGAAATAATAAGTGCATTTTTGTGCCTTAGAATTGGGCATTCCCAAGATACTGGATGAAGCTTTTATTTTGACAGCAATTATTTTTGTTCAGCTTATGCATTTATGTACCTTTAAGTAATTGTATAAAGGGATTTTATTCAGTATATGAATTTGCGAATTTAATCCATCTTGATCAACATGACCATTTCATCATTTGCCTCTCTCCTACTCCTCTATCCCAAAGGCTACAAGCCCCTGTGATCTGGTTCTATTTTCACATGAAAATATTGAGTAATATGATTGCTTTTGTTCCTTTTCCTTCTCCTTGTTTGTCTACTACCCTCATTGAGTGATTTCAGGGGTTGTACCACATGTATGCAAGTCTGCGTCTTTTTCTTTTTACCGTTTTTATTTTTATTTATTTATTTTTACTTCTTTTCCAGTTTTTTTCTTTACCCAGTAAATTCAAGGTAACTTTAAAGAATTTGACTGTCTTATGTTTTCTTCATGTTTTCAAAAATATTGACATGAAAGCTGAAATCAAAATGAAACATTAGGACGTTCAAACTGGTTTAGTGGCAGAAACCTGCCTATAATGCAGATATTTTTTATTGTTATTTGTTATATCCGTAATACTTATTCCACATATTTATGGCAAAGGGATATTTGGGGGGGTGAAACAGAAGGGTGAAAAGGGTCAGGTGAAACTAGGGATAAAATTGTGATAAAAAATAAGCTAGTATTGAAGAATGAATACAGTAACTTTAAATTATATTTTTTATTGGTGAGAGGTAATAACATGGACAGTTTTCATTCAGAATGTTTACAGTGTCTATGAGAGAAAGTGAATAACTGGAGAAACTCAGCATTTCATCTCAAAAATTGTTCCCTGTTTGCTAATAAAAGGTGGTCTTCAGGAGGCAAAGAGTATTGTTCAAAACAACCCAGCAATGTACATATTAGCTTTGGGTATTTTAACTTTCTCTTTACTGTAGACTGATGGAAATGATATATGGCTGGCTCTGCTTACCATACTTAAAATCCATTTCCCATTTTCTTAAATGATGGTTTGTCTAAAGCATTTTCACAAAGAAAAGTAGCTGCAATTTGTTAAAGTCTTTTTACTACATCTTATGGTAGGACATAGAGGAGACTCTCTGAACTCAGTTAGAATGTGTATAGCATCATTTATGAAATTAGAGCTGTGCAACTGGTAATGAGGAGACGTTATATTGAGAGTTTTGGAAGAAATAGTCATGAGGTCAGAGTTCTAACTCACATATTTTGAACTAATGTATAACCAGTTCTTTGATATAGGATCCAAATATATATTATATATAATGAAATATAATATATAATATTGATATTAATTTATTTTCTTTACAGTTAATTCTTTATTGTCACATGTCCATGTTTTTTGCATCTCTCTCTCTCTCTCTCCCCTTCCTCTCTCTTCCACCCTCAGATCTCTAGTTCTGGGAATGTGTATATTTATATATCCTTCTTATCTATCATCTATCTATCTATCTATCTATCTATCTATCTATCTATCCATCTATTGCTAGTCCTGGGGCTAGAAGTCAGGGTCTAGGCTCTATTCCTGAGTCTCTCTGTGCTCAAGGCTAGTGCTTAAGCCACAGCACTCCCCTTCCTTTCTCTCTCCCACTTTTCTCATGCTAGGTAGATAATGAATGTGGATACAGAACAATCGATCTTTCTAAGGAATGGGACATACAATAGGAGATGAAAGCCAGTGACAGTCAGACAGCTGAAGACTGAGAAATGCTGAAATTTTATATACATAAAAGACATGAGAGGGGATGAAGCCTTAGGAATGGGAAAATATATCCCATCAAGGTGGTGGAGGTTAATATGTATGATATAAGGTCTTACTCTGCCTTCCACAAAGAAACCTATGATATATTAGAAATTCTTTTAGCTCAGATATGCAAGGCACATAACTGATTGATTAAAAGTATTATGCTCCCTTAGTATTCAGAAGAAAATGGATTCATGATCCCCAATGGATATCCAAATACACAGATGCTCAAGTCTCTTACATATAAAAGAGGCATAGTATTTGCATGTTGCCTATACACATTCTCCTGTATTCTTTAAGTAATATCTAGCTTACTTAAAACATCTCACACAAGGTAAATGCTATAGAAATAGTTGTTATTAGCAAAGATATGAAACCAACCCAGATGCCCCTCAGTAGATGATTGGATCACAAAGATGTGATATTTATACACAATGGAATTTCTATGCTGCCATCAGAACAAACAACATTGCCTCATTTGTAAGGAAATGGAAAGACTTGGAAAAAAATCATATAAGTGAAGTAAGCCAGACTCAAAGGAACATAGGCTCAATGATTCCCCTCATTTGTAATAATTAGTAGAAACCTAGGGCTCTCCTAGCAGAAGATTACAATAGCTCAAACCCTAGAAACATAAGGCCATATAGGATGAGGCCAAATTAATGGACCTCCAGGACATGGAAACAAGAGCTTAATTATGAGTGACTGTTGTTCTTAATGTAATGTGTTTTTTTTTCTCTTCCCTTGTATTGCCCTTTGGTTCATCTCATATTGTTACAGTATCTGACTTTGTTACCTGGTATATTATATATACGTTTATTTATTTATTTGAATTAGGAGGGGAAAGAAAGATGAGGGGAAGGATTGGAGGGAGGGAAATGGGGACAAAAACATGAGAAGGGTTATCAATGTGTGAGAAGTAATGCTCCTTCTATCTGGTAAATATAACTGTAGCCCCTCTATACATTAGAATAAAAAAAGAAATAGTTATTATGCTCTATCATTTAGGAAATAATGACGAGAAAAAACAAATTTGTTCTTGCTCAGTAGGAGTATATTTTTCTTTAGGTATTTTTCTATCCGTGTTGGGTTGAGTTGTAGGTTAGGGATTCCTGGATAAGAATGGCTGACTTGTAAAGTAAAAGAGGCGACTTAGTGCTTACTGCAGAGTAGATATTCAGTTATTGTCAACTTGTAATAGGTCATCGGTTTCACGTTCCATCCCAACATTGATGGTGTAAGTTCTCTGTGTACATTGGGTGTTGCTATCTATGTAATTACTCAACAACACTTTGGAAATCATATCAGTAATATGCTAGCAGTCATATAGGCTGAGTGGGTTTTTTAAAAACAAGATTGAAGACACATAAACCATCTCACTCTTTGGATGAATTCAGTGGTTTTGGGGGAAAAAACCCATTTTGATGACCTGGTTTTAAAGTACCAGTGAAGTGATCCCTTACTTTTATATCTTTATATGATTTATGTTTTGCTATTCTGGTTTTCTTTTTTGCTTTGTATGGCTTAAGTGCCTCCTCTTTTCAATTTGAATCCATTTGGAAAGATAGTTTATTTTAAAGTAAAGTGCTTGGGTTGTATCAAGGGTCTGCACTACATCAAACACATCTCCAAGGCCAGTGTAGAGAGCTTCTCATGGGCATTAAATAAAGGTTCAATCAGGCTGCATTACTGGGCTCACTCAGCTTGATTTCCACAGTCAGTTTCAATTTCACTAAAAGGAAAGAATTGGTAATTAATTACCTCAGCCACGAAATGAGTTTCCATTACTTGGAATTCAATAAAGCTCTTTCATTGTGACCAGGCTGATCAATAGCACAGAAGGGTTAATAGAAACTACAGATATAGCTGTGATAATAGAATGGCTACAGAAAATTAGAATGGGATCCACAAGACTCCTTTTTTCTCCGTAGGGAATGGAAGCTGCTTGGTAACCTTTTTTTAAAAAAAATACTCGATGCAGTATTGTAGGTTGGGTAGGTTATTGTGTTATTGTACAAGCTAATGGCAATTACATTTATAAAATACACACACTTACACACTTTGAGCTGGAGTGATTTGGGAGATTATTTAGTTGTGTTACTCATGAGTATCATGCCATTTAAGTCATCTTTTTTTTTT
Source organism: Megascapheus bottae (assembly GCF_031878675.1). Classification (NCBI taxonomy): domain Eukaryota; kingdom Metazoa; phylum Chordata; class Mammalia; order Rodentia; family Geomyidae; genus Megascapheus; species Megascapheus bottae. Next base: position 21,891,408 of record NC_143530.1, on the reverse strand, counting down.
AATTTTTTGGTACCAATGGATGTCACCTTGACTTTCAACAACTTCCCCAGCCTCTATTTGACACAACTAATTAGGTAAAGGATAGAGTGGAAAGCAAAAATAAAAAACAAACAACAGCAATAAAAAAAGCAGTGAACTTTGGAAGTAGCAAGAGGCTTATCTCATTTGTCTGCAGTGGATAGATATGAGGGAAGGAAAGGATGGAGGGATGTGGAGGGGCTTGATTTTCTGTGGGACGAGGTGTGAGTAATGTAGTGGGTGAAGCGGACAGAACTGAGACAGTGACAGTATCTATGAGGAAAGGTTAGCACAATGATTGAATTAGACTTATAAGGAAATGTTCTTGAAAGAAAGGAAGACTATACATTTAAACCTTATACAGAGGCCAGTCAGTGAGCAGGGCACGTTCAGGTTCTTCAGTCCTATTGGCAATCTGTTGTTTTTTCCTTTAAGTACTTTCAGCCAGTCCTGGGCTTGAGCTCAGTGCCTGAGCCCTGTCCTTGGGCTTTGTCAAGGCTAGAGCTCTACCACTTGAGCCTCAGCACCACTTCCAGCTTTTTTTTTTTTTCCTATGTATGTGGTACTGAGGCATCGAACCTGGGTCTTTGTGCATGCTAGTCAAGCACTCTACCACTAGGCCAAACTCCTGGTCCGATTACCACCCTACCTTTGAGCCAAAGCCCCATTTCCCATTTTCTAGTGATTAATTGGAGATAAGAATCTCACGGCTTTGTATTGCCCCGGCTGGCATTGAACCTTGATCCTCTGATCTCAGCCTCCTGAGTAGCTAGGATTACAGGTGTGAGCCACCGCTCCCAGCTCATATTTTTTCTTTCTATACAATTCATGTTCCATTTTTATTTTCTTTTTGTTGATTTATGACTGGAAAATATACAAACTGTAGTTGGTAGCTTGACCAATGGAAACAGGTTTTTATTTGTTCTTGTGGCCAACTCAATATCAGTATTCAGGCATTTCTGTTGTTCGGTTTACACCAAGGCAGATACTCCTAAGGGCACTGAGTTGGAATTGCATTCAACATTCCTAATGAATATGATCTAGAGGACCAATATAGCCACTGGGCTCTCATGTTTTAACCACAGATTTTTAAGCTTAAAAATTAGCTTCTCTTGAGAAGGTAGTATAGAGTTTGTTTAGTTCTCTCAACTGTAAACAACCTTCCTAGACTCCAGAGAGCAGTAGGCACATGTCAAGTGATGGAACCAGGATGTCCCATTCCCAACTGAGTTATCTTCCCATCTCATCTTCTTTATGGATGATCATTTCTTTGTGGATGATAACATTTTTTCAATAGAAAATACCTACCAAGGAGAAGGGTGACAGTCTAGCTTACTTATCATTGCTTTCCCAATGCCACCATAATGCCTGCTATGCTCAATGACTTTTGGTAAAGGAGTAAATAGATAAATAAGAAATGAATAAACACCATTTATTAAAATAAAAAGAGTATTTATCACCATTAAGAACAGTGTTCCCAATATCCGAAAGATTCAGTTTTGCAAGTAGTGTGCAAAATCAATGTGCTCTTAGAATATGAAATTTTCAGAGGCTTTCCTGATCTTTAAGACGAGTGCCTTATTAAATAGTTACATGGATGTCTTTCTGCTGTCTGTAAAACAATTCAGTCAATCAACAGACAGCAATACACTAACAGTTCCAGGGAAATGACTCATTGATTATTTTTAAACAATCGCATGGGTTAGAGAGGAGAGTCTATGGGATGCTTTAATTTATGCATGGCCTACAGCTATTTTCACAGCTAGACCAACATATTAGTAAGTACATGAAAAGCCAGAGCCGAGGAAGGTTGCTTGTATAAAGAAGATTGTTACCTAGCTAGAGGATACAATTGACAAATGAAGCAGAGATCTGAGAAAAGAGAGACTACTCAGTTTCCTTAGGACACCTATGCTGGCACTTGAGAAACCATTTGGTTTATTATTTTTTTAAAATTTTGTCCTTTTATCTTATGACCTAAAATGAAATATGTCTTGGCATATGAATGGAAGAGGAAAGTTGCAGCATGTCTTGTGTTCCATAGAACATTACAGTTTTTTGGTATCATTCACAACAGCCAGATATGTATAGTGGAATGAATGGAGTGAGTTAAAAGCCACCTGCTATTTTTACACCTGAGTTATCTCAGGGTAGACATTATAACATGTGGTTTTGAAAGGAACATATATTTTCCCTATCAGAGATATTTAATACAGCACAAGTGTGCACAGAGACAATTGGATTTAAATGGTAACCTTGAATGTATACATGCTCAAGTAGTTTAGACTAGAAGTAAGACAGTTAGGGGCCGGGAGTTTGGCCTAGTGGTAGAGTGCTTGCCTAGCATGCATGAAGACCCGGGTTCAATTCCTTGGTACCACATATATAGAAAAAGCCGGAAGTGGTGCTGAGGCTCAAGTGGTAGAGTTCTAGCCTTGAGAAAAGTCCAAGAACAGTGCTCAGGCCCTGAGCTCAAACCCAGGACTGGCAAAAAAAAAAAAGAAGTAAGACAGTTAACTGGATAATTGAGTGGCATGAATTCCAATTCAGGCAAATCTCGAACTGATTTGGTAATCCTCAATGCTCCTTGGATAAAATAATGCTAATATGGGAAATCAAACATAGTATCTTCTGTTTCTGTTATTGATATAACCTTAGAAAAACCACTCAATGGCTCAGTGTCTTCATTCACTTATTTGTAAGATGGAAAGAACCATACAAAAGCTGTCTGTTGTGAGCTGAATTATACCCCTCAGGAAAAAAAGGAAATTTTATTCCTTCCCACCATGAATGTGACCTTACTTGGAAATATAATATTTGCAGATGTAATAGAGATGAGAAAATTGGATTGTGCCCTAATCCAATTTGACTATTTATGAAGGGAATTTGGGTGTGGAAACATAGAAACAGAATGGCATCAGACACCTGAGGTGGAGACTGGAGTGATGAAGCTTCAGACTTTCAGGGATGAAAGGCCATCATAAGCACATAGACACAGCATTTCAGAGGAAATCTGGTCTAGCTTATACCCTTTGGATGTCTAATCTCTAGATATGCAAGTATGCATTTGTATTGCTTTAAGTCACCTTGTTAGTGGTTTGCTAAAGCTTCCCTGGGACACAAATTACATATTATATGATGTATCTATATTATATACTACGGATAGACAGATACACTTATTAGAGAAGGATGAACTGCTGTAGATATTTGTTGGCTACTTTGTCTTTAAATATATATATATATATATATATATATATATATATACATGGTTAATGAATCCTGTTGATTTCCATTTTGTTTATATGGTACTGAGGAATTGAACGTAGGGCCTCATGCATGCTAGGCAAGCATGCCACTACTAAACCACATTCCCAGCCCCACTCTGGCCTTTTTTTTTTAATTAAGGGAAGTGGAAAAATAAAATGGTAATACAAAGAACAAAGGGTGAACTAATGCAACAGTGATACTCACAAGACAATATGTTGGAAATGAACTTTACAACTTAGGACGGGGGGTTGGAGATAGGGAAAGTGGGAGAAAAAGTGGGAGGGGGTAACAGTATTCTACACAAAATGTACTCACTACCTTATGTATGTACTATAACCCGTTTGTACATCATTCTGACAATAAAATTAAGTTAAAAACAAAAATTAAAAATATATCTCAAGTAAACTTTTATAAAGCAGACAATGTTGAAGAGAATCTACATTTAAAACTCTCACAAATGTTTCTTTTGTTATTAAAAATATACTTCGGGGGCTGGGAGTTTGGCCTAGTGGTAGAGTGCTTGCCTAGCATGCATGAAGACCTGGGTTCAATTCCTCAGTACCACATACATAGAAAGAAGCCAGAAGTGATGCTGAGGCTCAACTGGTAGAGTTCTAGCCTTGAGAAAGTCCAAGAACAGTGCTCAGGCCCCGAGTTTAAGGCCCATAACTGGCAAAAAAAAAACCCCATACTTTGGTAGCAATATTCTAGCCTCAGAAAGGATCTCTAGTAGAACTATGAAGACTTAGCAGTTCATACACATTCTGTGACAGCCCATTACCTATCATTTCATTGATATGTTCTTCAGTTATCTCTTTCTTTGAGTGCATAGGGTTTTATTTTCAAGGAAACTTGAGTTATACTTGAGACATTGGATATACAACAGGATATTCGGTCACCAAATAGTTAAAAATATATAAGTTTTTAAAAGACTATAAACTTGACCATAGCAATTTCTTTGGTAATTCAGTATCTCCATTTATTACTCTCAAATAAAATAAAACACAGCAATGAAACAGTTTCAAAATCAAATCCTTGCACAATTATCTCTATTAATCTGGAGGAGTTATTAGCCTAAAATAACACATTCATTATTTCAAAATTACACTCAGCATGAATTTTAGTAAAATATTACTCCTTTATATCGCATACAAGAGAAATGACTACTACACATGTCATAAGTAACTATTAGTAGTTGTTCTCAATTCTCAGGATTTTCTTGAACCTGATAAGAGAGGGTTAAATGTAACAGACTAAAAGCTGAAGAAACTTTGGAGGTCATCTGGCTTAAATCCCTTCATTTTCCAGATAAGGGAAGCAGAGCATAATTGTTCAGTGACCTGTTGAAGGTTGTGAAGGGATCTGATGACAGACTAGAATTCTGTTTGCCTTATTTCCGTTCAGTGCTTTCTTCTCTGAAATCAGAATGGTTGTACAAACTTGGTATTGGTTCTTGATTATCTTACTTGCTGGCTCTATGACCTTGGAGATATCACTCAAATTCTCTGTGCTTGCTTGCTTTTTCATGTATCAAATGAAATGACGAAAGCAAGCTGGTGAAGACTGGTGTGCACTGAAAACAGAAATGTGCACACTCACTTTCTTACACTCACACCCCCACAATGATGACTCTTGCTTTTTCCATTCAGTCATGTTTTTCTGAGGCATTTTTTAATCATCCTAAGGGTTCTTCCCACTATCCTTATTTCTACATTTCTACTATCTAGGGTTGGCCTAGTTGAATATGTATTTATCTTATGCTATGTCAGTTTCCTTATTGGGCTGTAGATTCTTTTTTATGTTGGTTGTAGGTCTTGGTCACTGTCCCTGAACTCTTTTGCTGAACATGAGGGCTCTACTACTTTGAGCCGCAGAACTACTTCTGGTTTTCTGGTGATTAATTGGAGAGTCTCATGGCCTTTCCTGCCTGGGCTGGCCTCAAATCCTGATTTTCAGATCTTAGCCTTTGGAGTAGCTACAATTACAGGCATGAGCCACTGGTGCTTGGTAGGGCTACAGGTTCTCGATTGAAATAGTTGTTCATATTCATGTATATACCTTAGCACTTAGCACAATACTTGAAAAAAAAAAACTAGAGTTGCTCCTTGAATGAGTTGTGAATGAATCATTTTGTTCCAAAAGCCTAAAGAGAAAGACAAGTCTATTTCATTATAAGAGAATCTCACCTTTTTTGAAGCTACTACTGATGGCAGCATTGAATCAGCTCTTGAATGTTTTTTTGTTTTTGTTTTTTTGTTTGTTTGTTTGTTTTTTGCCAGTCCTGGGCTTGAGCTCAGGGCTTGAGCACTGTCCTTGGACTTTCTCAAGGCTAGTACTCTACCACTTGAGCCTCGGCACCACTTCCAGCTTTTTTTTTTTTTTGCTATGTATGTAGAGTACCAAGGAATTGAACCCGGGTCTTCGTGCATGCTAGGCAAGCACTCTACCACTAGGCCAAACTCCCGGCCCTAGCTCTTGAATGTTTTAGGGTCATTTTTTTCCCTAACAATTTCTTATTCTCAGAATTGTGTTTCGCTTGTGACACTAATAAAATGGATTTGCTCATGTTATCCAAGCAGATACTAACTAAGGACGGTGAGATTCTAGATAAGCCAGGGACATTTCAGTGTAGATTGTCTGCTGCATGTAAGCTACAATGTATGCAAATTACTTGTATATAGACTAAAGATGTCTGAAATATGGGAGACTGTCCAGAAGAGTTCCAAGAACTCCAGAAACAGTCAAATTTCATAGGTCTTTTAGCATCCATATTCATACTGCAGAGAAAACAATAGAGAGGACAAATGTACATTTCACAGAATTATTTTTGCCAGTCCTGGGCCTTGAACTCAGGGGTTGGGCACTGTCCTTGAGCTTTCTCAAGGCTAGAGCTTTACCACTTGAGCCACAGCACCATTTCTGGCTTTTTTCTATGTATGTGGTATCAAGGAATTGAACCCAGGTCTTCGTGCATGTTAGGCAAGCACTCTACCACTAGGCTAAACTCCAGGCCCAATTTCACAGAATTTTTAAAGTGAAGAATTGTAAGAAAATGTTCACAAACACATAAAATAGTAAAGTAGTAGACAAATGAAAAGTATATAGTTCTGGATTTGATTGCTCAGCTGAAGAATATGGATCCCTCTATTGGCTTTCACATCTGGGCTCCTAACATGGAGCAAGTTGGCTGTTTAGTCTTATTTGAAACTTGAAAGCTGTTGATGTTGTGCTAAAGACTGATGGGTATTGAATGTCCTAGAGTTTCCTCAGACTTTGATGGTTAGTAACTATCCTGGACTGCTCCAGTTTGAACTTGGGATACAGAGGAAGGATCTAGAAGAAATCAGCTATGGAAAGGTGTAATCAGGTATTAATGGTAGGGTCTCCATGAATAAAAGCCTTCTTGCGTTAGTCTCAGAGCTCTGATTTAATATACATCTCAGAAGATAAAAATCTGAGCATTTTAAAGATTTCTTACCAATGGATCCCTTCTCAGGATGTTTCTTAAACTCTGAGTATAGGTCTGCCCCAGGATATATGTCGTCCAAGGTCATATTGCAGATTACAGTTGCCTGACAAAGTCAATATGAGTCTCAGGCTGTGTACAGAACTTTCCCCGGGGCACAATGAATCATACCATGACAATGGACCCTTCCATAAAAGGCCCCAGTAGACCTCAGCAAGGCTTTCTGGAAGCAACATGTACTTTCAGCTATTGCAAAAACATCTTCTCAGAATGACACTGTTCAGTCAACTTCACAGCAAACATCACAGCGGAATCTCTTCCACTTATGACACCTGTCACCCAAGGACATATAAAACCTTTTGCCTCTTTTGTTTTCTCCTCAAAGTGCCCTTTAGTTTAACTCATTGGAACAAAGCAGATGGATTTATGGATTGGTACAAAGAGGCAGAGACACCACTGTGATGATATATAGCTGAGCATGAAATTATGAAGATACTCAATTTATTTAGCCAAAGACATAGACCTTCCCATAAGCAAGAACACTTCCTTATGTGGGGTGATTGGATGGACTATAGCTTTCAAAAACAAATTTTTTCCTTTGTCTCCACATTTCTTACCTGCAGATCCTCTGCAAATAAGTAAGGTACAAGCATGAGTAAAAAAAAAAAACCCTGAATTTTAACCCTAGACTGTGTTCAGCCTTACATATCAAATATTTTTCAAGATCTTATCTTAATCATATATGTCTTCACTTTCCAAACAATTTACAAACTCACTCCTTTCTAAAAAGTTGAACCAAATGATTTCAGCAAATCTGCATCCTTATCCAAGTAGAGCAGATTCAAGCTTCCTTAAGCAAACATGTACCCTTTTACCTTCCCAGAGTCCTTCAAAATTCTTAACTTGGTCGCATCTGTGGAAAACACTCATTGGTAGAAATTGTAAGGCAAGGACAAGATGGGAAATATAGTTTGTTTATAAGTAGAAATTACAAGGGTGACAAAGATTACTTTGCTCCCTACAGAATGACATCATAGAGAAGGTTCAACAAGCACATCTATGAAGAGCATGCATCTTCTTCAAGGGACTGGAAGACACTTGAAGGTAGAAGGAAATCTGAGAAGCATTTGCTCTTGGGGAAACACTTGCTCTTGGTTTTCAAGGCACCAGGGAAGATTTTCTTTAATACCTCTAGAGTTTTATTTCATTCTTTAGGGAGCACAGAAGTTAAGGCAAGGTTTCCAGTGCATTTAAAGTACTGTTTTGTTTCTTTTTTTAATTTTCACAGTTAGCTTTTTAAAAATTTTTAATTCTCTTTTATTGCACACGTCAGGTATTGAGTGTGTTTCTTCCTGAACAGTGTCATCTGTTCCCTAGTTTCTACTAATTTTTCCTTCTTGCTCCCCCAAGTTGTATAGTTCATTTTCAACATAGAGTCTAGTATCCCCATTGCATTAATTTACTCTTTGTTCTACATTTCTGTGCTTCTACTTTTCCCCAAACTGATAAATAGTTGTTTCTTTGAGGCTTTTTTTAATTGGGCTTTAATTTATTGATTTCTAAGCAAACTCAGATAGGGGGCCCTTCTCTGATGCATAACTAGTAAAGATCTTGTCCCATTCTGTGAGCTTCCTATTTTTCTTGATAGCTTTGTCCTTTGTCATGTGGAGACCCTTCACTTTGTACAATCCCATTTAGCTAGTCTTTCTTTGATCTGTTGTGATTCTGGGTCTTTGTTTAAGAAGTTTCTAGTGGTGCCTAAGTGTTTTCCCTACTCCTTCCTGTAAATTTTCATACTTTCAGTAGATAACTTATGGAATATTGTAGAACCAGAAGAGAACCTGGAGATCCCTTTGTTTTCCACTCCTATATAAAACAAAGTAGGTTTCAATATTCAAAAATTCCCTCTGTAGTTGAATGACTATTATCTGAAGATATTTCCTTTTAAAGTTACAAATGAGTTGCATTATATTTCAGCAAATTTTCACGTTACTTGTGATTTAGTCATTTTTATTATGACTTAATATTTGAGTAATGTCACTACACTCCACATCTCACATAATTACATTTTAATTTGTCAGAATTTTCTTAATAGCCATGTGCCTAAGCATAAGGGAAACACTTGGTGTGTTTAGCAAACCTTCTGTCAGAGCAGAAATGCAAGAAGATTGTAGCTGCTGGTTACTGTTTTAGTAGGAGTGGGCTGAACCATATGATACAAGATGGCTCCTGCCAACTAAGTCAGTGAAGAATTTTGTTTAGCAGAATTCTGTTTAATAAGGAAGAATTTTGATAAATAGTTTTGTTCTCAGATGGCTTATACTATTGATTTACCAATACTACTCCCATGTTGGCCCAGGGGAAAGCAGTTGATGCTACTTAGAATATTACAAACTCTCTGCCATATGCATGTCTAGCCCATGTTTCAACCCTATCACCTTTCAGCAGATTGCTTTAGACAAGAGATCTCATGGGCGAGGAATCTGCAATGCATATAAGCTTACTTGCTGATTTAATACAAGAGAGTCCTAGACATTGACCTTGTCTTAAGTTATTCTAACTTGGCAGGGCTGTAACACTGTGAAGACCTGCAAATCCCTTTTTAACAAGACTACCTGGACCAAATGGCCCCAGTCCAAATACATGAAAATTTAAAGATGTCCAAGAGATCAATCACTTACAGTATTATAGGTAGGAAGACTGACATCGCACTTAACTCAGGTTTATTTATTTACCCAGTCAAGGATTGTGTCTTCCAGTATAATAGCTGATCTGTTATTGCTTTACAAATTGCTGTGCATATTATTTTTGTAATGAACTGGGGGGAAGGCGCCTGTCTGTAGATGTTAAGGATGCCACATGCCCCACTAAAATCCCCAGATGTTCAATTATTTGAAGGAAAATTATTTCTCCTCTAAATAGGATGAAGCTTTAATTTTTTCAAAAACAGCAGGTAGCTTGGATATTTTCATGTCCACTGAGCCTTTGGCTTTTGAAGTGCCCATGGGTATTGTGGACCAACCAAAGCAGTTCTCAAGGTAAGAGGCAGGCCAAGAATGGGATGCAGGTGCTTACAATTCTGCTTACAATTCCTTTCTTTCATTAGAAAAGAAAAAAAATATTTCTATAATTTTCCAGGGTGAGAAAGAAATTGGCAATACCTGTCAGCTTGGCACTGGGTAAGTTTAATTTGGCACTGTGTATGATGTACCTAACTGCAGAAGGGATCCGATGTGCACGTTATGTGCCATATCTAAAATGGCAGCCTGATGCACGCTGCTATCTAACTATAGTGTATCTCCCACAAACACTGTGTGAGATTTGCAGGAAGAGGTTTCCTTTGGCAATACTACTAATGCACCTACATTAGGCTATGTTGAAAATATCAGTTGCCAAAACCATGAGAGGGACATGTTTGTATATGTATATATTTGCAGGCTATCTGACTTTTTCTAGTGTATGTAATTTTCTCTAGTATAGCCTAAGTCAAGTCTTCCTGAAAAGAAGCTAAAAATCCATGTTAAGAGGTGCTAATAAAGAGCAAACTTATTTGCATGTGAGGCTTAAATTCTAATGGCAGGCCTCTCAAACCCCATCTTTAGCTGAGTCTCCAATGTCTTCTTTTAACATGGTTGAGTGTGGGTCCGTGATTTTCTTAGCTTATATTTGGCTGACTTTCCATAATAATTATGGTTAAACTGGCAAGACTCTATAGACAATCTTCAACATTATGGTTCTGTGTTGTTTACCCACTTAGTGCTTTCACTACTACTTCTCAGTTTTAAGTGTGCCCAAGTTATTATAAAGACAGATAAAGAGCTTTTCTTTGAAAAGGTGTTTGGGGAGCTATTGATGGTTGAGTGCAAATGAAGAAAGGAATGTGCATTCATTTTGGGTTGGCAGGCACCCCACCAAAAATGAAATCAAGGTGTAACTGGTTCATTGGAGAGAGGGGGGGGAACTGAACTCGGCAGAGTTCCATCATAAAGCAGAGCAATGTGATTTTCCAATCAAAGAGTGTCTTCAATTCCTCTGAGCACCATCTGTGGATTTAGTTCTTTTGCCATCCTTGGATGAACCCTTGGGCAGGTCTTACTTCCTCAATAAACAAATGCTCACTTGTTTGGGGATTAAAACCAGTCTGATACAACAATCACACTACTCTTAAGCAGTCCAGAATATTAACTAAGACTGTGTATCCAGTTAAGTGTTCTTTAATCTACTTTAGGCTTGATTAAGTCATGGAATCCTAGAGCCCAGAGACTGATTATGGTTGACTTTTTGAAATCTGCCTATTTGTGTTTTTGATCCTTTGGGTACTGGATGAAGGAATTAACAAGGGAGGGATAGACTTACCTGCTAGATACTACTAGGATCTACCACTGCTTCCTGGATATGGCAGATA